>NC_045611.1:22369990-22983026 GCF_009762305.2 Zalophus californianus
CCTTGGAAGGAGACCAGTATGTATGTTTTTAATGACCATCATTGGATGGATATGATAGGTCAGAGTGCCTAAAGGAGATCATTCCTTCAGAAAGCTTTGTTAGGAGTTGAGATGCATTTAAGACAGATTGGAAAGTTTTAATATAATCTTTAAGTATTTAATAGACATAACCTACCTTACTTTAAACAATAATGTGCTATTGCCACAGTGTATAGCATGGATTAGAGCCAAGGAAGGGGCAAGGTGGCAAGAAAAATAATTAGGAGACTGTTGCAGTTTGGGTTTCCCATAAAGCAGATCCTGGAGCAGACTACCCTGCAGGAAGTTAATGAGGGAGTGCTCTTAGGATCAAAATCTATGGAGGGGAAGAAAAAGATGTAGGACTGTGTAAAAGTAGAATATATGTTGTGATACAGTCTTAATGGAAGTTTCAGACAATCCCTGTGGAACACTAAAGTTCAGATGAGTATTCACTGCAGTCCTAACTTGGAGAAAGAGAGATTGGTATTTCTACCCACTTTGCATTCGTCACTGGATGTGGGCTGCTGCAGGAATGGGTGTGTTTGGGAGAGGCAACTACCTTCAATGGAGGTAATTAACAAAAGGACCTAAAAACTGTCTGCCAACAGCCCTCTCAGAAACTGGGATCATGATTCCTTCCATTCTGAAGAGAAAATTAAGGGATTCTACCCTTGTGCCACCTGGATCCACTTCTGAGAGAATTTATTCTGGGAAGAAGTCATTCCTTATTTCTGGGATGGGCCGCTCTTCCTGGGGAAGTTTAGGAAAGGAGGATTGCTAGGTGAACAGCTGGTCTACTGTAGCTCATCTCAAGACCACAACCGATGGGGGTGTCTGGGTGGCTCAGTTGGTTAAGAGTCCGACTCTTGACTTCGACTCAGGTCAGGAACCTGGGGTTGGGATCAAGCCCCATGTCGAGCTCCGTGCTGGACATGGAGCCTGTTTGGGATTCTCTCTTCTCTTTCCCTCTCCCTCTTCCCCTCTCCCTCCCTCTCTTAAAAAGAAAAAAAAAAAGTGAAGACCACAACTGATACTTGTCTCACTCCTCCGTCATCTGTTATCTGTTTCATATATCCCATACCCTCAGTTATTACCTCTGTAAGTTCTGGTAGCTTACCTACTGTTATGGCCAAGATTCTCATTTTCGAGGGTTTTGTGCCCCTTCTCAGACTGGTGTTGCATCACTTGTCCACTTACCATCATAATTTGTCAAAAGAGGGCTCAGAGATACTGAGGTGGGTCACCTGGATGTAAAGATACTACTCTCTGTTCCCTATGTAACAGCAGCCCTACTTCCTCCTGAGGCTCAGGGTCAATTATTCCTGCTGGCTCCTTGACAGAAAGATTCTAAAGTGACCAGAGAGCTTAGAGTCCATTAGAAGCATTCTTATTTTGGGAGCAAGAACATCTAAAACTACTGAGCCCAGGGTTGTGGAGATGAGAGGCACAAATTTCCCAGGAAGGTTGCTGGAAGTGATGGTAATTGGGGCACTGTTGCTTTTATTCAGGGTTCCCAGACTTGTACATTCTTACCACTCAGGAAGGGGCTATACATAACAACTTACTGGTTTGGTCATTGGTTTGAAGTGTACTCTGAAACCTGGAAAATCCTACAGAAGTGTCATCACTGAGCTGACCCTTCAGGTGAGCCTCTCATAGACCTTTCATCAGGCTGTCAGGTCAACAACTTCAACCTGTGTGGTGTGATAGCTGACCAGTGGATTTCATGATCATATGCCACTCTCACCTCCTTCATTCTAAAGATGATCCCTTGGTCTGACATGATGATATCTGGGAGTCTGTGTCAATGAGTCAGATAGTTCATACAGTCATTGGATAGTAGTGTTAGTTGAGGCCCTTAAAGCAGGAAAAGTAAAACAATGCCCAAAATATGTGCCAAACTGACTTGTTGCCCCAGGAAGATATAAGGGAGACTTGAGGACTGCATGTGAAAGTTTCAGAAGTCACCACTCTGCCCCAACAAGTAAAAAGCTGAATAGACTGAAAAATCAATGCCTCTTCTTGGATCCCTGAAGGAGAGGACACAGGGCAAACTGCAGGGAGTCACAGCTTACAGGAGCAGAGACTCAAGGGTGGAAACCCCTGTGGGAACCAGAGACTGGGTGGTGAGACCTGAGCAGTAACTGATGAATTGCCTGAGGCTCTGTGCAGACAAGTCTGAGAGAGAAAACCTCCAGGGCCACCCAGGCATAAGGGAGTCCCCACGTTATTTTGAGATTTACCTCCAGAGCTCCACTAGATTCTCCCAGTAAACAGAGAAAAATCCCTTCGGGCTTCTGACAGAAAAAGAGGGAAAAAGAACAATTTGAAATATGCTAGAGTATTCTTTTTGTTCTTAACAAGGCCTGTCCTGAGGGGAAACTAGTTAACCACAGCCTGACCTGCAGGGGTATTAACAGAACCTAACTGACCTAGGAGAAGGGAAATACCCAACCCCTGCCTACTGTAGCCATCCTGTACCACCTTAGGGGGCTGAAAAAAAACCCTGAGAAACACTTGAGAAGGTCACAATGCAGAGGTATACGCTCACTAAACAACTGAGACTTAATCATAGAATATAAAATGCTTCCCTCCCTCACACCTCATCGTAGTATTACTAAAGGCATATTTGCAGTCATTTCTTTTACCTGGTACATCATGCCCTGCTGTCAAGGAAAAAATGATGAAGCATACCAAAAGACAAAAAACACAGTTTAAAGAGATTGGGCAAGCATCAGGACCAGACATGACAGGGATGTTGGAATTATCACACTGGTATTTTAAAATTGTGATACATCCAGACAATGGAATATTATTAAGCACTAAAAAAAAGAAATGAGCTTTCAAGCCATGAAAAGACTTGGAGGGTATGCACATTACTTAAATACATATTACTAACTGAAAGAAGCCAATATGAAAAGTCTACAGACTGTATAATTCCAACAATATGACATTCTGTAAAGGGCAAAACTATAGAGACATTAAAAAGATTGTCAGGGGTGAGTGGGTGGTGGAGGGATGAATAGGTGGAGCACAAAGGATTTTTTAGGGCATATATAGAAAATACTCTGTATGAAAGCATAATGATGGATACATGTTATTATATATTTGTCCAAAACCCATAGAATATATATATAACACCAACAACAAACTACAATGTGAACTGTGGCCTCTTCTGCAGTGGATGCTTTCTGTTGGATAATAGTATGTAATACGGTGATTTCTCACTTCCTTTATAATGTCGATCCCCATCCCTCCACATCAATCCTCATCATTCCTTCCCTTCCAGTTTTTCTCCTTCCAGGCGTCCGGCCAGTCTGCCAGGTCATTTTTCACTGCCAATGAGTCTGTGTGTATTCTAATCCCAGGCCACTTCTCAATTCACCCAAAGTGAGTGATCACGTGCCCCGCAAGATTTCTAACTCTTGGGAAGATTTTCCTTCACTACTTTCCTTCTAGTTTGCACTAAGATGATATGGCAGTAGTCATCCATTTTTGGTTTGTACTATATACTGAGCTGACATCCATCAATTTTTCATAAGGCATATCCCACATGGCCATGGGATGAATTAGGGAACTGTTGAACCAGTGGAGGATTTGTCACAGAGGAGCGAGTCTAGGCCAGCATCTTGCAGAGCTAACTTGTCTTTCTGGTCCTGCTTGGGCCTGATCTCAAAGTGCTGCTTCCACATTACGATGACTTGCTATTGCAGCAGATGTACTCTGTTACTTGGTGGGTCTGACAATGCCTGACCAGTGATGGACACTTCTAGTTGTATGGTAACTTGTCCCATAGTCAGGTTTTCTGTTCCTACCAGAGCCACTAAAACCCAGAGCTGATTTTCAAATCATGTGTGCTTTTGCTTTAGAGGTGGCATGAATTTTTTCCAAAATCCTGGCGTTCTTTAGTGTGATTCCCCCAATGAGTCTATCCATAAGTGTTTTTGTTTTTGTTTTGTTTTTTAGCATCTTATGTCACTACTGATATGTCTCATAATATAAGGCTTGACAGGCCACACCCTTGACCTGCTTAAGATCTTTTTTCCTGCCCTACATCCAACTCAGATCTATTAGCCTTTCCTGTCAGCCAGTGTATGGTTTGAAGTAGTTTTCCCAGGTTTGAAATAAGCTACTTTTATAACTTTATGAGGCTTTTAAACATTGGGCTTCATTCTTCATGAAGAGAGAAACAAGATGAAATCATTTTTCTTTATGTTGGAAAGGATGTTCAGGCATGCTTTAGGCCATTAGACTAATTTCTTAATAATTTGGTAGGACCCTGGATCTTCATAGGGTTTATATCTCGTCCACTAATCAGTACATGTCTTACTCAAACCTCCAATATGCTAGCCATTTTGCTGTCTGGTCTGATTAGCATGACGTGATCAATATATTGGTTCAGTGCGTTTTATAGGATGTCTGGCTAAACCTGGTGCCTTTGGATTTCATTATAACAAAGGTTGGGAAAGTTAACACATCACTAAATGTAATCTAAATGTGTACTATTCATTCTAAGTAAATATGAAATGTGCCTGATCAGTTTTTGTGATAAAGATAAAAAAGAACACATTTTCCAGATAGCGGCTATGTACCATATACCTGAAATGTTAATCTACTCTAGCAAAAACACCACATCTGGTGTAACAATTGCACTTTTGGCTACTACTCTGCTGAGTTTGTGTTAGTATGCTGTCATCTAATGAAGGGAAGAGTCCAGCCTGGTGATTTAAATGGGAATATGATAGAAACCATGTCTTTTACATCTCTTAGGCTTTTTAAGGGTGGCTCTAATTTCTTTCCCACCCCCCAGAATATGGTAGTTTCAGATCTTTATTCCTGACTACGAAGGGGAACATCTTTAGAACTTTCTACTTGGCCTTCCCCACTATGATATCTCTCATCACACCCTCCAAAAAAATCATTGTGGTTGCTGTATTAATGACAAACTGTATCTAATTATTCTGTTTATCTATTATTCTAATTATGCCCTCAATAGCCAGAGAAATGCCCACTGAGTGTGTACGTGGACTCACAAGACCACGAGGCGCACTGTAACCAGACCTTAGTCAGGACTCCATTTGTGTCCTGGTCCTTGTATGTATGCCCAGATCAAACTGGGGAGACATGATGCTGCTTCATATATCCAAATATCAATGCTATTTTAGACCCTATGTTCAACAGTCCCCAAAATGTTGAGGTAGTCCCCGTTCCCTAGTATATAATTACCCAGCAAAATGATAGCAGATCCTTTTGGTGGAGGAATGCTGGAATTATTACCATGTACTCTTACTGAAGGATCATTTTTCTCATATACTTTCTGAGTTCCCTGTGTAATAGAAACTGGCCTAAGAATCATGACTTTTTATTGGAATAATTGACCTCCTTCAGATTCTCCACTCCTTGATTTTTTTTTTTTTAAATAAAGATTTCTTTTGATTATATAGCCATGGTGGGTGCCGTTGATGTTGCCCCTTAGGACACCATGTTCTGTTAACCAGGTCTGTAACTCTGTGAGTCAGGTAATTTTTCTGGGTGCCATATCAACCTTGCTACTCATTACGATAATTGCGTCTGGCCTTTTTTGGTTTCCTACCCTATGGTCTCCCTTGTTATTGCTGAGGCAGTTCTGTAATAGAGTATTTTACAATCTGTCTTAGCCTACAGATGGGAAGTTCTTAGTGATGCTTAGTGACTCTTTTGCTTTGTCAAATGGTACATCCTTCATGACCCAGTTAGAAGCCTTACCTTTTTACTCAGAAAGGAGTTACTCAAAATTTAATTCTTGGTAATTAGTATTCAGACATATCTCCAGAACATATGCACACATGCATGCACACATAAATATATATACACATTCTCAGGCATCACCCCTTCTCCCTTGCCCACTTCAGTCTTGAAAGATTAATTATTTTAAACCCAGTAGAAAGTGACCATTGTGCATTTTCTAAGAACTGGCATTGAAACATATGTTTATGATAATACAGTCATGGATATCTGGAAATTGGAAGCTGTATAGAAATTCAAATAATATTTGATGGATGGACGGGTGGATAGATGGATGATGTAGATATTTTTGTAATGCTAGCTATGAGGAGAAAAGAGCAGATAAAGTAAGGAGATGGATTAGAGCCATATTGAGAAATCTGGATTTTGTCTTTTAAGTGACAGGAACCATTGAAAGGTTTTAAGCAGGGAGGAGGTAAATTTGATTTGTAGTTTAGAACAAAGTAGGAGGGGCTGAAGAAGTGGAAGGCATTGTAAATGAGAGATGATAAGGCTCTGGACCACTGCTCCCACTCTGGGAATAATTCTTCATTGATAAGTGAGGCATGACTTTAAAAAATGGTTCAAAGCATTTAAAGGGTATCAGCCACATTTGGACTCCGTTATAGACTTTAGAAAACCAAAGGTAGGCTGGCAGCTGGTGTGTACGGGGAGGAGAGTGGTGGTACTGCTTCATTTAACAAGGACTTAGTGATCATTAAAGGGTAGGTGTGGACAGAGCACATCTGCAGAGCTAATTGCACACTTTGAGAACTTCAGGGGGATGATTTTATCTGCACTTATCTCCACTTCAAAGTTGCTGTCTGCTAAATGGACACTGCTTAAGCCATCACTTCCCATAGAGGCGTGGGGCTTGTCTCATGAAAATTGCACAGGCTAATCTAGGAAATCACTGCAAATTAATAAATAAATCCTGATATTATGTAGATTGATATGCTTATTTCAGACACTTGAGAAAATGCAAGAATTTGGGGTAGGGTGGGGTGGGTAATTTTTAAAGAACTGTTTCAGCTGCTTGATTTAATGATCTATTTTTTGAGCTTAAAAGAACAATTTCAGAGACCCATTTCCCTTTCAAGAGAAGGATTAAATAATCTTAAAGTAGTTTGATGTGAAGTTTATGTTTGCATTTTTTATCTAATCAGCCAAACAAATATAATTAATTCAGACAGTTGTCTCTATGGTTTTGGTGCCTGGTAGGAGCTGCATCATTACAAATGCGAATATGTTCCTAAAATAATGAGAATGTCATTATCACCCCTTATTCATTTATGTGTCCAGAGAGAAAACTGAAATACCATTTATTATGGAAGTGACTTTTGTAAACTGTGCAGAGAACGTTGACTACTTTGCCTGAGCAGGACATAAGTCTAGCTGTGACTTCCTCTGGTGTCAGTATGTCACTAATAGGACATGCAGGTTGGAGTTATATTGTAGTGAAATAGGCACTGCACCAGGAGTTTCCCCTGAACTGGGGACTTTATTCTACTTCTGCCTCTATGTCCTTTAGGTGGTTAACACCGCTGAAGCTTGGTCCCTCGGCAGTTATATGGACACTAATTATTTCTGCCCTGCTCACTTCAAAAGGTTATTGTAAGGATCAAGTGAAACTTATAAAACAGTATTCACAAGTAAAGTGATTGCAGTTAATTTACATGCGAGTTTATGCATGTGTGAGCTTCATTTATGGTTTCTCACTTTGGGCTTTTTCTAATACTTACAATCTGATTTTCTGCTGTTCTCAGTGCACAGATTAGGGATGTCTTTTAACGTTTCTTTCATTATGCTTCTAAGCTATACTCCATTCCCTCTTTAGGATCCCCTTCTAGGTGCTTCTTGCTCCTTTTTTTCCGCATATATTTGGATTTTGATTGCTTCTAGGAAAGATCTCCTATGCGTACAAGCGCAGTCAAGCCTTCCCTGTTAGTACAATCACATGCCTGTGACCATAGCCACTACAAATCACCTTTCTTCAACCTTCAGGGTAAAATGGTAATCTATACTAATTGTTACTACTTTCCCAGTTCTAGTCATTCATCAATCTGGAATCTGCCCTCATGACTTACTGAAATTGTTCCATGTCTTAATAGAAGACTATGGTTTATCTCATTGTAATTGATCTTTCTACTGCATTTGATACAGCTGACCAGTTCTGACCTCTAGAAAGCTACAGATAAAAAAATCTTTGTAGTAAACCCTGATGTCAACACTTATTTTAAAATTTGTAATATATAATTTAAGATGCTAGGTGGATTAAAAATTAATAAGCATTGTTCTTTTATGTTTTAAAGTTCAGAACATAATGTTACCAAGGAATTTTTGCTGTTACATTTTCATTTTGTTTCATTTTTATTGTTATATTTCAGTTGAAACACCTGAGAGTCTTCAGAATAACTCAGTGTGCAAAATTAAAGACAGAAATTTCTAATACATTTTTTTCATGTTTAAAATGAAATTTTGGGGGGAAACCTATGTAATTTAGGACTGTAAAATAAACTAATAATAAGGAACATGAAAAAGTACTGATAGAATAGTGTAACTCTTAATAAATTATACTTTAGAATCAGAAAGACCTCTCTTTGATTCCCCATTTTTCTACTTTGTAGTTCTGAAACTTTGAGTTGCATAACCTGTCTAAGCTTCATTTTTGTTCTCTATTAAATGAAGTCATGATAATTGTAATGATCATTAATGTGAAAATTAAATCAAAGAATGCTTATACAGTCTTCAGTACAACTCAGTAGTAATAGTCATACAAATGCTAACAATCATCATACCTTTAAAAATAATAATAAAGTAGTAAACATTCAAGCCCAAACAAGCTCTCCCAAATCAAGAGTAAGATGGAATATGTTGAAGATGTTCTGGCCAGAGTGGACACTGCTCCCTTAGGCAGAGTGTTTTAAATATTTCACCTGTTAGTTTTTATTTTTTTTTTATTTTAAAGATTTTTATTTATTTATTGAGAGAGAGAGAGAATGGTAGAGAGAGAGCATGAGAGGGAAGAAGGTCAGAGGGAGAAGCAGACTCCCTGCTGAGCAGGGAGCCCGATGCGGGACTCGATCCTGGGACTCCAGGATCGTGACCTGAGCCGAAGGCAGTCGCTTAACCAACTGAGCCACCCAGGCGCCCCATCACCTGTTAGTTTTTAGAAGGAATATGTGCCATCAGGTATTTTTAACAAAATGGAACCTTTATATTTCACATAAATATGCATATTGCTATTTGGTATTCTTATGATTAAGTGTAAGCTCAGTCTTCCTTAAAAAAGAAATCACTTTGTCAAGTATTAACACTGACAAGAATTTTTCAAGACAGTCAAGTAATTATGTTGTGATACAGCTTATTTCTGTCTGGTTCTGTCACAAGTAACACAGTTTAAGGGGGCATATGCTCTGGATGGCAATGCAAGCAAAGAGTTAGATGTGAGCACACAAGAAGCAGAGAGACAAGTTAGAATACTATTTTGGAACACCCCTTACCTAATAGATGAAGAAGTCCATGAATACTTACTGATAGCCATAGTGATGAAAAGTTGAAGCCAGGTTTGCAAAAAAGGCTAATGAGGTAAACTTGAAATATTTTGTTTGTTTGTTTGTTTATTTATTTATGTCTTTCTGTCATTGGAGCAAGGTGAAGATTATGGTGTGGGTGACTGGTTAAATGATGGTTCTACTCAAGTCAGGGAGTCCAGGAGGGGTCATAAATTTGGGGGAAAGATTACAAGTAAATCCTTGATGAGGTTATTAAAGTTCATATGATTTATCCTGGTTGAACACTAGGGAGTAATTATATCAGTGTATCTAGATGCAAGAAGAAAGATCAGAGCTAGAACAAAATGGGCTTAAGAATTATTAGACCACGTGTAGTCCTATGTATGCTGTGTATTCATGTTTGATTTAGGGTTTTGCCTTAATGTACAATTTGTTTTAATACAAATGATAAACCCTCATACTATCCAGTAGGTTGGACCTCAAGCTTCATCAAGTAGGGGGTAAAATTTCTCAAAAGCTTATTTATCAAAATATCCCTAACATTAGAGGAGAGTGAATGAATGAGTCTGGAAAAGTAAATAAAATCGATCCATAGCAAACAGAAATTTCTATTACAGCTTTTTATCTTAAAATTATATAAAACCTGCATTCTGCATCATAACACATACATACACACAAGTGATTTAAATTAGCTATGGTTAAAAATCATTTAATCCCACAGCTGTTTTCAATTAAGATTAACATATCAGAAATAAATACCATATTTTAAAAATCTCGGACATAGGTTAAAAAATAATTTGAGTAATACTAGTTCATTGAATAGGCTACAGACATGCTGATTTCATTTTATTATGTATAGACATATTGAAAAAAAAAAACAAACTACATACACCAAATACCAACTCATATAACCCCAATTCTGATAAAAGGGGTTGACTTATTTCTGAATATACCCTTTTAACATGTTTCTGTCGAATTCCAATAATAGTGTTCTTAAAATTTAAACTTTTGGATTTAGAATTTTTTTATGTAACATTGTTAAACTTAACTTCTCTCCTTTCCTTGTTATCAAACCATTATATTGATTTCTGGTTATACACTTTTTCAGTCATTTGCCTAATGTTGAACATTTAAGTTGTCTTTTGTTTTTTGTCATCCATGAACAAAACTGGGATATAGAATTCATCATGGAATTGCCAGGCTAAATGTAACTGAGATATTTATGAATCTGATATGTATTGAAACACACAGAGTTTTTTCCAATGAAGCCTTAAATAAGGGTTTCTGAATCATGATAGTAAAACAAAAGTATAGGATATGGGAGATTTTTTGCAATATTCATGATAATGGAAGACAAGAAAGATTTTGTTTGCCCCAGTCAAGCAGCAGCTAGCCAAGCAGATTATGTAGGTGGGCTAGAGCAATCACTTCTAGACATGCCATAAAAATAGTATTCCAATAAAAGAAGCTGCTACTTAAGCACCAGCCACATGCACCTTGCAGTGGCTTGGTTAATGTGTAACTTTTCTTGTACATGTGAAAATGATATATATTAACCCAACAGCTATACCTGAGGAGTGCCTTTCTACTAGCTATGCATACAGATTAAAACTCAGTAGCATGCATGTTAGTAAGAACTCAGAAGGCTATAGAAGGAACCAATGAGGAGGAGGAGGAGGAGGAGGAGGACCAGCAATGATGTACGGATATTAACTCTGTGCCACTAAGTCTTATACACAGAAACTCATCATGGAGAAAATTATCATCATTTTGAAGTTGGAACAATGATGCTTTACCCAAAGTCACACACTGAGTATTAGGAGAACTGGAAAACAGGTACAAGAACAAAACATATACCTTGCCAAATGCATCTATAAACACAAGAAATCAAATTAAAAGAACACACTACTTATATGAATATTTGAGATATCTTTACTGAAGCTTTTAAAGTTTACTGGAATATGTGAAGGGCTAATTAGTGCAAAGTGAAGGTGCATTCTGTTAAAGTAAGTTTGATTCCATTACCATGTCAAGTGGGTTAAACTTGAAGTACTCTCCTGAGAAGCAAGCTCACTCTTTCATTAGTACTTTGGTATATGCATATGTTTACTAGTGGGGAGCCTAGAGGCAGATCTGGAAGAGATGGTGCATAATTAGGCTCATATTACCCAAGTCACTGTGTCTGGGACACACTTATGGATGAGCTTTTTTTTCCCTCTCTGCTTCTGTATTTTGTATTTTTTCATTTGAGCATTCAGGCAAACAAAGCCTACTTTGATATTTTGCTCAAAGAATAGCAAGCAAATGGCAATGCTTTTACTTCTTTCTAGAACACAGCCTCCTCAGTAAATACATAAATATTCACTAGGCAAAATGACAGACTGGTATGGATTACTGCCTCCCCTTTCTCACTTCCATGACAACACCACACTAGATATCATTCTGAAACAACGAGTTTATATATTCCATAACTTTATGTGAAAGTTCAGAATAAAGTGTATCAGTATGTGTGTATGGTAAATAGAAAGTTGCCTAGAAGACAAGAATGCAAGATGTGTTCCAACATGACCGAGCAAGAAAACAGGAGCTCCAGATACTACATTAGGATACTGGGCATTAATACCAGGGCAGAAAAGAATCCAACTGGGAAAGAATTGTTAACTGTATGTGAAGGCAAGCATTTTACCTATTGAATCTTCAGATCTCAGAACATGTAGAAAATTAACTGAGAAAAGTTACTTCTGAAACATAGCAATGCTGCAAAGTTTTCTTAGGGTAGCAATCCTTGGTTGGAGGGAGTAAAAATGTGAATTGGTTGACCTTCTTTGGGCTGAGCTCCTGCATAAAATTCAGAAGGGGCTGATATACATTGTAGCAAGATAGAGAATACCTCCTAGGAAACCTAAGTAACTGGGGAAAATAGAGAGTTATATGATGACCATACAAAATATAAAATAAGGATTTATAGCACAATGAATACATGGGATTTATATGAACCCAGTTATAGAAATCAATGAAATGACATAAAAGAAGAATCAAATATATGGAAAGTTATACTATGTTCATGGATGATTCAACTTAATATAGGGTTTTAATAAAAGTGTAAATTAAATGTAATTCCAGTAAAAAAATACTAGCACACATTTTGTGAAAACTTGTATATATTGATTCCGAATTTTATACAGAAGAAAATGCATTCACAAATGGGTAAGGCAAAGTTAAAGAAGAGTATTTTGGAGGGATTTACAGTGTTAGATAGGCTTCATTTACCTCTCCAGATTGATGCTCCTATCTTTTCCATCTTTTCATGCCTGAATGGTAAACTCTATGGAACACATCAGCCAGACTTCCTGGCTATGTAGCTTCTTGGCTTTGTCCATTAGAAGCACTGGCAAGCACTCCTGCTACTTCTCTTTGTAAGGCCAAAGTGCCAATATTTACAGCTCTCACTAAAACATAGACCTAAATAAACCTAAATTGTCCCATATTAGGTTTGTGTACTGTATTATAGCCTTACTTCATCTTGTTATGATTTTCTATCTTTTTAGCTATCCTGTTCTCCTTCAGGGTAATGTTATATTTTATTAATTTTTATCCTATAACACTTTGATCATGTAACACATTTTTTTAAACCTGCAAGAATTAAAATATTTACTCAACTGCAGCAAATAGTTTATATTCAGCATCATCATATCCCCACAGTAAAGATTTATAGGTTTAAGTCTGAATAAAGTTTATTATTTAAACATGAAAGCTGCAATTCAGAAGAAAAGCTGTTTTATCTCATGTAATAACCAAACAATGAAATGTAAGAAAGTCCTATTTCAAAAATAAATGAAAGCATTTCTATGTGTAGTTGTTGTTTAACGGAGACACGATCTAATCTCAAGACAATTTTTGAAATCCCTGGGAAAATAATGCAATTGCCCAGAAAGCAATCAGCCATTTTTAATACTTTGATATTTAATAAAGATAGCTTTATCTCTGCAAACACAATTTGATAACCAACATTATATTCTAGATAAATAAAAAAACACTCTGAACAATGTACTAGGATTTAATTTGAATATAGAACATTTTACACCCTCCCTCCAAAAAAGGAGAAAATTACTGCAGAATATATATATGTATAAACATATATATTTGCTTTATTTTCCTTGAATATCCTTAATTAAGTACTTTGGTAATATAACGTGGAAACTATTTACTTTGCAAGGTTTCTGAAGTCAAAGATTGTTACAAGTCATACAAATATATTTTTTTAAACACAATAAAATTAAAAGTTTGAAATACTTAAAGATTAAATAGCATTTAAGTAGTATTTCAGATATAATGTCTGAAATCAATAAATTCAAAGCACCATAGTTCATTGTGCCTTGATAGCATATAAGATGTAACATTGTAAAATGTCATGTATATAAATAGAACAATGTCCATTATTATGTTTCTGATTTATTCATTTAAAAAAATAAGTTATTTAATCTTCCAGGCATAGTCTGTTTGCCGATTAAACTTCTTAGGAAATTTTCTTAATATTAAAAATTAATTGCAGAGACTATTTCATATGGTGAAAGCTGACAAAAACACATTTAATTTGGGTCCATATGGAGAGTTATAATACAAGTAGAAACCAAATACAGTCTAAGCACAGTTTCATGTTTCTACTACATTTATTAACACAATAACATAGGCTCAACTTGAGGAAAATACCTAACACATAGGGGACTAAATTACATTATATTTGATGCCTTGTACATTGACAAATTTCATTTAGGGCCTATTAGGAGTAAATGTATGTCTGAATTACGACAAAACCAAAGATAAAGGAGAATATTAGACTTGTTTTTAAAGCTGCAGTGTGGGTGAATATCCAGCACTTTACAAAATCTATCAGAAGAGACAGAAGCAGATCACCAGGTAGAAAAAAAGAAAAAGGCAAATGTAAGTTAAGTTTCTGTTCTTATTTTTTTTTAAGATTTTATTTATTTGAGAGAGAGAGAGAGTGAGAACATTAACGGGGTGAGGGGCAAAGGGAGAAGCAGACTCTGCTGAGCAGGGAGCCCTATGCGGGACTTGATCCGATCTGGGGACTCCAGGATCATGATCCGAGCCAAAGGCAGACGCTTAACCAACTGAGCCACCCAGGTTCCCCATTTCTGTTTTTATTGACTCTTTCTCTGCCCTTTTTCTAAATTTGCATGTGGCACCATAGATAGCCCTGAGTGACTAAAAACTGATCTCCCGTATTCTCTCCTGCCATCCATGAAAATGTTCTACATACTTCATTAATATTAAAAATTTCTGAGAAAGGCACTATCAAGAGATTGAAAAGATAAGCCACAAACTGTGATGAAATATTTGCGAAAGTTGATTAATCTGAAGTATTAAAAAAAAATCTCAAAAGCCAAACACAAGAAAACAAACAATTCTAAAATAGAAGACCTGAACACACATCTCACCGAAGAAGAGATGCAGGTGGCACATAGCCCTATGAAAAGGTGCCCCATGTCATATGTAATTTTGGAAATCCTAATAAAAACAATAATGAGATATTACTACACACCTGTTAGAATGGCCAATATCTAGAACACTGATAACACCGAATGCTAGTGAGGAATGGAGCAACAAGAGTTATCATTCATTATGCGTGGGAATATAAAATATACAGCCATTCTGGAAGACAATTTGGCAACTTCTTGAGATCTAGCATAATTTTCAGCAATTGCGTTCCTTGGCATTTACCCAAATGAGTTGAAAATTTATGTCCACAAAAATCCTGCACATGGCTATTTATAGCAGCTTTATTCATGCTTGCTAAAACTTGTGGGCAACCAACATGCCCCTCAGTATGTGAATGGATAAAATTACTGTGGTACATGCAGACAATGGAATATTATCTAGCACTGAAAAGAAATGAGCTCTCAGGCCATGAAAAGATATGACGAAGCCTGATATGCACATTACTAAGTGAAAGAAATCAATCTGAAAAGGTTTCATACTGTATGATTCCAACTATATGACATTCTGGAAAAAGCTAAACTATGGAGACAATAAAAATCAGTAGTTGTAGGGGCGCCTGGATGGCTCAGTCCATTAAGTATCTCCCTTTGGCTCAGGTCATGATCCTGGGGTCCTGAGATTGAAACCCCACGTTGGGCTCCTTGCTCAGCGGGAAGCCTGCTTCTCCCTCTGCCTCTGCCTGCTGTTCTCCCTGGTTGTGCTCTCTCTCTCACTCTGTCTCAAATAAATAAATAAAAAATCTTAAAAAAAAAAATCAGTGGTTGTCAGGGGTTATGGGTAAGCAGGAATGAATGCAGAACACAGAGGATATTTTAGGGCAGTGCAGCTACTCTATATAATAAAGTAATGGTAGATATATGATGTTATAGATTGACGAAAACCCACAGAATATACATCAAGAGTATACCCCAGTGTGAACTCTGGACTTCAAGTGATAATGGTGTGTTAATACAAATTCATGGATTGTAACAAATATACCACTTTGGTGTAGAATATTAATAGTGGGAAAGGTGGTGTGGGAGTTGGGATGGGGGTATATGGGAACTGTGCTTTCTGCTCAGTATGTGCTATAGACCTAAATCCCTAAAAAATAAAGTCTATTAAAAATATTTTTAAAAATAATATGAAAAAAGGGAGTATAATCCCATTCTCTTTTAAGCAATCATTTAAATCATGACTTTTGATTCTATGACACTCTAGAGATAGAAAATAGGAGAATATATATATCAACACACACATACGTTTTTTACTCTGATATATATTTGCCATAACACCTATCACTAGAATTCCTTCTAGGCAGGACTAATATTTGTATAGGGATATTATCTGATCAATCATTTGGGAGGTGAATAAAAGCCCTGGGAACATAGAGCTGTTGTAACCAAAATCTGCCAAAATGAAAACTAAATCTGTCTGCATTGAAATACTTAAGGGACATCTGAGTGGCTCAGTTGCTTAAGCTTCCAACTCTTGGTTTTGGCTCAGGTCGTGATCTCATGGTCATGAGATGGAGCCCCGCATCCGGAGTCGGCCTGGGATTCTCTCCCTCTCTCTCTGCCCCTCCCCCCATTCACACGTGCTCTCTCTCTCTTTCTCTCTCTCTCTCTCAAATAAATAAATAAACAAATAAAATCTTTAAAAAAAAGAAATACTTAAGACATTAGATGAGGGGATGGAAAAGATGAGAGAGTACAGACTGAGGAGAAACAAGAAGAGAGAAAGGCAAAGCAATAAAACCGGAAGCTAGGGTCCAGGTTGCAGATAAGACAAGTAATTTTTGAAACAGGAATATATCACATGAATTTCTAATTGGGAAATTTGTCTGAAAATCTAATTCTAATTTATATGGGAATCCCTAAACCTTTAATAAGGTCTTCTACAAAGCGTTGTAAAAAAAAAAAAAAAAGGATGAATTTAGAGATTATGCCATTTGGAGCATAATGGGGCAGTATGAGTAGGACAGTGGGGAAATTACTAAACAATTAATTCAGAGGAAATGACAGCTTTGAGCCACAGGTGGCCATGAGTAATGCACAGAAATCTTGGCTTGAAGGGAAGGTTGGACTTCTGAGTTTGTGAAAAAGAAATTCAAGTAATCTTATCCAGACGTTGAAGTCAGGGATATCCTTGTTAATGCTGGGATTACATATTATATTCATCATTTGAGGAGCAGGAGTCAGTCAGTCCTAATATTATGATGTGTGGGAAAATTCTAGTTCCAACTCAGCCATTTGGTATCTTTTTTTTTAAATTTTTATTGTTATGTTAATCACCGTACATCATTAGTTTTTAATGTAGTGTTCCATGATTCATTGTTTGTGCAAAATACCCAGTGCTCCATGCAGAATGTGCCCTCTTTAATACCCATCACCAGGCTAACCCATCCCCCCACCCCCCCCCTCCCCACAAGAACCCTCAGTTTGTTTTTCAGAGTCCATCATCTCTCATGGTTTGTCTCCCCCTCCGATTTCCCCCCCTTCATTCTTCCCCTCCTGCTATCTTCTTTTTTTTTCTTAACATATATTGCATTATTTGTTTCAGAAGTACAGATCTGTGATTCAACAGTCTTGCACAATTCACAGCGCTCACCATAGCACATACTCTCCCCAATGTCTATCACCCAGCCACCCCCTCCCTCCCACCCCCCCACCACTCCAGCAACCCTCAGTTTGTTTCCTGAGATGAAGAATTCCTCATATCAGTGAGGTCATAGGATACATGTCTTTCTCTGATTGACTTATTTCACTCAGCATAACACCCTCCAGTTCCATTCACATCGTTGCAAATGGCAAGATCTCATTCCTTTTGATGTCAGCCATTTGGTATCTTAAATCACATCTTTATTTACACAATGACAAGTCTTATGCCAGACACACAGAGACACTTGGTAAATAGCAAATTATTGATAAATTATATGTCTAAAATATAATTTGAACTCTCCATTATCCCATGCCTTTTACTATGGAAATTTGAGACAGCTGGATTTTTTTAAAAGCTACAGATTATTCTGAAGGTATCACACATTCAGTTGAAAACCAGTATTTGAAGTGTATTATCATCACAGTAATTCTAACCCATTTGGGAATACTTATAAAAATTAAAAATGACTTTCAAGATACTACATTGAATGCTGTTACGTTTAAAAAAAAAGTTATGCATACAGAGGAGAGTGAAAGAGATAGTTGATGGTAGTACTTGGGGAAAAAGTTGAGAAGAGGTCTTTATTTATTCAAAGATAATGCCAGAGGTGGAAGTGATTTATGTGTGAGTGTCTGTGTGTGTGTGTATGTTTGTGCATGCATAGATTTGTGTGTATTTGGTATTGTTCCCCTTGAATCTACATGTTTGTTGATTCTTCTATTGTGTCCCTAGTAATCTTGCTTTATGTTTTATTCATATTGGCTGAAACAGTCTATTGGATAAATGTAGAGTGTATGCTGTGTTTATTTAATATTCTGTAAGGTGGGCTCCTTACTTAGATTTTACTTTATAGGTACCAAGGTTAGAAATTGATAATCAAGTTATCTCTATCCAATCTAGAAATGCACTAGTATGTCTCTTCAGAGCAAGGAAAACACATGCTTAGATTATATTTGTGGATAAGTTGTAGTGGTACACAAAAAAATGTGGGGTTGTGTGTGATGTCATTTTGCAATTTTTGCAATCATTCAGTTACCCTGGGAACACTCCTTAGACTAAGGTGACCAGAAGACCTCATAGATAGACATTTCAATAGCCCAATACCATTTTCAACACTTGACTCAGGCAGCCCATCCTCTATGTGTGCATTAGATACACATTTTTTCCAAGAGAGAGAATTATACTTGGCTGACTTCTTATCATCCAATATGGAGATGACTGTTGGGCCATTTCAAGACAAGATACCTCAGGGGTATCATAGTTTCCCTAATCCAGTTAAATATGTCTAGGAGATAAGGAGTGATTGGAAATGGTAGATATATCAAAAACAAAAACATTTTTCTCCCCCATAGAGACTCTTCAGAGTCAATTTCTCTAGAAATTAATTGTGAAAAGGGTAGACACAATTTTATGGATTCCTCTTCAGGACAAAATATTGATAGATGAGATCAATTTCTTAACTAAGACATTTTGAAAACAATGTAAAATGACTGCATGCTCACTACAGAATGAGATATAACATGCAGTTAATCTAATACAATTACATACAATAAAAATTGGTTTCCACTTGACCAAGTAGCTGGGTAAATACTTTGTAAGATACAGTTCAATAAACTGCCTCCATCTAGTCTGGTCTTTATTCCTTTTGTTTTGTTTTGTTTTTTGACTCATCAGTGGACTCTTGCTTCTCAGTTGTTTCTCAGTTGTATGTCCTGTAGTTTCTTTCAGTTCCTCACTAGTGTATCTGAGATACTTTCCTCAGCTCATAATCCTTATTCTTAGTTTGTTTGTATAAATTATTTCAAAATTCATAATTTACTTTAGTATTCTTTTCTGGTGTGTGTGTGTTATCAGTTGCAATTTTGAGGAAACTTTGATTCCTTCCAAGAGGAAAGAAATCCCTATTTCTAATTACTTTATGACAAGAAATGGCTTTTCTGTCTCTTTGTGAGGGCACTGCTACTTTTTCTCTGTACATAATCCCAATGTCTATGTGATGCAAATATGAGCTATTTTAGTCTTTTGTATTCTGCCACCATTGGGAGTTAATTTTGATCTTCTAACATTGGCAAGAATAGTGACTTTCTGAGACATGAGCTGAAAACAGATTCCACTCCTGGGTACATTATGTATAGTCTTGTAATTACATTCTCTAACAGAAAAGCTCAGAGGCTCAGGTTTTAACAAGAGCATTCATTGTTAATTATTGGCCACCATAACTATTTGTTACATTCGAAGGATGGACCAAGCATGTGAATAGCTATAATCACAGCCACAAACTTCCATGTGCAAAATCAACAGTTGTCATTGTTTCTTTCTTTGACTTAGTTGGATTCCCAAGCCTGGTTACAATTTACCAAATAGGAGAGAAATTTATCTAATCTACCTAAGATAAACTTTGGATTGTTTTTCCTCTATCCACTTCAATGACGTATTAGTCAATTCTGATCCACAGTTAAGTCACATTAAAGTTAAAACTCCACCAAAAATTCCCTCTTCCCACTACTATCTGTTCTTGATCATGGTTTGTCTTAAGTTTGCACCAATTCATTCTTATTAGCCTTGTCTGGTATGCCCTCCTAGTCCAAGCAACATAAAGAGATTCCTTAGACAGACCTAGACAATATCCTTCTCTTGTCTAAACTTCCTTGTCAACTTCTAAAATTGTGACCACTCTGCAAAAAATGTCATTTTCACTATTATCCCCAAAAGAGTGATCCACAATTTACCTTTCTTTACCCTGATTTTCTGTCTCTTCTCTCTAAGCTGACTCCCACACTCCAAAAGTATATTTATTATATCAGAATTCAGTGTATCTGGAGTACTTAATGCATTTTTCCAAATACATGACAAAAGATAGTGTTGCAGCTTTTATATTTTTATTTTGACATAATTGAACTTTAATATTAATAATATGCCATTAAATGGCAGGTATGATCCATAATACTTGGCTCCTTCATTGTAATTTTGATAGATATTTTGCTTATATTCTTACAGTTGCCTTTTATTTAAAAAATCACTTCATAGATACAGCTTCAGAAGTAAATTTGTAAATGATCAGCCATGACAAAAAAACTTAACTTGCAAATGTTTTCTAAAATATTCATCTTTCCTGGCCAAGCTAAGTCAAATTCAATGTGAATAATAGTGTTTGAACAAGCTCCTAAAAAATCTTACATTAAGATAATTAATTAATTAAGAACATCCAGATCCTGTGGACTTCCTCACCCTAAATTCATGTAATATCTTTACTTTTGGTGATCGTTTTAGTAGAAGTTGCACATTTATTTTAGAAGAAGATTGAAGCCCATGATAACACAAGTATTGACTCATTTTTTCTCCAAGTACTTGAAAGCATAATAAACTATCCTGTGAAGTAAAAGAAGTTATAATGATTATGAAATGCAGACTACAATCTCTGAATCTAAGTAGCTTAGGAACTTTTCTGTCTTTTTCATTCCATTGATTACCAGTACATTATAAAGCTCAAAATATATGTGCAAAGGGAATAAAAAATTTAATCCTCATATGCTACCTGAGCTGACAATTTGTTTTGTGCTGCTGGAGAGTTTGGGTTACACAGTTTGTAAGAGTTGCTATTCTTCTAAACTCTTACCACCACTTCTTTTTTTTTTTCCTTGGTGATTAAACTTACCATTGTGTGTATAACTGAAATAGGTCTCTAGGTAGAAAAGGAAACTAGCATTAATTAGGCCATACTGAATCCTTTTCATCAGATTAGGTATATTCTTGTGATAATCAACTTTTTCAGGTAGTGGAACCAATTTAATAACATGGTATATTAAATTTAAAAAACAATTTACTTTTGCATTTATACTTTCTTTTTGATTTTGACATTGTCTATAAATTTATTCTGTATAAGATCCCACATCTAAAGTGAGATTTGCTAAAAATAATAACAATAAATAATAAAAATCAACAAACACCCTGTAGATTTAGTAGAACATTTTAGTTTATTGAAGAAGTTAAAGTCACATTTTACTTTATGTTTATGTGTGTTTTGTGTTTCACTATTCAGTTTCTTTGCCCTAAGAACATAGAATTTGTAAGCCTTCAATTACCACTGAGCTGATATGCTTTTGAATGTGACAATATGAGGCAAAAGAGACTCAATATTGGGTAAACATCATATTATTTTTAAAGGACATTTTCACAGTAAGGAATATTGATTACAGTACATGGTTTGCAAGATGCATATAAAGTGCCATTTAAAAGGATGGAGATATTTGAAGTGGAGATATGTGGAAGTCTCACTGATTTAGGGCAAGAAAGTACAGAGAAAATGCTGGCTGCATTTTTTTATCATCTTTTTAAAGAAGAAACAAGGTAATTATGGATTTGTATATAAGAAAAGATTAGGGTGGAATCCCTGAATATCCATTTACTCTCTTGAGGCCTCCAATCAAGATGGATTTGGGCTGCAATTATCCTCACGCTGTTCCTTTCCCAAAGGAATAGAAAAAATAAAATAAGAGATGATATCCAGCTAGGGTCTTGGGAATAGTTTCCTAAATTGTCTTTCTGAGCTACCCTGAGGACCTTTATGAACAATCAATAATAGTAACTTTTACCTAGAGACCTAGGATCCTGCCAGAGGAGAAATCCAACATGAACATCATCTAAAGAGTATGAGGAACGGTTGTTAATATCAGGAGAGTGGGTTAGCACGACAGAAGAGAGGATTTAGTGAGTTGGGATGGGTTCCCCTTTTTATTTTCCACCTCCCATCCCCCTTAGCTTCCTTTCCACCACCACCACAAGGAAAATTTTGGTCTGCGACTTAGGGACTAGATGATCCAAAGGAAAATAATTGTGTTCTGAAGTCTATTCTTGTCTTGTGTTCCCAAATGGGCAGCAAGGTCCTTAACGCTTGTGTTCTAGGTCTGTTAGTAAATATGTAATAAACATTTATATCATTAAGTGCACAGGTCGACCACTATTGTATATTGGGGTATAGTGGGGTTCATTAATTTGCCACACATCTTAGAGTGTGTAAGTGGTGAGGAAGAGTCTGTATAGTTTACAGCTCATGCTCTTCACCTCTTAAGCAAAAACTTTGTGTCTGGGGACTCCCACTGTACTTAGTACAGTGATCTGTATATAGTGTGGCTCAGTAAATTTCTGTTGCTGTAATAAAAAGCAAATAATTATATATATTTTTTCATTTACCAAAACTGTATTCAAACACTGAATGAGGCGCTGGGCTAGGTATGGATTATTTTTTTTTAATATCATTGCTTTAGCCTATGTGAATATGTACAGCAGTTTGTGAATAGCATTAGTTTAGAGGAGGAGAGATGGTAAACAACTGTAGGGAATGGCTGTTAGAATAGTTTTTCACGATGCTTAATGTGGCCACAATGGGAAGTTACAGAACTCTGCCTATGGAATTAGGTGGAGTCAGGAGATGTTTTGGAGGAAAGTCCATGACGGAATGGGTCTTGACAAAGATTGGCAAGAGGTGACAGGGTGGGTGGGCAATGCAGGAGCAAGGTAGGTAGGGAAAACAGCAGATAGAAAGATAACAGGATGTGTTAGAGCATAACATATTTGGAGAAATCAAGTAATTGCAACGACTATTTAAATTGGCTTTTAAAATCTCACCTGATACAGATGTACTTTAGGATTCTAAAATTTCTGAAAAGGAGAAAAATGCTTTATGAATGCAATAATCACCTGGATGTAAGGAGAGGTAACACTGGAGAGAGGTTTAAAAAGCCTCAAAAAGCTGCTCCCAATCTGGTGACAGACGGTTCTGAATATGTAGGAGGTCTGACATTCTTCCTCCTTGTATTAGGTTGGCAGTTTAAAACCATACTTTTTGAGGTAGCATTGTCTCCAAGGAGGGGGCTTGGGGCCGTTTGATGACTCAACATGAAATGTGTCTTAATTTCAGGGAACCACATGGAAAGTTACTGGAAAGGTGAGCAGTATATTTTAAAATAATTGCCCTGAAGTGCTCAATTACATGTTTCTGAGTAACAACATCTGTTAGTAGGAAAATAAAGATCAAGTTCCCAGTCTCTCTAATGTACCCTTCCGTGATGAATAAACAGATTAAGGAATTTTATAAAATACATCTTGCATTTGGTGGTGACATTTTGCTGCATAGGATTAATTTAACAAGGCAGAAATAAAGAAATGAGCTTTTCAATTTTTACTATTTTTACATCATTTTTAATAGTTCTACATGTGTTTGGTAGAAAAAGCCTTGGAGTCAGGGATTAGGTACATGAATCAGTTAATATTTTCTGTGTGTTTTATATAATTATAAAATAAGAATAATACCTCTTTCACATGGATTTGAGGGGATTAAATGAATTAGTATATGAAAGTTTAACATACAGCGGTGGCTTCACCAATGCTTATTTTCTTCCTTTTATCTATTATTCATCTGTTTTCAAGGTAAGTTAAACATAACTCCTACCATAAATGTAAATTACTCAGCCATACCCAGTAGGCATTAATATATATTTGATGCCTCTTGAAATCAATTGCATGCTGGTTTTTTTTTTTTTTTTCTTTCTTTTTCTTTTATCAAGAGGGTCTAAATTTTTGGAAGGAAATCTTTGCCTAATTGGCCTCTGGAAAGTTCTGGATAAAAGTGAGGAGGTGCTGATGTTTTGATTATGCCCATATTAGAATGGGGGAAGATTTGTGATGAAAACAAACCCCAAATACCACAAGAATTGTCCTTCTAGGACAATCAGGAGAACAGAAGAATTCACTGGTGACATCTGATAGGGAGAGAAAGGAGGTATAAAAGGCCCCAGGGGAGAGGTAAGTGCCATGACTGCTTTGAAAATTAGCACACTCCCAAATAATTTGAATCAAACATCGCTATTTTTTTAAATGTTTTATTTGAATTCAATTTAGTTAACATAGAGTATAATATTAGTTTCAAGGGTAGAGTTTAATGATTCATCAGCTGCATATAACACCCAGTGCTCATCCCTCCTAAATGCCTGCCACCTAGTTACCCCATCCCCCACCCCTTTCCCCTCCAGCAACCCTTAGTTTGTTTCCTATAGTTAAGTCTCTTTTAGGGGGCGCCTGGGTGGCTTAGTTGGTTAAGCGACTGCCTTCAGCTCAGGTCATGATCCTGAAGTCCCAGGATGGAGTCCCACTTCAGGCTCCCTGCTAAGCGGGGAGTCCCCTTCTCCCTCTGACCCTCCCCCACTCATGGTTTCTCTCTCTCTCTCAAATAAATAAATAAAATATTTTTAAAAAATAGTCTCTTTTGGTTTGCCTCCCACTCTGTTTTTATCTTACTTTATTTTTCCTTCTCTTTGTTTTGTTTCTTAAATTCCACATATGAGTGAAAATATATGGTATTTACCTTTCTCTGACTTATTTCACTGAGCATAATACCCTCTAGTTCCATCCATGTTGTTGCAAGTGGCCAGATTTCATTCTCTTTGATGGCTGAGCAATATTCCATGGTACCATCTTTTTTATTCATTCGTCTGTTGATGGACCTCTGGACTCTTTCCATAGTTTGGCTATTGTGGACATTGCTGCTATAAAGATTGGGGTGCATGTGCCCCTTCAATCCACTTTTTTTTGTATCCTATGGATACCTAGTAGTACAAATGCTGGCTCATAGGGCAGTTCCATTTTTCACTTTCTTTTTTTTTTAATTTTTTTATTCTTATGTTAATCACCATATATTACATAATTTGTTTTGGTGTACTGTTCCATGATTCATTGTTTGTTCATAACACCCAGTGCTCCATGCAGAATGTGCCCTCCTCAATACCCATCACCAGGCTAACCCATCCCCCCAGCCCCTCCCCTCTAGAACCCTCAGTTTGTTTTTCACAGTCCATCATCTCTCATGGTTCATCTCCCCCTCTGACTTACTCCCCTTCATTCTTCCTCTCCTGCTATCTTCTTCTTTTTTTTTTCTTAAAATATGTTGCGTTATTTGTTTCAGAAGTACAGATCTGTGATTCAACAGTCTTACAAAATTCACAGTGCTCACCGTAGCACATATCTTCCCCAATGTCCATCACCCAGCCACCCCATCCCTCCCACCCCCGACCACTCCAGCAACCCTCAGTTTGTTCCTGAGATTAAGAATTCCTCATATCAGTGAGGTCATAGGATACATGTCTTTCTCTGATTGACCTATTTCACTCAGCATAACACCCTCCAGTTCCATCCACGTCGTTGCAAATGGCAAGATCTCATTCCTTTTGATGGCTGCATAATATTCCATTGTGTATATATACCACCTCTTCTTTATCCATTCATCTGTCGATGGACATCTTGGCTCTTTCCACAGTTTGGCTATTGTGGACATTGCTGCTATAAACATTGGGGTGCACATACCCCTTCGGGTCCCTACATTTGTATCTTTGGGGTAAATACCCAGTAGTGCAATTGCTGGATCGTATGGTAGCTCTAATTTCAATTGTTTGAGGAACCTCCATACTGTTTTCCAGAGTGGTTGCACCAGCTTGCATTCCCACCAACAGTGTAGGAGGGTTCCCCTTTCTCCACATCCCCGCCAACATCTGTCGTTCCCTGACTTGTTAATTTTAGCCATTCTGACGGGTGTGAGGTGGCATCTCATTGAGGTTTTGATTTGGATTTCCCTGATGCCGAGCGATGTTGAGCACTTTTTCATGTGCCTGTTGGCCATTTGGATGTCTTCTTTGGAGAAATGTCTGTTCATGTCTTCTGCCCATTTCTTGATTGGATTAGTTGTTCTTTGGGTGTTGAGTTCGATAAGTTCTTTATAGATTTTGGATACTAGCCCTTTATCTGATATGTCATTTGCAAATATTTTCTCCCATTCTGTCGGTTGTCTTTTGGTTTTGTGGACTGTTTCTTTTGCTGTGCAAAAGCTTTTTATCTTGATGAAATCCCAATAGTTCATTTTTGCCCTGGCTTCCTGTGCCTTTGGTGATGTTTCTAGGAAGAAGTTGCTGTGGCTGAGGTCGAAGAGGTTGCTACCTGTGTTCTCCTTTACGATTTTGATGGACTCCTGTCTCACGTTTAGGTCTTTCAACCATTTGGAGTCTATTTTTGTGTGTGGTGTAAGGAAATGGTCCAGTTTCATTCTTCTGCATGTGGCTGTCCAATTTTCCCAACACCATTTGTTGAAGAGACTGTCTTTTTTCCACTGGACATTCTTTCCTGCTTTGTCAAAGATAAGTTGACCATAGAGTTGAGGGTCCATTTCTGGGCTCTCGATTCTGTTCCATTGATCTATGTGTCTGTTTTTGTGCCAGTACCATACTGTCTTGATGATGACAGCTTTGTAATAGAGCTGGAAGTCCGGAATTGTGATGCCGCCAGCTTTGCTTTTCTTTTTCAACATTCCTCTGGCTATTCGGGGTCTCTTCTGGTTCCATACAAATTTTAGGATTATTTGTTCCATTTCTTTGAAAAAAGTGGATGGTATTTTGATGGGGATTGCATTGAATGTGTAGATTGCTCTAGGTAGCATTGACATCTTCACAATGTTGGTTCTTCCAATCCATGAGCATGGAACGTTTTTCCATTTCTTTGTGTCTTCTTCAATTTCTTTCCTGAGTATTTTATAGTTTTCTGAGTACAGATCCTTTGCCTCTTTGGTTAAATTTATTCCTAGGTATCTTATGGTTTTGGGTGCAATTGTGAATGGGATCGACTCCTTGATTTGTCTCTCTTCTGTCTTGTTGTTGGTGTATAGGAATGCTACTGATTTCTGTGCATTGATTTTATATCCTGCTACTTGACTGAATTCCTGTATGAGTTCTAGCAGTTTTGGGGTGGAGTCTTTTGGGTTTTCCACATAAAGTATCATATCATCTGCAAAGAGTGAGAGTTTAACTTCCTCTTTGCCGATTTGGATGCCTTTGATTTCTTTTTGTTGTCTGATTGCTGTGGCTAGGACTTCTAATACTATGTTGAATAGCAGTGGTGAGAGTGGACATCCCTGCCGCGTTCCTGACCTTAGGGGAAAAGCTCTCAGCTTTTCCCCATTGAGAATGATATTCGCTGTAGGTTTTTCGTAGATGGCTTTTATGATATTGAGGTATGTATCCTCTATCCCTATCCTCTGAAGAGTTTTGATCAAGAAAGGATGCTGTACTTTGTCGAATGCTTTTTCTGCGTCTATTGAGAGGATCATATGATTCTTGTTCTTTCTTTTGTTAATGTATTGTATCACGTTGATTGATTTGCGGATGTTGAACCAGCCTTGCAGCCCAGGGATAAATCCCACTTGTTCGTGGTGAATAATCCTTTTAATGTACTCTTGCATCCTATTGGCTAGTATTTTGGTGAGAATTTTTGCATCCATGTTCATCAAGGATATTGGTCTGTAATTCTCCTTTTTGATGGGATCTTTGTCTGGTTTTGGGATCAAGGTAATGGTGGCCTCCTAAAATGAATTTGGAAGTTTTCCTTCCATTTCTATTTTTTGGAACAGTTTCAGGAGAATAGGTATTAATTCTTCTTTAAATGTCTGATAGAATTCCCCTGGGAAGCCATCTGGCCCTGGGCTTTTGTTTCTTGGGAGATTTTTGATGACTGCTTCAATTTCCTTAGTGGTTATAGGTCTGTTCAGGTTTTCTATTTCTTCCTGGTTCAGTTTTGGTAGTTGATACATCTCTAGGAATGCACCCATTTCTTCCAGGTTATCTAATTTGCTGGCATAGAGTTGCTCATAATATGTTCTTATAATTGTTTGTATTTCTTTGGTGTTGGTTGTGATCTCTCCTCTTTCATTCATGATTTTGTTGATTTGGGTCATTTCTCTTTTCTTTTTGATCAGTCTGGCCAGGGGTTTATCAATCTTGTTAATTCTTTCAAAGAACCAGCTCCTAGTTTCGTTGATCTGTTCTACTGTTCTTTTGGTTTCTATTTCATTGATTTCTCCTCTGATCTTTATTATTTCTCTTCTCCTGCTGGGTTTAGGCTTTATTTGCTGTTCTTTCTCCAGCTCCTTTAGGTGTAGGGTTAGATTGTGTATTTGAGACCTTTCTTGTTTCTTGAGAAAGGCTTGTATTGCTATATACTTTCCTCTCAGGACTGCCTTTGCTGTATCCCAAAGATTTTGGACAGTTGTGTTTTCATTTTCATTGGTTTCCATGAATTTTTTTAATTCTTCTTTAATTTCCTGGTTGACCCATTCATTCTTTAGTAGGATGCTCTTTAGTCTCCATGTATTTGAGTTCTTTCCAGCTTTCCTCTTGTGATTGAGTTCTAGTTTCAAAGCATTGTGGTCTGAAAATATGCAGGGAATGATCCCAATCTTTTGGTACCAGTTGAGACCTGATTTGTGACCTAGGATGTGATCAATTCTGGAGAATGTTCCATGGGCACTAGAGAAGAATGTGTATTCCGTTGCTTTGGGATGGAATGTTCTGAATATGTCTGTGAAGTCCATTTGGTCCAGTGTGTCATTTAAAGTCTTTATTTCCTTGTTGATCTTTTGCTTAGATGATCTGTCCATTTCAGTCAGGGGGGGTGTTAAAGTCCCCCACTATTTTTGTATTGTTGTCAATGTGTTTTTTTGCTTTTGTTATTAATTGCCTTATATAATTGGCTGCTCCCATGGTAGGGGCATAGATATTTACAATTGTTAGATCTTCTTGTTGGATAGACCCTTTAAGTAGGATACAGTGTCCTTCCTCATCTCTTATTACAGTCTTTGTTTTAAAATCTAGTTTGTCTGATATAAGGATTGCCACCCCAGCTTTCTTTTGGTGTCCATTAGCATGGTAAATGGTTTTCCACCCCCTCACTTTCAATCTGGGGGTGTCTTTGGGTCTAAAATGAGTCTCTTGCAGACAGCATATGGATGGGTCTTGTTTTTTAATCCAATCTGATAGCCTGTGTCTTTTGATTGGGGCATTGAGCCCATTTACATTCAGGGTAACTATTGAAAGGTATGAATTTAGTGCCATTGTATTGCCTGTAAGGTGACTGTTACAGTATGTTGTCTGTGTTCCTTTCTGATCTTTGCTGCTTTTAGGCTCTCTCTTTGCTTAGAGGACCCCTTTCAATATTTCTTGGAGGGTTGGTTTCATGTTTGCAAATTCCTTTAGTTTTTGTTTGTTGTGGAAGCTTTTTACCTCTCCTTCTATTTTCAATGACAGCCTAGCTGGATATAGTATTCTTGGCTGCATATTTTTCTCGTTTAGTGCTCTGAAGATATCTTGCCAGTCCTTTCTGGCCTGCCAGGTCTCTGTGGATAGGTTTGTTGCCAATCTAATATTTTTACCATTGTAGTTTACATATCTCTTCTCCCGAGCTGCTTTCAGGATTTTCTCTTTGTCTCCGAGACTCGTAAGTTTTACTATTAGATGTCGGGGTGTTGACCTATTTTTATTGATTTTGAGAGGGTTTCTCTGTGTCTCCTGGATTTTGATGCCTGTTTCCTTCCTCACATTAGGGAAGTTCTCTGCTATAATTTGCTCCAATATACCTTCTGCCCCTCTCTCTCTTTCTTCTTCTTCTGGGATCCCAATTATTCTAATGTTGTTTCGTCTTATTGAATCACTTATCTCTCGAATTCTGCCCTTGTGATCCTGTAGTTGTTTCTCCCTCTTTTTCTCAGCCTCTTTACTTTCCATCATTTGGTCTTCTATATCGCTGATTCTCTCTTCTGCCTCATTTATCCTAGCAGTTAGTGCCCCCATTTTTGATTGCACCTCATCAATAGCCTTTTTGATTTCGACTTGGTTAGATTTTAGTTCTTTTATTTCTCCAGAAAGGGTTTCTCTAATAACTTCCACGCTTTTTTTAAGCCCAGCTAGTATCTTTAAAGTCATGATTCTGAACTGTAGGTCCGACATCGTACTAATGTCCGTATTGAGTAGGTCCCTGGCTGACGGTACTACCTCTTGTTCTTTTTGCTGAGGTGATTTTTTTCGTCTTGCCATTTTGTCCAGAGGAGAATAGATGAATGAGAGAACAAAATGCTAACAGGTTTAAAACGTCCCCAGCAAATATACTGTATACAAATCAGAAAAGACCTGAAACCAGGGGAAAAGAAAGGGAAAGAAAGAAAAAAGAAAGAGAAAAGAAAAAAGAAAAAGAAAAGAAAAGAAAAAAAAGATAAAAACAAAAACAGAACAATACAAAAAAAGCAGAATGTGATCACATATGATCAGGCTAGTGCATAGATCAGTGCCACACACTAGATTTTAGGCGTATTTTGGTCTGTTAGATAAAAGTGCCTCCTAAAATTTTAAAGGAAGAAAGACATATATGTACAAAATAAGGGTTGATACAATGAAGGGATAGAAGATGACTGTAAAGAGGAAAATTATAAAAGATTTTATAAAAGGACTTGATAAGATAAGAAGTTGTTTGAAAAAAGGAAGAAGATTTAAAAAACAAAAAAGAAAAAAGGGAGAGAATGTGATCAGGCAGGAGACTAGAACAGAACCATGCAGTAGTGATTTAGGGTATATTTTTATCTGTTAGAAGAAACTGTATCTCAAAATTTTAAAGAGAGAACAACTTATATATATATGCCACAAATAAGGGTAACGACTATGAAGGGATAAAATATGACTCTAAAAATGAAAAATAAAAAATGTTTTTTTTTTTTAAAAAGAGATTGATAAGATGTTGGTTGAAAAAGGGAAAAAGAAAAAGAAAAAAAAAACAGTTAACAAAAATTAACTTTGATGAACTAATGAATCATGGTAAAAAAAAGCCATGAATTCTATGTGCAGTATTCCCCTAGCGCTGGAGTTCTCCCGTTCTCCTTGATCGGTAAACTTGGTCTTGGCTTGCTGGCTGTTCGTGCTGATCTTCTGGGGAGGGGCCTGTTGCTGTGGTTTCTAAATGTCTTTGCCGGAGGCTGAATTGCCCCGCCCTTGTCGGTCCGGGCTAAGCAAGCTGCTCGGGTTTGATCTCGGGAGGTTTTGTTCCCTGCAAGCTCTCCGTACAGCCTTGGAGGACCAGGGCAAAAATGGTGGCCTCCCAATCTCCACCCGGAGGAGCTGAGAACTCGGGGCCCTGCTCCTCAGTGCGTCCCCAGAGAAAAGCAGTCACTCCCTTGTCCCTGGTCTCCGGCCGCACTCCGTGCTCACCCGGCCTGTGACCAAGCGTTTGTATCTCTGGCACCCGACCCTGTGCGGCGTCTCCAAACCCAGCAGATCCCCGCGGTGCGTTCCGGCGCCGCTCCTCCCCGGGAAGGAAGGGGAGTCTCCCCGGATCTGCCGCCCGCTGGGTCCCTGCTGCAGGGGCAGTGGCCCGACTGGGCCGCGGATCACAGTTTATGGCAACCCCAAGCTGAGAGCCCGCGCCTCGGCTCCCTCTCTGCAGCTGGCTTCCCCGATCCGATACCTGGGAGCTCTGGCGCACTGAGGCTCCCCCGGTCTTTTGTGACCCCAAGGGTCCTGAGACCACACTGTCCCGCGAGGGTTCCACCCCCGCTTAGCCACTGGAGCGATGTCCCTCAGCGGAACCGACTTCTAAAAGTTCCGATTTTGTGCTCCGCGGCTCTAGCACTTGCCAGAAGCGGCCGACGGAGGCCCCTCCCCCGCCGTCTATCCTCCCGAATATCGCCTCGGATTCACTTCTCCGCACGCCCTACCTTCCAGTAAGTGGTCGCTTCTCTGTTCAGAGAGTTGTTGCTACTCTCCTCTTTGATCTCCTGTTGAGTTCGTAGGTGTTCAGAATGGTTTGATCCCTATTCAGCTGAATTCCTGAGACCAGACGAAATCTAGGTCTCCTACTCCTCCGCCATCTTGCTCCGCCCCCCCCCCCCATTTTTCACTTTCTGAGGACCCTCCATACTGTTTTCTCGAGTGGCTTCACCAGTTTGCATTCCAGTCAACAGGGTTAGAGAGTTTCTCTTTCTCCACATCTTTGCCAACGTCTGTTGTTTCCTGAGTTGTTCATTTTCGCCATTCTGACTGGTGTGAGGTGATTTTCATTGTGGTTTTGATTTGTATTTCTCTGATGCAGAGTGATGTTGAGCATGTTTTCAGGTGTCTGTTGGTATTTGTATGTATTCTTTGGAGAAATGTCTTATCGTGTCTTTGGCCCATTTTTTTTGTTTTTTGGGTGTTAAGTTAGATAAATTCTTTATAGATTGTGGATACTAGCCCTTTATCTGATACGTCATTTGCAAATATATTCTCCCATTTTGTAGGTTGCCTTTTAGTTTGGTTGGTTGTTTCCTTTACCATGCAAAAGCTTTTTATCCTGATGAAGTCCCAGTACTTTATTTTTGCTCTTGTTTCCCTTGCCTCTGGAAATGTGTCTAGCAAGAAGTTGCTGTGGCCGATGTCAAAGAGGTTGCTGCCTGTGTTCTCCTCTAGGATTTTGATGGTTTCCTGTCTCACATTCAGGTCTTTCATCCATTTTAAGTTTATTTTTGTGTATGGTATAAGAAAGTGGTCCAGTTTCATTCTTCTGTATGTGGCTGTCCAATTTTCCCAACACCATTTGTTGAAGAGACTCTTTTTTTTCCACTGGATATTCTTTCCTGCTTTGTCAAAGATTAGTTAACCATAGAGTTGAGGGCCTGTTTCTGGGTTCTCTATTCTGTTCCATTGATCTATGTGTCTGTTTTTGTGCCAGTACCATACTCTCTTGATGATTACAGCTTTGTAATACAACTTGAAGTCCGGAATTGTGATGCCTCCAGCTTTGGTTTTCTTTTTCAACATTCCCTTGGCTATTCTGTGTCTTTTTTGGTTCCTTACAAATTTTAGAGCTTGTTCCAGCTCTGTGAAAATGTTGATGGTATTTTGATAGGGATTGCATTGAATATGTGTAGATTGCTTTGAGTAGCATACACATTTTAATAATACTTTTTCTTCCATTCCATGAACATGGAATGTTTTTCCATTTCATTGTGTCTTCCTCGATTTCTTTTGTAAGTGTTCTGTAGTTTTCAGAGTACAGATCTTTTACCTCTTGGGTTAGATTTATTCCGAGATTTCTTACGGTTTTTGGTACAGTTGTAAACAGGATCAATTCTTTGATTTTTCTTTATGCCGCTTCATTGTTAGTGTATAGGAATGCAACTGATTTCTGTGCATTGATTTTATATCCTAGGACTTTGCTGAATTCCTGTATCTGTTCTAGAAATTTTTCAGTGGAGTCTTTTTGGATTTTCTAAGTAGAGTATGATGTTGTCTGTGAAGAGTAAGAGTCTGGCTTATTCTTTGCTAATTTGAATGTCTTTTGATTCTTTTTGTCGTCTGATTGCTGAGGCTGAGACCTCCAACACTTTGTTGAACAACAGTGGTGAGAGTGGACATCCATTTGACATTCCAGACCTTAGGGGAAAAGTTTTAAGTTTTTCCCCATTGGGGATGATATTCACTGTGGGCCTTTCATATATGGATTTTATGATGTTGAGGTATGTTCCCTCTATCCCTACATTGTGGAGGGTTTTTATCAAGAAATTTGCTATATTTTGCCAAATGCTTTTCCCGCATCTATGGAGAAGATGGTATGGTTCTTATCCTTTCTTTTATTAATGTGGTATATCATGTTGATTGATTTGTGGATGTCGAACCACCCCTGCAGCACAGGAATAAATCCCACTGGGTTGTGGTGAATAATACTTTTAATGTACTGTTGGTTCCTATTAGCTAGTATCTTGGTGAGAATTTTGGCATCCATGTTCATCAAAGTAATGCTGGCCTCATAGAAAGAGTTTGGAAGTTTTCCATATTTTGGAGTTTCAGAAGAATAGTTATTAATTCTTCTTTAAATGTTTGGTAGAATTCCCCTGGGAAGCCGTCAGGCCCTGGACTCTTGTTTGTTTGGAGATTTTTGATTACCAATTCAATTTCTTTGCTGGTTATGGGTCTATTCAGGTTTTCTGTTTCTTCCTGTTTCAGTTTTGGTAGTTTCTAATAATTTATCCATTTCCCGATTGCCTAATTTGTTGGCATATAATTGCTTATAATATTCTCTTATAATTGTATTTTTTAGTGTTGGTTCTGATCTCTCTTCTTTCATTCATGATTTATTTGGGTCCTTTCTCTTTTCTTTTTGATAAATCTGTCTAGGTGTTTATCAATCTTGTTAATTTTTTCGAGGAACCAGCTCCTAGTTTCATTGATCTGTTCTACTGTTGTTGTTTTTCTTTATTTCTAATCATTGATTTCTGTTCTTTCTCTCACTGGATTTAAGCTTTATTTGCTGTTCTTTCTCTAGCTCCTTAAGTTTAAGGTTAGGTTGTATATTTGAGACTTTTCTTGTTTCTTGCGAAAGGCCTGTATTGCTATATACTTCCCTCTTAGGACCACCTTTACTGCATCCCAAAGGTTTTGAAGGGTCATGTTTTCATTCTCATTTGCTTCCATGCATCTTTTAAATTCTTCTTTAATTTTCTGGTTGACCCATTCATTCTTTAGTAGGATGTTCTTTAACCTCCATGTATTTGTGGTCCTTCTAATTTTTTTTTCTTCTGGTTGACTTCAAGCTTCATAGCATTGTGGTCTGAAAATATGCATTGTATGATCTCAGTCTTGTTATGCCAGTTGAGTCCTGATTTGTGACCCAGTATGTGATCTATTCTGAAGAATGTCCCATGTGCATTCAAAAAGAATGTGTATTCTGTTGTCTTAGGATGAAACGCTCTGAATATATCTGTTAAGTCCATCTGGTCCAGTGTATCATTCAAAGTCCTTGTTTCCTTGTTGATTTTCTGCTTAGATGTCCATTGCTGTGAGTGGGGTGTTAAAGTCTTCTACTATTATTGTCAATGTGTTTTTTTAATTTTGTTATTGATTTATATATTTGGCTGCTTCGAGGTTAGGCTGTTCCTGGGGCAGGGGGATCTAGCCTCACTTGTGCTTTTTGCTGGACACGTCTCAGGAAAGTGATCACTCGACCGTGCAGTGGTTTGCAGTTTATGGCAACACAGAGCAGAGAGCCAGCACCTAGACTCACTTTTGTCAGCTGGCTTCCATGCTCCTGTGCCTGTGAACCCTGCCACTTAGGCGCCACCCATTCTTGAGACCCTGGGGATCCTCAGGTCATGCTTTCACACGTGGGAATCCACCCCACTTTGCCACTGAGCAGCTTTAAGCCAGGGACATCCCCCACTGCAGCAGACCTCTGAAAGTTCTGATTTTGCACTCTGCTGCTTATAATATTTTGCAGTAGTCTCCTTAAGCAGGGTCCCTCCCCACCACCCTATCGTCAACTATATCACCAGATTCAAGTCTCTGACCCTCCCACTTTCCAAACAATGGTCACTTTTCTACTTGTAGACTTGCAGCATTTATTTTCTCAAACCTCTCTTTGATTTCTCAGTTGTACTTGTATTTGAGGGATGAGACAAACTTAGGGTCTCCCTACTCCTCTGTCATCTTAACTCCTTCTCAGACATCAGTCTTTTAGCCACATGTATTTTTATTTTATTTTTGAATGGGTAACAGATATATGGTCATGGATCAAAATTCACAAAGCACAAAAGGTTATATAGGAAAAAGTTTGCCTCCCATCTCTCTATTCCAGATAAACACTTTTCCTGCCTGGAAGGCAGCCACTGTTACTAATCTCTTGAGTACCCTTCAAAGTAAATTAAGCACCTACAAGCAAACATACCTTTTTTTTTTTTTTTTTTTTTTAACAAATGGTGGTATGCTAGGCATACTCTTCTGTATATTGAATTCTTAATTTAAAAATACACCTTGGTGGTCAGTTGTCCTCAGATATGTTACTGAGGAAAGATGCAGATCCTAGAAACTGTGACACCACATGAGTACCTCTTGCTCTCTATTTTAGTAGTATGACATAACTGAGTCCTTACAGAGTTTACCTACACATTCCATGAATATACATTTATTCTTAGGATTATTTATCCATTGGTTTAATCTACTCTGGGGAGAACTTAAAAATAAAAACTGGGGTGCCTGGGTGGCTCAGTCAGTTGAGAGTCTGACTCTTAGTTTTGGCTCAGTCAGGGTTATGAAATCGAGCTCCGAGCTCCATGTTGGGCTCTGCACCCAGCACAGGGTCTGATTCAGTTTGTCTTTCTACTTTCCCTTTCCCCCTCCCCCCACTTGTGCCTTCTAAAGAAATGATTACATAAAATCTTTTTAAAAAATAAAAACTAAGTAAAGGGAGGGGAGTACTAGAAGCCATCTTATGACTATCAGTTTGGCTGCAAAAAACCCTGTTACGCTGATTTTTTTTTGGAGCGGGGTGGGGGGGGTACCAAGAACGCTTCTACATGTAAACTCTCCAACTTATCTGAAAAAAAAAATTCTCTGCTATAATGTGCTTACATATTTGTAGAGGGACTTTTGTGATTAAAGTTCTCTCTTTAGCCATTGAGTCACCGGGCACTAAGAAAACTTTCACTCACCGACACAAGACATGGCCGGATGCTGATGGCTTCTACCATTCTCAGGGCCATGGAGAAGCTAGGCCTACTGGTTTACATTCTTAGGAAGGAGGAAATCCCAGGTGGAATCTTAGCCATGCAGGGTTGTCATGGAGAGTTTGAGTTTTGCAGCTGTCACAGCAAGCAAACCCTGGAAGGAAAGCTTCAGAGGTTGTATTCAGTGTTTAATGAACTATTCTTCCAAGCGGATTGATGAATATAAGCAGATTTCAAAAATTTGTGGGGAAAAAAAAATCAACCTAATTGATCACTGACATATGGCATGTTGACCCTGTAATTCAATCTAGACAGCATTCATTGAATATCTATCATGTACCAGACTCTATGCTAGGTTCTGGGGATACAGAACCAAATAAAATGGGGTTTTAAATAAATAATAGATCAAAATGTGATCAGTAATCCAGCCTAAGTCTACACAAGGTTGAGTAAGGTCAACCTCCCTAAAAGTCAACCAAAGAATATTTTCCAGAGGTGATCATTATTAAGTGGCTCTTTGAGGATGAATGAAAGCTCTATGAAAGTCAAATTAAGAATAGAGCTAAAAACAAAATTAGTCTATGTTAGCGTGTAACAATCTGAGTTCAGGGGGCCTATGAGAGATCAAAGTGTTAGTACTTGACACATCTTGAAAAAGAAAGGAAGGCAAAGGGAATTCATGGAGAAGGTGATATTTGAATTATGTTTTTAATTTTTAAAAAGGTAGATGTTTAGGGCACCTGGGTGGCTCAGTTGGTTAAGCAACTGCCGTTGGCTCAGGTCGTGATCCTGGAGTCCCGGGATCGAGTCCTGCATCGGGCTCCCTGCTCGGCGAGGAGCCTGCTTCTCCCTCCAACCCTCCCCCCTCTCATGTACTCTCTCTCTCTCTCATTCTCACTCTCTCAAAATAAATCTTTAAAAAAAAAATAAAAAGGTAGATGTTTAGCTCAAAAATAAAGTGCTTTCTAGAGAGAGAATGCAAAAAGCCAGACCTCAGAGGCACAATAGGGTATTAGGTTTTTAGATAATTTCCAGTTTTTAATGAAGAAGATTCAAGGTGAACAAGTATTGGGGAAGATAGGAGCGATTCGACTGATTGGGTTGCCAGAGGCCTAACACAAACCACAAAGAGTATAAGGCCACATTGGTTTGAACACTATTGGGTGAAAGCTACAGTAGCTCATCTTCAAATAATTAATGTGAAAAAATAAAAAATAAATAAAGTTATTTACTTGGCAATATAACAGCAATAATAACTAATCACCATAAGTGCTGGGAAGTAGTTACCCCAGGGCAGCCTGAACTTAGGGAGTCATAAGTCATGCTTTGTCAGTTGTCTCTATTCTCCCCTCTCTAATCTCCACTTTCCTTTTGTGCTTGGCACTCTGAGGCTTCATTTTGTCGTTTTGTGGTCGTTTCTTCTTACAGTGTATAGCATGATGACTGAACACTACCAGATCTAGAATTCAAGGTTAAGGGAGCTTCTCTCACTGAGGAATAGCAGAAAAATTCCAGAGAAAAATCTGACTGTTCTGTGCTGGTCACATGCTTGTCTTCACCCAAACCTCTTGGGCTTAGTTATGAAGTACAATGACTGGCCCATTCCAGGTTGAGTTAGGAGACAGTGTCAGTTACCAGAAAGGTATAAAGTATAATTCTAGGCAAACAAAGGTATTATTCACCAATGAGGTGTATATAAGAAGTGCTTTGTAACTATTACCATAGGAACTTTTTTTATCCCTTCGAATTCTGGGAAGCATCACAGTATTGGTATGTCTGTAACGTAAGGCTTGAGGATACTAAATAGATTAATCATCAATCTATAAATTTATTATGTTTGAATTAAGCTTTTTGCACTCTGATACAAGCCTTTTTGTCTCCCTTTTTCCCTAGCTCTTTGAGTGACACTATTGATGGCCTAGTCTCCGAAGCCATACAATTGGGCATTTCATTCTTCATTTTTTTTTCCCCTCAAGCTCTATATTGGATCAATAGTCAATTTCTGTTGGTTCTAACTTAGAAATATTCTCTGGCTCATGAAATTCTGATACATGCTTCAATATGGATGATCCTTGAAGACATCTAAATGAAATAGACCAGACACAAAAGGACAAATCCTATATGATTCTTCTTGTGTGAAGTTCCCAGAGTAGTCATAGTGACAGAAAATAGGATGGTGGTTGCCAGAGGCTGGGGGGAAGAGAGAAATGGGGAGTTTTTGTTTAATGGGTATAGACTTTGGTTTGGGAAGATGAAAAATTGGTCCAGGTTGCCATTATTTCTCACCAGTACTACTACTGTGGGTTCCTTCCTTGACAGTGTATCTCCAGTCTTGCCTGGTTCTTGCCCACTGTCAAATATTGCGGACAAGTAATTCTTCAAAAATGTACATGTGATTTTTGCCATTCCCTAATACAAATTCTTCAGGACCCTTGGGTGACTTTAACATGATTTTCTTATGGTTCACAAGGACCTTTGGGATTCCCCCCCAACCCTCAAAAATGACACATTGAAATCTTTCCAAAATGAAATCTAATTTCCTGGAAATGCTGTTTATTATAATTTTTGCCTCTAGGCTGTTATAACACTATTTTCTATTCTGGGATCAATTCTTCTAAGTGTATCTCCATAATTTGTGTATGGATTTTGTATCTGATTTATTTCCAATTTTATTCTTATACCATGGCATAGAGGGCTGGTCCATGACAGTAGGATATATGAAAAAATATATGCTAGATAGGTAGATAGATAGATAGATAGATAGATAGATAGATAGATAGATAGATAATAGATGCATACACATGTACATACATATATATTTGAAGATTATTTTAGACTTTTTTAAAAGATTTATTTATGTATTAGAGAGAGAGAAAGTGCATGCACTCGACTGAGGGGCAGAGCACCTTCAAGAGACTCCCCACTAAGCATGAAGCCTGATGCAGAGCTCAGTCCCAGGACCCATGAGATAATGACCTGAGCCAAAACCAAGAGTCGGTTGCCCAACCAACTGAGACAACTAGGTGCCCCTAGACTTCTTTTTTAAAATGGGTATGAGAACGGGTAAATGCACTTATGAAAAAACCTCATTAAGAGCAAAAAAGGGAATCATCATATCCTAAGGAAGACACTGGAAAAGGACTGAGGAAGGAAGAGTGGAATAGGGCATTTGGAGTTTCCTAGGATATAAATAAGATTTACTGTTAGAATCACTCATGTTATCCAACAAACATTTATTTTGTGCCATTAGAATATTAACTGCATCAAAGGAGTGACCTTTTCTACCTTACATGCTGCTGCATCTTCCTTGTTCAGATAAGCACCAGGCAGTTTTTTCATTGCATATAATACATTTGCTAGGTAATAAGTGTACACGGTGCACAGAGCAGGTGTAAGGTATTTTGGGAGAATACAAAGATGAATTTTGGTTTCTGTCCTCAATGAGCTTTTGGTCTAATGGAAGAATTTACAATAGAGATAATATTTTTATTTTAGATTTGTTTTGTATGTTATTTTGTAGAGCACAAAAATAAATTATTTTTTAAAATTCATTTAGAACTCCAACACATAACAGGTTTTAGCTTCCCATCTGTCAACTTCAGCAACAAATCATGTCAAATATATTGAGATAAAGAATTGTGATGGATAGAATAAGTGGAGAACATTGGGAAGATGGCGTTCTTTTCACAAAATACTGATGATCACAGACTCAGAGGAAATTAATTGAGAAAGTCTGTCTTATTTTTTTTTTAATTGAAGCATGAATAAGCCACAAATTGCTTACAAAGAACTTCAAAGTAAAATGTAGGCCTAGCAGTTAGATTTTGCCCATTGCTCCAAGTGCTATCACAGTTCACTCTTCCCCATGGCTGGTATGCATGTTTCAGCTCATTTCTTACTATTATAAATAATTCATTTGACACTATATGTAATTCACAATCTTCCCTGAAGATTGGAAGTCACAGGCATGCCCATGCATCATGGTTCCAGCTATTTGTGAATGCTGATTTTAAGTGCCAGGAATATGGTTCAGTAAATTATTAGAAGCATATTAATTAACTGTTTTTCATTAGGCAGTATTTCAAGAAAGATCAGCAACAAAATGTTAACTTGTGGAGGATCTGATTTACTGCATATCTTATAAAACAAAAACCAAACAAAATTTGGTACAAGTTCATAATCTCTGTTGCATTAATTAATTCTGGTATTCACTAATGAACTCTAATAGTAATAAATTAACTTATGCATAACGAATATTGGATCGTGAAGTGATGTTTAACTTTTTGCCTTGTCCCTAGAATTTAGAGTGGGAATAAACATCCAGAGTCATCCTGTCTGATCTGTTTATTTAAGGATGACATAGCTCAGGCCTAGAAGTGAGATGGAATGTAACTTGTCCAAGGTTACATTTCTGAATATTTGGAGGAAACAAAAAAGAAAAATTCAGGTTCCATTTATTCATTCATCCATCCGTTCAATTCAAAATATATAAAAATCTCAGATTTTTTTTTTTTCTTAAAATATGTTCCCAAGACCAAGTGCATCAGAATTGCCTAAGGAGCAGGTTAAAATGAAGATGACTAACTGCCATAAAAGACTTATAGAATTAAAATACCCATGGGTGACACCTTGGAAATCACATGATTATTAAGCCTATTAAGATTCCGAGGTGATATTATGCAACATTGATACCCATAACTCCAAATCAATGTTCCCACTTTCATACATTGTCCTCCATCCAGGTCACATTCTTCCCTCTTGGGTTCCATGAAAGCTGGGACTCACTCTGTTTTGTTCACTTATTTCTAGGCACTAAGTTAGGTTACTACAAGACCCACACCAGGCATATAACAAATATTTGTGAAAATGAATGACTGAATGCCTAAACAAATGAAGGAACAAAAAATTGAAGAATGTTGAAATAACCATTATTAAAATAGAATTACCCAAAGGTTAAAAACATGATTATTATGCAAATATGGAAGGAGCACATTTCAAATATTTTATTCAACTCATTCATTAATGGAAGGGCCAGTGAATTAAAAAATGGTTCTCACAGATTTTAAGGATAAGAGTTTATCTCAGCCTCCAGCAAAACATTTAAGAAAAATAAAAATATGTTAGAATAAGTTTGCTAAGTTAGATACAAAGCTGCCTGTTTTCCTTCATGGCAAAACATTATAATATTTGGGTTGTCTTTCCCACTGGACAGAAGTCTACAAGTTAACATGTAACTTTATAGTATCTGAGCTCTAATCAAATAACAAACAGCAAAGTCAACTAAAGGTAAATTTTCCTAGGGAATCAAGCAATCCTTGGATGGACCTGTTAACAATACCCACCATGACTGAAAGCATGGTGGTCAACCATTTACTTTATTTCCAAGTTTTCAATAATTTTTCCAACATCACACTAAATTATATGCAAAGAAGCATTACAGATAAATAGCCTGTAAATTATGTATGGGAAGAAATGAATTATTATGAAGTAAAATCCTCAAAGAGAAATAGTTATCAAACTTAGGGAGAAAAATAAAAATTTGGGGGTAGGGGTGGCAGGGAATGAGGAGATGGACTTGTAGGCAAAGGGTAGAAACAACCATGGGGTTGTTTCAGCTCCACAGAGGGAAAATGAGAGATAGAATATGGATCAATAATCTAGGAAAATGTCCCCAGCCCTTTTGTAAGACATAATTGCATCAGGTATTCAAGGACTAAAAAGCCATGAAAGTGGCAATATGGCCCTTCAGTAAATAGAACAAATGTCAAATTCTGGCCCCATGTGTTGCCAGTTGTGTGCCTACTGCCTAGACATTTTATCTATGTCGGTTTACGTCTCAGGAGAATGGCAGAAATGGTAGCACATGCCTCACAGATTAGTTGGGGGGAGTGAATGAGACAAGGCATGTAAAAGGCCTAATTGAAAATAAATTCAGTGTCACTTTCGGCTTACATCACTGTTATTATTCTAAAAAGCAGTTGAGATCACAGAAGGAGAGATGAGGCTGTTGAACAGTTCCAGAGTTTCAGTCTAGTCACCAATACAGGGTCAAGGAAGCTATTTCTCAAGCCAGATAGTAGACTAAAAAAGGCGAGGTTCCTAACACACTAGGGGTGCAGCAGGTTGGCCAAGTAATAAATAGCTGGTGCAGTAAATGTGGGGAAAGTACCATAAATGACCCCCAGGGAGAAAGTTCCCACACTTGTGGACAGCAACGTCCAGGCCCATGCTAAAAGTGTTGTTTGCAATAGTAAACCATACAGAATTCTGAAACGAGGGGACAAGAGGCCATCTCATGGGGAAAAAAATAACCTGTTTGCAGAGGAAAAAACTTGTATGTAGAAGAGCCTGTCTGAAGGTTCAGCCATCACCTGGAGTCAAGTCACAGAATCAGTGCTTGCTAAGGCTATTTTTTTCTCCCAATGATTGCTTATTAGGTTTCTTGTTTTACCCAATTACATATCTACTATTTCTTTCCCCAGATGAGGCCCTAAGAAACATTTATTGTACATAATAATGATATTTTGATATTTATGATCTGTTTATATAGTACTTTGCCATGGAAAGAAGGTCATTGACTTCCTGCCAATATTTACCCCATTAGCACTGACTATCAGCTATTTGCCTTTTCCTAGATTTTAAGAGCAAAAGCTGTCTCCGTCTCTCCCGGTTAGCACATCTATCCCAGAGCACACCACAGCACTTGCCTATGTTAGAACCTTAGTAAGCATCTAAAGATTGTACTAATATATTAACAAATAAATCTTGAAATCTACACCATGATGAACACTACCTACATCTGGCTTAAGATCCTCTTGGCCCCACTTCACTCTTAGGATAGCTGCTATTGGAGTGAGCAGTGCTTTGGTCTCTGATCAGGTTTATGCAGATATCTTCTACCTCCTAAACTGTCTCCATTATCCTTGCAGTGTGGAATGCCCCAGGAACATGCTTAGTACTCACATTTGTGCTAACATACCAAAGTTTGGAGAAGTTAAGGCAGCATGGAGTAAAACTTCCACCAATGTGGAAAAGGAGCTCCTTCACCCCCTCACCCTACGAAGGAAAAGGATGGTCCTGAAATGAAAGTCATGTGCTCCCTAGGAAGTTCACTGTATTGTCTGCCCCTCCTTACGACTACCTTTCACTCATGGTCTGTGGGACCACACTTGCCAGCAAAATACTCTTATAGAAATCTTTGTCTCAGGTTCTGTTGACAGGGAAGCCTGGCTAGAAATGTAAGGCATTGTTGACCTAAGTATGAGTTGAAATCATTTGTCCCAGTGGAAATTCCAATTATATTGCTATGGCTTTCCTTTGTAATGGATATTTCCCCTACCATTAGAGTAGCATAACTCTTACGTGAGTCTAAAAAAGAAAGCCATAGCTAAGTTATGAAAAGGCAGCTCCTCACTTACCTAAGGAAATAACAGGCAAGTTATTCACTCTCATCCAAGTTCAGGGATTGAGGGGAAAAAAGAATGAGAAGAGGGAAAGATAGTGACCTCTTAAAACTATCTAGTGTTGGGGAACCTGGGTACCTAAGTCGCTTAAGTGTCTGACTCTTGATATCGGCTCAGGTCATGATCTCAGGGTTGTGAGATCAAGTCCTGCATCAGCTCTCTGCTGGGTATCCTGCTTAAGATTAAGATTCTCTGTCTCTCCCTCTGCTCCTCACCTCCCCCCCCATCTCTCTCCCTCTCATAGATACACACATACACACATACATACATACCAGTGTTTGATCTATATAAATGTTGTTTTGTTTTCTTTTTTTTTAAGATTTTATTTATTTGAGAGAGAGAGAATGAGAGATAGAGAGCACGAGAGGGAAGAGGGTCAGAGGGAGAAGCGACTCCCTGCTGAGCAGGGAACCCGATGTGGGACTCGATCCCGGGACTCCAGGATCATGACCTGAGCCGAAGGCAGTTGCTTAACCAACTGAGCCACCCAGGCGCCCTACCAATGTCTTTCAATGGTTAAATAGCTTAAACCACATTAACAGCTAGTTTTAAACATGATCAAATTCTTGTACATCATAAAAACAATTCCTTAGTTTATAAAATCTGTTAGAATTTATTAGCAATTGCATATTATTTTCTTCAGTATCTCAAGAATCTTGTAGAATGGGTACCTTTAATCCAGTGACTCTCTAGTGGGGACAATTTTGCTCACCACATCTCCCTGCCTAGGGGACATTTGGCAATGCCTGGACATTTTTGGCTGTCACAAAATTTCATAATAAACGGCACACTATGCCCCACCCCCATTATAAAGATTTATCAGCCCCCAAATTTCAATACCAAGCACCAGAGAACCTGAGTTAATTGCCTAAAGTCACACAACTGGTTATTGTGTGTTTCCAGTCTTAAGACCGGAAGTCAAATATTTCCACCTATTCCTATGTTACTTGCATAGTAATAGCAGTCCAGCTTTATATGGGTGCTTGGGTACTCGGTCATGTTATAAAAAATTAATATTAAAGGAAAATTTCTCTTTTGACTTGAAAAGGCAAGGAGGCTATATCCAGGAGCTGTGAGGAAGCTGTGCTCTGCCATTTTGCAAGCATGGATTGCCTTTTGCTCATGGAACTGTCCCAGAGCAAGGACAGGGGTTTCTAGGTGAGAATGAAGGCAGAGGAAGAAAGTGTAGTTACCAAATTAAAACTGAGTTAGATGAAGAGAGAAAGGAAGAGAAGAAATGTCCAGGTAGGTAGGAGAGAAGATTCATGGGGACATTGGTGTGAATGAAGAAAGGACAGCCTATAACAATTCTTTGATTCAAGTTCAGCACCTCGGGAGTTTTAAGTGATTCCTGCAGTTTACTGTTTTGGGTGTGTGTGTGTGTGTGTGTGTGTGTGTGTGTGTGTGTGTGTGTGTGTGTGTGTGTGTGTGTGTTTAAAGATTTTATTTATTTATTTGAGATTGGGTATGTAAAGAACGGCTTCAGTCATTCTAATCTTAGGTGAATTTAAGACTCACAATGAAAGCTAGTTTAAAAGCAGGGTTTTGACCCACTGCCAGAAATTCTGATTCATTAGCTCTGGTAGAGGGCCTGGAAAACTGCATTTTAGCACCTTCTCATTATTGATTCTGATTCTGAGGGTCAGAATAAGTCAAATGCTAAAGCTGGTCAAACCTGAAACATGGATAGTGTATATCTTGATGCCCCTTCTTTCGGCTAGTAATGTCTATCATAGTGTTCTGAAATTTTGGTGATTCACTGTTTGGTTTTCTAACTTTAATAATCTGAAAGTCCTTTAATGGACACTGCAGAAGACACACAGGTGTATAAAAATTTGTTTTATAATTTTGAGTTAGTTGGAAACAATCTCCTTTTCTGTCAGGAAGCAGACACTTAAAGTCTGCAGGTAAAGAATGTCAGTTTGGGATTTTCTTAGTGCATGTTGTTTTATCCCCTTGAATATCTAAGACTAGCTGGATGGGTATTGTTGGTTGGGATAGGAGGTGGTGGTGAAAATGACCTGGAGGGACTAGGGCAAGCTGTCTAGCTCTTAGCTTCCTTTTTTCCGTGCAGACACTCACTGACATCTTCAAATTTGTTTAGTAGCTGTTGCCACATCATCAAGCTGCCAAACTTTATTGGATTCTCTGGTCTGGCTATAATGCTTTGCCAACTTTCAGACTTTTTATTGTTCTCTTAATCTCCTCCTTACGGAGAGGAGTTGTTCTGTGCATTGAGAACGGGAATTGTTCTGTGCATTCAGCTCTCCTTCATCCCTCAAATTATATCAGCCGTACATCTTGACAAATTTTCCTCCAGATACTTCTGAAATCCGTTTACTTTTTGTAAAAGATTTTATTTATTTATTTGAGAGAGAGACAGAGAGTAAGAGAGAGAAGATAAGTCGGGGGTGGGGGAGGAATGAAGAAGAGGGAGATGCAGACTCCCCGCTGAGCAGGGAGCCCATTGCGGGGCCCAATTCCAGGACCCCCCAGGATCATGACCTGAGCAGAAGGCAGACGCTTAACCTACTGAGCCACCCAGGTGCCCCTGAAATCCATTTACTTTTACTACCTTATTTCAGATCCTAATTATTTGTCTGGATCATTATAATAGATTTCTAGTTAATTCTTCTGCCCCTACACATGAAGGTTGAATCCACATATCCAAAAGGCAAAACTTAGATATATAACATTTGTGGAATTGGATCCTAAAATCGAAGTGTTTTTGGCTTAGCCAGCAAGTTTTTTTTATCTCCTTGGCCCCTCCTATACTCTACCTTCTATTTTAAAGTCCCACAGTGTTGGATCACTTAAAGACCCCATATATACCACTTTCTTTCCTGGCTCCATGCATCATCTCATGTTCTTTCCCCTGCCTGGGATGTCCTTCCTCACTTTATTTACCTGGATAAACTAAGCACACAATTTAAGATTCAGCCTATAACTCATCTTCAGTAGGAAGTAATATGATCCTCCTTTCTCAAAATTCTTCTAGAATAGTTTGAGTAACTGTAACATGATATTATTTTGAATGGAAAATTTAGGCCTCATATAATAGATGGTCAGTTATACAACTATAGGGACTATATCATTTTCTCTTTTAACTTCAGTCTTAAATAAAATGCCTGAAAGGCATATAATAGTCACACAATACCTTTTTCTGTTGGCATCGTAGATGCTCAGAACAGATGTTTTGAACTAGTCAGAATTGAGCATGCTTTGATTCTCTAATTTGGTATTAGTTTGTGGCTTTGTGGACTGAGACAGCTGACATGATACTACATTGACTCCTTATCTTCATTGTAAGAGAAAACAAACTTTACCAAGGAAATCCAAAAGAGGCAAGCACATGCCTATTCTTCCTTCCTTGTTCCTGTTCTACTGCATTGGACAGTGTCTCTCCACTGGAACACCCAAAGAGCAGTAATTCCCCAGTTACATTCAAGTACTTCAAGCCTAATTGGATGCCCTTTGAAACTTACTAATTTATCTGTTTGCTTCCTTTTTTCTTCTCTTTTATTTTACAGAGTCCATAATCACCAATGTCCTACTCTTTACTTCCCCAATACCTGAATAATGGCCCTTCCCTTTTTGGCACAGCTATTCCTTTTCCAGAGATCCATAAATATTTAAAAGAAGACAAAATTAAAGTTTCTGAAAGACTCCCCAATTATGCCTTGCTACCAGAAAAGTGGTGAATTCATCTGGGCTTTCACTGTGGCTCCAGTGATTTCAAGTGCTTCTTTAACCTTTTAGCTTAAAAAAAAAAAAAAAAAAAAAAACAACTGCCCCTAGTCCATTCCAAGCTCCTTATAAAGGTGAAGTATCCATTAACCCCAAAAAAGGAGAATGACAGAATGGTTAGAGAAATCACATATTTGACCCAGCAGTAGCTGTCTCTCTGGAAAATTGCTGAACAGTATCAGATAATATGGGAATCAAGAATCCATTCCTAAAACCTTAACATGTCCTTTATCTGACATATTTGCTTAAGACACTTGAACAATCTTGTGAAAACTGTACTCAGTGGTTTCCTAAAGTGTTGACTGCTGAAGGAGTCAAAAGCCAATTTCTCCCTGTTCACACCCTCTGTCTTAACATGCCTATTGCTATACCCCAGCTCTGTGTCTCTACCAAGTCTGTCTTGCTTCTGTCTTCTTGGAACACTCCCAACCCCTGTGTCAGAGGTATCAGTTCTGAGTTGTCTAGAGTTACTATTATATCCAGGGTTTTTAAAACATGGTTTATATTAATTTAACTGCCTGAACTAAAAACTGAACTTTGGCCCATGCCTCTACCAAGGGGGAATTGATTTTCTAGTAAATGATCACTGGAAAACACATTCACTATAAATTCTTGGTTACATTTTATAATCCCTTCATAAGAAGAAAACCAAAACCAAACAAGATTGATTCAACTTGTTAATGAACATAAACGCTAATAGAAAGGAAAAAAAAATAGTGGCAGGGACTATGATACATATTTTTTAATAAATTATTGAAAACAAATATTTGTTTAGCCTAATAAAAATAGAAAAGAAAAACAGAGAGAGCACAGGATTTTTGTCAACTGAGAAGTGGTATGACCCTGGCCAAATGACAAATTTCAGTGAGTCTTCATTTACTTGTATATAAAATTTGTGTCCTGAGGTTTATGAAGGCTTTTGAAATTTGCTTTTTCATACATAATCTTCATGACCTTTACTCCCTATTTTATGGTCTATTTGAAATGCCTACTTCCTCTTATCCCCACTTCCCATTCAGAAAAATAGTTTTTATTGTTGAAGTTTTAATTAGTCATCAACCCTCCCTAAAGGCTTTTCTAGTCATAATTCTCTTCCTTGATACACCTGTTTTATGCTTCAATACACATTGTATTATTCTGTCATAGCACTTATTTTGTTGTGATCTTCTATTTGCTTGGAGCTTAATCACTCTAGTCTGTGCACTGGGTCTACTTTTGTACCTTCTTACACCAGTACCTTAGTGCTGATGACAATAGCCAGTGCACAGTTAGCATGCTCTTTGGCTTGAATAAATAGGCATCTTATATTTCTCATGCACCACTACAAATGATCTTGGCCTTCCTTCTTTTCTCAGTGACTAGTTCTGAATAGTCTTCTACCAGCTTGGTTTGCGTGCAACCCAAACCCACTTCACATGTCTCCTCCTTCCCATTCTGGTGCTTCTCTGAATGCCCTTTGCAGGATACTTGTGGACTACATGAGACATTCATACATGAGCAAGCTGGAAAGGGTGAATTAATGACCCTGAGACCACATTTAACCAGTGCCAATGGACACATGTTAAATGCGTGCTTCTCTGAATGCCCTTTGCAGGATACTTGTGGACTACATGAGACATTCATACATGAGCAAGCTGGAAAGGGTGAATTAATGACCCTGAGACCACATTTAACCAGTGCCAATGGACACATGTTAAATGCATAGCTCTGAGAGGGAATTCATAGGTTTTCTCAGAATGTTCTGGCAAGTTTGAAAGTACTAGTTACCTACCACTGTGGACATGCTTCTTGGCATTGGTTTGTCCTCTTTCCCTGTTTCACTTCTGTCCCTGCCTTCTGTTTTCTAGGATTATTTCCCAAATAAGGTATCTGTACTCAAGTCCTTTCTTAGGCTTTTCTACGATTGAACCCAAAATACACCAGAGTCCATGAAACAAATATGAATGGTAACCTTGAAATGCTCGAGGAGAGGTGAAATCTATGTAATAATATTACCAGAACTCTGTCCAAGAGAAGTAAGATGGAAATACTAAAGATCCGTGTCAGAAAATTTAAAGTTTCCCTGGATATGGTAGATTGTACTTCTCCAAAAATTATTTCCAGCCCTGCATGCCCTTCCAAAATCTTGTCACTTCCCTATCAAGAGTTGGGGGGGAGGTCTGTTTCCTCAGCCTTTGAATCTGATTGGACCTTTGTGACTACCTTGATTAACAGGGTATACAGGAAGCCATGCTGGGACAGTGTCGAGGTAGGATTGGAGGAGATGATGCGCTTTCCATCTGTCTCTCTATTGGAGACTTTTGGAGCTCTGAGTGTCCATGTAATAAATCAAGCCACCCCAAGGCTGGCATGCTGAAGAGATTCTATAAAGAAACAAAAAGAGATGCTGAAGGAGCCCCAGTTGTTCTAGCTGCCAGGTGCTGCAGTCTTCTAGTGCAGGCTCCCGTCATGCAGGGTCAGAAGCTTTGGAAATAGCTTTAGCCTCAGCAATGTTCTAAACATGAACTCATCAAAGACTCTGAGATGGAATCTCGCAGTTGAGTCATTTCTGAAGACTGAGTCACGGAAACAGCAAGAGAGAATGAATGATTGTGCTTTAAGCCACTAAGTTTGGGGTGATTTCTAAATACAGAATGGATGACTTGAATACTAGGGGACTTGGTTGTTGTTCTACAACCTCCTAATGGTTTTACATCTCTCAGGAATACAGTAAGTTGATGAGAATAATAGTAAATATTTGTTGATAATGTCAAATCAGGGCAAGAGAATGTTCCATTCTGTCTCTCTTAAATATTGTCATATCCTGCCCAAACAGTCATTGTGGTGAAAATAGATCAGACCATAGAATTATTTTATGTCACATACAACAATAAAACAAAATAAAATGAAGATAAACCTAACTAATCCTACTTACTCAGCTGCTCGATTTTTAAATCATGCAATTGAGATTTTTTTTTAGAAGCAGCTGTAATTACGTGTTTAACCTTGGTAAACTTGCTATAACCGTTTCCACCTTTAAAAGCATTTGGAAATATTCACATTCTTTATAAGAAAGAGAAATCATGGAAAACTACACTAAAATATTTAGTGTTAAAACACATCAGTGATTTTGTAATCCTCAAGTATAGTAAGAATGCTGAAGTACTATGACAACAAAATCCACAAATTCTTTGTTGAAACTCATCAAGATGTCTATTTCTCCATTTTTTGAATTTCAGCTAGGGCTATGACTTGCATCTGCTGATCTAACATTACTAAACATGATTTAGGGAGAATTTGGAAATTGCTTTATATTGAGTTCACCCACTCTTGATCCTGGGAACCTTTCAAAGACCATATGAAGAAGCTTTAGTTAGCCTTCTGCAGGATGAGAAACCACATAGAGAAAGGCCCCATCCATTTTAGCCACCCCAGAAATCCCAGCTGGAGCCCCATATGTTTAAGTGCAGCCATCCTAGACCATTCAGCCTCAGATGAGCTAGCCTAGACTAGAACTGTCCTGTTAATTCACAGAATTTTGAACAAATAATGAATGTTTATTGTGTTAATCCATTAAGTCTGGGGTGGTTTGCTGTGTAAAAAAGCTGACCAATACATACAGAAAGAGTTTTATTATATGAATCACATGAAAATATATGCTTCCTATTCACCTTGCCAACTGTCTTGTACTGAAGTATAATATTGCCAGGGAAAGTCTGTTTCCTTTTCGATGTTCCTTCCTGGAAATCACTTTCAAGCTGTAATTACAGGCATGATGGCAATGCTTGATTCTCAAGCGAGCCAAGCTGCTGAACCTAAATTCACTTGACCAGCTGGGTCAGTGAAAATAAATGGCTTTCTTTGACCAGACTTGGCTTGGATCCCTTAATAGTATCATTTTATATCCCTGGTTCAAGGACACAATTTTGCTGGGCAGGGGCACATTACTGATAAACATGCCACAAAGAAATACTTGGCTTGTACAGCAGATGCAATTTTTTTTTTTTTCACGCAAGAGATTCCAAAAAGTGTTCTTCTTCTAGGTTGGCCTGAAGGTCAAACCTCATTAAAGGTTAAAATATCGGTTTGGCTACATTTGACTGGGAAGAAGACTACTTAAATTCTACTTTTCAGATGCAGCACATTTGGAGCAGGATACCTTATTCATAATCATTGAGCACTTGTATTTTGAGAGTGAAATTCTTTCTCCCATTCTTAAATTGCTGCAAAGGAAGCCAGGCATATGTTTCATTCCGACTAGTGAACTAGGGAAAACACCTCTCTTTTTATGTATTTTCAGTTTCAATCAATAGGTCTACAGAATAATGTCAAAAATCCATGTACCTTCAAAGTTCTCAGGTGTCACATTTTATCAGACACCCCCTAATAGATAATCTGTGAGCACTGCCTTCACAATCAATATTATATAGCTCACAGGCATGACACAGTTAACTCACACTGCAGGCTGAATAATCTGACAGCTTTTCATTTAAAAAATAATAAAGGGCTCACAAGGTATATTTTCCCACACATGTTTTATTTTGTAGCACTTCCATATTTCCAGTTTGTATTATTCTCTGACAGTTTGCATGTCATATGGTAAGTTTCCTCAGGGAAAGTAAATCAGATTTCTGCCTGGAGTGCAAACTGGCTAATAATAATCATCACCATAAAGGACTCTGTTGTGTTTGGGACCAAAAGTGCTATCTGGTTGTTATGGCAACCAGGATTTGAAAAGGGATGCCTGGTTGTGAGGGGCAGGAGCTAAAATCCCCAAACCAATCCTTCATCCAAGCTTCTCCCAACAGAATAATTTCTAGTTATTCCTAAAATGGATGCAGAGTGACAGATTGTCAGCTCATATGAACTAATCTCACTCACTAAAGGGACCATATTTTCATCATAGAATGAGATGTTTTTTCTTTTCGATGGAGTGATGTTGACAAAGGGAGAGAGGCTAAGTGCACGGCCCTCGTTAAGGCCATATATCAGCAGTGGTTAATTGTATTGAAGACTATGGATGAATCTAGTAGGGCATCACTCCCTCTTTAAAACGTGCTCTTAATCTCTTTCTCTGTTCTTCAGGTGGAAATCATGACTCTCTCATCTGGACATCTGTCCATCATAAATAATCATATCATTATCATATCACTGGCATTATTTCACTTACACTCCTCAGGATTTTCAGCCATTTATTTACGTATCAGTCATTCCACTAGACCTTGGTCTACAAGCACAGGGTCTGATTCATCTCCTTTCACCAGATTCTGGAGCACATCACATACCTCATAATTTTTTTTTAATTTGATGCAGTGAGTTGTGTATGCATCTCCTGTGACATGACCATTAATACATTTGATATTCAAGGCACTGATGCACTAGAGTATTTCCTGTAGTTTAAAGAGATTACAGTACAATTCAGAAAGTACATTACAAGCAGTGAATTGGATTTTGTGTTTGGGAGGAGCTGAATTTGAGGCAAAACTTATACATACATATATGCAATCTTGGTTAAGCTAATTAACCCCTCCAAAACTATTGTCTTCAACAGAGAATGAGAATTAAAAACTTTCTCTATGGGTATTGTTTGAAGATGATAGGGAACAATGTAGTTAGTGCACAATAATGTTGGTTTAATTTTCTAAGGATAAATCCTCAATTTATCTTTGGTATTTAGTGTTATTTTAGCCCTTTGACTCAATGTGGCAAAGCATAGATGACTTCTCCTTGAGTCCATGATACTCCATCACCTATCTACTGATAAAAAAATGATAATTATTACTGGATTGTTAAATAGTTGGCTCATGTTATTTGCAACAGAAAGACAGATATTAAACACAAAACAAAGTCTAGTGGAGATATGTGTTACCCCCTTTCCTTGCTGTTAAAAAGAACAATTTGCCTTTACATCCTAGGTTAGGTTTAAAACAAGAAAAAAAAAAGATTTTATTTTAAAATAAATGGTGGAAATTAATCATTTTGGTAAAGTGAAATGAATGCCAATGTCATATGAATCTTAGGTATAAAATAAATGAAGGCATACAAAGAAATCTGAGAACTAGATTAAATGATTCTACCTAGGGGTGCCTGGGTGGCTCAGTCGTTAAGCGGCTGCCTTCGGCTCAGGTCATGATCTCAGGGTCCTGGAATCCAGCCCCGCGTCAGGTTCCTTGCTCAGCGGGGAGCCCGCTTCTCCCCCTCCCACTCCCCCTGCTTGTGGTCCCTCTCTCGCTGTGTCTTTCTCTGTCAAATAAATAAATGAAATCTTTAAAATAATTGATTAATTAATTAATTCTACCTAGAAACTCAGATTGATTTGTTCATTGATAAATTAGAAAATATGTCTTCTTCTCTTTTTTCCTTTAATATTTAAATCAATCTTATTTATTCCCTGTATTGTAAATATTTTAAATTTTCTGTATATTAGGATGTTTGACATCTTAAAAAACCTGCCTGAGGAGAGACTACCCTTCTCCTAGGACTAGCCATTCTTAGAGGTAGTAAAAGCCCCAGCCAGGAACATGTATTTGATGTGCAAACTTACCAGTGCAAAGCCCTACTTCCTCCATCTGGTGCATGAGCTCCACAAGGCAGCATCCCCCTGCCTTAATCATCCCCAAACCAGGTATCAGGCAACAACGGACCATCTCTATAGCCCAAAACCCTCCAAAATCATTCAAACTGTCCAGTCCTTAAACTGTTCACCCTGCCGTCCCTTGCCTTCCCTGAAGAAACCCCAGTAAAGGCTCTGGTCTAAAGCTTTTCCTCTTGCTTCTGTCCTCTGCCTCCTAATCATCCAGATACCTTTCCCATCTGGCCCTCTATGGTATGGTGTGCCTCCTATTTCTAGGACCTGTGAATATAATAAACTTTATTTTTTCCTGAGCCTCTTCTGTGTCTCCTTTCTGGCTCTACCTGAATGATCATCCTGTAAAAGAATACAGAACATTCTCCTCTGAAAACACTCTGCTGACTTCCCATCAACTCTAAGATTAACAACTTAACCCAAGACTTACACTTACTCACCTTTGCCATAGCATCTTCCAACCTACTTTAATTCATTATTATATTTCTGCCCCCAAACTTTAGTCCCTCTGCTTTGGATACAAAAAGCCACTTCTGTCTTCCTGGGGGAAAAAAAAATATGGTCAAATTTAAAAAACATTTAAAAAGAAAAAAAAAAAGAAACTATTCAGTCTTTTTTCAAATCAATTCATCTGCCATCTCTCTGGGTCTTTCATCTGTTTAACACCTCCCCACCCGTCTTCCCACCTACGTGGAGAATTCATACCCTTCCCAAGCTGCACCTGTTCAGAATTCTGGACCATAGTAATTAATTTATTATAATATTTTGATATATCTAAATCCCTTATTATACACTAAGCTTCTCCAGGGCAGAAACACCAGTGTTAGCATAGTTCTCTGTGCTACATGGAAATTACTGAATATATTTTAAATTAATTTGTATTCAGTTATTTTATCATAGTGAAACTGTAAGCTACATAAAATTTGGGAATCGTACTAAAAATATCACCAACAAAATGCTTCATCTCACAGTTATTTTACCTGTAAAATATTGCCTTCAGTCATTATATATTTGTTTCACAATTTTGCATAATTAGAAATTTTGCATGCATACTATTTTTTATTTACTATTATAAATCAAACATTTCTCATGTTTGTACATTCTTCACAATTTGTTTTCAGTGCTTCTTTTCCCATGTGATAAAATGAATATAATTTAATTCATACTTTTCTTATTTTGAAATATATTTAGTGGATACTTCCTTACACAAACTTAGTTTCTTTTTTGAATAACTATCCTAAGGAAGTCATAAGAAGTCAAAGAAGCAATATTACTAGTCTAATAGATCTGCATATTTTTACATGTCAAAATATACATTGCCAGTTTTTCCTGAAGAAATTAAACCAGTTTACACAGACACGATGAAGAAACATGGACTTCTTTCTCCCCATCCGTGCTTACATTGGATGACATGACTGGTTTTTTTCCTAATATGATAGCAATATAAATCCTGTTTAATTTTACTAAGTACTAATATGTTTCATTCCCTTGAAATCCACAAACATGCACTGAGTACCCACAATATATTACATGGTAAGGCACTGTGGTAGGCATTGAGAAAGCAGAGAAGAATGTAACATTATTTCTGCTCTCCGAACTCTAATTTCAGTGATCCAGATAGAGCTCCAAAAAAATTTTAATCCGATACAAAGATGCTCTGAGAGAAGCAGGCAGTAATAGGAGAGTAGTGAAGACAGGTTGCACAAAGACATGCCTGGAGCTATTGGAAAAGTTGATTACTGAATGTAATCTTTATTTAAATGGTCTGTTCAGGCCTTTTATGGTTTCCTGTATCAAATATTTATATTTTAGGACACAGCACCTCCCTTCCCCTTCCTCCTTTGTCTCATCTACTTTTGTGCACCTGTTTTAGGCAAAGCATGCTGTTTTTCCCTCACTTCCACTAAATGTAGTAACTCATCTGTCAGCTCCCTAACTTTGCCACTCAAGCATTTCAAAGTGCCTACCTTTTCTAACAGCCCCCAACACACCTACCCTCCCCCAAAGCCATCTCATGCCTTAGACAAAATAAATGAATTTTTCTTCACTGGTGTGTGTGTATGTGTGTGTTATAGTTAGATTTTAGAAATCATTTCCTGAAATGAGGGGTGGTGGTAAATCACATTATTATTAGCTACCACTTATAACCATTTAATATATTATCCATTCCACTGTATAAAGTCTAGACAGCCACTATAGTGTCCACACACAGCTTTTTAGGGGACATGGATTTTTTTTTTTAGGCCATTAACTGTTATTCTGAGCAGATCATCAGGCTGGGTGGACCACTTACTAGGACAAAATTAGAAATCCCAAAGTCAGATGTTCCAAATATGAACTACCTAGCACAAAGTTGTTCTGGACCCAATTTTGCACGCATTTTTTAAGTTAAATCCAATGTCTGCCTCCCTTTTAAAATTATTCAATGCATTCTAGCAACCCAAGTTGTTTTCAGAATGCATGGAGCCCAACTGCCCAAGAGGGAAACATTAATCACCAGGATCCATATGCTTAGCTATGTTTTCTCCGCCAATTTAAACATTTTAGCAACAAAATTCTAGCAGTCCAGGCATTTCAATAAAGTAGTGTTCTTAGTAATTCAGGTTGCAGAGGAAAAAGGAATCAGCATGTTCTAATAAGCCCTGTAGAAACATACTTCTTCTAGTGTAACTCCCCATGCTGTTTCTTTTGGCTTAAGCAAGCTCTAATAACACCTTCCCATCTCTTGATGCTTGCTGAAGGGCCACTTCACATGGTTCTTCAGACATGCCAACGGCTAGTGCCTTCAAGACACTAGTGCATCCCACCCCATTTGAAAACATATTGCCGGGTTGCCACACCTGCAATGGCTTGCAGGAGTGGGGAATTATTCACTCACAGCTGCATCTTGAAATTAAAGTCCGTTTCATTTACTTGACCCTGGAGCCTTGTCCAGACAAGCTCACTTGAGCTTTACCCAGATGGTGGCCATTTACTTCTGCCTCATTCATTACTGTTCCCTTAAATCGTGGCCCTGAGCCAGCTGGCGTGCTGACATAGCTTTTTAATGGGAAGATTGCACATCTTCATCCCTAATTTTGTAAATACAAAGAGTGGCCACAAAAACTGCAACAATATCCATGTTGCCTTGTTTTCTCTACATGTGAGCCTGCATTGTATATCTCCAGTGCTTATTTAATCAACCAAGTCAGCTGTGTTAATAGGGAGAAATGGCATCTGTGGACAATAACAAAAAAGATATACAGGTTTAGTTATTATATTAAATGGCTTTTGAAATAATAGGGCTGCATAACAGACCACCCCCCACTCAGTGCCCTATAAAAACACACATTTCAATTATACTCATGAATCAGCAGGTCAGTAATGTATTCGCTTTTCTAGGATGCACTTAGTGGAGTAGTACTACTTTAGACTACAGGATGGGTTTAGGTCTATTCCATGTGTATTCATTCTTGGGCCACATTGAAGGGGCAGTGGTTTCCCAGTACATTCTCCTCTTATTTCGGATCACTGGGCCAATGCCACGCCAAACTATATAAATATATTTATAGCCTGTAGTGGAGTCAAGTTCACGGTCAAAGCAAGTTGCTTTCATATATGTGAAATTAATGAGCCAGGGTAGTAAACTCTGTTCACTATAGAAGAAAGGGAGTAAATACTTGCTGAACAATAACCCAACCATCATAGGTTTATACAAATTAAAAGCGATATTGAAAAAAATATTTACAACACTGAATTCTTAATACTTTCATTATTTATAGATGATTGTAGACTTTTATTTTGTAAGATTGGGAAAAAATCCATCATGCCTGTAATAGACTGGCCCTCAGCAATATTTTGGGTTCTTTGCTTTCTGAATATCTAGAAGAGCATTGGGATACCTTTACAGTATAATTTTCCTCCTGCAGAAATTTGCCAGTTTTGATACAGTGAAGCCCTCGAAGTATGAAGACTCATAGAATTAAACTCAAAACGGAATGATTTGAATTTCACCAAATCAGTCATTATCTACTGTATGTACCAAGAGTAAACTCATCTACTGTAGCTTACTGTGTCTATGCAAATCCCAGATCAACTTAAAATATGGTCCCATAGGATGTAACTGCTTGTTATGACATAATGTTTTAAGAGAGGTGATCACCATCTAATTTGGTTTCAGAGCCTTGTTGTCATGATTTGATGTGTAGTCTCAGCAAGAGCAAAACGTGAAAATCATTTATCTTGTTTCACAATGAGAAATTTGAGTCTCAGGAAAGGCATTTGACTTACTTAGAGTCACAAGGGTAGTTGTTATTCTGTGTCCCTTTGCCTTCACTCCAAGAATTTAAACATGATGACTTGTCATAGGGAGAAAAATAATATTTTCAATATTCATATTAGAGCAAAGAATACTGCAACTCTGTATTCTTACTTCAGATATTCTCTCCAACCTTTTGTCTAAATCTGTGCTGTTATTTCCCACCCTGAATATCTCTATCTTTAAAAGTGGATGAGGACTTCTATTTCTAGGCAGGATATATTCATTTGTGGCAGAGCATCCCTGCCTTTGCACAGCTAGAAAATGCTGGGTATATTACCAAAAAAAAAAAAAAAAAAAAAAAAAAAAATCCATACTTTTAAGGCATCAAAAAACTGGATGCTATAAGGCTTCCATAAAAAAAAAAACTCCAGTAAAGCAAGAAATTCTTTGAGTCCAAGGTTATCATCTGTTCCCCTCCTGACTCTGAGGGTATGTACCTACACCTTCCTTTTCCCAGGCCAGCCTGCTGTCAGAAGAGAAACCAGCAGTTCTACCAGTTATGGAGACTAAAACACACACTGGAAATTCAGGGTTTGAAGCACATAGTCAGCCTTCCCCACAACATATTTACTGGGTTCTGGGATAGCCCAGGAAGTTTGGGAGGGAGGTAACCTGAATGCATCTAAAAGGTAGAGTGAAACCATGAGCTTTCTTTTAATGCTTAGGAAATAAAGACCTACCCTGGGAGAAGACCTTCTCTCCAACACACTACCAGTCTCCTCTCAAGACAGTTGCTAGAAACTGCAGCTGTATAAACATGAGGCCAGAGAGCCAGCTGGATCTTTGTCTTCTCTTAAGGGCTAAGGAGATAGGCGCTCAATTGGAAGCCCAGGAGGGCTATGAAAAGGGCAGGCTGATGGCTACTGAAACTTGAAGCAGCTTGCAAAACTCTTATGGAAGAGGTACCCTGTTTATACCCAGAGGAAAGGAGCATCCTTATCTTGAAGAGAAAGGGATACAGAAAGGAATCTGAATGAGCAGACCTTACTAAGTTCCCCCTAGTTTATTTATTCCACTTATCTTATACACTTGGCCATATCATATCTTTCTATAACTTTCCACTCTTCATCAAATCTAGCATAAATACACTGGAGTTTTAACTATTTCTTTCGGTCTTCATTTCCTTATAAGACTCCCATGTTATGGACCACTTATATAAAATAAATTTGTATGCTTTTCTTTTGTGAATCTGTCTTTTGTTATAGAGATCCTGGTAGAGGGGTTAGAAGGGAAGAGGAAAACATATTTTTCCTTCTCTACAGTATAAAATAGTAACTCATTTTTGTTTTCTATCACCTTAAACGACGTCTTTAACTCCAAGATGGCACTTTAAACATCGCTTCCTTCAGTGAGTCTTTTCAGACAACCTTGTCCTGTGTCAGACAATTAGTTCTGTGTTCTTCCGGCCTCCTAAACCTTCTCCATTATTGTCGTTTCTTTTTATGTTATACTGTAGTGTATATTTTAGTTTATAGTATAAAGTAGAGTCATTTTATTCAAGTTGGAAACATGTAACAATGAAATAGAACGATGTACCATCATAACAGAGATACACTCTACTAAGGAACATTTGAAATAATACAAATTACATTGTTTTATTTATAATTGATGAAGAATCTAAGGCTATAATTATAAGCCAACTAAATGATTGTAAACTGTTTGTGCTGTTCCCTACACTGTGGCATTTCTTAAGGTGCTAACTTGATAAACTTACCATACTTGTTCAGTATTGTTTGAATTTTGCTCAGTACATTTATCCAAACTTCGCACAGTGATTTTGGTGCTTCTTCAACTCTTAATATTATTCCTCATAACATTTTATTCTCTATAATGTTTTCACCAAATAGAGGAGCCATTGTACTTGTTGAAAAATGGGCTGAAATAGCAATAAGTTAAGAAAGGAAGTTAGATATGATATTGTGAAATACCAAACAAATGATAAATAATGTACCCCACTGTTAATTGAGAATCCACCATTGGAAATCGTTTAACATAATGCAAGAAAATTTAAAAAAAAGATGATTAACACGAAATAGATTATAGTTATTGCAAAATTACTTCCTCAACCAGGCAAGATTTGAATTGTATTTACAACTTCATGAATATATCCTTTGCATAAAATCTTTGTATTTGCTATTATTTATGTGTATATACTTTAAAATAGGTTGTCATCTTTGATGACAATAATCACACGTTTATTTCTTTATTGGATGTTAGTTACCACTAATGGTATATAACACTCCCCCACATTTTTGAGTAAATGAGTAAAGCTGATTTTTTTCCCAACTGTGATTTAGCCATGTTTATTTCACATTTATACATTCTCTGTGTTTTTCTGCCTACCCCCATTTCTTTTTTTTGTCCTATTGGCAACTTTGGGATTCTGTTTGTTTTGTATTCTTTTTATAAACATTTTTATTTATTTATTTATTTTAATTTTATTATGTTATGTTAGTCACCATACAGTATATCATTAGTTTTTGATGTGGTGACCCACGATCCATTGTTTTCGTATAACACCCAGTGCTCCATGCTGTACGTGCCCTCCTTAATACCCATCAACGGGCTAACCAACCCTCCTCCCCCCTCCCCTCTAAAACCCTGTTTCTCAGAGTCCATAGTCTCTCATAGTTCATCTCTCCCTCTGATTTCCGCCCCCTTCATTTTTCCCTTCCTTCTCCTAATGTCCTCCATGCTATTCCTGATGTTCCACAAATAAGTGAAACCATATGATAATTGACTTTCTCTGCTTGACTTACTTCACTTCGCATAATCTCCTCCAGTCCCATCCATGTTGATGTAAAGTTGGGTATTCATCCTTTCTGATGGCTGAGTAATATTCCATTGTCTGTATGGACCACATCTTCTTTATCCATTCGTCTGTTGAAGGGCATCTCGGCTCTTTCCACAGTTTGGCTATTGCGGACATTTCTCCTGTGAACATTGGGGTGCATATGGCCCTTCTTTTCACTACATCTGTGTCTTTGGGGTAAATACCCAGGAGTGCAATTGCTGGGTCATAGGGTAGCTCTATTTTTAAATTTTTGAGGCACCTCCACACTGTTTTCCAAAGTGGCTGTACCAACTTGCATTCCCACCAACAGTGTAAGAGGGTTCCCCTTTCTCCACAACCTCTCCAACGTTTGTTGTTTCTTTCCCTGTCCATTTTTGCCATTCTAACTGGTGTAAGGTGGTATCTCAATGTGGTTTTGATTTGAATTCCCCTATTGGCTAATGATGATGAACATTTTTTGATGTGTCTGTTAGCCATTTGTATGTCTTCTTCAGAGAAGTGTCTTTTCATATCTTCTGCCCATTTTCTGACTTGATTATTTGTTTTTGGGGTGTTGAGTTTGAGAAGTTCTTTATAGATCTTGGATACCAGCCCTTTATCTGTAGTGTCATTTGCAAATATCTTCTCCCATTCTGCGGGTTGCCTCTTTGTTTTGTTGAGTGTTTCCTTTGCTTTGCAGAAGCTCTTTATCTTGATGAAGTCCCAAAAGTTCATTTTTGCTTTCATTTCACTAGCTTTTGGAGATGTATCTTGAAAGAAGTTGCTATGGCCGATGTCAAAGAGGTTACTGCCTATGTTCTCCTCTAGGATTTTGATGGATTCCTGTCTCACATTGAGGTCTTTCATCCATTTTCAGTTTATCTCTGTGTATGGTGTTAGAGAATGGTCGAGTTTCATTCTTCTGCATGTGGCTGTCCAATTTTCCCAGCACCATTTATTGAAGAGACCATCTTTTTTCCATTGCATGATTTTTCCTGCTTTGTCAAAGATTATTTGACCATAGAGTAGAGGGTCCATATCTGGGTTCTCTATTCTGTTCCATTGGTCTCTATGTCTATTTTTGTGCCAGGACCATGCTGTCTTGGTGATAACGGTTTGTAATACAGCTTGAAATCAGGCAGTGTGATGCCCCCAGCTTTGTTTTTCTTTTTCAACATTTCCTTGGCGATTCGGGGTCTTTTCTGATTCCATATAAATTTTAGGATTCTTTGTTCCAGCACTTTGAAAAATGTCATTGGAATTTTGATCGGGATGGCATTGAAGGTATAGATTGCTCTTGGTAGCATAAACATTTTAACAATGTTTATTCTTCCGATCCATGAATATGGAATATTTTTCCATCTTTTTGTGTCTTCTTCAATTTCATGAGTGTTCTGTAGTTCCTAGAGTATAGATCCTTTACCTCTTTGGTTGGGTTTATTCCGAGGTATCTTATGGTTTTTGGTGCTATTGGAAATGGAATCGTTTCTCTAATTTCTCTTTCTGCAGTTGCATTGTTAGTGTGTAAGAAAGCAACTGATTTCTGTGCATTGATTTTGTATCCTGCCACATTACTGAATTGCTGTATGAGTTCTAGTAATTTGGGGGTGGAGTCTTTTGGGTTTTCCCCATAAAGTATCATGTCATCTGCGAAAAGAGAGAGTTTGACTTCTTTGCCAATTTGAATACCTTTTATTTCTTTTTGTTGTCTAATTGCTGTTGCTAGGACTTCTAGTACTATGTTGAACAATAGTGGAGAGTGGGCATCCTTGACATGTTCCTGATCTTAAGGGAAAGGCTCTCAGCTGTTCCCCATTGAGGATGATATTCGCTGTGGGTTTTTTTCATAGATGGATTTTATGAACTCGAGGAATGTTCCCTCCATCCCTATACTCTGAAGCGTTTTAATCAGGAAAGGATGTTGTATTTTGTCAAATGCTTTTTCTGCATCAATTGAGAGGACCATATGGTTCTTTTCCCTCCTCTTATTAATGTGTTCTATCACATTGATTGCTTTGCGAATGTTGAACCACCCTTGCATCCCGGGGATAAATCCCACTTGGTCGTGGTGGATGATCCTTTTAATGTATTGTTGGATCCTATTAGCTAGGATTTTGTTGAGGATTTTGGAGTCCATATTCATCAGGGATATCGGTCTGAAATTCTCCTTTTTGTTGGGGTCTTTGCCTGGTTTGGGGATTAAGGTAATGCTGGCCTCATAGAATGAGTTTGGAAGTTTTCCTTCTGTTTCTATTTTTTGAAACAGCTTCAGTACAATAGGTATTATTTCTTCTTTAAATGTTTGGTAGAATTCCCCAGGGAATCCATCAGGCCCTGGACTCTTGTTTTTTGGGAGGTTTTTGATCACTGCTTCAATCTCGTTACTGGTTATTGGCCTATTCAGGTTGTCAGTTTCTTCCTGTTTCAGTCTTGGCGGCCTATAGGTTTCCAGGAAGGCCTCCATTTCATCCAGATTGCTCAGTTTATTGGCATATAGTTGTTGATAATAATTTCTAATACTTGTTTCTATTTCCTAGGTGTTAGTTCTGATCTCTCCCCTTTCATTCATAATTTTATTAATTTGGGTCCTTTCTCTTTTCTTTTGGATAAGTCTGGCCAGTGGTTTATTGATCTTAATTCTTTCAAAGAACCAACTTCTAGTTTCATTGATCTGATCTACTGTGTTTCTGGTTTCTAATTCATTGATCTCTGCTCTAATTTTAATTATTTCTCCTCTAATGTGTGGCTTAGGCATCGTTTGTTGCTTTTTCTCTAGTTCTTTAAGGTGTAGAGTTAGTTGGTGAATTCGGGATTTTTCTATTTTTTTGAGTGAGGCTTGGATGGCTATGTATTTCCCCCTTAGGACCGCCTTTGCAGTATCCCATAGGTTCTGGACCGATGTGTTTTCGTTCTCATTGATTTCCATGAATTGTTTTAAGTTCTTCTTTGATTTCCAGGTGGACCGAAACATTCTTGAGCAGAGTGGTCTTTAGCTTCCAAGTGTTTGATTTTCTGCCAAATTTTTTCTTGTGATTGAGTTCCAGTTTTAAAGCATTGTGGTCTGAGAATATGCAGGAAATAATCTCAGTCTTTTGGTATCGGTTGAGACCTGCTCTGTGGCCCAGTATGTGGTCTATTCTGGAGAAAGTTCCATGTGCGCTCGAGAAGAATGAGTATTCTGTTGTTTTAGGGTGGAATGTTCTGTATATATCTATGAGGTCCATCTGGTCCAGTGTATCATTCAAAGCTCTTCTTTCCTTGTTGATTTTCTGCTTAGATGATCTGTCCATTGCTGAGAGTGGAGTATTGAGGTCTCCTACAATTAACGTATTGTTATCAATATGACTCTTTATTTTGGTTGACAGTTGGCTTATGTAGATGGCTGCTCCCATGTTGGGGGCATAGATATTTACAATTGTTAGATCTTCTTGTTGGATAGACCCTTTAAGAATGATATAGTGTCCTTCTGTGTCTCTAATTATAGACTTTAGTTTAAAATCTAATTTGTCTGATAAAAGAATTGCTTCCCAGCTTTCTTCTGAGGTCCACTGGCATGGAAGATGGATCTCCATCCCTTTACTTTCAGTCTGGATGTATCTTTGTTTCAAAATGAGTCTCTTGTAGACAGCATTTGGATGGGTCCTGTCTTTTTATCCAATCTGCAACCCTGTGCCGTTTTATGGGAGCATTTAGGCCATTCACGTTGAGAGTGATTATTGAAAGATATGAATTAATTGTCATCATGTTGCCTGTGAAGACGTTGTTTTTATAGATTGTCCCTGTAAATTTCTGTTGTATATCACTCTTGGGGTCTTTCTCCTTTTATAGAACCCCCCTTATTATTTCTTGCAGGGCTGGCTTAGTGGTATTATATTCTTTCAGTTTCTGCGGGTTGTGAAAGTGGTATTATATTCTTTCAGTTTCTGCGGGTTGTGAAAGTTCTGCATCTCTCCATCCATTCTGAATGACAGCCTTGCCATATAAAGTATTCTTGGCTGCATGTTCTTCTCATTTAGTACCCTGAATATGTCTTGCCAGGCCCTTCTGGCTTGCCAGGTCTCTGTGGATAGGTCTGCTATTATTCTGATGTTCCTCCCTCTGTACACAAGGAATCTCTTCCCCTTAACTGCCCTTAAGATGGTTTCCTTGGTTCTAAGATTTGCACGTTTTACTATTACATGCCGTGGTGTTGGCCTGTTTTCCTTGATCTTGGGAGGGGTCCTCTCTGCCTCTAGAACGTGAATGTTTGTTTCATTCCCCAGATTAGGGAAGTTCTCAGCTACAATTTGCTCAAATACATATTATAGTCCTCTCTCTCTCTCCACTCCCTCCGGGATTCCAATTATTCTGACATTGGAACGCTTCATGGTGTCACTTATTTCTCTGATTCTATTTTCATGGATTCTGAGTTGTTTTTCCCTGGCTTCCTCTTTTCTCTTTTTATCTATTATATTGTCTTCCAGGTCGCTTATTTGTTCTTCTGCCTCACTTACCCCGGCTGTTAGATTATCTAGATTGGATTGGATCTCATTGATAGCATTTTTAAGTTCTGCCAATTCAGCTTTCATTTCTGCCCTTAGAGACTCTATGTTGCCATTAATTGATTTCTCCATTCTAGCTATTGTCTTCACAATTGCTGACCTGAATTCCATCTCTGACATCTTGGTTATATCTGCATCCATTTGTAAATCTGCAGCATAAGTCATAATCTCTGAGTCTTTCCTATTTTGGGGGTTCCTCCTCCTGGCCATTCTGTTGATGGGTGGTTGAGGGAATGTATAGAGTCCAAATGATTGACCAGAACCCAAGCAAGATGCACCTGTTTTCTGGGGACCTTAGGGTTGCTGGCCTCTTGTTTTCCCAGCCTGTCTTATGGGGGAGGGTACTGCCGCACTGTTACTCAGACAACCTTGTTTGAGCGGAGTTGCCCTGCCCCCCTGTGGCGGTGGATGGGCTCTGTGGGAATCAGTTTTGGGGGCTTTTGTTCTCTGGCAGCTTTCCCTTGGCGGCTTTCCACATCTCTTCTGCAAGTCAGAGCAGAAGAGACCATTTCCAACCCTCTGCCTCAGAGCAGAGAGACCGCAGTCTGTTCTTCAGTGAGCTCTCCAGGCCACAGTGTCTCCATTTCTGTCTCTGCTGCTCTAAACTGCAGCGCCCTGGGTTATGCACCCCTCCCCAGCGCCCCCAGTCCTGCCTCCAGGTCAGGGCACGTCTCTGCCCTTTGTGCTTTTAAAACCGCCAGCTGCTCCCAGTTTGCCCACACGCGGGACCCCGCCATCGGGGTTTCTGCCCCCGGGGGCTGCCCTAAAGTCCTTTCCCCACCAGAACTGGTCTGCGAGCCTGTGCCTGGTCCTCAGCGAGCGAGGCTGTCGCGCACTGGCGGTGTAGGATTCCCCCCGGCCAGGCTGTCTCCCGCTGCCGTTTATCCTCCAATATTTGACCGCGGAATCACGGCTTACCACTTCTTACTTTGAAACCAACAGCCTGAGATATTCTGTTTGTAGAGATCCAGATCTTCTTACATCTCAGGCTGGTTTTGTGGGTGCTCAGAGTGGTCTGGTAGATATCCAGCTCAATTCCGGGGACCGGTTGAAATAGGTTCCCCTACTCCTTCGCCATCTTTCCTTCCCCCTCTATAAACATTTTTATATCCTTAGGGCATTTTCTTTCAGTTTGTTAAAAATACCTGTTTTCATTGTCAGTGTGAAGGAAGACCCCCTTGTCTTTGATATTCTATCAGTTAACACAGATGGCAAAACCACAGTCCTCCTTTCCTACAATCTGTGGCCCTCCATATGCCTCTGGGACATTCACTCAAGAACAAAAATGATCATGGGTCATAGGTAGGGCCTGGGGAATGGGAGAATTTAAAACAAGCAAACTGAAGTACCTACTATGTTTGGTCATTTAAACACAATATTTAATAACACTATCACAACAAATCTTTGGATTGTAACTTCCATCTTACTAATGAAGAAACTGAGGCTCAGAAAATTTATTTCCCAAGGCCAAACAGTTAATAAGCAGCATAGCAACTATTCAGATTCACATCTGCCTGAATTCCCACTATTCCACAATAACTTTGAAATGGATTTTCACTGAGGGAAGCACAGCACATATTTAAAGATTAAAAAAAAATCTTAGCTCCTATGGGTCCGACTAAGTAGCTTCAAAATTATTAGAATAAAATGGTTTAGAGAGAGCCCTTTTTCTACATTCCATTTATCCTTAATGAAAGCCCCATATTGGACTCCCAGAGAGTTCTTGTTAAGTCTTTGAATTTATATGGTTGTGTTATCTGCAGAAAACCCATGTGGAGCTGACCACAATATGCCTGGTATCTAGACTTAAACAACCCTGAAGTATGTCTAATCAATAAATGAACCTCTTTTACATTTTCACATGGAAAAACATGCTGGACTTTGATAGAAATTCTTGAGGAGGGTAAGTCAGTGTATAGGGATCTTTATAATTTTAAACAAATATATTGTTTATACATTATTGGGAACTATATTGAGAGAATTTAATATGTATTACAATCAGGATTTATTTAAAACCTAAATCTTGCAGGGTATTTTATTTTAGCTTGCTATTATATATGGAAAATGAAATAAGCCCTGCTTTGTTTAACAAACATCAGCTATTCTCTTTATCATTTTCTAACAACCATTCAACTGTAAATAATGGAAATTATTACATGATGATTTCACCAAACTGCCTGTCAGAGGCTGTAATTGTTGTTATAATTTAGATGGTAAGTATATGTTGTTCTGCAACCACAGATACTAATTCATATCAACATCTGGAACCTTAGATTCATTTATACACAGTCACCATTCTAAATGAAAAATCAGGAGGTCTGGGCAACCTCTGCTTCCCATATATAAAGGAAAAGATCAGTGGGAGGAAGGAAGTAGGCAGAAGAGAAGTTTATTGAGCACCTATTTTTTGCTAAGGAATATATACTTGTCGCTTTCCATAATATTTTATTCTTAAAGTGAACATTATGAGGCAAGACTTTGTATCATCCATATTGAAATGCAAGAATGAACAAATATATGTGCAAACCACAGTCTGAGTTCCAACAACAGACTTTTGGGCTAGAACTTTTTTTTTTTTTTTTTTTAAGCGGGGGAAGGACTGGAGGAAGAAGAGAGAGAATCTTAGGCTCCACGCTCAATGCAGAGCCCAATCCTGGCTCGATCTCACATTCACGAGAGTTGGATGCCCTTTGGGCTAGAACTTTTTAAACATGTTACATTACTCCAGCCACTTTTAGTTGCCCACGAGACTAGAAGCAAATACCAAATGGAAGGAAATACTTCCATTTCATGGTATTGAGACCTGCTCATTTAAGATTTTAGAAAGGTGAAACAAGTATCTCCAAAGCATATTGTGATTAAGTCCTGCTCTTTTATCTCACCTAAGTTCACCTTTGAAAATTGTCATTACCTGAAACTACTTCACCTTCAAAATTTCTAATTCAAGCCCTGTGTTTTCTAGTCATAACTTCCTTCTTTCAAGTTTGTTTTTTGCTGCCCTGCTCTTCAGTGTTACAGAGTATCAGATCCCACCCAGAGTTCATGAAACAGAATCTGCATTTTAGCAAAATCCTCAGGTAATTTGTATGCATATTACATTTGAGAAGCACTGTTTAGTGTTTTTATGTGACCAGCTTTCACCTCATTGAGACCTTCATGAGACTGTCACTTAGTGAATGATTCAATCTATTTTCTCCCATTCCAGTACCATTCTATTTACTTGCCTGTCTCTTTCTCATCCAGCTTGAAGGCTAGGACCCATTTTTATTAAAAAATGAACAAACAAAACAACAACAAACTTGGCTCAACCCTAACCAAGTAAACCAAAACATCTGAAGGTAGGAGTTAGGTACCAGCATTTAAAAAAAAAAAATTTGATCAGAAAATTTTAATTTGTATACACAGTTGAGAACCAAAAGTCACCTTCCCTTCTTTTTTGATTGTACACTTCTGTCTATCCAGCAAATCTAATTTTGTACCAATCCAATTAGCCTTTGTCTCTATTTAATATTTACATATTAACAAAGCTGAGCTGATAGGACAGCAGGTAGCTGTATTTTGATTAACTTTTTTCTTTACATCCTAAATTCTCTATAACTAACATATATGACTTTATAATTAAAAAATAAATAATTTTCTGTTTATCCTAGGCCATAGTTTTATGAATGGTTTTGTCCATCTTACTATTTTCTCTGTCTCCCAAAATGAATGGATATTACTTTATCATAAGGAAAATAAGCCTTTAAAATCATAATTCAGAAGATTTTGAAGTACTTTTTAGAGACCATTTTGTTAATTTTAAACAATGCATAATTATATATTTGGTGACCTCAGTCATTTAAAAAAAATCCCAAAGTGAATGAACTGAGAGGAAATGCCCCAAATGCTAAATAATGATATTAATAGATAATAATCTTTTTTAACTATATTAGTTTCTATTGATGAGTAACAAGTTGCCACAAACCTGTCAACTTAAAACAACACTCATTAATTATCTCAGTGTCTATAGGTCTAGAGTCCTATTTACCTTGGTCGTCTGGCTCAGGGTCTCACAAGACAGGTTTATTTCTGGAGTTTAGGGTCCTTGCCCACGCTCACGGGTTATTGGCAGAATTCAGTTCTGCTGTATGTCATAGGTCCTTATTTGCTTGCTGGCTGTGGTCGAGGACCAGTCTCAGCTCCAAGAAGCCTCTCCAGGTTCCTTACCACATGACTTTCTTCCAGGTGCCTCAGTACAGTCTCACTCAATCAGGAAGCTCTGCAGGAAAGGTCCAGTCCTGCTGTTATGGGCTTTCACCTAATTAAGTCAGGTGCACACAGGATAATCTGCCTTTCCATGAACTCAAAATCAACTGATTTGGGATCTTAATTATATCTGTGAGATCTCTTCACCTTGGGATAGGCATTCAACTAATCATAAGATCTATACCCCATCATATGCATAGACCCTGACTGCATTTAAGGGGTGGGAATTATACAGCCTATGTATACAAGGACGCATGAATCTTGGGGCCATCTTAGAATTTTTTTTTTTAAGATTTTATTTTATTTGACAGAGAGAGAGAGACAGCAAGAGAGGGAACACAAGCAGGAGGACTGGGAGAGGGAGAAGCAGGCTTCCCACTGAGCAGGGAGCCCGTTGTGGGATCATGACCTGAGCCGGAGGCAGATGCTTAATGACTGAGCCACCCAGGCGCCCCCCCATCTTAAAATCCTGACGACCCCAGTAACTTTTGGTGTTCCTACATTTCTACCATTAACTCTATAAAATTTCAAAAATTAAAATTTAATTTTTAGCAGTCTGTTTACAGACATGAAAGCTTTGGTGACATTTATCTGTATCTTTACATAGATAGATAGATATACAAATAGACACATATATAGATGTACAGATATATATACAGAATCTTATTTGTCAATTATAATTTAAATATAACTAGATAAAATATATATTTAATCAATATTAATTAGAAATGTGGTCAAAGCTGCAGGTCATTTGTGTAAAACTCTTTATGTATATTTGTATGTAAGTATGCTTTTTGCATGGGTTTACTTCAAGTATTAGTGCAAGTTCTGCAGCAGGGTCCACATAGGTACCACATGCACTTCCACTGTCATAGCAACAGCCCCGAGGAGCTATTACCGCCTCCTTGCAAGTACCAGCGGTGTTACGACATCAATGAAGTGGCTCATATACTTCCATTGACAGAGTAACAACCCCACAGAAGTCATTACTGAGTCAGTGCAGGTGCTTCAACTGTTATGGGGTCAATGGAAATGCTATTTTAATGTCGGTGGAATGGCCCCACACACGTTCTATTGCCATCATAAAAACAAAGGAAATAAAACACAAAAAAGCAGATTGTTGTCTGATAAGGAATCTAAATTAAACCCTCCAAAGCTGAGCAGGGCTCACCAGTGACTCACAGTTTGTGATTTGCTATTTTTCACTCCATTCTCTCAGAATGTGGTAAACACAGCAGTTTCCAGTCAGAAAGTCCCAAATGCAGCTACTTCAAAACAATTGTAAGGCTTAAGAGGCTGTCCTAGGAATTAAGTAAGTCCCACTCTGACCAACTAACACATCTGTTATTGTCACAGCCCCTGCCATGAAGAATATTTACAATTGTTCTTTCATATTGACACACTGCTAATCTGTGTAGTGTAAGGCTTGAAATTAAGATCCAATATAATGTGCTGCTTTGATATTTAGTAAAATAGGACAGCCTCAAATGGCTGAACTGCAAGCTCCCCTACCCACTCTGCTCCAGCAAATAAGGTCACCTAGCCAAACAACCCTCCTTATCATGGGGACCAGACACAGTGCTGCTTATCCCTGAGTAGTGGGCTTTAGTACCCTGCTAGCCTGCAGAATTATTCAAACAAGCCAACTATATCCTCTCTTAAGAACCAGGATTCGCCTCACCCCCTTGTAACTACAAGGCCCGCTGCCTCTTACAGGCTCTGGCTGTTAATTCTGTTCCTAAACACAGCCTCTGTGTGGCCCTGCATGGTACAGCATCATCCTCCACCTCTGGGCTGTGAGTGTATGTGACTAATAAACTGCTGTTGATTTCATGTGCTCAGTGTCAGATGCCATATGATCAGCCAACCTTGTAACTCTAGGGAGGGGATATCTCTCTTAACAATAGATTGAAGGGGAGGTGACCAAAGCAGTCTGTTACACTGTGATTTCTTCATTATGCCCACTGCCACTTCTTCAGCCAGTTTCATTTTAGATCTTTGCTAAATTTTCATCGTTCAGAAGAGATCCCTGCTAACAGCCCTTATGATCTTAGTATTTTCCTCCTTATTAATAGCTCAGCATATGGACTGGAATATACTACCTACTATGCCATTTTTTTGGTTTAATTATAGAGGATATTTCTGAAAATGTGCCATGACTCTACAGGCATATTTTATAGAGTCCTGCTCTCTGTTACATTTGTCCCACTCCATCCTCACTACTGCTAGTAAAGATGTGTTTGAGCCCAATAAAGCAACCGAGTCATGCTATGGGAAACAGTTGGCATGTGTAAAGAGAGGTCTGTTGTTCTTTGCTATATTATGCATAATATGGGAGGCAACACATTAAATACTAGACACCTCTCTCACAGGGTGGTAGAAGGAGAGAGCAGAGATCCTATGTGAAAGTGGGCACAAATCTAAGGAATTAGGAAGCCCAGTGAAGGGATATTGTTTGGCAATTTTACAAGGCAGAGTTGGCATGGTCTGGAAGGCAGCCTGAAGAGAAGGAAACTTTTTTCTAGATTCAAAGTGTATTCATAATCACTCCTCTTTATTTTTTTTATTTTTTATTTTTTTAAGATTTTATTTATTTGACAGAGAGAGACACAGCGAGAGAGGGAATACAAGCAGGGGGAGTGGGAGAGGGAGAAGCAGGCTTCCGGCTGAGCAGGGAGCCCGATGCGGGGCTCGATCCCAGGACCCTGGGATCATGACCTGAGCTGAAGGCAGACGCTTAACGACTGAGCCACCCAGGTGCCCCACTCCTCTTTAGAAATACCGGAAATGATGTTGTTATTTCTATCCAAAGAGCATTAAGTTTAGGATTGTTGGATGGGATGTGTGAGGAACTAAAGAACTCCTGAATTTTTATTTGACAAAAGATTGTAAGGTAGAGTCTGACATTCCTCTAGGTGATTGAAAATTACCTATTTCAAGATTTCCTGTTGATGCTAAATCAGAAAATGTTTTTTATTATATATATAATATATATTACATAATATATATGTTGCCCAATTAATAAAGTTTTGTGAAATAGGTCATCTGTTTACAGAGTTCTCTACATATTAATTTAGATATGATTTCTCTTAAGGTTTCCTTTAAATTTTCTTTAGCAACGTTTACTTTTTGAAAAATCTTTTTGAATTTGCTCTTTAAATGTAATGGCATTACTTGCCTGACTTGATTTGGGGCCTTAATTGTTATATGGGGTCTCTAATTGCTAAAATACTTAGTATGCTATGTATCAGACATTAACAAATTGTTGACTAACCAGCTGGGTTGCACCTGCAGTTATTCATTTGCAGATATAACTAATTGCCAAAATGTCACCCACAGAGAAGCCAACATTCGGTTCTCTGCTTCTGGTGAGAAAGGGTTCTAGTGGCTAATGGGTCATACAGCCATAGAAACTAAGCTTCCATTTGTAGGATATTAACCTTCCACATGTTCAAATTTCTATCTAATCACTTGATAAATATTAATACATTGTAGTAGTTTTGTGAACATCGTATGTTTATATTAATACACAATATTCATCCTGAGCACAAGTCTCTTCAGTGTGTGGCTAGGTTCCTATGGTCAAAGAACTTACTTGTTTCATGCTTTTAGAAATCATGAAGATAAAACAGCAGGGCAGAGAAGTTTAAATCTTCAAACTTGCTGAAAAGTGCCTAGCAGCAGTATCCCAACACTCAAACCACTGAAACCATATAAAGAAGAAATTGACAAGTGGGGCAAAAATGTCACATAGAGGCCATTTTTAGAACATTTAAGACCTACCAAGAACTTAACTTTGGGGACATATTTAGGTTTATACAGCTTTTATTATAAATTACTTTTTTCAGGTTAAAAAAGAAAAAGAAAAGTGCATTTAACAGAACATTGTCTACGTTTCAACATGCTCAGCATTTTTGCTTGCCTTTACTGGTAATTTTTCTGGAAGCTGACCATTTTTTCTTTTAGACTGAAGAAAAAATCGGAAAGTTTATACAAATATTTAAAAGTGTACACACATACATGCACACATGCTAAATCATATGCATTTTCATATAAAATTTAAAAAATAGAATATCTTAAAAATGTCTATAAACCACAATTCCTGAAATTTTTAATTTGTGGCCAAACACTTGAGATTTGAAAATTAACTTTTGTTCTCATAATTTGTCATTATTTTCTGAGTATTGCTTCAATGAAAATGAATGGATTTTACTTGGGTAACTGAAAATTTTCCAAGCCTGTCTTTTCTTCCTGGAATTCTAATCAAATGGACGAATATAAAAATTAGCTAACAATGGTAAAAATTAGGATATCAGAAGAGATTTTCCCACTGGCAGCCTAACTATGAATTAATGGAAATCTAGAGGTAGAATTAGACCAAAATCCATATGGATTTATTTAGGTATATTGATTTTGAAACGAGGGCTGTGATGTCAAAAAACAACAACAACAAAACCCACAACTGATGTAACACAGTAAGAATGAAAAGGAATAGGGGCGCCTTGGTGGCTCAGTTGGTTGGGCGACTGCCTTCGGCTCAGGTCAGGATCCTGGGATCGAGTCCCGCATCGGGCTCCCTGCTCGGCGGGGAGTCTGCTTCTCCCTCTGACCCTCCCCCCTTTCATGTGCTCTCTCTCTCTCTCTCTCTCTCATTCTCTCTGTCTCAAATAAATAAATAAAAAATCTTGAAAAAAAAGAAAAAAAAGAAAAGGAATAAATGCCATTGAGGCGTCACTGTGTTTCAGGTACTGTGCTGAGCAATTTACCTGTATGTCCTCATTTGATTAACCTACCAACCCTATAAAGAAGACTCCATAATCCCTATTTAATATAGGATGAACTGAGGCTCTGAGATATTACACAGTAAGTTCAAGGCCACACATTTCATATGTGTCAAAGCTGGGGATTTCACAGAGTGACACCAAAAGTCAGCATCATAATCAATAAAACTATTTGGATTCCATAACTGTATGGTAATTTAGTTCATTGATTTTTACATCCCTTAATTTATTTTTTTGTAATGCACATTGTTATAACTAGATATGTAGATGTGCCTCTAAATGGGCATGATACCTAATCTGTCTACATTTTAGAGTTCTTATAAATACTAAGGGAAACAATATATATTGATGTGTATGTACAGTATCTAATCCATATCTGTGCAACTGTCTTTATTTGTGTTTCTCCATTTTGCAGATTCACAAAGAATGAGTAGTTCCTCTAGATTAAAAATCCAGTGAATGTTCTACTGGGGAGCAAACGTAGATATTTTCCCTTTGGGACATATGCTATAACATTCTAGAATAAAGAGAAGTTCTTGGCAATCACACTTAAAGCTTAAAATCCCAATTTCATTTGCTACCTTGCTTCGTAACATGGATGCAATTAGCCAAACTTTATGATCCTCAGCTTTTTCTTTACTTTGTAAAGTAGATACAATTGATTCATGCAACAAATTTTATTGAACATTTATTGTGTTATATGACAGCGTGCTAGATGCACCAGATGCGTTGTTGGTTAAAACCCAGCAAAATACCTTCCCTCATGGAGTTCACATACAAGTGAGAGAAACAGGCAATAAATAACAAGTCCAATGGGTAAGTAAATAATTTACTCTGCTGGAAGGTGGTAAGTGACGTGGGAAAAAATCACACCGATTCAACACATCTTGAGAGTGGAACTAGATTAATTACACAAGGTACCTAGAATAGGGTTAAATGCCCAGTGACCATCCACTCACGTGTTGTTAGATTATTTTTGTCCTACTCAGTATACGCTGGGTCTCCTTCCATTTACCAAACTCTTTCCTGATGGCAAAATATGAGGTAAATACACTTAGCTCTCTCACAACAAGTTGCTGCTCCTCAAGAACCACTTTTTTTTCTTTTTTAAAAGCATAGTGTTTTAAGAAATAATTGAGTCAAGTACTTCAACTTTAGTTCTTCCTGTGAATAGTTTAATTCTTATATTTGAATAATAAAGAAAGAAGCAAAACAACAGAAGTCTAACAAGAAATCCCTGCTGAAGCCTCCTTTGTGCCAAAAAACAAAACTTTGAGGGAGGTAAAGAGCGACACAAGGAAATTCATAATTGCTCCAATGTGGGATAATATACCATATGTCCTTCTATAACCGGGCACAACAGGACATTGCCTAAATGACTTTCTTAATGCACCCTACTGGGTCTAGGTATAGAACTGAAAGCCATATGGTGCAATTCATCCCTCCACGTGAACTTTCGGGTTTTTATTGTGTGTTGTCACATTATTTCACTACCATTTTTGATTTACATGTGCAGACTGCTTTTGCAGTAACAATCAAAACCTCACTGAGAATGCTGCAGAGAGAGGTAACTTCTCTTTGCCTTGACAGAAGGTTGTGTGGTTTCCTTCAGCCAGGCTGCTGGCTTTGAATTTAGAAGGTCCAAGCATCTAGAGAATGGTGTGCAAACTGCTGTGCAGCCAATAGGCCTTGAACGGAATGCAGAGGCTCCCTGTAAAAAGCAAATCGAAGCAAAGGCTGTTCCAGGTCCTGTCTCAAAGACCCATTTGCGCTCTGGGTTACGGAGACTCCCTAAAGCCCCATTGTGATTCAGACTGTCTTTTTCCTGTCCTCACCCATCTATGCATTCATCCAACCCACCTTAGCTGCATAGACTGAAGGGATACATAAAGGTGTAAAAACTCTCCAGAGCCTCATGTGCTTAAAGTATGGTGGAAAGAACAAATGGGTTAAGAAGTGATTAAATGTTGTGGAATGCTGATATAACTGGGGGGGCAAAGGGGACACACAAAAAACTAATGACCAATGGGATCTGAATAGAATTGAAATGCTTCAAACCAGGGATAATGACAGAACATACGATACCACTAAATAGACATTATAGGATAGAAAATAATTAGAATGGCATTCAGGGTAGATGAAACATAACTGTAAAGATGTGAGAGTGTGTACTGTGTTAAGTCCTTGGTAAATTATTTAGTTGCTGAGAAGTTATTTAATAGGTGAAGTATGAGTTATGGACGGAGATGGTTATAGAGGCATGCTTAGTAGATTGGGCAAGATTATGAATACTGTGAGTGCCATATTGAAGAGCGACCTCAGGTAGAGGTGATGTGAAACTCCTAAATACTTTGTAAGAAGGGGAAGGACCTGATGAAGGCCCAGGTTCTCTACAAAGATGCAGACAAATTATTGTTGAAGAATGTCCACCTTGTTTATGGGAAATGAAAACTTCAGCAAACTGTCACCTCATTCAGTTATTGAATGTAACGTCCTCATTTCCCCACTGAAGCAGAAACATATATCTATAATGAATGCCCTGGAATTTAGAATGGCTTGTCTTACAGATGCTCAAAGTTTACACCACAACTTTACAACTTTTCTGAAAGATTGTATTAAATGGGATTGAAATGGCACCAGCTTCCATTATGTCTCCAAAAGTGTGTAGGAGTGGTGGTGTCAAATTGGAGCAAAACTGAAAAATTGGTTTAGAGTACAGAGATTAGGGTTCAGATTTTGTGGACAGGGTACAGAAAGAACTAGACTGCATATAATAAATTTTCTCGAGCCCCAGTAAGATTATCCATTCTTAGGCTTTGCTGATTTAGTCCATAGGAGGAAAATCGCTTGTCCTCAATAGTCCTCAGATACATCATTTTTTTTCCTGAAGCTGTGCCCTCACTAGGAATGTTCCTGTCCTATATAGGAGAGGAATGAATATATATATAAAATTTTATATGATACATTTCTATATTAATATATTTAATATATACTTTATGTATATTTTAATATACATATTTGAATGTCCAAATTGAGATTCAAAAGTAGCCTTGCTAAAGAAATTTGACCTTCAGGGGCACCTGGGTGGCTCAGTCGGTTAAGTGTCTGCCTTCAGGTCAGGTCATGCTCTCAGCGTTCTGGCATCAAGCCCCCTGTCAGCTCCTTGCTCAGCAGGGAGCCTGCTTCTCCCTCTCCCTCTGCTGTTCTCCCTGCTTGTGCTCTCTCACTCTCTCTCTCTGTCAAAATCTTTAAAAAAGAGAGAGAGAGAAACTCGCTGACTGTGTTAATGTTCTAAGCCTCAATTTTCTCATCTGGCAAATGGGAACTTGTTTTGTCATAGAACTGTTATGAAGCATATAAAGAAGACAATATAACATATCTCGCTCCTACATGACTCTTCCATAGAGACTTTTTCAGTAGTGGATAAATCTGAAACAGAAAGCAGTTCATTCTGTTCAGTGGACCACTTTGAGGCAGAGCCAAGTTCATGGGCTGACCTTCATCACTGGAAGAGAGAAAGTCATTTCCTGAATACTCCATCTGCCACCCTGGATCTGAAATATCATCACCATTTTCAATGTCTTCCTGCAGGGGGAGAACTCGATAAGAAATAAGAACTCCAGAAAGGAGCAGGAATTGAAGATACCGGGTGCCTCTGAAGGTGTTGGAAGTTTACTTTCTGGAGTGTTTGGGACAAAGATGCTAAGGAGCTAGGTATAGCTGAGAGCAGAAAGAGGGTGCTGGAGTGGAAATAAAAGGAATAAGTGAAAGCCTGCACACTGACATCGTGAATGGTGGTGGGAGCCTCTGAACCTACACAGTAGGCCAGAAAAGATGATGCATTGTCACATATAAAAGAAAAACACTTGCTCCTGAGTTCATCCTTCCACATAAGAAGAGGTAAAGTAACCCCACCAGAAAATGTTACAAAGTAGAGAGAATCGAAGAGGCCATATTTAAATATAGCCAGAAACATATTTTCACAAAAGAGATGAAAATGATATTCAAAGTGGGAAAATGATCATTAATTTGCTAATGTTCACCCATAATTAAAGTGAAAACTGAAAAAAAAATTTAAAAAATAAAAAAAATATTAACAAAAAGATATTTGACCTTCCATGCCCTTTCCTTTTCTGGATTCTTATCATTTCCCTCATCTTACTCATTCTAAATCTTAGACTAGAAAACACTGTATTTAGAAATAAAGGGTTTTCAATGTCTATGTCAGACTTAAGACCAACCCAACCTACAGAATATTTTCAGAGTAGCGATCTTTCATGTGGCATCTCCAGTTTATTTTCAGGCTAGGGTTGCTTCAAGCCAGAGTTCGGCCAGAGTAGGATAATTATGAGAACCAGGAGGAAGGGACATGAGTATGGGCCTGCAGAGAACAAATCCAAGCAGTTAAGGAGAACTCCTAGTTATTGAAATCATAATGTAAGTCAGACAACAGCCCTTGCAGAGTCCTGGGTGGACTCTGAAAGAGAAAGAATAGTAGATAACTTTCTTGAAAAGTGAAGGCTGACGTCATTGACGAGGGTAGTTTCTAGAAGTGACTCATAGTGCTAGGAAAGTGTTAAATTGGAATCTGAGACCTCTCCCACCAATAAAGTAAGGAAATACCTGTACAAATGGCCATAAAAGGAAAGAGGACTTCCCAAAGGCTTTTTGTGTTTATTCCTCACTTCTAAGCACTTCTCTTTACTCAGAGTTCTTTAAAATAATGTGGCTTCTGAATAACTTCTCCCGTGCACTGACTTCCTATGAGTGAAACAGCCTGAACATTTTCATGACTTCTGCATATCCAAGAGGACATGCTTTGGAAGAAATGCTGCCCCACCCAATGTGAGACCCAAATGTGGCTATCATCCCTGCCAGTGTCCAATAGGTCCATCAACTCCAAAATCATTCTCCTGTTACCATACTCAATAGCCTCACCTTGCAATAATTACAAATGGTTTCTTTGTCTTGCTCTTATGGAATTAACAAGCAGAAAGGAAAATCCAGTAACTTCTCATGCTAGGGACAGGATAAGGCATTTTATAGGTACACACAAATATTTTCATCACTAATTCTCTCAAACAACCTTGTTAGATAAGAGTTAGTCTTCCTTTTATAATAGAATAAATTCAGACTTTAAAAGATGAAGCATTTTGCACAGTAATAACCAACTGGGAGTGATGGAATGGGAATGAGAATAAGTCTATGAGACCAGAACTGATATTTTTTTTCTATATTGTCCTTCAATATATTAAGCAAATGTAAGAACAAAAATTCTGAATCTGATTCAAGATCTCTGGGCAGATGTTTCAACTTTATGACCTGATTTTCAGCTAACTGAAAAGGAGGTGTGGCAAGGATGCTAGGGCAGACATCTAGCACAGCTGTTCCACAGCCATTGATGTAGCTTCTGTTGGAGTAATTTTACATATGAAATTCTGTCTTTCATCTCTGAATGCCCAAGCACTTCCCCTCAAGCACTAAAGGAATTTGAATTATGCAAGGGAATGTAAGAAGTTCAAAGAAAGACTGTTATTTTCATCCAGGTAAGGTTTTTTTTTTTAAAAGTTCATTTGAATAGAAATGTACACTTTTCTAGAGGACATTTAGTCCAAATTCACATATCTTCCACTTCTGGGCATCATCATTATCACCATTCTATCATCCTGATGTTATTATATCATGGTTTAACTCCATACCTGCATGTAGAATGTTGAGGTAGTACATTCTCAAGTTGCTCATTGGAATCATCTAGCAATCTCTTAAATGCAGATTCTGTGGCCCTAGCTCAGGCATAATAAACCAGAATCTCTAAAAATAAGAGCCTGGAATGTATATCTTAATACTTACCAAAAAAATCTAGTGGCATTTAGAAGTTAGAGAGCATGTTCACTTGCATCACCTTACCTGACCTTTTCTTTGTGGGAAGGAGCATAGCCAAAAGAAAGTCGAGGTGAATTTTGCAAGGGAAATCATATGGGACTAAACCTTCAGATCACCTACCCACACGTTCAATACTCTCCATTCTTTTGCCAGGGCAATGACTTGAAGAAAGGCCACCTGATGGAGAATCATGATGCTAGGCAAGATTTACATAGAGGTGTAGTTGTTGCTTGGTGGTGCACCCTGAGAGGCTCTGTTGATAATATTTGTGAAGCTGCATTTGGGCTGAGATACAGTGTGATGTTTTGTATCTGACATGCAGGTGGAAGGATTGCTTCATGGCTCACATACTTAGTGTTTACAAACTATAACATGGTCATTCATCCTCCCAATTTCTTCCAGTTCATCAGCATCTTCTAATTTCTGCTTTCTTCTGTATCTTATCATAGTCTACCCCTTCAAGGCACTTCTCCACCAAATGCTTATTTATCTCAGGCTGGTGTCCTTTTGTAGTATTTTCATAGATCAAACTGCGTATCAGTTTACTCTGTATCTACATCTGGCATTTTAAAGGAAATCAGACTAACATGTTATATAGCTCCACTAGAAACTTACAGTATTGAACTTCCTTTCTATACAAACAAATCAAGCAGAAGAACTTTTCTTAACTTTTGTATGTAAGTGTGGAAATTATTCTAAATATTTTCTTTTTTTCCCTACAATCATATAATTGCAATATTCCTTCAAATATTCTTTCCTTCAGAATACAGTTTCTATAACTGAACCAACTTCAACTTGATCTTTTATACTTTTACTAAGAATCCAGAGATGAATGCATCTGTGTGACATTGACATAGAGGGATATACACATTCCTGCAAACACAAACACATGCACATATAAACATATATCTAAGAAAAAAAAAAAGTAATAGCAATTGTCCTCCTAGCTCAATTTGTACCTTTGTAAGACAGGATGATGCCATGTGGGACATAAATATTTTAGACAGGTGGCTATCTTATTTCAGATAGAGGCTCTGAGCCTAATTCTAGTGTTTGTCTTTGTGGAAATCATCATAAATATGTACATGTAAACACTCAAATGTATCACAATAATTCTGTGGGGTGAATATATTATCTACATGTTCTAAATGACAAAAAAAAATGCCAAGATTGAGTAATATGTTCAAAGTTACATATCTAGCAAGTGCTAGATATGATTGGAATTCAAGCTGAAGTTTTTCATACCCAAAGTTTATGATTTTCTCACTATACATGTTGCAAAACTGAAAAAGATATATTTAAAGTCAAAGAGCTTGAAAAAAAAAGGCAAAGGAATCCTTTATGTTAAGGTGATTTTGCAGTTGTGTGAGCCCTCAGTTTTTACCAACACTAGCATCCCAGCCCACTTTGTTTATGTTGATGTCCTCAGGGAAGTGATGGGATTTTCTGGGTGTCCTACCATAAACATGTGCTATTTTGTATGTGGAAAAATAGTTATCGAAAAGAAAGAAGAAAAAGGGAAAAAAAGATACTCTGTTGTATGTGTAAAACTAAGGGCACTCTTTATAGTGGGAGCTAATTGATCAGAGTAGTTAGCATATATATTTGATTTGAGCTTTTTAATGACATTTTATTCATCATTCATTTGTTCATTGTATTTTGCATGTTAGATGTTATTACTATGGAATCTCATTTAATCCCATTAATTCAACAAAGGAGGAAGGAGGGAAAGTAAGGGAAGAGGAGAAAGAAGGATGGAAAGAAGCAAGATAATGTATGAGTTTTCTTATTTATGATACCTTGAGGCAGAAAAACAAAGAACCCAAAATTTGATTTCAAATGGATGCCTTATTTAAGAAAACTTAACAGTGAGATTCACCTACCTTCCCTTGGTTTTGCAAAAATGATATTTAGCAGCCTCTCTCAGGTAACCTCAGAGAGACACTGGCATTCCAGGTAGCTATAATTGGTCTGTGCTTAAAAGCAACTAAGAACAGTAAACACATGAGAAACAAGATACACTGCTGAGTGACCTTGGAGAGGGCTGCCTTCAGCACCAGGTTGGGGACAGTCACATCATTATAAGGGACTGGGAGCACTAGCCTTTTGGAATAATCAGACTTTGGAGGACATTTTCACAGGGGCAACTCCTGGGTGCCAGTCTCTCACTCACACATATGGCACCAAGTGCATTTCATTATGGGAGAACAGTGAGATCTACCTTGAGGTATATCAGCATTCCAGTTGGAGGTATTAAAATTCTTGATGAGGTAAAGCAGTGTATTAAGAGCTTTGCCACTTAGGAGCCTCATAGCAGCTGAGAATCCACAACTATTCCTGCCCCCTCTCATTTCATGTGAGACCTTACATGACACTGCTCTTCCCAATTCAGCTGCAAAGTCATTAATTTTATGTTTGAAATAGCAAAATAAATAAATAAATAAATGCACATTTTCTTAGCTTTTGAGATGTCAAGTGCGTTTCACAGAACCCTGAAAGAAAAGTTCACATATTTTTCTTTGAAGATTTAAGATGATCTGAAAAGGATGACTGACTGGCATTGTTCCGTGACTATATCAATTATAGGAAGTCTTCTATGTGTCATGGTCTTGAATCAATCAAAGTAATCAAGACTTTTGTAAAAAGTTCCCACTTCAGTAAAAGTCAAAAAGTAACCCACAATAATGCCATGGACAAAAAAGTATAATTCTATCAAAAGGAACATAATCAGATTGATAAAATCCTATTCTTATACAACTTTTCCTAACTATGTATGCCTCAACAACAGCAATGACGATGATAATAGTACTTATAAGGGATCATTTTGTTAAGACATTATGTTAAATTCTTTGCATGCTTTAGCTTACTTAATCTTTACAACCATCTTCAAGTAGATGTTATAATCATACCTATCACTTAAATGACACCTTTGGGGCTTAGGGAGATTAAGTAGTTTTCCTATGATCGCATAGTTAATAAAAGACAAGTCCAAGAATAGAACCAAGATTCAGTTGGCAGACTACAGACCCTGTTTTTTTTTTGTAAGCATTACTTATGTATTATTTATTATTTAATAACTTTGTGTGAGGAAATAAACATATTTCCTAAAACACAATATTAAATCTATTATCTCTAGTGTCTTTGGTCATCTGGAATACCACCATTGCTTTTCACTGTGGTATTCTTTCCTTATAACACATACAGAGTTTTCTATTATTTTATTTTGTTTTAGAGAGAGAAGGGGGTGCCTGGGTGGCTTAGTCAGTTAAGCTTCCGACTCAATGATCTTAGGGTCGTGAGATAGAGCTCAGTGCTGAGCAGGAAGTCTGCTTGAGATTTTCTCACTCCCTCTGCCTCTCCCCCCTGTGTCGGCGTGTATACATGTGCTCTCTTTCTCTTAAATCTTCAAAATAAAAGGAGAGAGAGAGAAATTACGAACAAGCAGAGGGAGTGGGAGAGAGAATCTTAAGCTGGCTCTGTGTTGGGCATGGAACCCAAGGTGGGGCTCAATCCCAGGACCCTGAGATCATGACCTCAGCCATAATCAAGAGTGGATGCTTAACACACTGAGCCAGCCAAGTGCCCCTACAGAGTTTTATTTTAAATAACTGGAGTTTGAGTATTCCTGTGGTGCACATAAGCAGTACCTTCATCTGGCTCATAGGTTTTAGAATTCAGATTCAGAAATTGAAGGAACAGATAGAAACTATATCAGAATTTGTTTGTTTTATAAATATACTAGTTACATTTTTCAATGTGAGTATGGTTATCCCAGTTACAGATGAAACAAACCAGATATTTCTGATCCCAATATTACCCCCATAACCATCTGTACTTAAAAAGCAAGAGTTGGAGCTAGAGATTACATGTTAGTTTTCAGTAAGTGATTCAAACTATAATTTAGTAGCTGGAAAAAGGACGGGAAGGGTCTTCTACAATAGATTTTAAATCCTAAACCATTACACTACATCTTTCAAGTAATTTGGGAATGAGGCTACAGATAAACTAAATGCTCACCAACTTGTAAGTGATTTGTATGTGCTAAACCACAAGGGAAACTCAAGAATTGCTGGTTAGAAAGAGAAGTATGTTAACAATTGAAAAAACAGGAAAACTATGGTAGAGAAGTAATATAAAAGTCTGTAGGAAAACCTTCAAGAGGTATATATCAGAATCAAAACTAACCAAAACAAACAAACAAACAAAAAACAAGCTCAGCTTCCTCTAGACCAAATACCATTCAGTCAGTGGACTTTGCTGGGAATTCCCAGTTCTGATGGCAAATGCAATGAGGAGGCTTTGCTGAATGATTGCCTCTGCACGCAGACACTTTTAGACTGCTATCCAGGCTCCAGATGTCAAAAAAAAGGGGCTGATCAGGGGAGAAATTTATTGTTTTACTGTAACTTCTGCCTCCTGTTAGTGAAAAGGAAAACATTCTCTTTTTTTGTGCTAAAGATCGGGGGATTTCAAAAGTAAATGAGGTTGTAACATAAATGTCACCTTTTTTTTTTTTTGAATCACAGTAACAATTGTCAGTGAGGAAAAGCCAGCCAGACATATCATAAAGCTAATTAAAATTATGTCAGGAGATAAACTAATTAGGGCACCAGTGTACAGAGATATGTCATTGTGTCATTCTAGCAAAAAAGAAAGAAGAAAACATTGAAATTCTCAAAAAAAAGTTAAATGAAACAGAGAATTCCATACAATAGCAGGAAAGCAAATTAATTACTGCTTCACTCAACACTGACAGAGCATAATAGAAATAAGAACCTCTAGAGATGTGTTTAAAGATAAAAACTTGTTTTTTAGCTAGCAGCTGTTTGTCTCATTCTGATTTCCTCGCACTTTGTCAAAGTGACTCCTCATTCTCTATGCGCACCTGAAGGAAATCACTTAAAGTCTCAGGAATATGTAAGAGGGGGAAGCCTCACCAAGCAAGTGAAATCCTGACAGTGGGTATACCTTTAAAGGTCTGAGTCTGTAAAATTATGAGATGCATTTGCATGAGGTGCTGACAAGCCTCACTGTGAGGGGAGAAAACACAAGAAACATTACAGCTCTTCAATTTCTGAAATCCATTTTTGTACACGAGCTGCTGGTCATGTCTTTGCAAATTTCTCGAGCTGCATCCCATAAAACAACAAAATCGGGCACTGTCAGCAGAAAAAGAGCATTTTGAATACATCAGTCAGAAAACAAGCACATTTGAAAAACAGACTTAAGAAAAGGTCAAACAGGAGGTTCTCGAAACCCACTAAAAGCTCTCATGTGAATGCCTGTATCTATCTATTTGGAAACTAATATACTGCTGACTACCACAGACTTTCATTTCACATGATTCATGCTCATTTCATCTCCCAGAGCAAAACTTAATTAAATATTTCTACATCTGGCTTCTTGATATGCTTTTGAAACTTTTGAAATAATTCCCTTAAGCTTTGAGAACTCCTGAAAAATATATTTATGAGTACAAAGAACTCTGCTAGAAGTCACCATGGTTAATTACAATAAAACAATCTTTGTGATTGGTATCATGTATAAAGTTAATTGTCTCATTAACCTTAGCCATTATAATCTAGTCCCATTATAAATGAGAATCAAAAAAGGCTAGGGATGAAATATAAATAATGACATCAAAATAGTGTATATTCCTCCATTATGATCTTTCAGATTTAAATGCATCTCTCCTCGGGCTAATAACTAATAAGTGCTGTAATGTCAAGATGATAGATTGATAGAAAACTAGCCATGCTGTGTTAGTGGCATCTTAGGATATCTTAGCGCATTTCAGATTTACTATCTTTACTTCTCTTTGACATTTGTATCTCTAGACAAAAGAAATTAAATAATTACTTGAAATGGAAGAAACAGGGGCGGCTGGGTGGCTCAGGGTCCTGAGCCCTGGGACCAAGCCCCACATCAGGCTCCCTGCTCTGCAGGAAGCCTACTTCTCCCTCTCCCACTCCTCCTGCTTGTGTTCCCTCTCTCGCTGTGTCTCTGTCAAATAAATAAGTAAAATCTTTAAAAAAAAATTTAAAAAAAAGAAATGGAAGAAACAAGTCCTTTCAATGTTCCCTAGATTTCTTGAGGTAGATAATGGAGAACATGTGCAAACTTATAGTGGCCCCTGTGTTCATAGGGCTAGATCTAGGAAGAACTAAGTTTCTAGCTTGGTGGCTGAAACACATGAGGAAGTGGCAGGCTTTGACCAGCATTAAGGAAATAGCATCAGGTGTGAGCAACCTGCAACCTCCCTTGACCCCCGACCCCTGGGTGGGACATGTGACATTCTTCCAGGAATCTCCCAAATATCTTAACGTTAATGCCTTGCTAGAGGGGTAAACAACCTTAACTTGACAATGGGAAGGTCTTCATTATCTGGTAGGTCCTCTTTAGCATATGAAAGTTCTTTTGAAACCTCCCTTTTCCTTACTTCCCCCAACTCCCAAGTATATAATCAGCCACTCTTCAAGACCCCTGGGCAGCCACTCCTCCTGCCCACGGATCCTGTCCTGTGCCTTAATAAATCACCGTTTTGCATCAAAGACATCTCAAGAATTCTTTCTTGGTCCATCCCTCCGGACCTCACCCCACCGAACCTCGTCTATATTCCAAAACCCCATCAACAGGGAAACCAGCATTTCTACTTCCCAGCCATGGGCTTTTGGCTGGTTTGTCTTTAAAATTTAAACTTAATAGAAAGCAATCTTAGAAAGAATTACATAGTTTTGTTTCCTATCTATCATCTATCCATCCATCCATCCCTCCCTTTTTTTCCCCTATGTCAGGGCTTGTGATTACAACTTAAAATTATTAAAAGTAGCATATGGTAAAAGGGTAGTAATTGAAAAAAACATCAATTACTTAGATATCCATTAGCAAACAAAGGAAAGCATACCTCCTGGAGGTGAAATTTGAATGAATGAAATATGAAATTTGTAAATAAAATTAAACAACTGAAGTACCTTCCCGGTTCTCACAGGAATTGCATGGTTTAATTTTTCTTTGTGTGTGCACATTGGGTGTGTAAGCTCCTTTCCTGTGTGTTTGTCTTCTCTCTGAATAAAAAGTTTAATATGCTTACAAATAATTTCTTCTGCAACACCATGTTGGCTAGCATGCGTCTTTGGGTTGCTACGGCCCTGACTCTTATCCCACCCCAATAGGTAATTCACCTCAGAGACAGTACTGCCTAAATGCAGACCCTATTTCTCTTATTTTCATTATTAAGTGAAATCCACTGACTCACTAGCCAGTTAGGTGGGCTGGTGCCCATCTTTGAGCCAATCAGTGTTTGCCAGTGGGTCAAGTTATAAAAATACGATAATCTAGGCCTACCCTTTTAGCAGTTGGAGTGGGCATAGTATATCTCAGAGAAGCTAGTAACAAACGGGTAAAGTAGGCATTGAATTATATGTCTGTTGATGTAGGAAAGACGTTATTAGGGTTCGAAGCGGACGGCCAAGAAAGAATTCTTGAGCTGTCTTTAGTGCAAAATGGTGGCTTTATTAAAGCACAGAGACAGGACCTGAGGGCAGAAGGAGCTCAGGAGGTCTGGAGGAGTGGCCCATTATATACTTCCAAAGTGGGAGGGGGTTAGGGATAGCGTAAGTCTCTAAGGAATTTTGGAAGCAAGGTTTCCAGGACCTTGAGGGGGTTTACTATTGTTGGGAAAAGGTCATCTATTACCGTCTAATAAAACCTTAGTCATGAGACCCTTCAGGTGTATATCGGTGGGCCATATGCTTGGGGGATGACTGCCAACACGTATCTTGGGGTGGGTATTAGAGATAAAGGAAATTTCTAAAGGAATTTTTATACATTAAAGTAGACTTACAGAATCCTGGTGGGGGTTGGGGGCAGTCAGGCTAGAATTGCCTTTTGCCCTTAGCAAAGTATTAACATTGAGGCAGTTGTGTCCCTAGAGGAAGGTCACTCTGCCTGTTTCAAGGACTTGTCAGTGGGCTGTAGGTAGTAAGGAAATTTAATAATTTTTCTTCTGCCTTTGTTTCCCACATCATCTATGGTGTATTTTGAGTTGCATGCATGCATGCATGTGATCAACAAAGATATATTCCGAATATCAAAAACTATAGAATTGTCTAGATGTTTAGAATGATTCATTGCACTTTTGTTAAATTTCCCTATTGTGAAGAGTTTCTTACACCTGTGCTGTGAAACATTATTAAATAAGCCAGTAACTAGCCAAACTATCTCATTAGTAACTGCAAATCATCCCAAATACTCCATATGAATAGATGAAAAGAGAAAATTAAAAAAAAAGACTAATGGGGAAACAAACATATTAGATATCAAGCAGATTCCAAATACATAATGTATAATTAAATTTTTGCAGTGATATTCAAGTGAATTGGTATATTAATATTGTTATGCTTATTAAAAATAACAATAAAATAAATAAATGATAATGAAACATAAATACTCAAATTACCAAACCAGCATTACACAGATTTAGGAAATGGTTTTAGTAAAAAGTTGGCATTAATAATTATTTATGGTGTGTAACTAATTTATGTACAATACAGATATATGATTGCTTATTGCTTTCAGTATTTTAGGATTTGGTGAAAGTATACATAGGAAAACAACCATTGAAGTATACTTTATAAACTTTATTTGTTAGGAATACTAAACTCTAGTCATTTGGTATGTTTCAAAGCATATTGATTTTAATTTGGAAAATACCATGAGTAAAATTCTTAAAGTTCTACAAAATGTCTTGAACATTTAGTCAAAAATAGAGTAAACAGACAGTTGTCCAGGTAACTAAATTGCACACATACAACATATACACTCACACATACATATATACGCACACAAACACACAATATTATTATGAAGCATGCCACAAATTCTCTATTGCATTAAATGAGATGGAATAGCAAATGTGATATATAATACCAAAACTCTATTAGGAATTCTTTAATCTGAAATTTATTTGAAACCTATCCTTCTAAGTAATCAACATGTTAATTATTTTAGGAATCCAACTTTTTTTTATAATTATCTTTAGAAAGACTGACACTTAAAATAAATGGATAGTATCAGCCATATAAATGCTTTTAGTATATTATTATACTTTAAAATTTTATTCATGGCAGTTTTGTACAACCCAGTTGCTTATAATTTGCTGTAATTGCTCCTCAAATAGAGCATTAAGTTTTATGGCTTCATATTTTCCTTGACTAAAAGGTTTTATTACCATAACAATGCACAGAAAATGGAAATATTGATACCCATAACCTCTAAGTAATTTTGCTTATTATTTAATATACAGATATGCAGCTTAATTCTAAATGAATCAGAAAGTGCCAAGGAGTTTTGTTTTGTTTTCTCCTCCTAACATATTATTTCTGTCCTAATGGTCTTAGCACTCTTAAAGAGTGGAAACATTCTATTTTATTATGCATTTTTGTGTATAACAAGGACAAGGTCTCTGTTAATACTTGAAATAAAAAGAACAGTGTTCTAATTTAAACCTTGGTTTCTTATTTTTCCACAGACCAATGCCCTTTGTGGGAGTATAGAAATTTATAGCCAAGCTCAGATCTATTAGGATCAAGACATAAAAGAAAAAAAAATGGTCTTTAGTGTAGAGGGAAATAACCTTTTACAATATTAATAAAGGCTCTCTATACTTACTATATTTCTTTGACCTATAATGTCAGAAATATAGATTACACCCTTAAATCATGCACTTCTAGCTTCATACCAAATTTGCACCATTCGGCTTTATCACAAATGTGTCCAGATTTTTGCAACATCTGGCACATTTATAGCAATTAGTTCTGGGCAGGCTGTAGTGCTGCCAGTCTCAATTGCACAGTCCAAGAACATACACAAATTATGATTAGTAATGATTTATTCAATGGTGAAGTAATTCATCTTAGTCAGTTAAAGCCTAAAACTGTAAGAGTTGACAGTTGTGATTTGTGCTATGGTTTTCTTTGATATCATCAAGTTCTTTCTAAATGTTGAACCAAATGGATACAAAAAGTGAAAAGCAGTTGAAATAAATAAAATACTATGCCATAGTAAAACGTTCTTTATCCTCATAGGATAAAATGATAAAATTGCACCAATTATACCAAACTCTTTTTCCAAAATAGATGAGTAAAGCACAGTGTTTGTAATACTCTGTGAGATTGTGTAAATTTTAATTAATTCAGTTTTATCACCAATTGGCTAAAAGCCTTCTGTCATTTATAAAGAGTGTCATATATAAAAACCTCATAAAAGATTTGAATTATGATTAACAGTGGTGATTTTTCGAAGCACTGAACTATGATTCATGGTATTTGTCTGTCCCCCATGTTGGAATTTCTTTCTCCTTTTTCTGCACCTATCTATACTCTGTTTATGATGAAGTTATGCAAGGTGCCTTCCCTAGTAACTTCTTTAGTGAAGTTTTGCCCTGATCCCAGAAATAGGAATTAATTGCATTTATCTTGGTCTAACTATTACTATTTCATTTATTAATGATAATGCAGCATTATTAATTAAGTGTTCAATCCAGTATATGCTGTGTTCCTCATAACTTTGACTATGGTATGGGGTACTTAGTAGGTACTTTAAAATTTTTTGCTGCTCTATTCTGGAAAAGACATGAGTGCTATGGCTCATTTTAGCACATCTTCAGAAGAGTAAGTATTTTTTATGAAACCATGGTAATAAAATTTGCAGTATGATCTCAGTCTTAAAAATCTCTGTAGATGTCCAATAAAAACCTGTGCTCCTCCTCCCATCTTGCTTGTCGGCAGGGACACGAGACTGATTATCACCAATGGGGGGAGATTTGTCTTCTCAATTCTCTCTTTTCACCTGCAGAGGACCTATCATTGAATCATAGCCCTGGGAGACAGCTGAACTACTAGGTCCTAGGTCGTCATGAATCATGAATTCTGTCCTGGAAGAGAACACTCAGTAATCATTAAGTTAACCCATTTTGACTTTATGTGGATAAGAAATCATCTTACATTGTGTTAAACTACTGAGATTTGGGAGTTTTTCTTTTTGAAAAACTTTCAGTAATTCCCCTAAATAGGGATCATTATTCTTATTTTTATCTTTAAATTGGATTGCTTTTATTATTTTTGTAATCCTAATGGGCCTCTGTTATTTTTTTCATGGTTAAGGTTTTCACTTTATGTATCACTTTGTTATAGTAAAATACAACAAAACATATCTGATGGAAGTCACCTTCCATGTGTAAGTAGAAGGGCATTTTTCATGTTGGTGCACTTATAGCTCTGTGAAGACTTTGATGATCAACTTGATCTTAATGAAATCACACTGTTATCTTGGACTTTGATCTAAGTCTGAACTGTTTTTGGATGGTTCCAGATCATCTTCGTTGCTCTAGTACTGACCTACAAACTCTCACTACATCTATTCAGTTCTCAGGGACAAATTCATTATCCGTATTCTTTCCATTATTTTTTCTCCAGCTTTATTGAAGTATACTTGACAAACAAAATTGTATATATATTAAAGTGTACAACATGATGATTTAATATATACATAGACATTGTGAGATGAATACCACAATCAAGTGTATTAGTAAACTCATCACTTCACATAGTTAGCATTTTTGTATGTGTGAGAACACTTAAGATCTCCTCTTTTAGCAAATTTCAGGGATACTGAACAGTATTACAAAATGTAATCACCATACTGAACATTAGATCCTCAGAATTTATTCGTCTTGTAACTGAAAGTTTGTACCCTTTGGCAAACATCTCCGCATTTCTCCTACCCCTCAGCACTTGAAAATCACTAAATCACTGTTATATTCTGCTTCTATGGATTTAGCTTTTTTAATGTCTCCACAGAAATGAGGTTATATTGGATTTATCTTTGTGGTCTGCTTTATTTCACTTAGCATAATGTCCCCCGGGTTAATCTATATTACTGTAAATGGCAGGATTTTCTTCCTTTTTATGGCTAAATGATACTCCATTGTACCACATATACCACATTTCTTTTTTCCATTCACTTAGGTTGTTCCCATATCTTGGCTATTGTGGATAGTGCTACAGTGAATGTGAGAATACAGATATCTTTTGAAATACTGATTTCAATTTCTTCGGATATAGGCTCATAAGCGGGATTCCTGTATCACATGGTAATTCTATTTTTAATTTCTTGAGGAAACTTCATAATGCCCTCCATAATAGCTGTACCAATTTGCCTACCTTTTGGTAGGATGTACAAGGATTACCTTTTCTCTACACCCTTGCCAACGCTTCTTTTGATAACAGCCTTTCTCACAGATGTGAAGTGATATCTCATTGTACTATTGATTGACATTTTTCTCATGATTAGTGATGTTAAACATCTTTTCATATACCTATTTGCCTTTTGTTTATCTTCTTTAGAAGAAATATCTATGAAGGTCTTTTGTCCATTTTTAAAATTTGGATCATTTTTTTAGAGGAATGTTATGTTCACAACAGTGTGAAGGAAAGGTACAGATATTTCCCATATACTGTCTGTCCCCTACACACATGGTCTTCCTCAACATCCTCCAGCAGACTGATACATTGTTGCAATTGATGAACCTACACTGACATATCAGAAACACCCAAGGAATAGTTTACTTGTGTATTAATCATTATGGTATCATTCACACTATCTTCACTGTTCAACCTATTCCCCCCGCCACTCCCAAACTCTGGCAAACACTGAACTTTTTTACTGTCTCCATGGTTTTGCCTTTTGTAGAATGTCATATGATTGGAATCACTATGTAGCATTTTCAGATTGGCTTCTGTCACTTAGTAATATGCATTTAAGTTTCCTCCATGTCTTTTCAGGGCTTGATAGCTCATTTCTTTTTAGCACTGAATAATATTCCATTATATGGAAGTACCACAATTTATTTATCCATTCACCTACTGAAGGACATTTTGGTTGCTTCCAAGTTTTGGAAATTACAAATAAAGCAGCTATAAACATCATGTACAGGTTTTTTTTTTTTAAGGACAGTTTTCAACTCCTATGGGTAAATAGAAAAGAGCATGTTTTCTGGGTCATAAGAATCTGCTTGGTTTTGTAAGAAATTGCCAAACTGTCTTCCAGAGTGGCTTACCATTTTGCATTCCTGCCAGCAATGAATGAGAATTCCATTACTGTTGTCAACATCCTCAACAGCATTTGGCATTCTCATTGTTCTGGCTTTTAGCCATTTTAACAGCTGTGCAATTGCAACTTGTTGTTTTAACTTGTTTTTCCCTAATGACGTATGGTGTGGACTGTCTTTTCATATGCTTAATGTCATCTATATATCTTCTTTGGTAAGGTCTGTGTTCAGATCTTTGGCCCATTTTTAAGCATGTTTATTTTTATTGTTTCAGTTTAAGAGTTGTTTGTTTTGAATAACAGTTCTTTATCAGATATGTATTTTACAGATATTTTCTCCCAGTCTGTGGCTTGTCTTCTAATTCTCATGACATTATCTTTTGCAGGGCAGATGTTTTTAATTTTAATGAAATTCAGCATGTCAGTTATTTCCTTCATGCATTGAACCTTTGCTGTTGTATCTAAAAAGTCATTATCATGCTCAAAGTTGAGGTCTTTCCCCTATGTTGTCTTCTAGGAATTTTATAGATTTAGGTTTTACATTTAGGTCTGTGATCCATTTTGAGTTAATTTTTGTGTGACAGGTATAAGGTCTGTGTCTCAGTTTACTTTTTTTGTATGTGAATGTCCAGTTGTTCCAGCAACATTTGTTGAAGAGACTCTTCCATTTTATTTGCTTTGCTTCCCTGTCCAAGATCAGTTCACTATATTTATGTGGGTCTACTTCTGGGCTCTCTAATCTATTCCATTAATCTATTTGTTTATTCTTTCACCAGTAAAACACTGTTTTGGTTACTATGGCTTTAGAATAAGTCTTCAAGTCAGATAGTGTCAGTCTTCCTACCTTGTTCTTCTACTTCAGTATTATGTTAGCTATTCTGGGTCTTTTGCCTCTCCGTATAAACCTTAGAAACAGTTTGTTGATATCCACAAAATTACTTGCTTGGATTTTGATTTGGATTACATTGATTCTGTAGATCAAGTTAGGAAGATCAGAGATCTGGACAATATTGAATCTTCTTATCTGTGAACGTAGAATATATCTCTTTATTTAGTTCTTCTTTGATTTCATTTATCAGAGTTTTATAGTTCCTTCATATAGATCTTTTGCATATTTGGTTAGGTTTCTATCTAAGCATTTCATTTTGTTTTTCATGCTAATATAAATGAATTGTGTTTTCAATTTGAAATTCCACTTAATCATTATAGGAAAACAGTTGACTACTGTATATTAACCTTGTATCTCACAACTTGCTATAATTTGCTTTTAATTACAGGAGAGTTCTTTTGGTCAATTCTTGGGGTTTTCTACACATATGATCAGATAATGTTATCTGCAAACAAAGAGTTTTTATTTTTCTTCCTTTCCAATTTGCATACATTTTTTCTTTCTTTCTTTCTTTCTTTCTTTCTTTCTTTCTCTTTCTTTCTTTCTTTCTTTCTCTCTCTCTCTCTCTCTCTCTCTTTTTTGTCTTGCATTAGCTATAACTTCAGTATCATCTTGAAAAGGAATCATAAGTGGGGACATCCTTGCCTTGCATCTGATCTTAATGAGAAATCTTTAGGTTTCTCACCATTAAGTGTGATATTATAAGATTTTTGTAGATATTCTTTATTACAGTGAGAAATTCCCCTATTTCTAGTTTACTCAGAATTTTTATCATAAATGGGTGTTGGATTTTGTTAAATGCTTTTTTTCCCCTATCTATTGATATGATCATGTGCTTTTTTCTGTTTTAGCCATTGGTAAAATGGTTTATATGAATTGATTTTGGAACGCTGAACCTGCTTTGCATACATTAGATAAATCTCATTTGTCTATAGTTTATAGTCCTTTTCATACATTGTTGGATTTGAATTGTTAATATATTGTTGAGGACTCTTACATCTGTATTGAGAAGAGATATCGGTCTATAGTTTTCTTGTGAAGTTTTTGTCTGGTTTTGGTGTTGGAGTAATGCTGGCCTCATAGAATGATTTAAGAAGCATTCCCTCTGGGGGTGCCTGGGTGGTTCAGTTGGCTAAGTGTCCCACTCTTGATTTCCACTCAGGTAATGATCTCATGAGTGGTGAGATGGAGCCCCACATCAATCCCAGCATTGGGCTCTGCACTCAGCAGGCAGTCTGCTGGAAATTCTCTCTTTCCCTCTTCCTCTGCCCCTCCCTCACTTGTACTCATCTGCTCTCCCTCTCTCTCTCTTTCTCTCTCTTTCAAATAAATAAATAAATAAAGAAGAAGAAGAAGAAGAAGAAGAAGAAGAAGAAGAAGAAGAAGAAGAAGAAGAAGAATTTCCTTTTTTTCTATTCTCCAAAAGAGACTGTAGAGAATTGCTATAATTTCTTAAATGTTTTGTAGAATTCACCAGTGAACCCATCAGGGTCTGGTCCTTCTCTTTGGGAAGGTTATTAATGATCAGTTTGATTTATTTAATAAATGTAGGCCTATTCACCTAATTATTTCTTACTGTGTGTTTTGGCAGATTGTAACTTTCAAGAAATTGATCCATTTCATCTAAGTTATCGTATTTGTGGGCATAAGTTGTTCATAGTATCCTTTGCCCTTTTTAAATTGGTTTATTGGTTTATTGATTCATTGATTCGCTATTAAGTTGAACAAATTCCTCATGTATTTTGGATATAACTCCTTATCAGATACATGGTTTGCAAATGTTTTCTGTCATTATGTAGGTTGGTTTTTCATTTTGTTGTTTTCTTTGATGTGCAGAAGCCTTTTTGATGTATTTCCACTTTTTTGTTGTTGCTTTTGCTGTGTTTTTAGTGTTATATCTAAAAATTCACTGCAAAAAACAATGTCAAGGAATGTTTTCCTACATTTTCTTCTAGCAGTTTTATAATTTTAGGTCTTATATTTAAGTAATTCCAGGATACCTTTGGTTTATTATGCAAGATAAGGATCCAATTTCATACTTTTGCATATGGAGGTCCAGTTTTTCCAACACCATTTATTAAAGAGACTGTCCTTTTCTTATTTGTTTATTTTTGGTGACCCACCATATATATGTGTGGGTTTACCTCTGCGCTCACTGTTCTGTTCCATTGGACAATATACTGTCTTTATGACAATGTTATACTATTTTGACTATAATTTTTAATCTAGTTTAAAAATAGTTAAGTGGGATACCTATAGCTTTGTTCTGACTTCTGAGATTTCTTTGGCTGTTTGGGATCTTTTGTGGCTCCACAGAAAATTTAGGATTTTTTTTTCTATTTCTGTGCAAGATAACATTGCAAATTTGACAGAGATTGTATTGAATCTATACGTCAATTTGAGTAGTATAGCTATTTTAGCAGTATTAATTCTTCCTATACATGAACAGGATATCTTTCCATTTATTTTTGTCTTCTTCACTTTCCTTCAACCGTATCCTTTAATTTTCTGCATACAGATTTTTCACCTCTTTTAGTTAAGTTTATTCCTGGGTATTTTATTGCTATCATAATGGAATTATTTTCCATTATGCATACAATAGCATAAGAGATGCTATTGTAAATGGAATTACATTCTTAATTTTATTTTTGAATAGTTTGTTGTTAGTGCATAGAAATGCAAATGATTTCTGTTAGTTGATTTTGTATCCTACAGTTTTACTTAATTTATTTATTAAGCCTAACAGTTTTTTGGTTGATCTTTAGGATTTTCTATATTTAAGATCATGTTATGTGCAAATTGAGACAATTTTATTTCTCCCTTTCCTATTTATATGTATTTCATTTTATTATTTTTTTTTATTTTATTCATTTTTGTTCCTAATTGCTCTGGCTAAAACATCCTATATTATATTGAATAGAGGTGGTGAGGGAGGGCACCATTGACTTATTTCAATATTAGGAAAAGCTTTCTATTTTTCAGCACTGATGTCATCTGTGGGCTTCCTTTTATGGCCTTGATTATGTTGAGGTACATTCCTTCTATATCTAATTTGCTGAGAGTTTTATCTTGAAATGATGTTGAAGTTTATAAAATGTTTTTTTTCGTATCTATTGAGATATTCATATGATTTTGTCTCTATTTTGTTAATGTGGTGTATCCCATTATTTGATTTGTGTATGTTAAACCATCCTTGCATCCAAAGAACCAATGCTACTTGAAAATAGTGTACGATCCTTTTAATGTGCTGTTAAATTAGATTTCCAAGGGCGCCTGGGTGGCTCAGTTGGTTAAGCGACTGCCTTCAGCTCAGGTCATGATCCTGGAATCCCGGGATCGAGTCCCGCATCGGGCTCCCTGCTCAGCAGGGAGTCTGCTTCTCCCTCTGACCCTCCCCCCTCTCATGCTCTCTCTATCTCATTCTCTCTCTCAAATAAATAAATAAAATCTTTAAAAAAATAAAAAAATAAATAAATTAGATTTCCAAGAATTTCTTCAGAGTTTTTGCATCTGTGTTCATTGGGGTTTATTGGCCTGTAATTTTCATTCTTGTAGTGTTCTTATCTGGCTTTGGCATGAAGGTAATGCTGGCTTTGTAAAATCAGTTTGCAAGTGTTCCCTTCTTTTCCATTTTTTTAGGGAGTTTGAGAAGGATTAGGGTTAATTCTTAAAAATGTTTGGCAGAATTCATCCATGAAGCCATCTGATTTGGGCTTTTTGGTGGGGAGGGGATAGTTTTCGATTACTGCTTCAATCTCCTTACTAGTAATTAGTTGGTTTTGATTTTTTATTTCTTCATGATTTGGTCAGTAGATTTCTAGGAATATATCCATTGTTCCTGGATTATCCACTTTGTTGGCATATCATTGTTCCTAGTAGTTTCTTATGTTTCTTTGTGTTTCTGTGGTACCAGTTATAATATCTCCCTTTTATTTATAATTTTGTTATTCGAACCCTCTCTTTTATCTTTGTTTTGTGTAGCTAAAGATTTGTCTATTTTGTTTATCTTTTCAAAAAGCCATTTCTTATTTTTTATTGGTCTTACTGTCTTTTTATTCTCTATTTCTTTTACTTTGCTCTATTCTTCATTATTTCTTTCCTTCTGTTAACTTTGAGCATAGTTTCTTCTTTTTCTAGTGCCTTGAGGTATGAAGTTAGTTACTTACTTGAGGTTTTTTGTTTTGTTTTATTCTTTGTTTTTAATGTAAGCATTTACTACAAAAAACTTCTCTCTTAGAACTGCTTTTGCCATATCCCATAGTTTTGGTATGTTATGACTCCATTTTCATTTGTCTCAAGATACTTTATGATTTCTTCTTTGACTCATTGGTCGTTCAAGAGTGTGTTGTTTAGTTTCCATGTGTTTGCGGATTTTCCAGTGTTCCTGCTGTTACTGATTCCTAGTTACAGGCCACCATGGTCAAAAAAGATACTTGATATGATTTCAGCCTTCCTAAATTTGTTAAGACTTTTCTGTGGCCTAACATGTGATCTATCCTGGAGAATGTTCCATGTGCATTTGAGAAGAATGTGTATTTTCTTATTGTTGGATGGAATGTTCTATAAATGTCCATTAGGTCCATAATTGGTTATAGTGTTTTTCAAGTTCACAGTTTCCATATTGAAGTTCTTTTTGGATTATCTATTTGTATTTGAAAGTGGGGTATTGAGGTCCTCTACTATTATTGTATTCTTGTCTATTAGTTCCTTTTGTTATGTTAATATCTGATTTATATATAAATGGACCCCAATACTGGGTACACATGCAATTACAATTTCTATATACTCTGATGGAATGACTTTTTCAGTATGTAGTGATCCTATTTGTTTCTTGTGGCAGATTTTGACTGAAAATTTGTTTTGCCTAAGTATAGCCACCACTGCTCTCCTTTGGCTACAATTTTCATAAAATATCTTTTTCTATCCCTTTACCTTTAGCTTATGGATATCCTTAAAGCTAAAGTGAGAATCTTGTAAGCAGCATAGCGTTATATCCTATTTTTTATTCATTTGGCCACTCTGTGTCTTTTAATGGAGTAATTTAATTTATATTTAATTTCATTATTAGTAGGTAAGGATTTGCTATTGTCATTTTGTTAATTGTTTTCTCGTTTCATAGTTTATTTCCTCTTCTCTTGCTGTCTTCCTTTTGATTTGTTGTTTTGTTGTTGTTGTGCTATACTTTGATTCCTTTCTCTTCATCTTTTGGTTTGACCAGTATTTTTTGTGACTATCATGATGCTTACTAAAATATCAATAGTTATAAAACACTATTTTAAGCTGATAACAATTTAACTTCAATTCCATACAAAAACTACCCTTTACTCCTCCTATTATGCTGTTGATGTCACACTTTACTATTGTGTATCTATTAATAAATTATAACTATAATTATTTTTTTATTTTTAAAGATTCTGTTTATTTGAGAGAGAGAGCAGGGGATGAGCAGAGGGAGAGGGACAAGCAGACTCTGCAATGTGTACAGAATCCAAAGTGGGGCTCAGTCCCACAACCCTGATATCATGGCCTGAGCTAAAATCAAGAGTCCGAATGAGCCACCCTGGTGCCCCAGCTATAGTTATTTTTAATACTCTTTTCCTTTAACTTTTATACAAGAGTTAAAAGTGATTTACATAACACCATTACAATATAGAGTATTCTGAATTTGACTACATATTTATCTTTACCTGTGAGTTTTATACTTTTATATGTTTTCATGTTATTTAGTGTCCTTTCATTTCAACCTGAAGAATTTCTTTAGTATTTCTTATAGATCAGGTCTACTGGTGACAAACTCCCTCAGCTTGTGTCTAGGGATGACTTTATTGCTCCTTCATTTCTAAAGAACAACTTTGCTGGGTATAGTGTTCTTGTTCGGCAGATATTATCATTTTTTCTCCAGTACTTAGAAAAAAATCTATTTCCACAAATACACTTTTATTTCTGTGGAGAGATGTGAATGGGAGACCTCCTGTTTTGCCATCTTGCTGAAATATTCCTTTTGATTGCATTTATCTAGGTAATTGTGGTATTTCTTTATTTTATTTAATTTATATAGATGTGATCACAAACTACTCTTGTGATGATGGGAAAAATAACTAACCTCACTCTGTAAGCACTGATTTTTTTTTTTTAAATCATCATGAGATGATTCTGCTTACACAAGAGTAACTTACTGTGTTTTTTTCTTGGTCCATAATTTTTTGAGCTCCATCTTTGTAAGGCCAACAAAGGAAAATTCATAGATGAATTGATTTTCTTATCTTAACTAAAGGCAACAAGTGGAGAAATGTTTTTCAGGTTGAGTTGTTCTACTAAACCTATGGACCAAACATGATTGATATTTCCATCTTTCTGATAATTACATGGAAACAACAGGTAACTTAGTCTTTATAGACTTCAGCTCCTCAGAACGGCCCTCCTTCCACCTCTGACACTGTTCTAAAGAAAAGATTCACAACAGCCGTGTTTTCAGTTTCAGTTTCAAAGCAGAAAAACATTTTATTAATATTATAAAAATCTGGGCGCCTGGGTGGCTCAGATGGTTGAGCGTCTGCCTTCGGCTCAGGTCATGATCCCAGGGTCCTGGGATCGAGTCCCGCATCGGGCTCCCTGCTCCTTGGGAGCCTGCTTCTCCCTCTGCCTCTCTCTCTCTCTCTTTCTCTCTCTCTCTCTGTCTTTCATGAATAAATAAATAAAATCTTTAAAAAATATATTATAAAAATCTAATAGAAACAGAAAGAAGAAAAGGGTAATCTGCATACAGATGAGGGCAATAGTAAGCAGTAAAGGACAAAGCAGTAAAAGACAAAGTTACATCAAATTGGGTACTTATAACATCCGACCTCATTGGCTGGGGAAGCCTCATGGAGACAGCCAGGTTGGAGTCCTGATTGAGAGGGTTGGGCAGAATGTCCTCCCCTCAGGTGAGACTTCCAAATGACCATCCCCATAAGAGTCATGTTTATAGGGCAAATGATGGGCTCTGAAGTTAAACATTTGATTGCCTATGTGCATTTTGGAGCGAGCTTCTTTTCTGTGTTATCATGTCTTTACATCTTCAAGGAGCCTGGACCATATGTGCTTGCTTCCTCTCCCGCATTCCATTTTGGGGGGGGGCAGCCCAGCCTGGAATCAGAGGGGATGCAAGGCAAATTGTTTAGCTCTTGGCGTCCAGACCAGAAGGGCCACTTCTGACCTGGAGGTCAGCTAATGTCAACTAACCAGGCTCCGGAGGTCACTTATGCAAGCACGGGTCTCACAAACATTCCTTAACCTGCCTATGTACGTGCAGGTTTGGGTAGTCAGTTATGTAGGACAAATCACAGAAACCTCCATCCATACAATACAAACATAAAAGAAAGTCCCCTTCTTCTTTCGGCCCTTATTTCTAGTAATATTCTTGGCCATTTTTAGATACCAAAAATATGGTGTAATTCTCTCTTTGTTCCTCTCTAGTCAATTTAAGCCCATAATGGTATTCAAATCAATCTCTCTCTCTCTCTCTCTCTCTCACACACACACACACACATACACGGCACACCTTAATTCTGCCTTCTACATGCAGATGTATCAAACATCCATCCCCTGTAACTTCTGAGTTTTCTTTTTCCCCCAAATAATTATTTAATAATTGAACATCTCTATACACCTGTTCCCAAATCAAGGGATTCCATGACCTTATGGGACTTGGAGTTCACATTTGATCTTTTTTTTTTTTTTTTATGTTCAGTTAGCCAACATATAGTAGTACATCATTAGTTTTTGATGTAGTGTTCAATGATTCATTACTTTTGAGTATTCTTAAGTCAAAGATAGGATCACAAAAATTTCTTGCTAATTAGATACTTCATGGATTCTCCCTCATGACACTATTAACTCCTATATTTTATGGTCTGTTTCTTATCTAACTTTGATGCTTCTATGTCCAGAATAGTGCAGTACTCAGTAGCACCTGTGAATAAAGAATTTCATCGTAGGGAAATCTGAAAGCCTTATGAGAACTTGACTTTAGCTTTAGGGCCGTATTGCCCTATCCAATCTTATAAATGAACTTACCACCTCCCTAATAGAGTTTAACTATGCCCACCTAGAAATTCTGCCATTGGTTTCAGTCAACTGAAATCTATATAACAATGTTTTGGTAAATGGAGGACTTGACTGTTTTTAAGGTCATATTGCTATCAGTGCTTTTCTGTTTATCCTTTTTTTGTAGTTCACTTGGCTTTTGACAAACTACATTGCTTTCTAATCTAACAGCTTCTACTATTTACTGTGCTTTTCTCTCAGCTTGATTCCAGCTATTTCTAGAGTTCCTGTTTTCTGATTCTTCTGTTATTTCTGTGAGAAGTCTACATCTCTAGCTGTACTTAGATTCTCTCAAACCTCAGTTGCTATAATAACCCTATTATTATCTGTTCTTCACTGATGCTGTCTAGATTTTTACATAATACTGTATAACATGTGAAGAGACCACACACTTCTTGGCATCTGGCACTGTGATGTAGCAATAATGACTGATTCCTGTTTTGGGAGTATCCGGTGAGGTTTTAAAAGTTAACAACAGCCAGAAATTCCAGAAGTTGCCAGTAGTAAGAATGTGTAGAATAATGCTTGGGCATGGAATATGTGAGGCAATGCTACTGAATTGAAAACAGGATAAGTGAGATTGGAGTCACTGAATTGAAGTTTACTATGGAGGTTGCAAAACCTCAAGATCATAAACCAATTTAAAAGAAAATTGGGCTTATATTCAAGAGCTATATTTAAAACAGGGCCAAATTCAAGGTCATAGGTAACAGTCATTAAGAATTCCTTGAGTTAACTTAATATGAAAGAGTCAGAGATGCTGTGACACAGAAAGAAGTTGAAAGATAATTTACTTTACCCTCTATTGCCTTTCATAGGCGCCTGTAAGTGATTACCAAGCACTGAAAGGTTGTTCTTAATCAGAGGGATAAGCACGTGAGGAAACAGAAATCCCAGAATGCTAACAAACTGCAACAAAAATTTAGTCAGTAGGAACTGCATCTACAGTTAGAGGAGCATTCTCTTCTCCAGGACTATTTCTTCTGCCTTTTTTTTTTTACCTTGGTATTCCCTATTTTAGTAGATCACCACCATAGCATCTCAGAACCAGCTCCAGCCACTTGCTACTTACGTTTTTCTCTCAGATACATGGACAGTGAAGAATAGGAAGATGTTTTATCATGACAGTGAAGCAGTGTGGCATGTTCCTGTCATATGAAGGGCCATTCTCCCTCTGTGTGATGTTCGCTAGAGAGTATTTCTTTTCCCAGGAAGGAAATTTTATATACATCTTTGGATAATCAGTTTCAAGAACAGCACAATGGTGCAAACATATTCTTTCTTTTCATGATTGTTCACAGCTCTCAGTCCCGGTTGAAAAGACCTTTCTTCCTGGTTTTGTATAGCACTGAATATACTGTCAATAAGTCATAAAAATTTCTGCAACTTCCTTCCCTTTCTATTCTTCTGCTATGCATTACATGTCAACATAGTCAGTGCATGAGACAAGTTAGACATATTACATCAGGAGACTAAATCTCTAGGGTTGATGATATCCTTAGGGCAAGGTGCTCGATATCCTGACAGGTGCCTTTCTTAAATTAGACTTTTCCTGTGTGCCACAGTCTCTGTAGCCACTCAAGAACAGAGGCAGTGGGATAAGATTGATTTTTGTACTGCTATCAGATATAAATAACAATTAACTCTCATGTCAGCTTCTAGCAGGCAATCACAATTGCAGGATGCCTGCACTTCAAGAAAGAATAAAGACATCTTCCCTTGGGCTGAATGATACAAGAGAGCCATATGTCAGGATCAGAAGATGTCTACAACCTCACTGAAATCCTCCTCCATTATACCAGACAGAGCTCTAATTCTAATTGCAGGTTAGAATCTTTTTATGACAGAGAGTTCTCTTTAAGGTCTAAGCTCCTTAGCGTGGCTTGAAAGAAACTTCCTAACCCAAAGACACCTTTGTAACCTCATCTCCAGCTAGACTCCACGATGCCATATATTGTAGAAAAATGAATTGTTGTTTTCTGATATGACTACTTAATTCCCACCCATAAGTCTTTCCTTATACTTTTTTTGGGAGATGCTATGGTCTGTATTTCACAATTGACTATTTTATTAGATTTCAATTCAGCTGTAAGTTTAAAAAATCTAAGAAATTAAAGTTTATTAGCTTATTTCAAAAAAATTGATTTAAAATACAGGAATGAAGGTAAAGAGTCAGGACTGGTAAGATGCATTCATTAATATTGAAGACCTCGGTTCCTCCTTACCTGTGGTCATGCCATCTTCTCTGTGTGCCTTCCTGTCCTCTGGCTCAGTACATTACTCAAGCTCCAGCCACCAGAATTGGAAAGAAGAGAGGAACGGACACTTTTGAAGACACTTTCTAGAACTTACATATTCCACTTAGATTCCATTTGTCATAACTTACTAACATTGCCACATATAAGCTGTAACAAAAATATAATCTTCATTTTGGGTTTTCATGTGACCAGCTAACATGGTGGTTATATTTTGAGAAAGTAGCAGAGAATGGGACTTGAGGAACAACTAGAACATCTTCCCCAACCAGTTGGTGAACTTTTCCAGCTATTCCTGGCCCCTGGAGCAAAGCAGATTAATCTCCTACCCATGTTCAAATAGAAATTTGTTAAAACATTATTGTACCATGATAACCATTCATGTTCAGTTAAATCTTAATTATTCAGAAAAAGAGAAGTTTGAACTATATGTGAAGGATATGAAGTTTTTATTTGTCAGGTATGTGACTTTGCTCTACTTTAGGAAATATTATCTGTATGTATATGCCTCTCTGTCTCTCTCTCTCTCTCTCACACACACACACACACACACACACACACACACAACTATACTGAAGTTCATAAGTTCCGTTTCCTCATTTAAAAAAAAAAACAGTAATAGCTACTTTTTTGTATCCTTCTTGGTGTTTTAGAGAATTTTAAAATGAGGTAATGTATGAGAAAGTGTTTTCTAAATTGTAGGGTGTGTTAATTATCTTTTTAAAATGATGGCCAGGTGAAGAATTGACCCAAGCGTACTCTAGCATTATGATTCTCTTAGGATATAAATGAAAAAAGCAATCAAAGTTCTATTAATGCACCTATAGATCAAGAAGATTAGTACATGTAAATTTAAGTTCCCCTTGTTTATGCAGCAAATACTTTTTAAGCATCTATTATGTTTTGGACACTAATTCGGGCCCTGGGCTACAGGAGATAATAAGACCTGGAATTTTCACTCGTGGAGCTTATAATTGAAAGGAGAATACATATTCAAATAATGATGAAATATGGCATAATTACACATTGAAAGGGATGTATTATCTGAATGTATAAAAATGGAAGATGGGAAATTGTAGGGGTATGTAGGAAATTATGGCTTTCTGAAGCTGTGATGTTTAAATATAAGTCTGAAGGCTAAGAAGGCAGTAACTATGTAAAGAGAAACATTTATAAGTGATCAGAGAAAAGGCAGATTTCCAGGTAGAGGAAATAACATGTTCAGACGTTGAAATGAGAAGGGTCATGGGAACATTTAAGGGTACTGACATGTTCACTTAACTGTTGGGAGCCCTGGTGTCCTAGTTTATAAAATAGCAATAATAATGAGTTCAAATTTCTTCATAGAGAATAAAATATAAGATTGTTTGTAAACAGTGAAATCCTATGAAAGAAGTGATTCTCTTTATCTATTACAAATGGTAAGCTGTAGGTGTCTTATGCTGAGTATATGGTTTTCAACCCCTCTGCTTTGCAGTTAGTACTTTACATTGACCAAGCTGAATGGCCTAGTTTCTTTGAGTTTAATAGGAAGGAAAAAATAAATGTTTAGGTTTAGGAGGAACTACCAATTCTAGAAATATACATTGATGCCTTGGTGTCATCTGAGAGGAACCAGTCCCTAAGCTTTAAATAATCTGGATTATTTATTTATTTATAATTGTTAGTGGGAATAGGAGAGGAGGGGAGGGAAGGCCCAGCAAATATATCTCTAAACCCTACATCCTGATCAAACACCTAGCTTCTGTATTCCCAACTAGTGTTGTGACTTTTATATTCAATGCAACGCAATCAGATATTGCCGAGACTTCTGCTCAACAACCATATTTCACTGAAATCCATTTAGCATAATAGACTTCATTTTATGGTAAGAAATACATTTTGGTCACCAATGTACATTAAAGTTGTTTGTAGACAACACAAAGTCAATATTCTATGTCCCTAAGACCTCTAGCTTTCTTACTATAATTAACCACTTCTAATTGTTTTTTAAATTTTATTTTATTATGTTGTTAGTCACCATACATTACATCATTAGTTTTTGATGTAGTGTTCCATGATTCATTGTTTTCATATTAACCACTTCTAAATTTAACAGAAATCAGACAGACAGAAAACGCCAATGTGCTACAGCATTCAATTCAAGATAGAACTTAGTCTTTCTAAACACTTTTAAAATGCAGCATGTTATTTAGAAGCAGCAATGATAATGAGTGCCTACTATGCAGAAGGTGAACTTTTAGCTGCTTTAACCCAGCTTGCCTGATTTAAATATCCCTAGCAAGCCATGTGATTGATCAGATAAAGCATTCTTCTCTCCCTGTTGGCACTAAGGAAACGTATGTTGAGAAATATTACACTGTATAATCATATAGCTTAAAAGAAGCAGAGGTAGATTTTCAATATAAGTCTGCCTTACTCTCTATCCAGTGTTTATTCTCTTATAATTAATAATCCCTCCCTTTGCAACTTTCCCCTCATGCCTCCACCCCTACATACATTCTACAATAAGTTATATAAAGATTCTTGAGAAGATGTCATGGACTTGACTGCTTTTGCTACATCTGTCCTCATTAAAGCTATGACCCCTTACGTCAATATAGAGAAGAGAGAACCTGTTTGACTTGCAGAATCATAGATTTTTTAAATTGACATTCTGATACTTAAAGTGTACCTTCTACCTAAATTTCAGAATAAAATATGTACATACTATCTTCAGTCTTCTAATTCAGTCCCCCCTGATAAACCATAATCATTCACAAATTATATTAAACCATGAGAGCTTTAAGCAGTGGAGTCAGACAGGAGGGTTTTTGATGTCTGTTTCTTGGGAATTACTGTTTAAGAATGTACTTTCTCAGGGGTTCTTGGCATCTAAAGATTTACAACATCATCGATTAAGTTATCCAAATATCAGACAGCTCTAGCCATTTTAGTCTTCAAGGAACTCGTTTTAATTCTCTGCCTCCTCTCTGTAGTATATAACATTGTGCATCAAATGTCTAAAGTAAAACAGACTTCATGGATCAAATGGGGAAGATATCATTCTTATTAGTGCAGACTATTAAAAAAGTAAAGAGAAGAGATAAAGAGATATGATCTTAACCATTCCCACAATCCATAGTTCGCATAATTCAAGAAGTGTCCTAAAAAATTACGGCTGACATTTTCTTTTTCCAACTAATATGGCACTGCCTTGTAGCAATTGTAGTAACACAATGTACAATTCCTATGTCTCCTTGCTTGGATTTTTTTCATTTATTTTATGTTCATTATTTTATATTATTTCCCTAAGTAAACGATTTATTGATAAAGCACCTTCTCCCCTTCAAAGTCACATACTAGAAATTTACATATAAGGCAGTCATTTTCTAGCTATTTCTTTTTTATTTATTTATTTTTTTAAAAGATTTTTTATTTATTTATTTGAGAGAGAGAATGAGAGAGAGAGAGAGAGCACGAGAGGGAAGAGGGTCAGAGGGAGAAGCAGACTCCCCGCTGAGCAGGGAGCCCGATGTGGGACTCGATCCCGGGACTCCAGGATCATGACCTGAGCCGAAGGCAGTCGCTCAACCAACTGAGCCACCCAGGTGCCCTCTAGCTATATTTCTTGATGGGGAATAAATGCTATGATGGATGAGACCACTACATACAGCCCTGAATTTCCCCTCCAAATGTCAGTGGCATGCCCCATGCCAGTCATTGTGGCAACTAAACCCTTCTCGCACACATTTTAAAACATTCCTTGGGTAGGGTGCCTGGGTGGCTCAGTTGGTTAAACGACTGCCTTCGGCTCAGGTCATGATCCTGGAGTCCCGGGATCGAGTCCCGCATCGGGCTCCCTGCTCAGCGGGGAGTCTGCTTCTTCCTCTGACCTTCCTCCCTCTCATGCTCTCTCTCTACCATTCTCTCTCTCTCATTAAATAAAAATCTTTAAAAAAAAAAAAACATTCCTTGGGTAAGAGATACTATTCCCATTTGAGAAGCACTGCACCAAATTTTGAAGAAGACACCAGGACATTCTTGGATATAGAAGAAAGGAATCCAAAGTCGGGGATTATATTAATGTGATACTGGAAAAAGCTCGTATTTTTCTCCTCAGGAGAAACAAATCTTTGTAGATGTCCCTGATTAAAGAATGTAGCAAAAGAGAGAAGGGAGAGATGTGAAAGTTTGTTCCCTTTCAGTAGTTGTTTGATTCTATAAGCTTCCCATGTTTGATTCCAGTTCTTGAAAGCATTACAAGCATAGGATTTTATGATCTGAGTTTTCTAGCAAATTAAGTAGATATATTTTGATTACTCTGAAATGGGAGAAATTGTATACATTACACATTTTCTCTTTGAACAAGGAGAGGCAGGGGAAGTTGAAGTAAAAACCAATGTGTAAAATAGTGGGAAAGTCTACAGAACTTCATATCGAGTATGAAAGCATGAAAAAATTAAGCGAAAGGCTGTAAGTAGTGGCAAGTCCACCAAATTGGGAAAGGGATATAAAGCAGCCAATTGTCAGAAATAAAAAAAGGAGAGCAGTACTTGATGTAACTGAATCGTAAGAGGTTGGGAGGGTTAGCACAGGTGACCAAAATAAAGGTGATTGGATTATTGGCAGCACAATGAAGAGATATGTGCTGCTGAAAACGTGTGAGTAAAGAAGGGCTAGCAAAGTAATTGGGCGCTGTTTTATAGGAGAGTAAACCTGTCAGGTCATTGCTGGAAGGAAACAAAATTAAGAGACGTGGAGGTTTGGGGCAAGTACTCCAGCTAGGACTGTGTTAAAATCTTACAGGCAGGGTCTTTAGCTCGTACCTGTTCTACCCAGTGTGCTGAGTACCTTATCTTTCAGGGTTTGTTTGAAGTGTATGCCCTCATCCACAACTGCTGAATCAGAATCCATATTTTAATAAGATCCTCAGATGGTTCATATACACATTAAATTTTAAGAAACAGTGAGATAAAATATCCCCTATTAAATTGGGCAACTGTGTATCTCCATCAAACATGTCCTTCCTCTCTTATTCACAACCTAGTTATTCAAACAGAACCTAGGGATCCCTCCCAGTCCTTTCTCCTCACCTTTTACAACTGTGCAGTCAATAAATGCGATATAATCTGAACTAGATTTGAATGACCTTTTTCTGTATTCCCAGTCCTGGTTTTGCTGTCATTATTTTCATCTGGACCCTCATTGTCTCATTACCGAACTCTTGCAAGAGTATCCCAACTGGTCTCCCTATGTCTGCTTAGAGTGATTCTTGTCAAGCACAGATTGCATCATGTTCCCATCTACATAGAAACATATGATTCTTTATTAAGTGAAGAATAGATTGAAAACTTCCTAATGCCGTAGATATGAACCTTCATAATTCTGCCTCTCAATACCATCGTTCTGTTGCCTCTGCTGTAGCCACATTTGACTTCTTAGGTCCCTCAACATCTTTCTCTTTCACAGCTAAGGGTCTTTGCACATGCTGCTCTTTTTGTCTACTTACACCTCTATCTTCACTTGGATTGCTCTAAAGCAGACTGTGAAATATGCAGATGGGCCTTTGGATGCAGGTATTTTATTTTGGAAGTAATCCGAGTAAATGAGGTAAAGGAGCTGGCAATGGGAAATGGGGAAGGAAAAAGAAATAAGGAAAAGAGAAACAATGAATGGTGTATCTATGAGGTTGTTAGTTCTGCTTGTCTTATCAGAAGATAGACATTTACATTTATCCATTGACTCATAACTCCCATTGTTGGAAAGCATTAACTTCCTTACTTTTGGTTCACTCCTACACATGGCTGAATAGCCTTGCACAATTATAAGAAAGTTAAGAAGAGAATTGAGACTGTATAGCAGCTGCATTATGTGGAGAACAGGCAACAGTGCATGGACTGTACAGCTCAGCTGTGTTGAGACCAGATGGCCCAAAATAGTACTGTGAAGTGGATCACAAAGATCTGTTGTATCCCCCCAAAACATTGAAGCATTCTGTTATCCTGTTCTCTCAATAAAATATCCTTGCTTAAAAATATAACACTAAAGTCGTGGTATTGCTGTATAATCACTGAATATATCCTCCTCCAATATAAGGGATTAGAAACTAAGATGGTATGCAAAGAATTACATGGTTTTATTTTTCAGTTTATAATCAGATTATAACACAAAACAAAGAGACACAGTATAATTTGGAATTCACACAAGGAAAGTGTTATGACTTGAATTGTGTACTCCCAAAAATATATTGAAGTCTTAACTCCAGTACCTCAAAATGGCCTTATTTGGAATAGAGTCATTGTAGATAAAATTAGTTGGAATAGCATGGGCCATTATGATTGGCTTCCTTATAAGAAGAGGGGCAGACAGAGACACAAAGGAAAGATGGCCATGTGAAGACAAATAAAGACTGAATTTGTATTACCACAAGCCAAGGAATGTGTTGCAATACTGGGAGCTAGAAGAGGCAAAGATGCATCATCTCCTAGAGGCTTCAGAAGGATCGCAGCTCTGCCCGCATCTTAGTTTTGGACTTCTCATCTCCACAACAGTAAGAGAATAAATTTCTGTTGTTTTAAGCCACCCAGATTGTAGTACTTTGTAATGCAGCCCTGGGAAACTAATGAAGAAATTATATGTTATAAGGTGTGTCAAAATACATAGTGCTTATTAAATCATGACAGTCTCATAGCACTGGAAAGGACTAGGTTGAATTTCAGAACATCTGGTTCCATGTTCAACCTTCTCATTTTACACCTGAGGAGCTTGCAGCTCAAAGTAAGCCCTTTACCAAGGAACTCAGTTAGGCAGTAGCAGAGCCTGGACTAGAACTAAGACTTGATTCTCAGGCCATCGCACTTTTTCCTTGACTATACGATGCCTTTATACCTGAGCAGTGCCCGCTATCCCTGATCGAACTTTAGTCAGACATGCCTACCCTCTTTTGGAAGGCTGGTGGAGATTGACCTAAACACCCATAGTTTGTAATTGTCACAGAATAAGAATACCCTTTTCCCTACCAAAATGCTAGAGCACAGAGTCTAAGCATATTTAATGCAGCAGTTACCATGGCACCCATGTAATTTAATTACCACTCTTTTGTGAATATTTTAAAATGAAATTGTTAAAAGATCAAACAGCACATTGTATGGCTATAGAAATGATAAGTAGCTTTTTAACTGAAAATGCTCTGTTCCTGTAGGGAGTTGATTATTTTTATGAGTTAAAATTTAATTATGGCGTTGGATATATGTGTGTTTCTTTAATATATTGCTGTGCTTCAAAAGTTAAATATGTCAAAAACATTTTACCTTTTAATTTATAACACTGACCATTCACCTTACAAAGCTGAGCTACAATTTCACCACCATATTTTATATATTTCTAATCATAGAAAACCCCATGTATCTACAATGTTCAAGGAAGTCTTGCAGAGAAAATAAAGACATCCAAGTAGTTTTGCAATTTGGTATTGGAGTTATATGAAAGGATAACAGCCTGTGGATCAAACCATTTATATATAAACACTCATGTACCTATAAAGTACCAAATGCCATGCCAGGCATGTACGATCCAAACAGGAACAAGTAACATTTAAAGCCTCCCTACTCAAAGTGTGGTCCAGGGACTAGTAGTATCAGACATTACATCACCTGGGAGCTCGTTAGAAATTTAGAGTCATAGACTGCACCTTAGACCCATTGAAGTAGAATCCATATTGTATCAAGTTTCCTTTGTAATTCCAAATGCACATTAAAGTTCGAGAAGTTCTGGTCTAAAGAAGTCACAGCCCAGTAATGAACAAAAACATACATAACCGCAAGTGAGTGTTGCATATACTGTGCTCAGATATGCCGTGAGTAGTGTGATCAGAATTAGGGATGTGAAAGTGCTCAGAGGGGAAAGAGAAGCGAACTGTATGTCTGGGCAATAATTGATAAATAATTGAATAAGTAATGTTTGTTTGGGGTCTTAAAGAGTGAATAGTAGTTTTCCAGGAAGACAGTAGTTGAAGGGAAATCAATGAATTTAAACAGAAGGAATAGGAATTGTAAGGTAGAGAGGCTTAAAAGAGAAATTGTTCTAGGAACTAGAACTGGTTCATATTAGCTGAAGTATAGAGCTTAGGGGATCAAGTTTTATGACAGGAGCTAAGTCATGTATGCATATCCAGTGAGGCATTTGATATTTAGTTAACCTTAAAATTATATTAATTTATACCAAATAAGTTATATGCACCTTATTTATCAAAAGGATTGACAATAATAAGACCTAAAGGGCATTTTCTCTGTCTTGAATACTGGTCATTTCATGTTGTTTTTGGTTTTTGATTTTTTTTTTTTTAATAGTAAGTATCTGTTAAGGTTTATACCACTGAAACTTAAGCTCCATAAACTGAGGGGCCTCGTCCACTTTCATTGCTGTACCTCTCAAGCATAAATCAGTGATTGACACATAGTAAATGCTCAATAAATATTTGATATAAGTAATTGACAATTACTTGAGATAGGGGTTAACTACAAAATGAGAAATTTTAAGTAAATATAGTTTGGGAAAATTTAGATAGGTGATAGATACTTCTCTACATAATTTTGATGTACATAAAATAAATTATTAACAGAGGAATTATCAAAGGAATAAAGAGAAGTTTATTAGCAATAACTGGTTGAGTTCTACTAGAATTTGAAGCCAGAACGGTGCATGGAAGGACTTTCATGAGAGCCAGATCATGTCCTATGTACATACCAAGAAGTGTCCAGTCCCAATCCACAAAGTGCTGATAATAATGGGAAAGTCCTAATCTCCATTATTCTTGCCTATTTTCATCATGCATACAGAGATACATGAGTTCCCTTCAAGTATCTTCAGATAGAATAAGCTACCATGTCCTCTTGGTGTGATGAATACGAGGTTATATACTGTCTTTAGTGTCTTTTTTTTTTTAAAGATTTTATTTATTTATTTGAGAGAGAGAGAGAGCGCATGGGGGGGGGGGTCAGAGGGAGAAGCAGACTCCCCGCTGAGCAGGGAGCCCGATGTGGGACTCGATCCCGGGACTCCAGGATCATGACCTGAGCCGAAGGCAGTCACTCAGCCAACTGAGCCACCCAGGCGCCTCATCTTTAGTGTCTTTAACGCTAACTTTTGCCAAGTCCAGTGTTAAAAGCAAAAGCCTGAAGAAATCTTTCAATTCTATGGCACCCACAGATTCTAGATTAGTGTCTTCCCAGGTAGAAGCCTCTCCATGAGGTGGACTTCCTACCCCTTCACTGTTTGCCTTATTAAAAGCAGGCATAAGCCAATTTAGTCTAGGTTGTCTCCTTAGAGTAACTGTTTTAAAAGCTTGAGTGCCAGTTCATAGCAGTGAGTTGAGCCTCCTGCTCTGGGTTATATATATATGTATGGCCATCATTACTAACCAGCTACTGCACTATCAGGATATAAATACAGAGCCATTTCTGAGGGTACATCGTGTACTCAGGTAACAGGGCTCCTCCTTCAAACATCCTAGAATTACCAGTGCCCCCTGTTTTTCCCTGGTGATTAGGAACTGACAGGCTTTAAAAAATGATTATGAAGGGGCGCCTGGGTGGCTCATTCGTTAGGCGTCTGCCTTCAGTTCAGGTCATGATCCCAGGGTCCTGGGATTAAGTCCCGCATCGGGCTTCCTGCTCGGCGAGGAGTCTGCTTCTCCCTCTCCCACTCCCCCTGCTTGTGTTCCCTCTCTCGTTGTGTCTCTCTCTGTCAAATAAATAAATAAAAGCTTTTTAAAGAATGATTATGAAGCATTTTAACCTCTGTTTTAGGTTAGGTTGCCTCAGAAACCCTAGGAAAAAGGACCTGTATATAATTAGCATATTAATAAATGACTCCAAGAATGAGTCGTAGGAGTTTAGGAAAATGAGAAAGAAAATGGAGGAAACTAAAACCTGGCATGTTACCAAGCAAGTTACCACTCTAAATAACTAAAGCTTAGTTCTATTACAGAACTCTGGTAAAGAGTACAGATTCCTTCCATCAGAGTTTACTAATTTAAGAAGGAAAAGAACTACGTGTATACCAACTCTGGTCAGGCATTGGTCAAGGCTATTCCTGGGTAGTGATTCATTCTGCCATACATATGGTAGGGCAGGCTCCCATAGCCGCTCAGGAAAGAAATTGCAGGTGCTGTTAGTTATAAATTCGTAACATGACATGAAATGAGAGTGTGACTGTGGGTATTTGGACACACAAACTGCCTGCTATAATCATCAGATAACTCCTAACACCTGGGTTTGTTTTCTCTTCTTGACATAAAAGAATCTAGTATTCAATTTATTCTTTGCAGAAAGAGATGTTTCCTTCAACCGACTTTACGTATATTCTGAGACTGTTAAGCCTACTAACTTAATAGATACATAACTACAATAAAAGACCATTTACATAGTTTTTGAAAGAACAAAAAAGATCTCTTTTAAAGGTCATATTCTTGTCCTGCCTTTGACTTGATACTGCTGGCGATCTCTCTTGAAAACAGTAAACAAAAATGCAAATTAATTCCTTGTAGAATACTCATATGGTAGGGTACTTCTGCACATATTTTCAATAATTGTTTGATTTTATTTGTGAAGGCATTATAGTGATGATATCTTGAATAGGAACGTCGATTATTTATCCCTTCTCATTCAAATTCTAACCAATGGTGGACAGATGGCAGATGCCATGTGGAGACTTATAAGTAACAAATATCTTATGTTTATATATCAATGTATAAGTATCAGTTAGTGGAAAATCTGTAATGAAGGATATTAATTGTGCATGGAACAAAAATGGTACTCTTTACTCTGTCTTCTTTGCTCTTCCTCCATTCAGTCCTCTCTCCAACCGAAGAAAGCCAGCTTCCCCCGATAAGTCAATCTTTCTTTATAGTTAATTATAGGTAGGGATATTATCAAGAGAGAGAACAGAAAATACAGGACCTTGCTTGCCTGCATGCAGTGTGGAAACTGGAAGCCTAGGAAGTCATGGCATTTGTGTGCAAATGGCCCCAAAGAATCAGTTAGGGGACTTCATCTGAGTAGAAATTTTTAACCACTTCCTAAACTGGCAGAGAAAATATGACTAATGAATGTTTTGTTGTCACCTTCTATCCATGTCTTTTGCCTTAGAGAGAGACATGATAGAAAGGAGAAATAGGCAAATGCTTCCTTGCCAAAATAACTTCTACAGAATAGAAATGAAGGAGGAAAAGACTTGCTCAATGAAAGTGCACAGCTCTCTAAAGTAGTCAATATGGAAAGAGGAGGAAAAAGTGATTTTACAGATTTACTGTAAAGATGATTGACTCTCTAGTGAATGGTTGAGTAGATTGTCTTTAAAAATCTCCATATCCCATTTTGGTGAACTAGGAATGATATAAGAGTTAGTGTCTGAATATGTAAATTTATCCTATGTCCACTATATATAGGTCCTACGATCTTGAGCAGTTTAATCTCTCTCAGTATGATATTCAATGCAGCAGATCTTTAAAGGCTCATTACATAGTTAATGTCATTCAAACTGGGTTCCACAGAGCCCTAGGGTTTACTGGAAGCATCTTAGAATTCATTGAAGGGAGATAGGAGCAAGGCCAAGTGATTGGGACTTCAGAATCCCCAGTCTTTTCTATCCATAGTAACAGCATTTTGACTCTGTTTTATTGTTGGAATAACAGAATAGACTCAAGAACAACAACACAATTTTATGATGGAACATTTCTTTCTCCTAAAAATTATTTGAAAATCAATGAAATAGTGCATAAGAAAACTGCTCTATAATCTCCATATTATTATAGAAATGCTATTTATAATTCTTGGCATTTGAGGATAGGGTGTCATGCACACAAAACAACCTGTTGTTCAAAATTAATGGCAATTTCTTTAAGTGCAGTAACACCATAGAGTTATTTGGGATTTCTGCCTCCTAGCATTCAATCACAAATACTTTCTTAAAAATAGGCTCTCTAATACTCATGTATAACTACCAGGATTTTAAATGTTAATACAGTAAATGTAAAATGGAAACAGAGGGCTTTCACTGTCATTTTTTTTCAAAGCAACTAACTTTAGCCTTTGAAAGTATATTTTAAAAATTACTTAGAGAATATTGGCATACCAAATGTTAAAGTTGGTGGTATATTTAGAAATTATCTGGTCTTTTCTTTAAATTTTTGATGATAAACAGAAACAAATAGAGTAGGAAAATTCATTCATTTATATTTCCACCTATTCAGCAAAGATTTATTCAGCCCTTATAATGTTTTACGCACAGTGCTATGTGCACAGAAAGATTACCAAACAGTTCCACATTGAGAGTTCAGTCTAGAGAGGAAACACACACAGAAAACTAACATATTATAAGGCTTTTGAAGAGTTATAGAACAGATATGGGTGTCTGAGCTGTCATAAGGAAGGAACAACAAATACGGAGGACTCCGAGATGAGACTGTAAATTGTCTGGGTACCTAGTGATTTCGTGATAATTATGAGGTTCCTAATACTCACTGTAGGGCATGGCAGCTGGGGAAAGTTAAAGGCTCCAATGTTTAGTTTCAGGATATTTCTTTTGTAGTCTAGATTGTTGGAACTTTTTTCCAAGCTGAGGGCTTCCAAGATTCTAGCTCTTACTTGTCCTCTCTAGAGCTGCCCTCTACAACTACTATTCTGTGATTTGCATAACAACTCTATTTCCTTCTTCTTCAAAGGAAGTCTTCACACCTCTGTGTAAAGACTATTTTTGTTTTTTTTTGGGGGGGGTTGTTTGTTTTTTTTGTTCTTAGAATATACAAATTATGTAAACAAAGACTTTATGTAAACATTCACTTTCTTAGATTGTTCCCCCTTTGGAGCCTTCCATATTCCTACTTTTCATGTATTAGGTCTAAGAGAAAGCTCATAAAATGTGTCCATTTCTTTTCAATATTTTCTAGGAATAATTTCAAAATTATTCCACTGTATGTTGTTAGCAGACATCTTCAGGTAGGAACAACTGTGCATTTGAATGTCTTTTAAAGTTCAGGTGGCATATGCAGTTGAATCTAGTGGGGTCCTCAAAATGGGGATATTCATCTAATCCTTAATAATTTATATTTGACAGGATCTAGAATTATGTGATTTTCATCTCAGTGTCCTCTTGCGAATCACACAACAGAACTGCTTTTAAAAGTCTTTCCAGTTCTGAGATACTACGGTCCTAAGAATCTAGAGTATCATATGGTATCATATATTATAGCTTATCAAAGTTTTTGAGGTACAAGGAATAGATACCCACTCAGATTAGCTTCAACACAACTTAAGATTTGTACTCTTTATTTTATGAACTACATTATAACTCTTGTTCCAACATCCCATTTTAAATGCCCCTTTCACTCTCAATAGTAGGCTGATTTAAATGATAAATTATAGGTCATCTTGTCAATCACAGTGGGTTGGAAGATTTAGTATAGTGATATAGGGGTAATTTAATAAGACTATATGAGACATTAAGGTTGCAGTCTCTCTTTCATTATGTGTCTATATGACTATCTCCCCATCATCTATCTCCCTCTCTTTCATCTTCTTTATTTTATTTTTTTTTTAAAGATTTTATTTATTTATTTGAGAGACAGAGAGCACAAGAGGGAAGAGGGTCAGAGGGAGAAGCAGGCTCCCTGCCGAGCAGGGAGCCCGATGTGGGACTCGATCCCGGGACTCCAGGATCATGACCTGAGCCGAAGGCAGTCGCTTAACCAACTGAGCCACCCAGGCGCCCCTCATCTTCTTTAGATATAGGCAGAGAGCTTTTCCAGGTAGAGTCATGGACATGATAATAATTCATCACACAGAAACTTTTGAAGCCTTTAGCATGCCAAATATTTTGTAAGTCACAGAATATGCAACATAGAATAACAGGTGATCTTTACCTGTGTGATACTCACAATTTGGTGGAGCAATATTCTCTCTATAAATAGAGAATAAATAATTCTCTATTTATCTCTATAGATAAATAGAGAATTAACTATAATACAGAATGCTATGCCCCTCAATAAATACAAGTACAAAATGACAAGGAACAGAAAGAAGGAGGATCCAAAACAAACAGAAGGAGATAGGGGATCTGAAATTTTATTTAAGAAACCATTAGGCATAGTTTCAATTAGGAGCAATCTAGTGACACTCCAAAAAGAAATATACTGGTGGTATTGGAGGAAGCGTATTTTGAAGATTTTATTACAGTGTGAAGTAGTTTTTGGTTTGGGGGTTTTTTTTTTTTTAGTAAAACTCTTTGGTGTTGATTGAGTTTCTAATCATTGGGAGTGTTTAAAAGTAGTTAAGACCCCCACTTCTTTGGAAGTTCTATTTGACTGATTCATGCATGTAAATAAAATCTACAGCGAGATGTCTTTCACCTCTTTACAGTGGATAAAATTGAAAAGACTATCCATATCGAGTGTTAATGAGTATGTGGAAAACCTAGCATTCTCATGCATTCGTTTTGGAAGTAGAAATTGGGAAGTAATCATACATATATATTTGTATATAAAATCTGATCCAGTAATTTCACACTTAGGTATACACCTATCAGAAATTAATGATCACATTGTGTACTTGTATGATACTATTTTAACAATGTTATACATAATAACCAAAAATTTGGAAAAACAATAGAATAGATAAATAAATGTTATAGTATATTTATAAAATAGAATCCATACAATTATGAAAAAAGATGGACTACTGTTACATATGACATCAGAGATGACTCTCTCAGACATAATATTGAGGCAAGAAGCTAGACATATAATTTCATTTATATGGACTCAAACTTCTATCTTTAAAATGATTCTGTGGTGACTGTGATAACATTTTAGGGACTGGTTGACTGAGTGGAGATAAGGAGAAGCCCGTCAGAATGATGGAAATATTTTAAATCTTATTCTGGGTGGTGGTTACATGAGTACAAATATATGTAAATATTTATGAAGCTGTACATTTATGATTTGTGCAGTTTACTATAAATAATACCTAATTAAAAAATAGTCCACCATGTTGTTAGAGAGATTGATTAATTTATTCACCTAAGCTTTCAAAAATACTGAAAACAACGCTAATCACTAGACATATGTGCAAAAGAGATAATTGATGTTTTCATGGAGAAATTTATGGAGGTTGGAAAATATTACAGTTAAGGACAATTCAGTGCTGAAATGCTATATTTCTACATGGGATGCTGAACTCACTTCCACTTTGCATTTAAAATACAAGCACACATTTACGGAGTACCTCATCAGTGCCAGGCACCATATTTGCAAGAGCTCAGAAGTGCACAAGAATGACACTCTCTTACTTCAGGCAACTCCCAGTTCACTTACACCTGATGCTCCTGTCAGAACATCTACTTTGTATCCCCACTGATTAAAGAATGATGGTGCTGGTCTTATCTGCCATGTTTAAGTGGCTGTAGAAACAAAGATATATTCCCAACTCAATATTTACTGTCAATTTTATTATGTTATCAATACCTCTTTTTTTCCCCCTGAGCATAAATGCCATTAGTATTGAATGTTTAGGGAAAAAAAATACATCTTCAAAGCCAGAGATAAATCCATAGAACTAAAAATGGCTGGATGAAAAAATCCAGAAGAATAATACTGAATGTTTAATAAGCATGTCTTTGTTCTGAGTTAAAAAATCATTTACACTGCTTTAGAACATATATATAAATTAATGGAACCAAATTCATAATTGAAATCCAAGAAGTACTTCAGTAAAAATTTGATAGCTTTACATTTTTCTGTAAAGTATGAATTTCAGTTTTGCATTTATAGTGACTATTAGTCTCTCTCTCTGAGAAGAAATCTTTCCAAATAGTTTTAACATGCCTTTAAAAGATCTGGGTAATAGGAATGAAACTCTTTCTTTAAGTTCCTCTCCATACTGTACTGCCAACCACGGACACCTAGAATACCCTCTAAGCTGTCAAGAATTGCCAAATGATAAAAGGGAAAATGATAAAAAGAAATGAAATGTTGGAGCTGACCGCCTAAAAGCCAAAATTTCTCCTGGGATTTCTGGATACAAAAGAGAGGTTTTAGTACTTCCCAGAGAACACCGGATCACATTAACTTATTCAAATATGAGGTCAGATCTCAGTGTTTAGATTTAAAGCTGTCCTATATGTGCCTTGATAAGGGGGAAAAAATGACAAATCACACCTTTGAATAAATTCATTTTAATCCCTTTCTTCCTTTTGATGTAATAAAAATAGTCCTGTCATGTAGCTACGATTGCATTTAATGGTTGTCATTTACAGAAATGGAAAAAATGATATCTGAGTATAATGCCTTCCAACATGGCTAATAGCATTTTTACATACGGAGAAAAATACTTTTACTTTACATGAATAAGACCATTGCTTCATGATGATGATTATTGAAAATTCAGCAGCTTCTCTTATTATAGGCTAATGATAAGAATGGCTCTATCTCTTCTCTGTCATTTATGTTAAAAAATGGTAATCCAAGCAAATCTATATTCTTAATGTTTGCTGTAACCCCATTAGTTCTCAGACAAATTCTTATCAAAAGTCTTGCCTAATTATTACCACTTTACCTGATTTTAATCTCATATTTTAAATAATAAAGATGTCTCAATCTGTTATATTTTAAGATGACCTAGTAAATGCTGTTTTTTTCCCCCATTAAGCATTTCTTAAGCACATAACTTGTCACTTCTGCACTAATTTGCTGTAACACTCGTTGATAAGTGGACATTAATTAATGCTAAATTACAATGGAATTTTTATGGAATTACAGGTGACATCCGCATCAGCACCAAATGAGTTCATCATGATTAAACCTATTACCATTTCTAATTAACCTTGAGTGCCCCTGGATGTTAACTGCACACAAGGCAAGTGTATATGCAGCCTGCAGCTCCTCCTGACAACAAACCTGGCACATCACACCACCATTACGAGTTTAAGAAAGCATGGCTCAGACCACATTTGTACTCACTGTGTATGCAAAGGATCAGAAAATGAAAATATCAAAAATAATCTGAAGATTTTGAGCAACAAAATTGTTGCTCTCAAAACAAAAGTCAGAAAGAAGCCTTCCACAAATTGAATTCACCTTGAGTGTCATGGCCGGGCATTGGAGAAGGTTTATTTTAGTCCCTGTAGTCAAATTAAAACCTGTTTCTTACTTACCACTTTTCCCACTCCTAGTAGCAAAGTTTTCTCTGGTGAATGTTGTCAAACTACAATATAAGCCTTACACTTAGAATCTGTTTATAGTCTCCTCTGTGACAGGAACACAGAGCAGAACTGACCTGATGTGCCTAACTGTTTCAGATTGGGCTACTGGGGCAGTGTTGCCCAATTCCAGTGTGTAGCAGGAAGTGAAAGAAGGCAATCACAAACAGTTCCTGATTCTGGAAGCACCTTTTCCTAACCTTGAAAATATGCTGCTCAGGGGCGCCTGGGTGGCTCACTCAGTTAGCATCTGCCTTCAGCTCAGGTCACGATCTCAGGGTCCTGGGATCGAGCCCCACATTGGGCTTCTTGCTTGGCAGGGAGCCTGCTTCTCCCTCTGCCTCTCTCCCTGCTTGTGCTCTCTCTCTCTCCCTCTTTCTCTCTCTCTCTCTGTGACAAATAAATAAATAAAATCTTAAAGAAAATATGCTGCTCAGAATGCTCACAGCAGAGAACATAACTGACTGACTGTCCCAGCTACTATCTCACTGGATCTGCCACTACATTTGCTCCCAAACCCAGCTAATGACTGAGGGCAAGATCATGCCAACAAAATGTGGGACTCCCTCAAAGGCAACTTCTACCTGAAAACTCCACAGTGTTTCAGTGGAAACCTTGGTGGAACTTTTTTTTTTTTAAGATTTATTTATTTATTTATTTGAGAGAGAGAGAAAGAGAGAAAGAGAACACACAAGCAGGGGGAGGGGCAAAAGGAGAGGGAGAGAGAATCTCAAGCAGACTCCCCTCCAAATGCGGAGCCTGTCGCAGGGCTCAGTCCCAGGTCCACCAGATCACAATCTGAGCTGAAACCAAGAGCCTGTGGCTGACCCGACTGAGCCACCCAGGTGCCCCTTGATGGAAATTTTTTTTTTAAAGATTTTATTTATTTATTTGAGAGAGCGAGGAAGTACGCACACGCACAGGCAGGGGAGGGCTGAAGGAGAGGGAGAAGCAGACTCCCGGCTAAGCAGGCAGCTGGACCCGGGCCTCGATCCTACGACCCTGGGATCATGACCTGAGCCAAAGGCAGATACTTAACTGACCGAGCCACCCAGGCGTCCCTTGATGGAACTTTTGATGGTACTGCAGTTCAGTACTTTTTCTGCAGCATCCACTTTCCTCTCCCTTCTCTTTCCCAGGGATTGAAACTTCATCCCATTTTAAAGTCTCCCTCTGCCTTTTCCACCATATATACTCTCACCTTGGTAAATGTTTCTCAGGGGGCCCAACCTAATCCACATAATCATTAATAGACAGGACCCAGAAAACATCTTAAGTTTTGATAAATGAGTAAAATGGTGTCTGTTTCCAGAGTAAGTAGCTCTGGAATGAGTGGAAATATGGTGGAAAAGAAGGCAAAAGTTCCTCAAAATATACTTAGTGGCTTAAAAGAAAATATGACCAGGAGCACCTGGCTGGCATAGTTGGTTAAGCATCCAACTCTTAGTTTCAGTTCAGGTCACCATCTCATGGTTGTGAGATCCAGCCCTGAGTCATGCTTCCCTGCCTCAGCTCAGAGTCCGCTTGAGAGTCTCTCTTCCTCTGCCCCTCCTACTCATGCTCTCTCATAAATAAATAAATGAAGAAATAAGTAAGTAAATAAAACTGGGCAAGTAACAATTCAGTCTTACTGGCAACTATTAAAATGGTTCACAGTATATTGCTCAGCATAACATGGAACTAACCATTATCAAAAACCAGTTCTTGATAAGTTGTCAACTCAGTTTAGGAGCAAATATTTGACTTTCTTTCTCATGTCAGAGTTATATCCATGTGCCAATCAAAAGGCAGCATATTTTACATATTTCTCTTATGTACTCAATATTATTAAAACTCACTCTATAAATCGAATGATACTGATATTTAGAAGAATGGACATTTTTATCAAAATTTTAAAACACTTAACCTCATATAGTATTGAATAAAAAAGATTTTGTTGCATATGTATTTGCATATTCTGATTCTCAACATCTCATAGGCAAGAATAAGGGCTACCTAGTAGGCTCCATTTTCTTGGAGGGATATGTTTTTCTGAGGGATATGTTAAAAATCACATCTTCAATTCAGGTGACCCTATCCTCCACTTCTTTTTTCTTTCTTTCTTTCTTTCTTTTTTTTGCAGACTCCTCTGTGGAATCCTTATTTTTCATTTGCCCCAGTGCATTGGATGTTAGAAACCATTCCTTGTTTCTTGAAGGTGGCCAGGATCCAATTTTGAGATATCTCTGCTCTCAGTCATTATATTTTAGGATACTCACACTCAGATCTAACACACCTGGTGTGCAGATTCTCAACCTTTTCTGACCCATTACCCTTTTAAATACAGATTTTATTTGGCTATCTAATGCCCTCTAGTCTGCTTTCCTGAAATAATATTTACATAACATATATCCTACCACACTAGTTAACAAAGAAAGAAATGGAATGCCCTAAATGTAATAGGAAGGAGATAATATTTTATAATATTTTTAATATATAAATTCCAGAGCATGACCATACGAAAACAGAATACAGTAGCTGAATTCTTACTTCTAAACACAGAAATGCTATGAATGCTTCAGCTACAAAACCAGACTGATAACAGTTGTGTTACATTGGTGATTGCAATATGACAAGCAGCATTGCTATAAAAAAATGGTTGATTTTCTGAAATAGTGAATAACTCTTGCTGAACTTCAAAACCAAAAAAGTAAACATTCCCTTGATACATATAGTAGTCTTCCTCCAGAATTTCATGTGTATTAAACTCATGTAAAAATACTTAGTTTATATATAAAACAGAGTTGCATTCTAGATCCAAATGATTATAAAATACATAGATATATATGATATATAGATATATAATATGAATTATATTTTCCTCAAATGAATGATGAGACAGATTCACAAGGTGTTTTGAACTTGGAAAAATTATTTTTTTAGGGAGAGAGCTGCCCCACAATTTAAATGAGAGTGGAAACCACACCCATGTGATGAAAAATGTCTTCATGTATTCCTACACAACCATTTCAGAACATGATCCTTGTCCTGTTAAGAATTATTAACCTGGACTATATTAACCTGACTCAAAAGCTTGAGTCAAATTCCCAATCTCCTTTGAGAAAACATGAGGCTGACGTGATGGGATACATATCTAGATAGATGGATGACTTATCCTTGTTTGATTATTTGTATCACTTTAAAATAAAACAAAATTATAGGGTCTCTAAAGGAAACCAACACAGAGTGGTATAGACCTTATAGTTCTCCAGCTAGCCAAATGTATTTACACACACTTCCATCACCTCAGCTTTTGGCAACACCTCATCACTCCCCCACCTCCGTCCTTCACCTCTTCTTTCTTCACTTCCTCTTACCTCATTGTCCTCCTCAGGAGTGGGACACTACAAACATACCACCTGGTTTTCGGTATAAATCGTATTCTGGCAGAATCTCTAGAGAGGTATTGCAACAAACCAATGAATGGTATGTTATCATGACACTCTGGATAACAAAAAATACAAATGAAGCTTTCATCTGAAATTCTTCCTGTAGAGCATGACCAGTGATCCCTTTCTCTTGGACATTGTCTTTCCTCTCATAATCGTTTATGTGCAGACTTATTTTTATGTCAATCCTCTGATGGGATAATCATCAATTTCACACCACAGGGTCATGAAGGCACAAGAAACCTTCAGCCACAGTCTCATTTTATAATAGAGTCTGTACCTTTTCAGACTGCTGAAATAGGATAAAAGGATTTGCTTTTCATCATAGGACAAATTAAATTTTAATTGCCTGTTAAAACACAAATGTCAAAAGCAAATCTTAAAGGCAGGGTTGCAGTCCTCTCGTATATCATGTTTTTGTCCCATTTGCATGCAAATTAATTCTTTTCTTCATTTTAAATATGTATTTTCACAGAATATGTTAAAGATTTATTTCAAAACATTATGTAGTGATACAGCCTTGTGTGTATGTATGAGTGTCTATGCAGCAAAGACCAATAATCAACTTTTTATTTTAAAAAATAAGATTTCTTTCATATATGTATTGAGTTTAATGGCAGATAATCATCTCAGACAAACTTTTTTTTTAACTGAAGAGTGTGTAAAACCATACACTATGTATTAATCAGATTTCATAATTATTTTGGTCTGGAGTTATTTCCCTGTTTTACAGTACATTAGTATGTTTCCAATACACCTTACCTCCCCTGCAGTTCCTTTTTATTGTTCTTATATTGGAAATGACAATAAGGTTTTGTTGGGAACAAGTTATGTTCTACTAGGTCCTGTTTGGAAGGACAAGAGAGTAGAAAATAAAGGATATATGCTTATACCTTAGCAATGCTGATGTGAACATAATTATTTAGTTTCATTCAATTATCATTCAAATATGGCATGTAATTGTGAAACTTATGGAACTATGAAAGTGGAAATTTATAATGATGCAGGCTTAATTTCATTAATTTAATGCATAAAGCACATATTACACAGAGACAGACGTCAAATTAAAAACTCTCAGACTCTAATTAGCTTTAGAAATCTCTTATGTCTAATTGATATGGCTGTCATAATTAATTTAAATAGTGATTTCAACCTGACTATGATGCAGAAAAATACCTCATTCATTAACAATTTTTAAAGGGAAATAACATAAGATATGGACATATGTATATCTATATATGTCTGGAGGGAGAAAGATACACATGTAAATAGACATAGATACCTTTTATTCAATATAGCCAATGGATCACATAAGAAACATAGTTCCAAAAACTTGATTTCTATGAGTAAATTATCATTGTATATTAAAAAGGTCTATGATTAACCCAACTTTTTAAAATTCATAGAATATTCAGAACATTTATTTATTTTAATGACTACTTCTGAATCCCTTCTACCAAAATTATGCGAGCGAAATATTTGACTGATTAGAGAATTTTTCATAAAAGTCTAGCTTTACCAGGTATGTTAGCAAAAAGGATAGATGATGGATTGATAGTAAAATGTTGGTAAAGATTAAAAGATTGACAAAGTAAAGATATAAATCTAGTTGTAAGCAGTGATAATGAAGAATAATTAGTTATGAAAAGAAATACAGTGTTAGTTTTAATTTTAAAAGATTGCAACATATGTTCAATCAGTGGATCACCTGGATATCCCAGTGTTTGTGCAAATGCCCTTTGGCTGCCCTGTGTTTATCCACATCTACAAAGTGGACTCAAATTTTGATTAAAAGTATGTGTCCACATTATGTCTACATTAGACACTAAGTAAAAGTATTCATCTAGATTCAAAAGGACCATTAAATAAAAGGAATGGACAATAGACAAATTATTGTCTCCCTAATAAACAAACTTAGAAAAATAAATGTTACAGTCTCACCATATAGCTTTCTTAGACTATGGGCTATATACCATTGGAGACACAGAGATCTTTAAATGGAAGACAGTGCCTTATAATTCAGAAATTTGGCAAAAACATAGATTAAGCATTTTTCGAACATGATGAAAATACATAAGAACTTGCCAGCATTTCATTTCTTCCTTTAGGATGCCAGTATGGGACCTGAGTCTTCCAGAAAAGAGTGGGAAGGATACATATCAACTTGATGGAGGCTTTATGTTTCCCTCTAGCGTCAGTCTTTGGCCAGTTTGTGGAGGTACACTCCACACGTCCCACCTCCTACTGCATACACCCAGAGTCTTCATTCTCCTGTTTTATAATTGGTTCACAGGTGTGTGTGCTGTATCACTGAGCACCCAAGCCCCACCCTAAGCCACATTTTGTCATAAGGGTTTTGGAGTAACACATCTCATTCCTTGTCATTTTTATTTTTATTTATTTTTTTAAAAGATTTTATTTATTTATTTGAGAGAGAGAGAATGAGAGATAGAGAACAGAAGAGGGAAGAGGGTCAGAGAGAGAAGCAGACTCCCTGCTGAGCAGGGAGCCCGATGTGGGACTCAATCCCAGGATTCCAGGATCATGACCTGAGCCGAAGGCAGTTGCTTAACCAACTGAGCCATCCAGGCGCCCCCTTGTCATTTTTAAATAAATTTTCCTAATGAAATGACATCGTTTTTCTAATAATTTCTTGTAGAGCTTTTTTGGTTCTATTTATGTAAGTTAGATTGCCATTATTTTTTCCTCGAAGGAATATATTTTCTATGTAAATGCATATGGACTCAATTCCATAGGGTAATTCTGAGCTTTCAAAGCAGGTTTTGGGGACTCTTCACTCCATGTGTGTAGTAGACTAAAAACTGGCCTCCCAACGATATATTTACCTTCCAAGGCATGGAACCTGTGAATGTTATTGGATATGGCAAAAGAGTGAATATTACCTTATGTGGAAAAAATGTGATTAAGAATCTTGAGAGGCAACACTTACCCTGGATTATCTGGGTGGTACCTCTCTGTTCAATCACCCATATCCTTATAAGAGAGAGACAGAGGGAGTTTTCACTCAGTCACACATAGCTGATGTGAAGACAAAGGTAGAGATTGGTATGACCAAGCCACAAGCTAGGGAACACCTGGAGCCACCAGAAGGTCAAAGATGCAAGGAACAGATTCTTTTGAACGTCTGGAGGGTATGCTGTCCTGCCGATACCCTGATTTCAGACTTCTTTCCTTTGTAACAGTGAGGTAAAAATTTTCTTCTTTTGTTTTAAATCACTGAATGTGTGGTTATTTTGGGGTGGAGGCAGCCATAAGAAATTAATACAGTGTGATAAAGTATGAACTTCTAGGTCAGCTATACTCATTAACAGCATGTAACTTTAAGTATTTCTTATTGTCTTAGTTTCTACAGCCACAGTATCAGTGTAAAATAGTTCCCACCTCATGAAGTAGTTGAGAAGGTTTTAAAAAACAAAGTACCACTTTAAAGATGATAAGCATAGTGACTAGCAATAAAATAAGGATGATCACTAAATATTAGCTATTGTTATTTTTATTATGGAACTTAATAATGAAAGCCCCTTACAGGTTTTTCTACAGCAGTGCTCTAGCAGAATGGAACACTGACTCAAACATAATCCTTTGCAGACCTTTATTTAGCTGTTTAAACTAGCCTCTACATGAGGTAATTTGCTCTACTCAGTGTTTTCATGTCCGTTGACAGAAATGTCTGTGTTGATATTTCTCTCAAAAGGTCTCCTAAGCTGAAGAAAGACAAAGCCTGAATGATTACTATTCCAATGACATAAAGGAGAGTTTCCTTCTAAGATCTCTAACTTTAGGAGGTGAGCTCATTTCAAGGAAAATTATCTGACATATTTCATGCCGCGTCCCCTCAAACTATTGAAAATACTATAATTATCATTATGGAAGGTACTATGCTAATTGTATTAAAGAACACAAACCTCTCATCTATGCCTCTATGCATCTAACACACACACACACACACACACACACACACACACGCCCCTCCTGCTCTCTCCCAGGGTAAGACAGGTAAACATGCACCTTGGAAAGAAGACAGTAGGTGTCCCCTTTATGGAACTCATAGATATGAAATAACTTCCCAATGAAATTGCATTCTGTTTATACTAAAAAAGATACCTCCTGAAAATTTTGAGACCGTGACATGGATTTTGAAGATCCAAGTAAAATTCTGATTTTTCTGAGGTTTGTCTCACAAATCTCATTTCCAATCACTCTTTCCCTTGCCTGCATTCACTATAGAAGCCTGAAAAGCTAAATACTCACCCTGGCCCTGTGATATGATTCTATGAATACTGATATCAGCTTCCTGCACTGACATTGCTTCTTCCTGCCCCTGCTTTCTGTTCCAAATCTGAATGTGATTTCTGGGATTGTGCAACCATCTTGTAAATAATAAGTTGAAAACATGAGGCAAGCACAGAAAAAATTTGAAATACAAAAATATTTCAGCATAATATTACATCATGAACTGCTGTACCATCAACATCAGCCAACTGGAATATTCAACACCTGTATATCAGTTTTACTATTATTTCCTGGCAATGCGTTCTCAACTGATATGTCATAGGAAGAAGGGACCTGAGGGAGTGTCCATCATTTACTGAGAGTCTATTCAAAGTATATGCAGATACCAACAGCTTGCTTCCAACCTTGGGGATCTCATAGTTAAGGTGAGCTAAAAACATGCCTATGTGGAAATAGTAAAGTATGATGATTTCTCTGTTAGTAGTATCTAAAAGGCACAGTAGTAATGTACAGGAGTGAGGAGCTGAACTATGAAAGAATTCAAAGATGGTTTCACGTATAAGCAGCATTCAAGCCGAGTCTTAAAAGAATGACCCCAGGAGTATGAGATCAGGTGCTCCTGATAGAGGAAACTAAGTACAATCACAAGAATGTCATGTTCTGGTAATTTTATGTGGTTCAGTATTGCTTAAGTATGGAGCTCTTCGTAGGGCAGAAGAGGTTCCAGCAGTTACACTGGATAGTCTGGCAAGTGCCAAATCAAGAAAGAGTATGAACAATATGCAAAATTGTTGAGAGTTGATCCCATTGAAAATTTCAAAGTATGAAGTGAAATGCTAATTTTTTTTGCTGTTTTGTTTTTGTTTTGTTTGTTTTTTTTAAAGATTTTATTTATTTATTTGACAGAGAGAGACACAACAGGAGAGGGAACGCATGCAGGGGGAGTGGGAGAGGGAGAAGCAGGCCTCCCGTGGAGCAAAAGCCCAATGCGGGGCTCGATCCCAGGACCCTGGGATCACGACCTGAGCTGGAGGCAGACGCTTAACGACTGAGCCACCCAGGCGCCTCTGAAATGCTAATGTTCTATTGTTTTAAATAAAAGTGTCAAGAACTCAGTTAAAATTATACTACAGAGGTTTAGATAAGTCAAGCTTCAATAGAATTTCAGTGGAGTGCCCCAAAATTACTAATTATAGTGAATATTCAAATTTTAATTTCCTGGGTTCATATCCTATTTTTGTCATTTGTGAGCTGTGTGACAAAGTAAATAACCTCTCTTCGCTTTAGCTATTCATGTGTGAAGTTAGAGTAATAGTTACATTGCATACAGTTGTCATGAGGACTACATGAACCTGTATTGGTTAAAATTTGTAACAGTATTTGATCAAAAAAGTGCATTATATAAGCTTGATAAATAAGTAGGAAATCAAGTATGCAAATTAATCATCATTATAAAGAACAAGAGTCAAAAACTATTCCATGTTTTCTGATAGGCAGCCCACTGGTTCTCCACTTAATTCTTTAGTAATTAAATCTTTTATTAAAGAAGGAAATTTTTTTTTTAAATTGACTATTTCTGTTTTGAACATTACTAATCATTCTAGTGCACAACAGAAAATGGTTTTAAAAATTCTCATTCTTCTAGTATAGGAAATCATTATGTCATTCTGTGAATTTTGAAGTGATGTTACAAGTTCTTAGCAAGTCACAAAGCTGGGTACACACACACACACACACACACACACGCTCACATGCTCACTGGAGAAGCCAAAAGCAGAAAATCAGTTTCACAATTCTTTTTCATATTCAGAAGATGAAACTTTTCATTTTATTTCCTAGAAAGTTTGTAGTAACCAAGAAAATTAATTTTAACAAGAGAAACCAAAGGAAATAAAATAATACATGTATGTGCATGTGCTTGTGTGTCCTTTCAGTCCTGACATTTGACCCAACCTACTAAAATTTTTCCTGTGTTCTTTTTGAAGGAATTAGCAATTGCATGCAAATTTCCATTTTGAAAGTGGCCTTCCAATAGTGAATTTGATAATTGTATGAAAATGAAGAGTTTTAATAAGCTGTGGCAACATAATAAACTGTCATAGAGGACTAATTATCACTTAAGGAACTTACAATAGCTGTCATCTTTTCATACTGGAATACAAACCCTAAACAACCATAGAAAAAGGAAAAACAATTAATTTCTGCAGAAGCATGCAAAAGAGCTATTTTCTGCTTTGCTAAGAGTAATAAAAGAAATAAATGTGAATAGTCATTCATCATGCAAATGAATGGGATCATTTGTTAGATTTATATTTTATGGAACCAAAAGCACTCAAAAATCTCTTTATTAAAATTTAAAACAAAGGTTTTTTTTTTTTTTCTTCCTTTTCTTATTTAAAAAAAATTCTTAGCAAAATGAAGTGTGTTACAGTTGACCGTTGAACAATATGGGGCTCAGGGGCACTGACCCTGTGCACAGTCAAAAATCTATGTATAACTTTTGACTTTCCAAAAACTTAACTACTAATTGCCTACTGTTACTGGAAGCCTTACAAAACAGTCGATTAACATATATTTTTTGTTATATGTGTTATATACTGTATTCTTACAATAAAATAAACCAGAGAAAAGGTTAAGAAAATCATAAGGAAAATACATTTAAGGTACTGTATTTATTGAAAAAAAAAACCATGTATGAGTGGACCTGTACAGTTTAAAGCCATGTTGTTCAAGGGTCAGCTGGGTCAGCTGTACTTCGTAGAGTATCTTCCCAGTCATTTAGGTTCCCTTGGAAACATCATGATTCCTGTAACTTTTTGAAAATTTGTTTCTTATAACACCAGTAGCTTCTTTTTATTAGATAATCTGTCATTAAGAAATGTCAGACGGTTTGTAAATGTGTAATAAGATTATATAATTATAAGACACAGAGAACTAACAACTTAAACCTAACTGCCAACAATGGCAGAAGACTATGCCTGAATGTCCAGGCTTCACCAGAATAGTTAGAAGTAAAAATTTTTCTTATCTCACATACTCTCAAATTAAACATATACTCCTTTCAGACTTCAGAGATTTGTATCTGTGAAAATTCCCCGTGAGTTGGCTAGCCCAGTTCCTGGGTCACAGTCCCAATCTGGTTATGTTCTCTCTTCAAGAAGCCTAGAAGCTAGAATACTGCTTGGGACTGTAAGATCATTAGCCCCACAGTAACGCCAAAAAAAAAAAAAAAAAAAAAAAAAAAAAATCCAGAAAATATAAATATCAAACATAGTTAATGGACAAAGAAAACTGATAAACTGATTTCCAGAGAGATGAGATGGTCTGTCTGGTTGATAACAAGTGAAAAGGGTCTGTCCAACCAGACACTTTACTGGAGGACAGTAGAAGAGGACAGAGAAGAATTGGTGCTGATGGGGCTGGCAGAATGTAATGGAGACTGAAAGATTCTACATATACAATCAAACAGTAATTTTCTCAACATAGTCATTCTCTTCTAAACCCCTCTCCCAGGGCACCTGGGTGGCTCAGTCGGTTAAGTGTCTGCCTTCAGCTTGGGTCATGATCCCAGAGTCCCAGGATCAAGTCCTGCGTCGGGCTCCCTGCTTGGCAGGGAGTCTGCTTTTCCCTCTCCCCTTCACCATGCTCATGCTCTCACTCTCTCTCTCTCTCAAATAAATAAATAAATAAAATCTTTAAAAAAATAAAATAAACCCCTCTCCCAACATTATTGGATACCGAAGGCTTGAATAGAAAAGCAGAAACTATTCATACATTCATGTCCATTTTCAGGGTAGTTCGCATCAGAGTTTCTGCTAGGACTAACTGGAAAGATGAAACACAGGTCTAAAAGCTTCCTAGCTCAAAGCTCCAACACTGATAAAATAAAAGGGAGTAGTCCTAGGAGCAACAGTGCTGGACTTCGGGAGTTGGGCTCATTAGAGACTGGCTCAATCTTACTAAAACTGTACAACTGAACACTTGGAGATATATGGATATTCTCCTTCTCATTTCAGCGTCCAAACATAGAAAACAGATGGTGGGGAGAAGAAAGAATTTCAACTGAGAATTTTATACCCAAAAAAATACCTTCTAAATGTCGAAGTAAAATAAAGATATTTTCAGTTTAAAAAAATCAGGTGTAGCCATAATACTATAAATGCAATAGGTACATTTAGACATAATGAAACAGAGCTGAGATCAGTGTAAAAAATCATTTCAAATTTAAATATAGTTTTGGAATTCATCTTTGAAGAGAAGCGGTCAGGAGTCATGACTACCAGAGACAGGTGACTTTCTCCAGTTGAAAGGATTAAATCAAATAGTATAAGTAAATCACACGGCATGGGATGTAATTTATAATATCTCATAGATAATTTGTAGTGACACTTTTAGCTATTTTTTTCTTTCCTTCTTTCTTCCCCCTCTTTTTTCCATACCCTTAATTCTTCCCTCCCAGACATGTTTATCTATCCTCTCTTCATTCTCTCATCTATATCTACAATTTGCCTCTTCATCTCCTCCTTAGTTACTCCCTCATCTTTTCTTCCTCTCTTCTCCCTTTCTTATCATTTCTGTTTACATTGAAGATGAATATTAGTCCAGATAATATATGTCCCATTTTCTCTTATTTAGTCAGTATCTGGAGAGTAGAATTAGAACACATGAAGCACTGTATGTCTACAAATTTAGTTAGACTTCCTTTATTTTTATTTATTTTTTTAGTTAGACTTACTTTAAAATAATATCTGCTTGTGTGGGAACTTTCTCATATCACTAGACAGATGATATTAAATTTGTATAACTGAAATATAAGCATTTATACAATAGTTTCCCTAAATGAAAATATAAACTGCTTTTATCAGAATTATGCAAGCAACTTATTAAAATATATTTTCTCAAAGTCCCTCTCAGATTTCTGAGAGTAGAAATTGGTATATTATTATTTTCTTCTCTCCTCAGCAGGTTCTATCTAATACTTTGGTATCCACACACATTACATCAGCAAAGATTCTAGTAGCATAGAGAGCGTCCTAAGTGACTGGTTTGTTTATTAGGAACCTTGAAATATTAGAAGGAAACTATGGAAAAAGTTAAGGAAAGTAGATAATAAAATTTAAATAGCCAAAATTTTAGGTGATATTTGAAGTTATATGATTGTTACTAAACCTAAGAAATTTCTGAAGATGGTTTCTTAATGACTTCCAACATGTATTATGCCGGCTTTAATTCTGTAGTTTTGATACTATACTATAGTTACATAATTATGTTACATAATAACATTGGAAGAAACTTAGTGAAGAGTTTATGGGAACTTTGTAATATTTTCACAATTTTTCTCTAACTTCAAATTATTTATGTTAAAAATATATGAAATATATATACATGTATATATAAATATGTCTATGAAACATACATTTGAGATATACATTGCAATATGACACATATACTGAAGTAGGTCTAAGAAAGATATCTAAGCATATTTTTAAATAAAAGATTTGTTAGATATACTGGAAATCTATGGTGATATCACTCACCATAAAGGACCTACAAGTTAAAGAGATGAAAGAATTATAAGCTTGAACCATCTTTGTATTGAATGCAGCCTGAGAGAGAAGAATAAAAACTAAGAATTGAGGTCTCCAACACTACAGTCAGAGTTGGCTTAGCATTCTGACTTTTTATTTATTATTCATGTGATTTGGGGCAAATATTTTTTTGTTGTTTTGCCTAAGGTTCGCTTTTTTTATTCAGATGTAATTGACATAAAACATCGTATTAGTTTCAGAATTGTACAACATAATGATTCAATATTTTGTATGTATTGTGAAGTGACTACCACAGTAAGTCTAGCTAACATTCATCACCATACATAGTTGCATTTTTGTGTGTGTAATGAGAACTTTTAAGATTTGCTTTCTTAGGAACTTCCAATTATACAATAAAGTATTATTAACTATAGTCACCGTGCTCTACATTTCATCCCCACGACTTATTTTATAGATGGAAGATTTTACTTTTTAACCTCCCTCACCAATCCCCCCACTACCAATTCTGGCAATTACCAATCTGTTCTCTGTATCCATGAGTTCAGTCTTTGTTTTTCTTCTTTTTAGATTCCACAGATAAATCGATCATACAGTGTTTATCTTTTTCTTTCTGACTTATTTCACTTAACATAATGTCCTCAAGTTTCCCCCATGTTGTCAAAATGGCAAGATCTTCTTTGTTATGGTTGGATAATATTTCATATATGCACATATATGCATATACCACATTCTCTTTACCCATTCATCCACTATTGAACACAATGAGGTTGCCTCCATATCTAGGCTATTGCAAATAATGCTGCAATGAACATGGTGATGCAGATATTGTTTGAATTAGTATTTTCATTTTCTTCAGATAAGTACCCAGAAATGGAATTGCTGGATCATAGGGTAGTTCTACTTTTTTTAATTTTTGAGAAAATTTCATACCATTTTCCATAGTGGTTGCACCCATTTACAGCCCCACCAACACTGCAGAAGGGTTCATTTTTTTTCTCCACATCCTCTCCAACACTTGCTATTTCTTATCCTTTTGATAATAGACATTCTAACGGTGTGAGTTATCTCAGTATGGTTTTGATTTGCATTTTCCTGATGATTAGTGATGTTTAGCACCTTTTTATATACCTGTTGGCCATGTCTTTTTGGAAAAAAATGTTTATTCAGATCCTCTGCCCATTTTTTAATGGGATCGTTTGCTTATTTGTTTTTTGTTTTGTTTTGTTTTGCCATTTAGTTTTATGAGTTCTTTATATATTTTGGATATTAACCCCTTATCGGATGTATGATTTGCAAATATTTTCTCCCATTCAGTAGGTTTTCTTTTCATTTTGTTGATGGTTTCCTTTGCTGTGCAGAATCTTTCTAGTTTAATGTAATCCCATTTTTAAAATTTTTGCTTCCAGGGCTTTTATTTTTGGTGTCAAATTCAAAAAATCATCACCAAGACAAATGTCAACTAGTTTGTGCCCTATATTTTCTTCTAGGTATTACATGGTTTTAAGTGTGACATTCAAATATTTGATCCATTTTGAGTTAAATGTGATTTTGAGTTAAATGTGACCTAGAAAAACCTCTAGGATTTTAATGGTTTAATGTGTCACATTTAGATCTTTAATCCATTTTGAATTTTTTTTTGTGTGTATGGTAAGAAAGTCGTCCAGTTTCATTCTTTTGCATTTGGCTGCCCAGGTTTCCCATCACCATTTTTTGAAGAGACTGTTCTTTCCCCTTTGTATATTCTTGGCATCTCTGTTGTAATTTTTTAACCATATATATGTGGATTTATTACTGAGCTCTCTATTCTATTCCATTGCTTTATTTGTCTGTTTTTATGACAGTAACATACAGCTTTGATTTTTATAGTTTTGTGATGTAGCTTGAAATCAGGAAGTGTAATGCCTCAGCTTTTTTCCTCTTTCTCAAGATGGCTGTGGCTATGTGGGGTTTTTGTGGTTCCATGAACTTTAGGATTGTTTTTTTCTATTTTCTGTGAAAAACAGCATTGGAACTTGGATAGTGGTTGCATTGAATCTGTACATTGCTTTAGGTAGTATAGACATCTTAATAATAATTCCTCCAATCCATGAACATGGAATATCTTTTCATTCATCTTTAATTTGTTTCATCAATGTTTTATAGTTTTCATTATAAAAATATTTCACCTCCTTAGTTAAATTTATCCCTAAGTATTTTATTCTTTTTGATGCTATTATGAATGGAATTGATTTCTTTATTTCCGTTGTGAATAGTTCACTTTCACTGTGTAGAGACACAACAGATTGTTGGATGTTGATTTTGTATCCTGCAACGTTCTTTGATTCATTTATCAATTCTAACAGGTTTTTGGTGGAATCTTTAGGGTTTTCTATATATAAGATCCTGTTGTCTGCAAACAGAGACAATTTTACTTCTTGTCCAATTTGCAAGTTTTTTATTTCTTTTTCTTGCCTAATTTATCTGGCTAGGAATTTCAGTACTATGGTGAACAAAAGTGGCAAGAGTAGGCGTTCTTGTGTTTGTTTTTCCCTGATCTTAGAGGAAAAGCTTCAGGTTTTCACTGTTGAAAATGATGTCATATATATTTTTTATCATGTTGTTTTGTTACATTCCTTCTCTACTGAATTTATTGAGATTTTTTTAATCATGAAAGAATGTTGAAGTTTGTCAAATGCTCTTTCTTCAAATATTGAAATGATAATATGATTTTTATTCTTCATTTTGTTAATGTGGCATATTACAATGATTAATTTGCATAATTTGAATGGTTCTTGCATCCCAGGAATAAATCCCACTCAATCATGGTATATAATCCTTTTAATGTGTTGTTGAATTCTGTTTGCCAGTATTTTGTTGAGGATATTTGCATCTGTGTTCATCAGGGATATCAGACCATAGTTTGCTTTACTGTAATGTCCTTATTTGCTTTTGTTATGAGGGTGATGGTGGTCTTATGAAATGAGTTTGGGGTGTTCTCTCCTCTTCAATTTTGGAAAACTTTGAGGATCATTGGTATTCTTCTCTAAATGTTTGGTAGAATTCATCAGTGAAGCATTCTTGCCCTGGTCCTTTCTTTTATGGGAAATTTTTGATTATTGATTCAATCTTCTTCTTTGTTATTGGTCTGTTAAGATTTTCTATTTCTTCATGATTAAGTCTTGGTAGATTGTATGTTTCTAGGAATTTGTCCAATTCTTCTAATTACCTAATTTGTAGGCATATAATTGTTCTTAGTAGTCTCTTATGATCCTCTCTATTTCTGTAATATCAGTTGTAATTTTTCCTCTTTCATTTCTGAATTTACTTACTTTAGGCTTCTTTTTTTATCATAGTCTAGCTAACTGCCAGTTTCATTTAAATTCTGTGTATTTTTTTTTTCTGAATACAACTGTCATTTCTTCGGTTTAAGAGCACAATTTTTTTATGTATTTTTGGTGCTAAATGCTGAGAATGATAATAGTTAAAACTTTTTTTCAAGTCTAACTACTTCTATGAGAAGCTTAGTAGTAAGCTTATTATTCAGCCCTGATCTTACTTGGTTATAAAATATTGGGGAGGGGAGGTGTTTTTTTTTTCTTTGATTTGTTTCATCATTTTGAAATTGAGAGATAACATGAGGCTTGAATAGAGAATACAATAGCTAACACAACCAGATTCCAAAATGCTAGTATTAAATGCCTCAAATAAGAAGCTAAAATTAAGAAAGACAACCAGACTTTTCATGAATTTGGGTCTAGAGTGCCATGCCAAAATCACAAGGTAAGATTTGATGTATTTTTGACTTACTATTATGCATTAAAATTGATCATCCAAACATATATTAAAATGTTACTGGATCCAAAAACTCAGCTTTTGTATAGAGTTCTGAGACAGAATGATCTGGTTCTAGGGTTATTCCTAAATTTAATAAAAACTGATAGAGTCTAAAAATGAATGGTCTCGCCCACTGAATACTTATATGACTTCAGTATATTGAGAAAAAAAGTTGGCATGAATTTATTTTATTTATGGGAAAAATTCAACCATGTGAAATAGATAAGAAACAGGTAAAATATCTAAGTATACAAGTATGTAAGATTTCCCTAGACACTTTCATACAATTTCCCAAACAGTAACACACACGTGTATATGCATGCATACCTGCACACACACATGTTCCATTTCTCTTTCATATTAAAAGAGAAAATTTTTTCTCAGTAGAGAATTTTAGTTATATTCTTACTTGCTCCAAAATTTCAACCATATAGAATGTAGTCATAAAGTTGTATGCCATAGGTATGCAGCATATATCAAAATTCCCAGAATCCTCTCTGGTGGCTTTCTGACTAGAATGAGTTTGACAGACTGCGTTGTTATAGTTCTCATGATATACACCAGAAATACTCTGTGTGGGATCATTGGGGGTCATGGCATTTGTAATCTTCAAAAGAGGTAAGAAAAAAGAAATCTTAGATTTGAAAGACTGTCAAAGAAAGGTGGCATTGAGAGTAATACTTAGGGGACTATAAGATTTTTGGAGAATTTTGAGGACAATTTGGAAAATGCAATTCAGAAACAACACTAGCAGATGCATATATTTACTTTTTTTTTTAAAGATTTTTTATTTATTTATTTGAGAGACAGAGTGAGATAGAGAGAATGAGAGGGGAGAGGGTCAGAGGGAGAAGCAGACTCCCCGCTGAGCAGGGACCCCGATGCGGGACTCGATCCCGGGACTCCAGGACCATGACCTGAGCCGAAGGCAGTCGCTTAACCAACTGAGCCACCCAGGCGCCCACATATATTTACTTTTAACTATAATTTTATTTTATGCGGCAATGTTTATTTGTTTTAGATGGTACTTTATGTTGACAAAGAGACATGAAAATTTCACATATTCGTGAGAATAAAGAATTAGATGATGCTTTGGATAGACTTTTTTTTTATAAAGACCAATCTAGGGTCAACTGTTAAGAATACAGTTTCTTTTGCCCTCTGTAAGTAATAATGAGGTGAAATAAGAAAGTTCCCAATTCCAAGTGATATCCCAAATATTGTATTTTGAAGGCAAGGGATGAGTATCATTTTTCCACCTCAAGCTCTCCTTCACAGAGCTGCCCAAGTTAGCTCCTAACATGACCAAACGCGATTGCATTACTCTTCTTTGGCTTCCAGCTGTTGTGAGATTAAATCTAACATTCTATGAGTAGCCATATGGCTTTTCTCAATGTGACCTAACTTGCCTCCACCGGTCTCTCCTTCACATCCTTCCTCTCCATCTCCATTAGAACTTATGATCATGCTGAACCCCTGTTTCTTGAGCTCTTTGATTTTAAGTATGTTGTTTCTTTGGAAAACAGTGGTTCTCAACTGGGGGCAATTGTGGCCCCCTACCCAAGAGACACTTAGTAATGTCTAGAGACATTTTTGATTGTCACGACTAGGCGGCTGCTTTTGGCATCTAGTGGGCGAAGCCAGAGATGCTGCTAAATATACTACAATGCAGAGAAGAGGCTCCCCTCACCAACACTTATTCATCCGAAATATCAATAGTACTGAGATTCAGAAACACTTTTGTGGAATGAATACATCTTTCTATACATGATGAAGTTCTCTTCACCCTTCCCAAATCAGCTCTAATGCTATGTCCTTGAAGAAGTCTCTCCCTCAATTTAATTGATCTCATATATGTGCTTCCAAAATTGTTTTTGTTTTTTGTATCAAACATATGGTGGTGCTGAAATTGCTTACACATGTAGCAATTTCTTATTAGACTGAACTGTTATAAGACTCATGTCTTATTCCAGTGCTCAGCACATGTCAGACCTGCGCAAGGAGCTCAAAGGTTATGGGTTATTGAATAAAAAAAATAACACCTGGGACTCGTAGTGACTTACTTACAATAGGTGCTTATCTTTTTGCCTGCTATTGTTTGATTCTTTTAGATTTTATGGTGATTTCTCTTATCTCTAAAATGAGAAGATAAAAGAACCAATGTAATGATTGAGTTTAGTGGGTTATTACATGTAAATCATTAGAGTGATGCCTATCACAGAGGTTGCACTGCATAAACATTAGTTTTATTACTTTGTATTATTGATTATGTCTAACTTTTATGGATTTTACTAAGGATTTTTATACCATAAAATATAAAATAAAAATCATATCCCCATCTCTGACTTAATGCTTTAGTTGCTCCTAAAATTTTGCACTCAATATTTACATAACCTTGGGGCGCCTGGGTGGCTCAGTTGGTTAAGTGACTGCCTTCAGCTTGGGCCATGATCCTTGAGTCCCGGGATCGAGTCCCGCATCGGGCTCCCTGCTCAGTGGGGAGTCTGCTTCTCCCTCTGACCCTCTTCCCTCTCGTGCTCTCTGTCTCTCACTCTCTCTCTCTCAAATAAATAAATAAAATCTTTAAAAAAAATATTTACATAACCTTCTTAGGAAAATACCTATTTTAAGTAGAAGCAGTGTTTTGTTATTGTCAGCCACAAGTTTCCTATTTAAATATATGATAAATCCATTTTTATTAAAAACAAAATCTACTACAGTATTCCTTATATTCAAATCTAAAATCTTAGGATGTCAAGATGCATGGATAGTATATTTTTAGTCTAATAGTAAATATTTCATTTGTCTACGTTATGGTATCGGGTATCGGGTTTGAGGCTGTTGAACAGCTTGGATTTATCTATCATTGCATAAATGTAAATATGAACTCACATTCATTTTTCTCTCTGGATTTTTGGGTAAATATTGAAAGACATATAATTTGGATTTAGTCCCACCTCAACCCAAATAAAACCATTAAAATTATCCATTTAGTAGCAAGCAGGGAGCTACTGCATGCTGTGTGGAAACAAGGTCATGCACATCATTCTGTCCATAAACATTAAGGCCACATGGTTAGGTGTGATTATAATAATGGACTCTACATGGTTAGGTAAATATTCCAGATCTGACATTAGTTTATTGAACTAATGGCTTGTGACATGAGGATTGGGATTCCTTAAATGAGTTCATTTCTAGCAATCATTTCAACATCTCAAAAGCCCCCAACCTTATCAGAACTGTGAATTACTTGAGTCTAAAAAATATTAGGTAAAAATATAATAACCACTCTCTAGAGATGACTGCTTTTTCCTGGTTCAGTTATGAGAAAAGCAAATAAAACAGGTGAATCAGGTGAATAAGAGAGATAATCAAATTCAATGTGTCAATAAACTCTCAAATCTATTCTTATGTTACCATAATTGCATTATCCAGACTCTTTGTGTAACTGAGCAGAAATTCTCCACCCTTCAATCTTGTTGTCTAACACAAGAAAATAAAATAATGAGAAACAAAGTGAAATGTAAATAGGAAAATAATTAGATTTATTTGCAAGGTTGTAGCAGATAAGATATGGGGTAGAAGAATATGGATAGATGACTGAAATAGGAGTATCGTGGAATGCTCTTTTATTTTTTACCTGTTCTCTCTCTCTCTCTGTCTCTCTCTCTCTCTCTCTCTCTCTCTGTCTCTGTCTCTCTTCTACAAATATACACTGATATGGCAAGACTAATGTCCTTTGATAACCAGCTGGTGTAGGTACATGATTCATGGAGGAATAAGAAATAATTTATGTTCTCCAGAAATTCAGATAAATATAGCTAATGCACACCAGTTGATTTTTCTTCTAACATCCATTCCTACAGTAATCATAGCCTGATTTTGTTTTGAAAAAAAAAATTCCTTTTGTATCTACAACAATCCATATATCCCATTCCTTTATAAGAGTGCTTGTTTATAGGGCATCTGGGTGGATTAGTCACATAACCTTCCGACTCTTGATTTTGGCTCAGGTCATAATCTCAGGGCTGTGAGATAGAGCTCCACACTGGGCTCCATGCTCAGGTGAGTCTACTTTGAGATTCTCTCCTTCCGCACCCCCTGCTCATGCACTCTCTCTCTCTCCAATAAATAAATAAAATCTTAAAAAAAAATTTACAGAGAGAGAGAGAGGGACAGCGAGAGAGGGAACACAAGCAAGGGGAGTGGCAGAGGGAGAAGCAGGCTTCACGCTGAGCAGGGGGCCTGATGCGGGGCTCGATCCCAGGACCCTGGGATCATAACCTGAGCGAAGGCAGATGCTTAACCAACTGAGCTACCCAGGCATCCCAATAAATAAAATCTTTAAAAGAAAAAAAAAAAAAAGAGTGCTTATTTGAGTAATGGACAACATGAATCGGGTCAGTCCAAAGATTTGTGCTAAAATGATCAAGAAAAAGGAGTTCAATTTCTGCAGAGATTTTTACTTAGTAAGATAAAAACCTACAACCTCCAGAAGTCATTTTGCCAAACCCAAGGTGAATGTCCCATCTGTGAATAAGTATAACATAGAAGAAATCAGAGATGGTATATAGAGAGAAATATATGTCAATGTATATATGTATATTCTTGTGTATAGTTTGAGCATCAGAATTAGACATAATTAAAATTAGTTGACTATGGAACATTTATATCATTTGGACAATTAATTCATGTTTTATCTTTTTCATCCTTTTGAGTTAGCATATTAATCAAGATCATGCTTGACTACAAGTAACAGGAAAGAAGATTCTGTTTTCTCAGGCAACAGGAAGTGTGGGGGCAGGTAGCTCAGGAGTGGTGCTATAGGGACTGTTCTCTTTCTAACCCATCATTCCTAGCATGGGCCTCTCAACTTCATGGTCACAAGATAGCTTCTGTCCATACTTATCTTCCAACCCTCTCAAGTACTTTTAACATATTCCAGGCAGGAAGAATCAGGGAAAGATGAAGCAAAAGATATGTTCACACTCATCAAGTTGACACTATGCACAAAATCTGGGTCCTGTTAGTTAGGAGGAAGAGAACTACATTCAGTAAGTTACCTGTGATCAGTATCTACCAGAGTCAGATCACTTGCAATTAAAAACAAAACAAAACAAAAAAACCTTACTAATTCATTATATCAAAAACGTTTTCACTAAAACATGATTTATTCTTTAAAATAGATATGTGCTAAAGGGTTATAGACGTATCAAGGAGAGTGGGAATACAATAGGAATATATTCAAAGAGGAAATAACACATGAGCTGAATGTTAAGCCAGGAGTCCAAGAAGGACAGAAAAAGGAGAAAGGAAAATGGAACCCACTTATACATAATAATGAGAAACGGATCCTGAAAATTTGAAAAATCTGATAGAGGATACATTTGTGAATCAGAAAGAATGTGGTCACTTTAAATAGCATGCTGCTTCAAAAAGGACATTTGGTGCCTGATCTCTTGAGAGCAGTGGTGGAGAGAACACATTCATGTGTAAATGTGTGAATGATTCCTTTTTTTAAAAAAGTTTGAATCTACTATATCATATATGTTATCATGTAATCTATCATATGTGCCTTCCAACACGTCTAGAATTTCATCCATCAGAGTCACAAATTGCACCACAACACAGAACTTAAGGGGCGCCTGGGTGGCTCAGTCAGTTAAGCGTCTGCCTTCAGCTCAGGTCATGATCCCAGGATCCTTGGGATCGAGCCCTGCATCGGGCTCCCTGCTCCTTGGGAAGCCTGCTTCTCCCTCTTCCTGCAGTTCCCCCTGCTTGCGTTCCCTCTCTCATTGTCTCTCTCTGTCAAATAAATAAGATACTTAAAACAAAAACAAAACAAAACAAGCCAACACAGAACTCAAATGATTTACAGATCCTTAGTATAAAATATCTTCTTATTATTCCTAATTAGATAACTGCTGAGCTAGCAAAATGGATTTGTGACTTGAATGATTGAATTAGGTTTTAATAAATGCTGTACTGTGTGTGTAAGCTTAAGAAGTCCTAAGTGACTAAACTTTAGTATTGTTCACCATCTGATACTATAACTGTCCTATTCCCAACCAAACATAATTTTTATTGTACATTACTAAGGAAAGCCCTAGTCTCATTCAAAACTTACTAGGGAGTTGCCTGTGTGGCTCAGTCAGTTGAGCGTCTGACTCTTGATTTCAGCTCAGGTTGTGATCTCAGGGTCGTGACTTGACGACCTCAGCACAAAGTCTGCTTGAGATTCTCTCTCCTAAATTCTTAAATAAATAAATAAATAACAACAACAACAACAAAAAGTACCTGCACTGGCTTTAAAAGAAAACTGTCTTACTATTTTTACTTGGTTTATTCATTGATAATTTTTGTGAAATCATATTTTTAAGGAATAATGCCAAACAATTATATACAGTGTGATTCTTCGCATATGTTAGCATGCAGTGTTCAGAATTCTTATGAAGTATTAAAGTATTATGAAGTGCACTTAATTTGACCCTAGCTGACCCTAGATGACCAAAACCCTCAGAGGGCCAAAATGGTAAAAGTTCTCCTTTGCGTCTGACCTAATTTCATATCTGAATCTCTGCTGAGATACCATCTCTAACATTTCTGGGAGAATATATATTCATAGATTCATGTGTCTGTGTGTGTGTGTGTGTGTGTGTGTGTGTGAGAGAGAGAGAGAGAGAGAGAGAGAGAGGTATGCGAGAGAAAGGAAGATATATATATATATATATATTTTTTTTTTTTTCTGAGGTATGTAATCTGGCTTTCTTCTTCTTTAATTCCAAATTGAGAAAATTGAGAATCATCTGGACATTGAAAAACCTTAAGAAAATCTCTCTCCTATTTTTCCTTACACCTCTGCTCCAAGAGACTGGTGAATTGTCTGCTTTGCTTCATGTCCTTCATAATTCTTTACTAGAAACCTCTTTTCCAGATGCTTATGGGAGGAAGAATTAACTACTCATCCCTTAATATGTAATTTCATTCCCTTTTGGTCTATGCACCTTCTTGAGTTGTGCAGATTAAATGAATAAAATTCATATAAGGCACATAGAGTTATGCTAACTCTTAACAAGCACTATTAATGTGTCATACTTGTTTGTCAGGAAGGAATTCATTGTATCCTGGGTATTTAGTATGTATTACATATAGATGTGTGTATGTGTGTATATACAAAAACATCAAGAGTTTGGCTGGACATCCATGCCATAAAGAGATTAGAGGTGTGACTCCTGAATCAAATCAGCCATCTCAGTAGAAACTAGGAATAGAGATGAGTTTTTACCAGCGGAAACACTACCAGCTTGGACCCAAGGGGTTAGAGACAGGACAAAATGAAGCAAGGTTGACAGGCTTCTGGGATTCTACAAGGCAGAACAATACAGCTGCAAACATTCATTAACTTTCAAGAAAGGAAGAATGTTCCAAAGATGATTTAGATATCAGAGCTGCCACTCCCTTTACTCAGACCTAGGGGGCACAGCTGTTTTCTCCCCAGTTTCAGAGAGCAGGGCTACATCTTCAGTTTCTGCAGCCCAGCCTGGTGCTGCCCAGAGCCTCAGAGGCAGGGGTAAGACCCAGAGCTGCAGGAACGGGGCTGCTGCCCACAGCCAAGTTGGGCAATGCTAACACAGCAGAATTGGAAAGCATGGCCACTGCCCTTGTGAACCCAAAACACAGAGCATCAGGCTGAAGAGGATTATTCTCAAGCCTTAAAATGTATTGGAATTCGCCCTGGGTCTAACATAAGCTGTGAAGCAGGCCTCTTCACCACCGATATCATTGTGCTTGTACAAGAGAAACTCATCTTTGAGGACCCTCAGGAGTGCATCATATACTTTAGAGAAACAGAGTCACCAAGGCCCTCCTAGAATTCACAATGACACTCAACAACCAGGGATTTAAAGCGAGTACAGAAGATATGGCGGTTCTCCCACGGAAACCAAATGACGAAGATTAGATTATATTCAAGTAAGCACTTTCTCTAATTCAGAATAAAGATCTTGTAGCAAGGCCATTGCACATGGTGAGAAGCATGTCAGTAGGCACCTGACAAGATGAATCCATTCCTTCATCACTTAGAACCTCACCCTATCCCACACTGTCACCTGCAAGGATATTTCCAGTTCCAGGAGAAAAGGAACTGGAAGTGAGTATCAGAAACCACTGATGAGCCTTTATACTCCTACATGTCAGTAAACAGAGTCAAATATACAGGTTTCTTTTTACAAAATATGGACTAATCATTCAAACTTTTAAAAAAAATTATTTAAGATTTTGAATCAAAAAAACTGTAATTTTGTTTTTATGCTGCATTGTTTTATTTTAAATAAATTAAATGTTCCTGATATATACTTCTTCTTTATTACAGTCAAATTCTGACTTCAAAGATGGTAGAAATGCATAATGCAGTATCTTCAGTGAAGGTAATTCTTTTATTAAATATGTTTCATGTTACAGAGACAGTCACTGCCCCATCAGTTTACTTATGGTATAATGTACTTAACTTTCATAGCCTATAGGCTCTAGTTTTAAGTATGCTTTTAGCAAGTTCCCTTTTGTGGATTCCTACTACAAATATAAAAAACACATTTCAAAGAGGCAGATAGGTTGATAGGTTGATAATTCCATTTTCACAAACATACAAGAACTCAGTACATCTGTTTAAAATTCAGTCTAACTTTAAAATAATAAGGTTTGTTCAAAAAGTAGTAAGACATTTATGAACTTAAGAAATAAGCTATAAATCAATTTGGTTATATCATAATGGCAAACATTACATATCTATTGGCAGTGAATATACATGGCTGTGTATTCAGTAATTATCTCTGGTGGGTTGAGAGGTATTTCTTTTCCTTTACCTGTATTTTTGGATTTATGCCATTGTCACATACCTAATCATTATTGCTTATACAGGAAAAATAAAACCAGCTTTGTCAGTTTTGTTATAAAAAATGTTTCATTTGTTGATGAAAACATTTTCTAGAGATGGATTTTTCTTCTTCAGTTCCAAATATGAGTCTATGGTAATATCATTACTTGTTTGCAGAACTAGGCTGTGTCCAAAATTATCGAACTGCTCAGAAAACTTTCTACTCCACAAAGTGGAGAATTATTTCTGAAATTTCAGTTTGTGAAGACCAGTTTGCTTTATCCATGGGTAATAGTGTAAAGAAACTATTTTTAGCTGCACATGTGCTAAAAGTACACATGGCTTTATATGATCAGTAGAAATATGCACTTTTAAGCTGAATAACAAAAGAAGAAAAAGAAATATTAGGTCACTAGATGGTGCCATAATGTTATTTTTTACTTTATTGTCAGGGATTCTGGAAAAATATTACAATTATTTTTATAGAGGCATATTTCAGGCACATTCAAGACAAAAAATAAACTTAATGTTTACATGTAACATGGACATTTTAGAAAGGAAATGTTTAACCAAAAATAATACATAAATAGTATTGAATTAAACTGGCTTAAAGTACATCAATAAACACTTTGGACAGAAAATAATATCAAGTTAAGTAGTTTAATGTGAAGAAATAGTATTTTATGCTGGATTTTCAGATTGAGTTTAGTGATTTTGTTTCCAAACCACTTGTGATAACTCATATACTTACACGTATATGTAGAAAATAGAACTGTTTCCTAGTGTACTCCAAAAAGTCATAATTCTTATTTTTTAAATAAGCAAATATATTTTCTGTACCAAATGTATTTAAGGACTTTGTTCAATCAGGAATTTCTTTGATAAGTGGATCTGGGTCCTTTGCCTTTTGCTGTTGTCATTATTAAGCAAAGATGACAATGAATAGTATTCACTGATGGGACATTTCTCCATATAGTTGATATTACCAAGGAACTGTGGCCGAAGTGGTAGTTTTTCAGACAAGAATATTTCACTGCACCTGAAGCAAATCGAGAGTAACATTCTTGTTTTTGGGAATGTGAGAACTTGTTGCCAGGTTTGTGAATAAAAACACTATGTGTGGAGAATCGGCCACTTAGAAGCCTCCCGAGAGGCTTATTTGCATTTCTAAACTTCCCCACTGGCACAATGACTCAGCAGAGAAAAAAGGAGCTTCTCCCTCTCCGATCCTCAACCACCATTCACACACACTGTTGTTCAAGAGATCTAACAATTTTAAGTACTTTGGAGATTTAATGGTGGAGGAGAGGGGACAGACTTAAAAGTCCCAAAATACTTCTTTCTCTCATTATTGGAAACAATTTAACAGTGTACTTCGAGGTTCCCTTTTAACAGAGTTTGCTCTTTTCCACATTATTATTCAACATGAAAATGGATTTTTCAACCCAGATAGAACAACAAGGAACCTTTCAAAAAAGGTGCAAATTTTAGTGTCAGATGTATTTAGATAACGTCTTTGATAATACAATTCAAAGTTCCCCAAACACTGGTCTGTGATGTTTCTGAGGATAAGCCCATTCCTTCCAGGAGAATTTGTATAATGTTACCAAGATCACCATTTCTGACTACCACAGTACAAATTTCTGATGGATTTTGGATTGAAAGCAGGGAACAAAGGAGGACTAAGACTGTTTCTAAGGAATATTTCTTCTCCATTTTAATTAGACGAGGTGACTGTTTTACTCATATTTAAATTATTACTTCACCCCACACTTGACAAATTAATATCTAAAAATATATTAATACATGAAAAGAGTTTATAGCTTTACTGTAACCTCATTTTGGGGAAGGGCTTTTTTGATGTAATTTACAGTAAGATTAGGCTTGTCTCTGATTTAGGTGAAGATGTAGCTAACAGATTATTTATAGGGCCGCTTGATATACTCTGTTTTACAGCATGCTTCCCAGGGGATGTTAGTTTGTAACAACCTTTTTCTTCCTTGATGGCTATTAATGATATTTGGCACTCCTTTTCTTTAACAGGCCATGTACAATTAAACACAGACTGACATTTTGACTGTGCCTTGGCTAAAATGGTATGTGTTAATGCTGATAATCTTATCCAAATTCAAAAGAGTTTTATTTGATAGGTGCAGGAGCCAAAAGAAATAAAATATTCTGGATTTTTCCTTAAAATATTGATTCTCTGACCAAATAAATCATTGCTTAATTTGGATCAATTTATTGATCCTGGGTTTCCCGAAGAATGAATGCCTTGCTTTCTTTCATACAATCCAAAGAGTTTTACAGATACTAGTGGGACATTATGTACTGGGCACAGTGCCAAGTGCTTTAGCTACATTGTCTCCTCTGCCCGCCATCACTATGACTGAATAAAAAGAGCTATTATTGACCTCAGTTTACAGATGAAGGAATGGGGACTTGGAGGTGGTTAAATGATCTGCCTAAAGGCACAGATTTAGCACACAAATTAGTGAAGAGCAGTAACCTCAACGGAGATCCCTTGTACCACTACAGGTTATGTTGGTCTTACAATGACAAAGTGAAAGAACCGTTGAAACTTTTCTGTGGTTGGAGAAAAGAGTAGTTTTGATCACATAAAGTAGGCAACAACCTGAGAATTTATCCACTTCATCCAAAAATTGCACTGAGTTTCATCTTAGATAAGTTAATACATGTCCAGAGGATATCTCGTTTGGGCTCTCATTTTTACTTGCCCAGCATCTATTTCTTTTTTGAACTTTTCTTTTCCCTCATTTGTTAACCACCTAGAGCTGTCAATTCAGGCAGTCTAACCTAACCTGCCCAATGGTGGCAGGTGGCTCAGGTTGTCATCAAGTAATCTTGAGAATTCACATCTTCACAAGTGTGACCCAAAGATTCAAATCAAGTGGGAAGGGAGTTAATTATATTTCCTATGGTGCTGCAAGGAAATGTCCATTAATTGTCAGCATGAGATGCCTACAAGTCTCCCTGGTTCTCAGCCTTCCTGCAACCACTTGTTTTCCTTTGAGTCAAAGAGTACTTCATATTCTTTATGAATCTAAGCTCTCTTGTCAACAAGTTAGTAATAATAACTTAATAAAAACCTCCAGTAGTTTTTCTAAGAATCAATTTAAATAATACAAATAAAATGCGTACAATGTCTGACATATAATAAGAACTGACATGTTACTAGACTCCCTCCCCCATCCCCCCCCCCATTGCAAATCTAACAAAAACCATTTATACCCCTTTCCGTCATAACTGGGTTTTTTACTTAAGAGTATCCTATTTAAACACCTATACTCTAAACACTGGTTGGTCCTATTGCATTATTTCCATGTTGCCCTGACGGTTTTATCTCAGTATGAGTCAGCGTTTCAAATGCATGGAATTTTCCCTGGGTTTTCTAATTTGATTTTGAACACAAAGATTATCAGAGCTTTAAGAATAAGAGAGTTATCGTGAGTCAAACAATAGTGAAAATTGGGTGGGGGTAGAGGAGTAGAGGTATGGAGAAGTGGCTGGGTGTGTGAGGGATAAGAACGTATTTAAACTACCTCAGAAATGAAATTGAAATATTTCTGAAAAGGTGCTGTTTCTGTTTATACAAGGCTTTTTAGAGAAGGATTTAAAGTTACAACATACAGATTAGCAGCAGACATTCTTTCTACCCAGCTCTACACATGCTGATCAATGAGGCATAAAGATATAATTTGGTTTATAGGCACATTTGTTGGAATTTATTTACCAGGCTGTTAAATATCACATTTATGTTTTGAGCCTAAATCATCAGGAAATGAATTTCAGCATAAAAAAAGAGAGTTTCTCTGATATATTAATTAATTTATTTGTATACTGACATTAAAAGTTCTCACCACCCCATTCTAAAGAATTCATTTTAAGGAATGCCAAGAAGGAATTAATTAAAATGCAATTTGGCAGTAAAATCTCTTTTTGGAAAAGCCCAGAGGCCTCTCGTACAGAAATCACCAGATAGGATTTTTTTTTTTAAGTTATCTGTTTATCTTAATGGTTCCAGTGAAAGTTGTAACTCCCCACTGCAAGTTGGGCAGAGATTGAAACTTGGCGCTGGGTTGGGACCTTGTTTTGTGGGTACTTCAGACTTACTCTTCACACCTTTAGAATCTTCCAGAGAGCTATACACAGAAAACCCAATGCATTGAATACAAGTTCTTCTTCTTGCTATAAGACTTTGGACACAAACTCTAGCAGGCATAAATGCCTTTCATTCCTATTGACAGCCCTGCCTTATTTTGTAAGCTAAGAGCAACAAATATAGTCTCCTCCCACAGCCGTGTAAGTGACTCACAACAGTTTATTCATGTATGACCTCAGAATCCTTAGAATCATAGCATTCCCAGGGAGCCACTACCAGTAGATAGGTTTTGGCATGAGGAATGAATTTTATCTGTTATCCTGACTGTAGAGCATTCAGCTAGGAAAATTACTCTAGAGGTGAGATCACTAAATGCAAAGCATTTAAACATTTTATCAAGACTAACTAAAAGAGATATACTTTGCAGGAAAAGAACAGCATTATAGAAATATAAAATCAACTTCAAATATTAAAATGTACTTGCATTGAAGACAGTAATTATGGTACAACTTTTTTGATGCGGTTTACCAAGAATTTCTACTGCTGTCATGTCATCTCATTTAAACCTCATAACCACTCTTTTATGAAGATATGGTTGCTATTTCATTTGCAGATGAGAAAAATGAACCACAGAGGAGCTCTACTTCTTGAGAGCACATAGCTGATAATGTAAAGTCAAGATTAGACCCCAAATCCTATGATTTTATAATACTCTTTATTTACACACTCAAATCTAAGAGTAAATAGCCTTGATGACATAAATACACCATTAAATTGACAACATGAGTTCCCTTTTACAGGAATTATTATATATAGGAATGCTCTCAGTCCATATGTCTCATATTATGAATGAATAAAATGAATTCCAGAGGATTATGGTATATTAATAGTAACAGTAATATTTAGATCTTATATTTTTATTTGTCCAGCACTGTGCCAAACCACTTCAGTGTTTGCCATGAACTCATATATTAAAATTCATAACAACCCTAAGAGTGAGTGCTATTATCATCTGTTTTACAGATGAGGAAATTGAGGCATGATCAGGTGACACCATTTGTTAAGCTTGTGCATGGATAGTTAAAGGTAGAGTAGGCACTCTGTATCTAGGTTCTGGATCCATAACTACTACATACATTGTTTCTCAAATACTCATCTACATATATAAGTAAAAATGCATTTAAAAGGATCTGGTATCAGACTATAGCCATGCAAATATTTTTTCATAAGTGATGGTTGTGTTCCTATGCTAAGAAGTCTGCTCATTTAATATTCAAATGCAAACATGTAGAAATAATAAAATGTTATTCATGTGTTAAAACATTATATATATATATTTGTGTGTGTATATATATTATATGTAGTAAAAAGAGCAACAATGTTTAGATCACATTATGGGTGGGGTGGTAAGAAATGTCTGTCAACTTTTGAATTTGCTAAAGCAATTATATTTATAAGTGATCACATTAGTGCATTTCTTAGAGCACAGATAAAACCATCTTAAATGTAGTGAACCATCAGGGGAATTCTAAATGGGTGCCAAAACCTATTAAATAATGAGAAGACAATACTGTATTACTCTGTTCACCTTTGCATTTTAAACCATAGAGTATTTCAGTGAATTCTGGCCAAAATTCCCAAAATTGGTCAAGTGAAGAAATTAGTTTTCATAGTGTGTGTCTTGAGTGTAAGAGTTCGTATGTGTGTGTATGTTGCATGAGACATTCACTCTAAAGCCTTTTGAGAAAAAACATTTCTGTTCCTAGTAAGAACATAATATAATTTCTAGCAAGATGTAAATAATCTAGTAAATACAAATTCTAGTGAGATGACTGAAAATAAAATCTCTAAATAAAAGACTAGAATCAGGGTACCTTGGATTTCTTTTTGCAGCCATTGAAAAATAAATCATAACTAATCCAAAATGTACAAAGTTCATGTGGAATATTAGTAATATTTTATTGGGTATTTGTAATTGCTAAGAGTTCTTTTTAAAAAAGATTTATTTATTTTAGAGAGAGAGAGAGTGCTGGGGGAGGGGCAGAGGGAGAGGGAAAGAATCCTCAAGCAGACTCCCCACTGAGCAAGGAGCCTGACCCAGGGCTTGATCCCAGGTCATTGATCCAAATCATGACCTGAGCCAAAATTAAGAGTCAGAGCTTAACTGACTGAGCCCCCAGGCCGCTAATTACTAATAGTTCTTTTTTTTCTTTAAATTTTTTATTGTTATGTTAATCACCATACATTACATCATTAGTTTTTGATGTAGTGTTCCATAATTACTAATAGTTCTTAAGTGTTTTCTATGTACTAGGCATTATCTCACTGCTTATACATACGTTAATGCTCACCATCACCTCAAAAGAAAGGCAGTATATCCCCCCATTTTATGGTTGAGTAAAAACCATAGTCATAAACATAGTAAGTGGCAGTTCTGAGCTCCAAAATCACACACTCCAGGATGCTCCAGAACCTATGTTCTTAAGAACTAAACCCTACTACCTGAGTTGGTAAGAATGTTTTTAAGGGAAAAAAACAGAGACTGACAAGACCAGAGGGGGGTTTAAAGAATGGCAGAGCAGGAACTGTAGTTTTATAATGAAACCTTACAAAAGAGAAAACAGAGAGAAATAAGCAGAGCTATTAGAATTATGAGATGTAATAGCTGAGAAATAGAGGCCCTTTCATTCTATTGGAATATTATCATTTAGCATGTGAATTAATTTATGGATTTCTCCAATATTTATTTAGCAACTATTACATTAGTGATGATGAATAACAGAGTTACTGTCCTCTTGGAATTAAACACTAGTAGAAAAGAAAAGTAATTAAAATATATACACATAGACATTGGCATATATAGATATGAATATGGATAAAGATACAGATTTAGATGTAAATATAGATAGCTATACACACATGGGATAATGCCTCATATTGATAAGTGCCTTGAAGAAAGTATAACAATGATAGAGTGGGGCTTAAGAGGGAGGGTGTTTCTAAAGGAGAAAAGGTTCTCTGTGCTCCTCCCCAGCTTCAGTGTGCTTGTGCTTCTAATGGATCACACCCGTGACACTCTTCAGACACCTGATTTGGAGCTAATGGAACTGCTTTGCCTGCATTCTAAGAAAGCAAAACCTGTCTGGAAATAGGTTTCTCCCACTGCCACCCCAGAAGACCTGTTAGCCATTCATGGACAGGTAGGAGATTATGAAAGCTCAAATCCCTTGCTCCCATTGGGAAAAACTCAGAACCTAATTTAACATTACATGTTCCCTTGTGGGATTGGTTGTAAGCTCTCTCCACTGGATTTTGCTTTGCTTGACATCTCCTTTCCACTCTCCCGCACCCTTCCCAGAAACTCCTGGGGAGTGTTGCCCTTATAAATCTATGGTCACTGTCCCATTTTGTCCAGTGCTGTGGGGTTACCTGGGACTGGAATGTTATCAGCAGGTAGAACTCTAAGTACAAACGTCGAGATAGTCGTGGGCAAGCCTAAATGATTGGTTAACCTACAGGTTGGCTTCTGAGAAACCTGACCTAGGACATCAAGGAAAGCCTTTCTGAAAAGATGGTGTACATGCTGAGAAGGAGTCAGCCATTCATAGAGCTGGCAGAAGTATATTCTAAGCAAAGAAAACAGCAAGTGCTAATGGCTGAAAATATCCCATACTCAGGAAAATAGAAAACCCGTGTGGCCGAAGCAATCTGAGTAAGAACACTTGTGTGAGTAGCTGAGGCTAGAGGTAGGAAGGTAAACAACATGAGGGAACTTAGAAGAAAAGGTAAGAGGAGAAATTTATTATTATATTGAATCATCACATAAGCTGTGGGCACACTGTGTAGAATATTTAAGAATGGGTCTGTTTTCATGCATTATTCCTATTGAAATTATACTCTTCAAAAGGACAGTTCATTTTTTGAGAGGGTAGTCTTTCAATGTAAATGAAAGCCTAGAGGGGGCCCTCGGTGGCTCACGTGCTTAAGCATCTGACTCAGCTCAGGTCTTGACCTCAGGATCATGGGTTCAGGCCCCACTTTGGGATCTGCACTGGGCATAGTCTACTTAAAAAAATGCAAGCCTAGATATTTGGAAGGTTCTTTCTAGATACATTTGTAGTTTTGAGAGTGTGAACTAAATTGAGAACTGCAGTCACAAAGACATACAGGACCCTCATGGTTGAATTAACAGATGCAAAAGAGAAAGCAGAGTGAATTATTGTTTATAGCTTCTAGAATGAAACTGTGATTCTGGGTGTTTAGATTTTTTTATTTGTATATTCAGATACCTATGCATGAAAACTTCATTTTTAGCTTCCAGGAGACACACCATGATTGAATTCCGAAGGGCTTTGAAAGCTTAATAATTTTGGTTCGAATTTTGGCTGTGCCATTTCTTCTGCCTTTATTTTGTTTTTCTTGAGGTCACAGAATCCCAGCTTCTTCATGTGTCCACCAATAGATGTGAGTGTTGGTCTCAGGAATAGATTGTTCTATGCGAATCACATAGTCCCTGGGAAACAGTCACTGATAGGTATGATTTTGATAGAGCCTCTCTTTAGAACACTGATCCCTTTCAGGCATAGGGTGTTGCAAAATGGGTGGCAGGAGATAAAACAGAAGAATAGTTTGGAGGGTGAAAATCTAAACCAGACTGGGTTTCAAGAAAGAAAGAAAAAAATGCCTGAAGGATCCTCTGAGCTTCAGAATATTTTCCCAAGGGCACTTTCCCCAGTATTTGTAAGTTTTAAATAAAAGAGTTTACTTGAGAAAACCCGTAGGGCTGAGACGAAGGGAGGGGAACAGAAATCATTCCCCATTGTTCAAAGAGCAAGTTAAGAAAATCTAATAGGTTTTCTCTGTTTGCCAGCTTTAATGCTTTTATTATAATTGGAATACACAAAATGGAGTCTTACACTTGAAGAAAGATTGAGTCAAATTATATTACTGATGAATTCATGTAGCCTCCATTATCTTGATTAACAGTATATTCATGGAAAATTAACCCTTTGCATGCTCATAAAGAACAATCTTTCTATAATTTTCCAAAAACTTGTAATTACTTATCTTCCTAAGAGCAAATAAACTTCCTGTAAATGTTCCTGTGCTAAACAACCAAAAATCCCTCTGTTAAAATATCCAAAAACACATGTATAATACACGTATATTATACATATATATCTTAAAAAATTAAATACATATTACTGAAGAATGTTAAACATGATTTGTATTGCATATAGTTTAATTCAACTGATACAAAATCCATCTATAAAATAAAAAATGATAGTATGTAGGCAGATAATTCTATTTTATTTGAAGAAATTAGCCAGAATAATGATTTTTAAAAATGGTCTGTTGGAAAGGTCAATAACTGCCCTGATTATACATAGAAAACACCAACAGTGTCATTTTCTAACCTCTGTTCACTGGCAGGTTTATTTGGGCGTTGATTGCTGGCGTAATTAGATAACTTTACTTTCAAAGTAAGGTTAGTAAGCTAATTAACTTCATAAAGAAGGATTTTGTTAGGGAAAAAAAAAGTCATCATATGAAGATAGTAGGAGGGACTTTAAAATCTGGTCAACTTTTGGTTTATTCCTTCCTTTTTCTTTTATATGCCTAATATGTGGTTGAATAAAGACATAAATGAATGAACAAATACCTGTTAGGTAGTACCTGGCTAAATTCCTAGGGTCAGATGTTTAAGTTAAAGGAGACATGTGCTTTATCTGTGAGTTCAGAATGGGAAATTCTTCACTGACAATAGGAAGTCCAATTTCCCCCAGAAGATAATGGACCTGGGATCTTGAAAGATATATTGCAGAATTATATGTCATATGGCCTCAAAGTGATGTTGTACTCTTTTCTCTTCAGGAGTAAGGGTTCAGGTTTGAATTAAATAAAGACAATTTTAGGAAAATTACACCCACATACCCTTGACAGAATTAAAGGTAATGAGTATGTGGATATTGGCTTCCATTACTGTTTGTCTTGAAAATTGTGAGTGACCTGTAAATATTACCTGTAGAAATATTTGGTGGAATGAAGAAAAAAATTAATTCAGTGCCTTTGAGTTTTGGATTTCCCTGCAAATATAACTTCAAGGGCAATACTCTCCATTAATCCCCACCCTCCCCTTATAACAGAATGCCATTCCGATCCTTCCTCCCACATGGATATTCTTAATACTACCCTTGTGGGTAAGCAGCCTGTTCTTAAATAACATTAGGGGCTTTCTCTCAGCCCACAAGATTTGCATCCTTATATGCTGTCTATAGTCCCAAGGCTGCCAGTTTTTACCTATGTGAGTCATGGATGCCACCATCTCTCTGCTGCCCTCTACCACTGTGTTACCAAAAGGACAAATCCTCTCGTTCCCAAATACAAGGGAAAGCTTCTTTGCTCCTCTGGTGATCACCGGTCTCATGGGTGAACCAGTGTGGATTCTACTCACTTTTCACACACTCTGTTTTTCCATCTGTACTTTCATACTTCTGTCTAAAGGCAGCAACTGCTTTTAAAATTTTTGTGTTCCAAACACATTTTCATTTTTATATGTTGGGAGAAATCTAGATGGTAAGGGGAGGGCTGGCATCTTTTTGAATTAACAGTATTTAAACATAAGCAATGGCTAGAGGGCTAGGGTCATCTATTAAACAGGAAATTTAAACATAACTTGAACTGGCACCAACTTGTGCCAATTATAGTAGCACTGAGAACACAAATTATCTTCTACTAAAAACCACATGCTATGCTTCCTTTATTCATCCCCCTATTAAGGCCTTTCAAATTTTACTACCTGCTTAAACCTCTTTTGGCTCAAGGAATGCAATGGAGACAAAAACTATATATAATACCTCCTTACATGGAAGAAACTAAAGAGGGAGAGAGATATTAATGAAATAAGCATATTAATAAAAGTATAAAGACAAACTGATGTGCTAGGACAGTGACTCTATAAATACACAAAGGAAAAACAAAACAAAACACCTTACACTTGAATTTTGGTAGAAATTTTGGTAGAATTTTTTTTTTTTGGTAGAAAAGTGATACTGGAGCTGAAACCTGAATTATGACTAGCAACTAATCAAATGAAAAATTATATGTGTCTGGTGCCTGTGTGTGTTTAATTTAGAATAACATATAGAATGTCTGATTTTTGTTTGTTTGTTTTGTATTCAGGGCAAGAGTGATTTTCTTTTTTAATAAGAAAGAATAGTACCTGTTTACCAGGAGGCATCCAAGTTCATGATTAACTTGCATACAGATTTAATGGAATTGCTCTGAGATCAATACTCTTTCAACTCCACATATATGTGTTTAGCAAGAGACATTCAAGGTTGCTGTCTACTCCAGCAAGATACAGTAGTAGTTAAATCTGCAGAAGCAAAAGGAAAGCATTGTTTTAAATGCAAGACAGAAACAGAATGAGATGTATATTACCTCCCAAGATATCATTCTGACTTCTACAATGATAATAGACAATCAGAAGGCAATATACTCCTTAATAAAAAGTGACTTCTGAACAATGTAAGCATCCCAAATGCCTGTATTTACATATATGAATAGCCTCACTTTTACAAATCATTTGGAAATTTCTTAACCCTTAATAAAAAGATCAAAACTATAAGTTGCAGAGTTCACAGAAAAATATACAGAGCCTTGCAATCAGCATAGTGAATGTCTTTCTTATCAATATCAATACATAAATTACTTATTGGGTGGAAAACAGTGATCATTGTTAAAAGGGGAGCATTTAAGACTTTAGCTCATCAGGCTGGATAGTTAGGTGAAGCCAACATCTTTAGTGCGTAGAAGGATGGGTGCAAAGGATCTGGGAAAACCCTGTGAGGCCAACAGGTATAACCAAAAACGTATTCATTCATGCATAGTTAAGATAAACATCCTTATGAAGGGAGCATATTTCTTAAAATGCCTGAATATTAATCTTAAGAAATATGTAGTCTAGGTGAAGACAAAAGAAACGATTCTAAGTGGAAGCTGTTGCTGTATATTTGTGTTTGAAGGGAAGACTAGATCTTGAAATGCTCTCCAAAATAGAGCCAGTCACATAAATGACATCTGAATAAGACACTTATATTTGGTAAGCATAAATTTACACTGAAATAACATTTCCCTAATAACCACTTTAGTTGTTATCCTTGTTTGCCCTAGAAATACTAATGCTGTGATAATAAGAAAGCATACTTATATTTTCCACTAAATTTAGAATTTTAGTAATTGAAACACAGATGCAGTGGCTTTGACAGGGAATTAATTTGGTGTTAAGTATCCTGCTAGTGTTAGATATGCATAGTTACTCAACATGGACATATTGCTTATACCAGTGATAGTATAACACAGTTTAATACACACACACACACACACACACACACACACACACGCATACACACACACACATAAACAAACCCAGAAATAAAACTGAACACCCAAGTAAATGTGGGTTGATAAAACTGGAAGTATTTTGAATTATATAAACTATTAACTCATAATTACCTTTTATTATCTATTAGTATAATAGTCTTCATTTTTTTCTGTATTTTTTCAATAATTCTGTAGTATTTACCTTGGTAACAAATATCAACTAAACATACTCTATTTTTTTTTTACCAATATTCCTTTATGGACTAAAATTTTTCTCTTTACTACAGATGAAAGAGCAAGAAAACATGGGTTGAAACCTGTTTTTCTTTATCTTACGTAACTTTAGATGTTGCTTGCTCTCTTAACTCTCTTCCTTCCTTCCTTCCCTCTTTCCTCCATCTTCTTTCAAAAAATACTTAATTGGAATCTCTTATAATCTAGACACTGCACTATGTATTGGAAAGTCAAAGAAATGTCTAATGAGATGGATTTGTACCCTCATAAGAGTTTATGGACTAACAGTAAAACAAGTGTTAATAAATTATCTCACTGGAGTAATTATTTTCAAGAGAAATAGATAGTGATCCAGAATTGAGAGAAGTCATGGCATAGTCTGATGGGTTCAATATTTCTGAGAAGACCTTCCTGAAGAAGGGCTTAGATCTGAGGGGAAAGCACATATAAAATGCATATTAATCAGGATAAGCTCTACAGCAATAACAAACAACTCCTAAATCTCATTGTCTTAACAATTTTATTGTTTTGGGTTTTTTATTTTGTCTTGTTTTTAAAATGTGTGTGTGTGTGCTTTATTTCACATATATTATGCAATATAGATGAGTGAGGTGCTCATCTCCATTTAGCTTCCCAGAGAGCTAAGCTCATGAAAGCTCTACCATCTTGTAGCTCAGGGGCAACTTCCCCATCAGAGGATATTTGGCAGTGTCAGACTGTAAATTTTATTGTCATCACTGGAGAGAATGATACTTGAAGCTAATGATTATAGGCTAGGGATACTGCTAAACATCCTACAATGCACAGGATAGACCTCTGTCCCCCACACTCAGAATTACCTGGTTCAAAATGTCCATAGTATTAAGGCTGAGAGAGACCCCCCCCGCCCCCCGCCTTGTAGCTGTACTATCAGCATGTCCTTGGATCTCATAGCGGGAAAAAAGACAGTGCTTCATCCTGAAAATAATACACATTCCTTTTGTCCACAGAAGGATATAAGTATGGTAGCCATAAGTATGTCTCATGTCCATGATGAAGTGCAGGGAGGTTGGGAAATGTGGTGAAGTATATGACAGATTTCATAAGCACTACTAGAACTGACATGGTCTAAAGCAGGATCATGCTGTAAATATCTTGAGCCATTGGAGTCACATCTAAGTTATAGAAGAGTGGGCGATAGGGGTGAAGATGGCAGACATCTGATCTGGGTGTGGGAGGATAAATGTGTGTCTGCCACCAAGTTTAGGGTGAAATCTGCTTTCGTGTTGAGGTATTCACTGAAACCCAGCAAAAGACAATATACTAACTTTCCAATGTAATTTTCTCAGATATGTGTGAAAATGGAATTCGTTATACTTGAGAATTGAATATTAAGGGTAATTAATGAATTTGGCAGCTCTTTTATTCTCAGCATTCGTTGGGAAAATTCCAAGTATTCAACAAATGAAGCAAGTTTTCTAGTTTCCAAGCCATTTCTTCAAGTGAAACAAGTGACTGGGAAATTATCTGCGTTTTTTTTTTTTAATTCCAGAAGATTCCTTAACTTCTAAAATATGAGAATAAAATAATTTTGGAACCCATCAGAATGGAATAAAATTCATCATTCAAGTATCATTTTCTAAGCAGACATTTCCTCAAAATTAATATCTTAATAATTACAGTGCATGACAACTTTTTTTTTAAACACTAGAATAAGTTCTGAACAGAACCAGATTTAAAGCTGCTGGCCTAGAGTTTTGGCTCTGCATGTCCCATGGCCTTAGTTTCCTTATCTATAAAATGACTATCCACTTCACAGGAGAAATTTAAAGACGATTTATTTCGTAATGGATCTTGGCATATTCTTCACATGTAATAAATATTCACTGCAGGTTATTACCATTATTAATATAATTGTTATTTATTTTAATTTCAGGTTAAATTCATTCATCTCTTGGCACATGATATGGTGTACCATGCTTCATTTAGACCTTGGATATGCTTCCCAGAAATTTTTGGTCAAAGGTAAGAGATTTGCAACCGATTTTTCATTTTTTATTGTTGTTGTTTATTGTATGGAGTTCATGGATCAATCAGAGTCCAAAAAGGAGATAAAACCATACCCGTAATTCAAGTGGTAAGACGGTGCGATGAATTTAGTAGGTGATTTACTATTGAAGTTAAAGAAGGAGCTTAAATGGTCCAGAAATTACAAATGGAGAAAGCAGCAAATATTTGTAGACTGAAGATGAGTGAACAAGGGAAGAACTAAGGCTGAGATGTAATTTTTGCTGAAGAGAGTGTGGCTGCCACAGAAACACAGACTGTCAGTAAGGGTGAAATGCCCCAAAGCAGATTGGCCAGAGCTAGTTTATAGGAACCACTCACCAAGTGGCTGAGAAACTCTATCATGGCTGCTTATCTTTTTCTTAATAATCTATCAGCTCCTTTGCTGAAAGAGAGCATGGCAGAACCACTGAGGGAAACCTGATCCTCCTGCTCTGGTCTTCCAATATCTCTCTGGTACCCTCCTTGCAGAAAGCCTAACAGAGCCAAATGGTAAGGGGAAATGTTTATAGGATGCGGTTCAGTCTCATTAAGAGGGAGCTGAAAGACAGTTACAGCCAGTGATGGACCGCAGCTGGCTGTACCAGCTTATGAGAGCTGATGGTCTGCATCTCTCCACATTCTGTGACTTTGTGTAGATAACTTGAAATTGGCCACAGTGGAAGTATCAACAAAACAAAAATCAGCAAACATTTCAATTCAGTGCTTGTTGTTGTCATTCTTACTGGAGAGCCAGTTTATCAGTATACTACTGGACACAGCCACTTTATAGAGAACAGACATTCTATAAAAGACAGAATTCAATTTTAAAGACTCACTGAAATGCATAAATAAACAGCAGAGTTCATTTTCAAAAATGATCAGCTCTGCAGTCTGGCAGCATCAATTCCATTCTCTACCATTTCTTATCTGTGTGACAAGGAGTATAATCTCTCTAAACTAAGTATCCTCATCGGCAAAATAGAGAAAATAGTAAGACCTCTCTTAGGATTGTTCTGAAAATTGAGCAAGATAAACTAGGTAAAGAGGCGCAGAATATGCCCTAAGTGTGAGTGATGATGAGAATTAACACCACATAACATCCCAAGGAAATTTGTTCAGTGTTTTAATATTAAAACTCAGCTAAATGTATCATGCATGGACTGACAGAGATACTAATTACAGTCTTCAAAAAGTTTGCATTACAATTCATTAAAATATGTTTAAAATAGTCTAAAAAGGTTACTAGTAATTTGAAAGTTAATTTTCATAGATTAAAAATCTTTTAAAATATTTATGCTACTTAAGCCAATAGCTCAATTTCTGAAAAGTATCATAAGGGACATCCAAAACATGGAGGAAAACATTTTATGCCCAAATATATTTACCATACTGTCTATAATGGTGAACAATCACAAAGTAGGAGACTGGGTAAGTAAATTATGGATTAGTAGGAAATACTTGGAATGTTGTGCAGTGCTTTGAATAATGTTTATTAAGCACTGGTATTAATATAGAAAATGCAATTAATAATACAAAGAAAGAGAAAAATTATATATATCATGAATACAACTGTGGGAAATACGACTTTTAAATGCTTAAAGAAATTGTTTTTTGAAATGATGGTGATAAATGCATCTTGCAGAATGAAATAAGAAAAATCATGTTCATTGTGTGCTAATAAAATCCTGCTACCCAAACTAATAGTAGGTACTAAATAGACCCAGAAGCAAAGGTCAGGGAAAGTAAGTCTGTATATGAATATCCATACTATCTGTGTTTGTTTGTTTCTCTCTGTTTGTATCTCTGTCTCTCTAATTTTTCCTTCCTTTTTCCCTTTTCTTATTTTTCTTCCTTATCTTTCTTAGAAGCAGCAGAAGCCTATATTTATGTCACATGAATTTCTTTCTGCTTGAAGAAATGTCATAGGGAAAATGGGGATAAAATTATCTTGAGATTCTTTCCTATGTATATGACATCGAACTTTCACAGAATAAGAGAAGCACACTGTGGGTTAAGAATTCAGTAATCTATCAGTCCCATCCTTGAGCCATGGCCCTTTGTAGCCTCCCTTCACATAACAATCACTTATTTCATTAATGTATCCAGTGACATTGAACTCATTGCTCATAGAAAACCCATCCCATTCTGGGTTTTCTTTTCCATGGAAGCTGTTTGTAGGTGTGTTTTTCTCCAGGTTTCTCTAATCTAGACCAAATATCCTCCATTCTTTGCAAAATCCCTCACTCAACATGGATGTCATATCTATTATATATTTTGATAGTTTCTCTTACTTACACTTCAGGTTGCCAGTGTTTATTGTACAATTTGTTAGCAAGCATTAAACTCAGAACTCTGGTAGTGAAGTGTAGACATGGTGTTAGCAAGAAGAAACACATTCTAGCTCAACTATTTCAATCACGTGAATGTTCACATCCACCTCCATTCGTATTTCTCCTTGATACTTCAAGCTTTCAAGACTTGAGATAAGGTAAGGAAAAATGGATACAGGTAGGAAAATTTCCCTCAGACCTTGGATGGTGTAGACAGTTATGTTTCCCCAGAACATATTAAGACACATGCTGATTGATAATTAAAAAAGAAGTAATGGAATACATTTAGTGATATCTCAAAGTGACCCTGATAAATCTTTGATTATTTACTTTTATGTAATGTTCGTTGTCATTTTTACATCTCTAGAAGGTAAGGTTTATGGACTAAAGGGTTTGTGTTTTTGTTTATTTTAGTGTTTCATATTCATAACTATTAGGCACACTGCCCTCTTATGATTTCAGAACTTTTCTAACCCAGTACTCAAGTGCACTCAAAAAGCATTGATTAAATGAAAGATGAATTAATTCTGACTCTTTAATGTAGAGTCACAGAAAAAAGGATGTATATTTGATTAATATATCCTGGTCTCTTCTCAACCTTTAGTGACTCTTTATCATGACTTCTGCATGATCTAACCACTGGCTACCCTTAGAAAATATTTTTTCTATAATTTCTCTTTGTTCATTTTGATTCAGCTGTACTGGATTTTCCACTGTCCTTTGATTGCACCATGCACACTCTTACTTGATTCTCAATGTCACCTGCTCAGAGAGCACTCCAACCATTCTTTATAAATTGTATGAACCATCACTCCTGATTTCCTTTGTCTCTTTTTTATTTCGGAATTCTCTTACTACTAATATTTTAGTATATATCCATAAGTCTTTCTCCCTCACTGGAATAGTAGGCAAATATATATATTTAATCACTGTACCCACAGTGCCTAGAACGTAATAGGTACTGGATAAATACTAAATGAGTGAGCAAGTGAGTAAATAAATAAATAAATAGACAATGCAAAGAGGTGGGTATTAGCACCAATATTTCAAAATTACAGACTTAGGCCTAGAGTGGTTAAGTATTTTCTAAACTTAACAGAACTAGAAAGTGGCTAATCCAATTTATTGGGATTGTTAGCTGTTCAAGAGGCACCACTGTGACCTGTGCTTGATGCCCACTAAAAGTTGACTTTTAGGGCAAAATCACAAGGTTCAAATTGGGGGAATGTTTGAAACTTTCTGGTGTGAAAACCACATTTCAAATTCTTCCTACTGTTGGTAATTTGAAAATCTCTCTGTGATTTCTTATATTAGTTCCCACCCAAATGAGGTAGAGATCTCAATCTCACTATACAGAGTGATGGTAAATGTGACATTGCCCTGATACATCTACAATTGAATGTGGTGACCTCATGGAGAATCAGCTTGGTTTTGCCTGGGTTTCTTTTCTTTTGTTCTACTGATTATTTTTATCTCACTCACAAACATTCAAATTCCATTTGAATTTCCTCAAGATTGATCACTTTTTTTTCAGAATTCTTATTAATAGTTTAAGATTATTAATAGTCTCTGGTAGGTATAAGGTATGTTCTTTGTTCCTTTCTAGGCCTACATTTGTTTTTTCTCTGGTCAAAGGATTTTTATAAAATATTTTCCCTCCCACATGTTCTGGATAATGGTACTTCTATTTATTTATAAAACTGTAGAATATATCAAATTGGGCATTTTCTGCACTACAATAATTCTTCATTATGTTGTGCTGATGGGAGAGAGAATTCTCCCACCCTTCCTCTCTCTTGCTCAAGATGAGTTGCTTCTTCATGGAAAGGAAATGGTGGCAGAATAGGACCACCCTAGGTTCCTCTTGTCCCATGAATACAACTAGATAACTATGAAATCATCCTAAATACCTCCCAGAAATTGACCTGAGACTGACAGAACCAACTCTACAACTAAAGGAGAGTTCTGCAAGGCCTCAGTTCTGGTGGAAGTGGTGTTAGGTCTTATTTTACAAGCAACCATAGCACTTTCCACATTCAGCCCATGGCCCTTCCCTGCCCATAGCAGGGAAGGAGAGTCTCTGCAGATGACTGGCCTCAAGAATAGAGCAACCAAAACACAACAGCAGAGCACATGCAGCACACACTGGAAACAGTTCCTAAAGTGCAGGCCCTGGGCACTACATGACCTCTTCTTCATAAGGCCATTATATTCAGGGGCAGGAGACATCACAGGCTTTTCTAACACAGAGAAGAAGGCAGAGACATAGACAAAATGCCAATTGAGAGGAAATTATCCCAAATAAAAGAACAAAATAAGGCCATGGCCAGAGATCTAAGCAAAATGATTGTAAGTAACAAGCCTGGTAGAGAATTTAAAATAACAATCATAATGATACTCCTTGGCTTGAGAAAAGAATAGAACACATCAGTGAAACCCTTAGCACAGAGATAAAACAGTTAAAAAAGTATCGATCAGAGATGAAGAATGTAATAAAGGAGATTAAAAACAGGCTTCATGCAATGAACTGCAGGCTGGAAGAAGCAAAGGAAAGAATTAGTGACCTAGAAGACAAAATAATGGAAAATACTGAAGCTGAACAAAAAAAAAAAAAAGAAATGAAAAAGAAGAATTATATAACATGAGAATAGACTTAGGGAAGTCAGTGACTCTATCAAACATAATAATATTTGTATAATAAGAGTGTCAGAAGAAGGGGGCGCCTGGGTGGCTCAGTCGGTTAAGCGGCTGCCTTCGGCTCAGGTCATGATCCCAGGGTCCTGGGATTGAGCCCCACATCGGGCTCCCTGCCCTGCAGGAGGCCTGCTTCTCCCTCTCCCACTCCCCCTGCTTGTGTTCCCTCTCTCACTGCCTCTCTCTCTGTCAAATAAATAAATAAAAATCTTAAAAAAAAAAAAAAAAAAAGAGTGCCAGAAGAAGAAGGGTGAGCTGGGCACAGGGCAGAAAATCTATTTGAAGAAATAGTAGCTGAAAAGTTCCCTCCAATCTGGGGAAGAAAACAGACATCCAGATCCAGAAGGCACGGAGAGCTCCCATTAAAATCAATAAAAGCAGGCCAATATCAAGACATATTGTAATTAAATTTGCAAAATATAGTGATAAAGAAAAAAATCTTAAAAACAACCAGACAAAAGAAGTCCTTAACTTAAAAGGGAAAACCCATGAGGCTAGGTAGAGATTTCTCAACATAAACTTGGCAAAGCAGAAGGGAGTGGCATGATATACCCAAAAAGGAAAAATGGGAAAGGGAAAAATCTGCAACCAAGAATCCTCTATCCATGGAGCGCCTGGGTGGCTCAGTCTTTCAGCGTCTGCCTTCAGCTCAGGACATGATTGCAGGGTCCTGGGATCAAGCCCCGCATCGGGCTCCCTGCTCAGCGGGAAGCCTGCTTTTCCCTCTCCCACTCCCCTTGCTTGTGTTCCCTCTTGCTGTCTCTCTCTCTGTCAAATAAATAAATAAAATCTTAAAAAAAAAAAAAAAAAAAGAATCCTCTATCCAGCAAGGCTGTCATTCAGAATAGGAAAGATTCAGAATAGGAAAGAATTTCTGAGACAAACAAAAACTAAAAGACTTCATGACTACTGAACCAGCCCTGGAAGAAATATTAACTCTTTGAGTGCAAAGGAGAGACTAAAAGTGACAAAGGCAAGAAAGGACCAGAGGAATCTTCAGAAACAATGACAAAAACGTAATGGCAATAAGTATATATCTATCAATAATTACTTTGAATGTAAATGGTCTAAATGCTCTAATCAAAAGACATAGGGTGTCAGAATCGATAAAAAAAACAAAACCCATCTATATGCTGCCTACAAGAGACTCACTGTAGACCTAAAGACACCTACAGATTGAAAGTGAGGGGATGGAGTGACATTTATCATGCAAATGGATGCCGATAGAAAGCCAGATTAGCAGCACTTATATCAGACAAACTAGGCTTTAAAACAAATACTGTAGGGACGCCTGGGTGGCTCAGTCGTTAAGCGTCTGCCTTCGGCTCAGGTCATGATCCCAGGGTCCTGGGATCAAGTCCCACATCGGGCTCCTTGCTCAGTGATGAGCCTGCTTCTCCCTCTCCCTCTACTGCTCCCCCTGCTTGTGCTATCTCTCTCTCTCTGACAAATGAATAAATAAAAATTTAAAAAAAAAATACTGTAACAAGAGACAAAAAAGGGCACTATATCATAATAAAGGGGACAATCCAACAAGAAGATATAACAATTGTAAATAATTATGCACCCAAAGATAGGAGCACCCAAATATATGAAACAATAACAAACATAAAGGAACTCATTGATAATAATACAATAATAATAGGGGACTTTAACATCCTATTTACATCAATGGACAGACCATCTAAGCAGAAAATCAACAAGGAAACAATGGCTTTGAATGACACACTGGACCAGATGGACTTGACAGATAAATTCTGAATACTCCATCCTAAAACAGTAGAATGCACATCTTTTCAAGTGCCCATCAGGCATTCTCCAGAATAGATCACATATTAGGTCACAACTCAGTCCTCAATAAATACAAAAAGTTTTTTTATAAAGATTTTATTTATTTGCGAGAGAATGAGATAGAGAGCATGAGAGGGGGGAGGGTCAGAGGGAGAAGCAGACTCCCTGCTGAGCAGGGAGCCCAATGCAGGACTCGATCCTGGGACTCTGGGATCACAACCTGAGCCGAAGGCTGTCGCTTAATCAACTGAGCCACCCAGGCACCCCAATACAAAAGTTTGAAGTCACACCATGCATCTTTTCTGATCACAGAACTATGAAACTAGAAGTCAAACACAAGAAAACATTTGGAAAAGCCACAGATACATGAAGGTCAAACAACATGTTACTAAATAATGAATAGGTCAACCAGGAAAGCAAAGAAGAAATTTAAAAAGTACATGGAAACAAATGAAAATGAAAACACAACAGTCCAAAATGTTTGTGATGCAGCAAAAATGGTCCTAAAAGGAATATATCTAGCAATACAGCCTACCTTGAGGAGCAAGAAAAACCTCAAATAAGCAACCTAATCTTATACCTAAAGGAGTTAGAAAAAGAACAACAAAGCCTAAGGCCAGCAGAAGGAAGGAAATAATAAAGATGAAAACAGAAATAAATGATACAGAAATTAAAAAGAAAACAATAGAAGAGATCAATGAAACCAGGAGCTGATTCTTTGAAAAAAATAATAAAATTGATAAACCTCTAGTCAGACTTATCAAAAATAAAAGAGAAAGGACCCAAATAAAATCATAAATGAGAGAGGAGAAATAACAAACACCATAGGAATACAACCAATTATAAGAGACTATTATGAAAAACTACATGCCAACAAATTGGACAACTTGGAAGAAATGGATAAATTCCCAGTAATATATAAATTACCAAAACTAAAACAGAAAGAAATAGAGAATTTGACCAGACTGATAACCAGCAAAGAAGTTGAATCAGTAATCAAAACACTTCCAACAAACAAAAATCCAGGGCCAGATGGCTTCACAGGCGAATTCTACCAAACATCTAAAGAAGAGTTAATACCCATTCTTCTCAATCCATTTCAAAAAATACAAGAGGAGGGGTGCCTGGGTGGCTCAGTTGGTTAAGCGTCTGCCTTTGGCTCAGGTCATGAACCCAAAGTCCTGGGATCAAGTTCTGCATCAGGCTCCCTGCTCTGTGGGGAGCCTGCTTCTCCCCCTGCCTCTCTCTCTGTCTCTCATGAATAAGTAAATAAAATCTTAAAAAAAAAATGCAAGAGGAAAGGAAACTTCCAAATTCATTCTATGAGACCAAAACTGCCTTGATATCACAACCAGATAAAGACTCCACTAAAAAAGAGAACTACAGGCCAATATCCCTGATGAACACGGATATAAAAATACTCAATAATATATTAACAAAACAAATCCAACAATACATTAAAAAAATCATTTACCACGATCAAGTGGGATATTCCTGAGCTGTATGGGTGGTTCAGTATTCGTAATTAAATCAACATGATATGCCACATTAATAAAAGAAGGGATAAGAACTATATGATCCTTTCAATAGATACAGTAAAAACATTTGAAAAGTACAACATCGGTTCTTGATAAAAACCTTCAACAAAGTAGATTTGGAGGGAACATATCTCAACATAACAAAGGCCATATAGGAAAAACCCACAGCTAATATCATCCTCAATGGGGAAAAACTGAGAGCTTTTTGTCAGGAGGAAGACAGGGATGTCCATTCTAACCACCAGCATTTAACATCATATGGGAAGTCCTAGCCTCAGCAATCAGACAACAAAAAGAAATAAAAGGCCACCAAATTGGCAAGGAAGAGGTAAAATTTTCATTATCTGAAGATAACATGATACTCTATATAGAAAACCCAAAAGACTCCACCAGAAACCTCCTAGAACTGATACACAAATGCAGTAAGGTTGCAGGATACAAAACCAATGTACAGAAATCTGTTGCCTTTCTATACACCAATAATGAAGCAGTAGAAAGAGAAATTAAGGAATCTATCCCATTTGCAATTAGGATAAGAAATAATAAATAGAAATAAACCTAACCAAAGAGGTAAAAGACCTGTACTCTGAAAACTTTAAAATATTGATGAAAGAAATCGAAGATGACCCAAAAAATTGGAGCGATATAAATAAATAAACCTAGAAATAAACCTAACCAAAGAGGTAAAAGACCTGTACTCTGAAAACTTTAAAATACTGATGAAAGAAATCGAAGATGACCCAAAAAATTGGAGAGATATAAATAAATAAACCTAGAAATAAACCTAACCAAAGAGGTAAAAGACCTGAACTCTGAAAACTTTAAAATATTGATGAAAGAAATTGAAGATGACCCCAAAAATTGGAGAGACATTCCATAGGCATGGATTGGAAGAACAAATATTGTTAACATGTATACTACCCAAAGCAATCTAGACATTTAATACAATCCCTATCAAAATACCAGTAGCATTTTTCACAGAACTAGGATAAACAATTCTAAGATTTGTATGGAAGCACAAAAAATAGACAAAGCAACCTTGAAACAGAAAAGGAAAGCTCAAGGCATCATAATTCTGGATTTCAAGTTATGTTACAAAGCTGTGGGGATCAAAACAGTATGGCACGGACACCAAAATAGATACATAGTTCAATGAAACAGAATAAAAAACCCAGAAATGAGCCCACACTAAATAGGCAATTAATATTAAACAAAAAAAAAAACAGGAAAGAATATCCAGTGGGAGAAAGACAGTCTCTTCAACAAATCCTGTAGGGAAAACTGGACCATTTTCTTACGCCATATACAAAAATAAATTTAAAATGGATTAAAGACCTAAATGTGAGACCTGAAACCATAAAAATCCTAGAGAACACAGGCAGTAACCCTTGATTTCAGCTGTAGCAACTTCTTTCTAGATGGATCTCCTGAGACAAGGGAAACAAAAACAAAAATAAACTATTGGGATTTCATCATAGTAAAAAGCTTCTGCACATCAAAGGAAATAATAAAATTAAAAGGCAACCTATGGAACGGGAGAAGATATTTGCAAGAGATATATCTGATGAGGGGTTAGTATCCAAATCTATAAAGAACTTAGAAAACTCAACACCAGAAAAACAAATAATCCAATTAAAAATGGGTAGAAGACATGAATAGACTTTTTTCCAAGGAAGGCATCCAGATGGCTAATAGACACATGAAAAGATGATCAGCATCACTCATCATCAGGGAAATACAAATCAAAACTATAGTGAGCTGTCACCTCACACCTGTCAAAATGGCTAAAATCAACAACACAAGAAACAACAAGTGTTGGAAAGGGTGTGGCAAAAGGGGAGCCCTCTTGCATTGTTGGTGGGCATGCAAACTGGTACAGCTGCTTGAAAAAAGTATGGAGGTTCCTCAAAAAGTTAAAAATAGAGCTATCCTATGATCCAGCAATTGCACTACTAGGTATTTACCCAAAGAATAACAAAAATACAGATTCAAAGGTATATATGAGCCCTGCTGTTTATAGCAGCATTACCTATAATAGCCAATTATGGAAACAGCCAAGTGTCCATCCATAAAGAAGTGGTATATAAATAATGGAATATTACTCAGTCATAAAAAAGAATGAAATCCTTGCATTTTCAGTGACATGGATGGAGCTAGAGTATTAATGCTAAGCAAAACAAGTCAGTCAGAAAAACACAAATACCGTATGATTCACTCATATGTGAAATTTAAGAAACAAAACAAGGGAGCAAAGGAAAAAAAGAGAAAGGCAAACCGAGAAACACTCTAAACTATAGAGAGTAAGCTGATGGTCACCAGAGGGGATGGAGGTGGAGGGATGGGTGAAATAGATGATGGACATTAAGGAGTGTACTTGTGAGGAGACACGAGTGTTGTATGAAAGCGTTGAATCACTATACTGTACACCTGAAATTAATATTACACTGTATGTTAACTGGAATTTCAGTAAAAACTTTTTAAAAAGATGAGTTTAGGGGCGCCTGGGTGGCTCAGTCAGTTAAGCGGCTGCCTTTGGCTCAGGTCATAATCTCACCGCCCAGGGATTGAGCCCCACATCCAGATCTCTGCTCAGCGGGGAGTCTGCTTCTCCCTCTCCCTCTGACACTCCTCCCTGCTTGTGTTCTCTCTCTCTGTCTCAGATAAATACATAAAATCTTTAAAAAAAAGATGAGTTTCTTATAGTCAAGTATAAAATAGGTATGCTCAATCATTATTAAAATGAAGTAATTTCATTATTTAAAAAAGCTTCTTAAATATTTTAATTAGAAAGCCTCTGTTAGAATTTTCCAGATAATTTTATTAATGCCCTGCTCCCTTTATAATAGGTTAAAACATGTTATAATAGAATATTTGCCTTGGAAAACCTGAACTATAGTTTTATATCCATTCTGGGGACAAAATGCTTAAAATTTCTCCTCCTCAGGCTCCATATTCTAAGAGAATAGAAATATTCATCTCAAAAAATTTTATACAGCTTCTAGGAGATGAAGTAAACAACAGTGCCTGGCAGGCATGTTTTATGAACATTAACTGAGTTTTGCTTTAATTTGTCCCATCTGGATTTCTGGCTTACTTGTTCTACTTCCAGTCTATTGCTTTACTTTTCCTCTATTTTATAACATTAGCATTGATCATAATAAAACATTCTATGGCCTATTTCTTGCATACTTTGGAAGAGAAAGATACTACACATATCTATTAAATAATGGATATCACCTTTCAAGTGTAAATGTGTAACAATGCCACAGTCTTCTGCATGCAAGTATCAAAATGATATCAGTAAAGCACAAGTTGGCAAAATCAATATTATTAATGAGACAGAGTTGAAAGAGCAAAAGATAACAAAGAGTGAATCTATAAAAAAATAATGTCTGTATATTTTACTAATAATTCTCATGAAGACTGCATTTTTTCTTACATATTTGAAATTGCCCTAATGGAACCAGTTTTTATAGAAGGTTTGTGCATCAAGCAGCAAAAATAAAATAAGATGAACATCTGAAATGTTTATTGTCTCTACATTAATTGAAAGTTTTGAAATATGATCATTAGGCCAAATTCTACTTCACTTCTTTTCTAAATCTCCGATTGACTTTTCATTAGAATGTAAGCCCTAGAATTCAGAGGTCCTTTCTTGTTCAGTATTGTATCAAATGCACTTAACACACATACTGACATATTTTAAGCGATCAAAAGTATGACAAAGCAATTCTTAGTAGTACTAAAGATCACTTCATACACCACTGCTATGAGATTCTAAATCACTGTTTTGTGTTATTGATTCGCCAACTTTGAAATAAATTGCAAATATATGGTTATGCAACATTCACAATATTTTATACTATATTAAGTACCTTAATTACAAATTAAGTACAACTGATGTTTCTTCTAAGGGTTCTGGAATACTTTTTAAATATTAATTAACCAAAAAAGAAGGAAGCTGTTTTATAAGGTGTGCAGGAAAGGGGGCATACATGAACCATGTGAAAATGGATTCATTTTCTAGTGACAGAATTTGTTCAGAGAATGAGAAAGGCCAGAGGACTACATACTTGAATTGTTCAGTTACTGCAAATCACTACTGGCTGACTATTATAGGAATGGTAATTTCTTTATCACCTTTTGAAAATTACAAATCTGTTTCACATCCATTGCCTTATTTGGTCCTTACCACTATCCAGAATTGGCCGGGGGGGGGGGGGCAGATATATTCTACTGATTTTAAAATTGCTCAGAGTGGATAATAAATGCTTGTTCAATATATTCATTTAGAGAAAGAACCAATATGATGTCTTTCTCACTTCTTTGTGACTTCCTCTGTATCAAGCTCCCATTGGTGGAATAGCCTGATGGAATCATGGCCTCCTTGATTTTAGCAGTGGAATGTGTTGGAAATATTTCACAATTAAATTCAACAATAGTTGGCTTTTTCTTTTTTCTTATTTTTTTAATATTTTATTTTTTTTATTTGACAGCACAAGCAGGTGGAGCAGCAGAGGGAGAGGGAGAAGCAGGCCCCCATAGAGTAGGGAGCCCGACTCGGGACTTGATCCCAGGGTCCCGGGACCATGACCTGAGCCGAAGTCAGAGGCTTAACTGACTGAGCCACCTAGGTGCCCCAAATTAGAGCATTTTAAATGTGATTTCTGGTTTTATCATAAAACTCTAATGAGCACAATTGGAAAACCATCACAGTAGGACCATTTGAAGTATATGAGGAAAATTGCAGTAACTGACATGGGACTGTGGATCCAACTAATCAACTATGTCTACCAGATCCTACAAATTCCCCAAATGTTTGCTCTATTTTGTACTGTACATTAAAGGAACTGTGAACCATTTCGAAGAAAGGAAAATGCATATTTATTCACAAAGTATATACTTCAAATACAAGAAAGTTTGTCACATTATCTTACTGGGAGAGCATAGGATACAACAGCTAATTTCTGGGCCTGCTAAAAACCATCATATTTATGGCACAACCACACTTATGACATTGATGAAAATAATAAGAAAGGAAACATATATTCTAATAATAACCCCATCACTTTAACAAATATAAGAATTCTACATTTACATGTCTCCTGCCAGACCCTATCTGTGCATATGCATGGTTTGAACACTGGTATACTCCTTGCATAGATGCAATTTTGTATTCTGACTTTCTTTTTTTTTTACTTAGTGTGACATAAGACACATTTTTCAATTACCACTCAGCCTTCAAAATTCTGATTTTAATAGCTGTAATTTTGTATATTTTCTTTTAAATGCATTGACAGCAAAGCAAGCCTGAAGACATAGAGATAAACTCTAGGCTTCTAGGTCAAGTATCAGAAATGGTTATTACAATCCATCATGTGATTTCAAATTTTATTCCCCTGCTCCCTCAAACTCATTTGCAGTTTTAATTTTTTTTATCTTGAAATTCCACTTTTGTCACTTTATCTATTTTCTTTTCTCTCTGTCACTTTTCTAAGTTGAGACCGTAAAAACAAACTGCAGTAAACTGTACTACAGGAACATTTTTTCACGGCAGTGGGGAAGAGAGGAATGAGGAATACACATCAGCCAAAGCAGTCTGTAGAGGTAAAAGGATATCTTTGCAATGGTGCCCTGCCTATCCCTCTTCACTGTGTCAGAAAGAGCTACTTTCTTCCCAAGTAGTTCTGTGCATCTTTTGACAAACAGCAACTGTCTTCTATTGTCCTCCTTGCACAAAATCACATATTGCTATTCTTCCTTAAAATGGCTCTTGAGAGATTATCCCTAACTGTTTCTGAATTCCACATTATTTTCTATGTTTATACACTCTTGCTTTAGAGTAGTTACTTATACTTCATTTTCTTTTAAAGATAATCCTCTCCTCCTTCATGTTTCAGGTTTCATTATATAAACCAACCAATTCAGTTAGATCACAAAATGGCTTTTTCAGTGACTGGGAAAAACTGAAAGTGATGGAAACTTCAGAAAAAATCCTGGTTCTCTAACTAACTAGCAGTATGATCTTACCATGTTGATCTACTGTCATGGGTCTTAGCTTCTCAGTAAAATGCCTTCTTAATCACCGTTGATAAGTAAATACCTGAAGTATTTAGCACAGCATATGACCCTTATTGAGCTTTCAGTAAATGCCATTTTTGTTCAGTTTTACCTATATTTATTGAATATCAACTTTGTATCAATTCAGCATGCCCCAAATAACTCAAAATGAATAAAATAACTAAGCATGCATGTCCTAGAGAAGCTTCCATTTTAAGATCACAAATTATGGGTGGGAATTGGATATTAAATTAATGTATTTTTATTTGATTGAATAAGGTCAGGTACTGAAAGTGAGAGGGTAAAGGGAAAGCATTCCATTTGCAAATGACACAAAAATAATTTTTGACGCATTTGTGGGGATTATTGTTTTGTTTTTTCATCTAAAGTGGCTGGACAGGGTGCCTGGGGTGGTTCAGTCAGTTAAGTGTCTGCCTTCAGCTCAGGTCATGATTCCAGGGTCGATCGAGTCCCGCATCGGGCTCCCTGCTCAGTGGGGAGTCTGCTTCTCCCTCTGCCTCTGCCCTCCTCCCTGCTCATACTCTCTCTCTCACAGTCTCTCTCTCTCTCAAATAAATAAATAAAATCTTAAAAAAAAAATAAAGTGGCTGGATAATCCCGACAAATGCTTATCCATGCAATGCATGCAGACTCACTATTTTCATTGCTGAGAGAGTTTGGCCATTGCCAATCCACTGTTTTCCAGCTAACCCCCCTGACCTTCAATAACAGATAGAACCAGGGCTCAACCACACCTTGGAAGAAACAGGTACCAGTGTCATCATCAAGTAACTCAATGTCAGTATTTCGGAGAATGAACTCTGTAGTGCAGGAATGATGCTATTTTTCTTGTGCCAGTTTTTGGAACACATTTTCTATCAACTTTATAGTTTATTTGAAGTCAGAATTGCCCATCACAACCCTACTTCTTTGCGCTTATCCTAACCACTTACCTTAATTATGCACAGTAACTAGAAAGAAAAACCATTAAAAATAATCACCTCCATTTTAACAATAGCTTAAGACTCTTGCACTAGCATCCACCACGTTCTGCAAATTCCTGCCCCTTGGATTTGTGCCCTGGTTTGAATTCCACTTCTGTCTCCTTACATTTGTCACCTGTTGTAATTTCCTTGAGACCCCTCATCTCTTTCAGAGAACTTTGTCTGACTCCTCTTTGTAGATTCTCTTCTCTGTGGATGCCTAAGATTAAAGCCTGTTCAGGCTTTTCAAGCTAACTCCAGACTTGCAAGTCTTATCCTGATTTATTTCCATGGTTGGGTTTCACATGAGTGATTTAGTTCCTAGGTACAACTTGTTACTCTCCCAGAAATGAAATGTTAAGCAGATTTCAGCAGTGTTTACACACATCTTAACATGTGATAAAATGTCCTACACACATATACACAAGAATACATGTAAAGATGGCTAATATCTAGGTAAGTTCTATAGTCTAGTTAATAGTATGCCAGTGTTAATCTCTCAGTTTTGATAACATATTATAATTATATAAGACATTAGCCTTGGGGAATTTGAAAAATTTAAGCAAACCTCAGCATAATCATTAATAAAAAAGGAACTATGATTTCAGATTACCAACATTATTCAAACCCAACTCCACAATTTAATAGCTGTATAAGCTTGAACAAACTCTTATGTGTTTTTAAATCTGAGGTCCTTGTTTCTAAAACTGGGGTAAAAATAATGCCTACCCTCAGGAACTTTGTGAGAATTGAATGAAACACTGAATACAAAGAGTATAAGAGTAGCCCTTGGCACATAGCAAGAGCCTAACTAATCTTCATTCAGATTGTTTAGTATAATGATGATATTGGTAATAAGAGTCAACTAACATACTCCCTGCAGAATATGTCTTTGCAAAATCCAGCCAATACACACCTTGTCAATTGAATCCCCAGATTATTTAATAGAAAACACAACACAGACTCTCTGCTCTTTGAAATGACTTATAAGTGTTTGGTGGTGTGATGTAGTAGTGAGAACATAGTTACAATTATGGCAGAAAGCCATCTGCCTGATTTACAGAGAAAAGTGGTTAGTGTTTCAGTGACTCTAAATAGTTCTTATTGGACTATTCCAATTTTTCTATTATACATTTGAGCCTTAATTTCATACTAGTACCCAAAGATAATTTTAATCTATAGAGCTACCCTACAACCCAGCAATTGCACTACTAGGTATTTACCCCAAAGATACAGATGAAGTGATCCAAAGGGGCACCTGTATCCCAATGTTCATAGCAGCAGTGTCCACAGTAGCCAAACTGTGGAAAGAGCTGAGAAGTTCATCAATGGATGGATAAAGAAGATCTGGTGTGTATATACAATGGAATATTACTCAGCCATCAGAAGGGATGATGACTTACCATTGACATCGACGTGGATGGAACTGGAGGGTGTTATACTGAGCAAAATAAGTCAACCAGAGAAAGACAATTATATGGTTTCCACTCATATGTGGAATATAAGAAACAGTGCAGAGGATCATAGGGGGAGGGAGGGAAAACTGAATGGCAAGTCATCAGAGAGGGAGAAAAACCATGAGAGACTCTTAACTATAGGAAACAAACTGAGGGTTGCTGGAGGGGAGATAGGCCAGGGGATGGAGTAATTGGGTGATGGGCATTAAAAAGGGCACGTGGTGTGATGAGCACTGGGTGTTACACGCAACTGACAAATTATTGAATACCACATCTGAAACTAATGCTGACTGTATGTGGGCTAATCGGATTTAAATTAAAAAAAAAGATAATTTTAATCTGATCTCCTGAGAATGATGAGTATGGTTTAGGACCCAAACTCTAAATCAAAGGGATCCGCTTCTCAAAAAATTTCTTGGACTTTGATTGGCATTCTATTCCTTAAAACAAAAAGTGACTTCATTTGGTAATGGCCAGCATGTGAGATGTTACAAAGGCTATATGATAAAGCTGTAGTGCCCTTAATATATTTCACAGTGAATAGGCAGTTGTCATACTAGTTTTATTTATTATCTTGCCCCTGTCTCCTGACAGCCTTGGAGGAAAACAAATTAAGGCCTTCAAAAAACATGACAAAATAGTTGCTAAATCAATTTCGTAAATGATTCTGTTGAAAGTGGGTTTGAGACTCACGCAAAACTATGGAGACTTGGTTTAAGAATGCCACTTAGAGAAGCACAGATATCAGTGTCCTTCTAAAAACAATCAAATGATGTTACAAATATCTAGTGAAAAATAGGTTATGTGCTACTTCATGAATATTACATTCTACATGTAGGGAAGAAATGTGCCTTAATTCTTTGGGAAATCCAATTTTCAGTATTCTTTCTTGTTGTTTTTCTAAGTTTCAGATGCCTCCAAAGGCAAGCTTAACAACTCAGGTGGAAAAATAACAGTAAAATCAAAAGAATATTGAAACATGGTGAATGAGACAGTCAAATAATATTATATCCATATGGTTGGATTATCATTTAGCCATTTAAGTATAATGTTATGAAAGTATTTAATTATGGTAAAAAATTAAAGAAAAAAGACAGAAAAGTGTGGGGGGTATTTGAGAATTATTTTAACTTTTTAGAGAAAAGTACATAGAAAATGGACATGATGAGTATATTAAAAGTGTTAATATCAGCTCATAAGTGTTGAAATTCTGAGAATTAGGCTTTTTATATGTTTCTCAAGTTTTAACAATTTCACAGAAGTATACATTGCTTTGAAGGTATACACATATACACACATACATATATATGATATTTTAAAATCAGAAAGCGTAGCCGTGCTGTTGAAGAATTGCTGAAGATAAAGTGGAATCAGTTCTTTGACATCCTATAAAACCTTTCTTCTTAGACCAGCTACAAAACTTATAAAGCCTAGCAAAAAATGAAAATGTGGGATTTTTGGCTCAAAATGTATTGAGAATTTCAAGGTGGTGACAACAGAACATTAAGCCAAGCATGGAGCCCTGTGTGGCTATCCAAGTCGCATGCCCATGAACATTATATTCATGTTTACATCCTTCCAGCTGTAGCATCTTTTTTGGCTAAAAATTCTTCTTATTTTCAAACCAACCACAATAACTCCGTAAGTCTTTGACCCTTTTTATGACTTTGGTTACTCACCACCTTTCATTTGGAAATGACTTTCATATCTTGCTTTTAGTAAACTTCTTTTCAAACTACCTTTTGCTGTTGCAATATGATACAGAGCTCTGTTTTTCTTGCTTTGTTTGGTTTTTGTTGGGAAAGACAGGGGAAGGGCTGGTATTGGCACAATACACATTTATGGTCTGCCTCCAATGTACTGAGCACTCAATCCCATGTCAGGTGGAGAACTATAAATAAATTATGGCCTTTGCCTTGAAAGCCTATAAAACCAGGGGGAGACAGAAAGCAAAACAAAATTTCAATAGCAAGACTTTCTACTTTTTAGAACACAGGGAGGACTAGAGGAAAATTAATCGGTCTAGGCAAGAAGAAAGAAGGTCACCATATGTTGTTACTTAGTACCCACTTTTAATCAAAAGCAGACTTTTGCCTATCAGAAATCTTGCGGTCCCTCTCCATTTGCAAGAATTGTACTTCCAGATTATACAGGGCTATTCATGTTTCTCACATAGTCAATTACCACCTCTTTCCCTAATTGACTGAAGACTAGAATTATCTATAATGCAGCCCTAACATGGGGAGCAGTCAGCAAATAGGGGCATGTCAGACTGAGGATAGATCATGCCATATTATGTACTACCTTTTGAATTTTATATTTTATTGTTTAGTGCTCCTGGCTAAATAAAACCTGCAGATCACTTCAAATTATTTAGGAATTAATGTTTTTCTTTATTGTAAACTTGCCATAGGCAATAGGAACAATAAAATTCTTCATAACAGGGTACTGCAATTAAATACCAAACCTTTAACTAGAGTCAGAGGAAATAAACTGCTCACCTTAAAATAAGTGAGGTATTAGCAGAACTCAAACATATAGACAACCCAAGGAGAATACTTGTTTTTTGTTGTTGTTGTTTTGTTGTTGTTAGTAAATATTGGGCCTCAATATACCTCTTCCTTCAACATGTGCTAAAATATAAGGATATATCACCCTCCACATATTAAAACTATATTGGGGGGCGCCTGGGTGGCTCAGTTGGTTGAGCGACTGCCTTCAGCTCAGGTCATGATCCTGGAGTCCCAGGATCGAGTCCCGCATCGGGCTCCCTGCTCAGCGGGGAGTCTGTTTCTCCCTCTGACCCTGCTCCCTCTCATGCTCTCTGTCTCTCATTCTCTCTCTCAAATAAATAAATAAAAAAAAAATCTTTAAAAAAAAAAAAAAAAAAAAAAAAAAAACTATATTGGTTTATTACTGGAGTAATTGGTGCTTCCATTGTCCTAGATAAATAGGCTTTTCATATTTGAGTTTTTAAATAATTTTTTCTAAAGCTTTAACATGTTTTGACTTATATGGAGCTGTTATACTATTTGACATATAAAGTTTAAATATTATTTTTTTTTATCATGAACTGCTTGTCAATTTTGAATAGCATAAGGGTGAGAGAGGGTGAGGTAGACTGTAATGGGGCATGATGTTGTTGGAAATGTTCTAAATTCTAGTTTGAGTGGTGGTTATGTGGAAATATTCAATTGTCAACACTCATCAAATTATACTTAGAATCTGTACATTTTTTTGTACACAGATAATGCCCCAATTAAAAAAAAATCTTAACAGTAGGGACTAAAGGGGTGCCTCGGTGGCTCAAAGTGTCTGACACTTGATCTCAGAGTCATGAGTTCAAACCCCATGTTGGGCTCCACACTGGGTGTGGAGACTACTTAAAAAGAAAAAAAGGTGAAAGTAGACTCATTAAAACATTTTTAATAAAGAGCAACAATTTAGAAATTTAAAACCATTTAGAACAGTTTCAAATTGCTTACCAAAATAAAAGTAATAATAATGAAAAGATTAATTAATGGATATCTGTTGTCATATATTAAGGTTATTTTATACTTAAATATTAAGGATATTTTATAGGGTACAATAAATTGTTTGCTGCCCTACAGACTGATTCTTGAAATTCATGTGAATTTCCTTATAACCTGCAGCAAATTAAATGAACCATCTTTTAAAAAAAATTATTTATCTATTTTTAGAGAGAGAGTGCACACAGGCAGGAGGAGGGGCAGCAGGAGAGGGAGAGAAAGAATCCTAAGTAGATTCCCCCCCAAACCCTGCTGAGATCATGACCTTAGCCTAAACCAAGAGTCAGACGCTCAACCAGCTGAGCCACCCAGGTGCCCCCTAAATGAATCATCTTAAACAAAAATTTCCTGAAACAAATTAGAAGGTCCAAACATTTTACAAAGTAAGTTTGAACTTACTAACTCTGCTTCATTTAGGACCAGGTTATTTAATTTATCACTGAATTATTAAAGAAACACTTTCCTTGGCCAGTCTGCCAGTGTTCATATATTTAATTGTTGTCAGCAAAACCACAGCCTGGCAAGACCATTGTGACATGCATCACAGAATTAAACCATTTGCCTCAACATTTCAAGTGGCCTGGAAATTTGTAGTCCATCTTTCACATTCAGTCAGTTGTAAAATCTCGCTGAATATATTCCATTTCTACTGGAGCTTCCCAATTTATTCCTCACCTGCTGCCATGTACACAGTTATAATTACCTCCTAATGACTGCTTTGCCTTCGACCTCATCACCTCCTCACAAGTAAAGAATCCATCCTGCTCACAAGTCGGTAATGTTCCTTCTCAAGTACAGATCAGACTACATTGTTACGTGTTTTCTGACCAGACACAGTAGCCTTAGATAAAAGTGCAGTGTCTGCCTATAGATTGCTACCACACGTTTTCTGAATCAAAAATCAGATAGTATGGGGTTATGCACATACCAAGAGTCAGGCTCCACTTCCCTTCTCTTTTATTAGATAGCTAGCTAGGTAGGTAGGTAGATAGGCATATATGATATAAACGTATGTTTTTGAATTGAAAACCCCTCTCCTCTTCCCTGATTTTCCAGCTGCAGAACTATATTTTTGGCAAGAACTCCCAGAGGAGATGTGCAGTAGCTATAGGGACAATTTGTAAGGTCTTTTTTTTAAATAAAGGATTAGAATATTAGGTGAATTTCTTTTGCCCTGCAAAACACAGACTATATTGGATCTTCAGGAGTCTTGTGTATATGTGTGTGTGTGTGTGCATGTGCATGTGTTTACACATATACACAGAAAACCTGCTTGTACTTCCTACAATCCATATGTATTTTACAGCTACAATTCTGTACTTTTGAATGTGGCACCCTTATTTTAGAACAGCCGTTCTCAGCCTTGCCCATAAATTTGAGGATCCTAGAGAGTTTTTTATTTTTATTTATTTTTATTTATTTTAAAGATTGTATTTATTTATTTGACAGAGAGAGACACAGCTAGAGAGGGAACACAAGCAGGGGGAGTGGGAGAGGGAGAAGCAGGCTTTCTGCTGAGCAGGGAGCCCAGTGTGGGGCTGGATCCCAGGACCCCGGGATCATGACCTGAGCTGAAGGCAGACGCTTAACGACTGAGCCACCCAGGCGCCTCCTTCAAAGAGTTTCATTTAATTGTTTTGAGTTGTAGTTTTGATGCTAGGAATTTTAGAGTCTTTTCAGGTGATATTATTGTTTGGCTAAGTTTGAGAACCATTATTTTAGGGATTTGCTTTTTGAGATACTTGAAAATAAAGCATATAACTTTCCTGTAGCTATTTGCATTGGCCTGAACTTCCTTATTCATTATTCATTAAGGGTAAAAGGCATGACCAAGATGCCTCTAGATCCCAAAATCAACTCTGGTGGATTGCATAAAGCAGATGAAGGTGCTACCCACAGGCTCTCTCCACAGTCTGTTTACTTGATGGCGTGCAGTTTTGCAGTGAAACCAACAGAGATTACATAAAGGGGAGGGAAACACTTTGGTGTCCTCAGGCATCAGAGAAGACTAAGTGAGGAAACCTCCATAAAACACCCTACAGAATAATTGCACAGCAAATGTCAGTTCCTATCTAATCTTCACTTTCTCAAGCAGTGAATTCTTCAAATTGTATACAGTAAGTATGTGTGTTGTATATATATATACATATACATATACATATATATATATATATCAGTTATACCTCAATAAATCTGTTTAAAAAATTAGAAAGCTTATGCAATGCATCTCCTCTAGGAGGTATCCTTTTGGGTCTCATAAAAGGGTTTTCCAAAAGCTGTGATCAGCTAACTACAGCCCAAGGGCCAAACCTGACACACGACTTATTTTAGGATAGCCTGTGAGCTAAGAATAGTTTTTATTTTTTTTTCAATTTTTATGAAGAAAAGAGGGTTAATTGTATGAAATTTAAATTCCAGTGTTCATAAATTTAATTGGAACAAAATCTTTCCCACTTATTACCATATTGTCCATGGCTCCTTAAGTACTATAGTGACAGTGTCAAGTACGGCAGTGTGACAAGACCATAAGGCCCTCAGAGCCTAAAATATTTATGATGTGGTCTTTTACATGATAACTGGGACAACCTCTGATCTAAAAGCAGTTGGGAAATAATAAGTTTATACCCTGGAAGTCAGTATCCAAAACATTTAGCCCATTCTGCCCTCCCTGTACCAAGAAGAAATCAAGCCATTATTGCCACTCTCAATTTGTGCAAAATAAAGTTGATGAGGTAATAAGGACATTTCAAAGAGAAAACAAATGGTGTAACTAGACTTTGAAAATGAAACAAAACAAAGCAAGCAAAGAAATTTCAAACCTCGGAGCAATTAACATCCCTCTTCAGATACAAGCAGCAGAGTTTGAGTGGTAAGAGTTTGTTTCTGCTAGGAAACTTACTGCTGTTTGTCAGTAGACAGAGAAACTATCTGGAAAAACCAACAAGAATATGAGATAGCTGAGGTAGCAGCTATAATCTGTCATACCAATAAAGAAAACAACATTCTTTTAAAAAAATCTTTATTTGTGGGGCTCCTGGGTAGTTCAGTCAGTTCGCCGTCTACTTGGAGCTCAGGGAGTCTGCTTCCCCCTCTCCCTCTGCGCACCCCCCACCCCGCCCGCCCCGCTCCCACTCGTGCTCTCTTCTCTCAAATAAATCAATAAAATCTTTTTTAAAAAATCACTTCAAAAAAATCTCTATTTGTTATCACTGGACACATGTGTGTCCCACTTTATTGTAGAGAAACAAAATGGATTATCTAAAATCTAATGTCTAAAACTATTTCACATTTGCCTCTCAGATAAATCCGTTAATAAGAAAGAGGTTTGGATAGTTCTGCTAGTTAAATTCTCCGTGTCAGTATGGCTAGGCCATGCTGCCCAGTTTGGTCCAACATTACTCTAAGTATTGCCATAGAGGTATTTTGTAGATATGATTTACATGTACATCGCTTGACTTCGGAAAAGGAGATTAACCTCCATAATGTGGGTAGGTCTCGTCCAATCCCTTGAAGACCTTTAGAGCAAAAACTGAGGCTTTTTAGAGAAGAAAGAATTCTGCTTCGGGACTAATGTAGAAATTGTGCCTGAGATTCCTGCCTGCCAGCCTGCCCTACCCATTTTGGACTTTCTAGCTCCCATAATCACATGAACCCATTCAAAAAATAATAAATCTAGATAGATAATAGATAGATGATAGATCAATCTATGGATAGATAGATCGATCAATCCTACTGGTTCTTCTTTTCTGGAGAACTCTGGCTGATACAGCATTTTTTCCACTGGCTCTGGTTCTCTTGCAAGGTCAAGGCTTTGGCATGGCTCCACTGTGGTCTCAGCTCCCATTACATGGCCTGCTGCACCCTCCCCTCTGTATGTGCTGTTGTAATTACTATTTCCTCTCTTTGCCCTTTCAGGGCTACTGGTAGTAACAGAGCCCCCATTTTTCTACTCCAGGATACAGCACTCCATCTTTTGGCTTCCCTGTTTCTTAAGCACACATTTGAAAACAGTGCCTGATTTATCTCTCCTCAAATTACCCTAATGAAAGCATCCTAAGTGTTTTCTCCCTGGACCCTGACTGATAGAACACTTACAGAATTATCAGAATAAAGTCTTTGTAAAGTGCTGAAAATGATGCCTGCCCTGTATTAGTATTAAAGTCTTCAGTAAAATGCTAGCCATCATTAATCTGATTGCTCTAGTTTAATAGTTTAATCTTTGTTGCAGTGGCTTCTAAACATTCAGTTTCTGCACTGATAAATATTTCTGAACATATTAAAAATCCCTCCTCCTCTTTCCAAGGTTCTGCTGAGTCTCTCTCTAGGGGACTCCGGCCGCATCTTGACAGTGATTCAAAGGCTGCAGCAGCCTCAGGGTCAAAGACTCTGTCTCTCCAGAGGCTGGGGTCACTTCACCTGTTCAAGAAGGGCCGGTTTCCTTCAGGTCATATGGAAAAGAAACATCTTTCCAGAAGCAGAAACGAGGAAAGAAATCTTCTCATTTAAATGGGATGGGAGGGGAGGTGGTGTACAATGATCCCCTGCCTTTTGTTTCACAAACATATTGGGTTGCACCATTTTGGGGAAAATGATCAAATCATATTTTTACTTGCCCCCCAAATTATTTTGCTCTTAAATGTAACAATAAAAAAGTAAACATTTTTCAAGTATCTGTAGGAGGAACATCCTTCTACCCTTCCTCCTCATCTCTGATCCCATCACAACCACCACCATTTTCCCACCTACCTTCCTAGACTCTACTAGCTGTTTTCCACAGTGAGCCTAAGTCATCTTCCTAAAACAAATATATGATCACGTTTCTCCCCAGCTTAACATATGTTGCTTGGTCTCCACTGTTTACAGGATAAAATAGAAGTTCCTCAGCATGACCTCCAAATACATTTCTAGCCTTATGTTCCATTCATCCTAATCCCTTAGAGTTCCCTGGGCATCTGGAAATGCTTTATATTTCTACTTTGTGGGATGTTTATTTATTTATATTTGCTTCTCCCTTGTCTTGGTGCACTATGTCTGCTTCCATCCCTTGTTTATCTAGCCAGCTTCTGCTATTCTTTCAAGTTTCAGCTCAGTCAGAAGGTCGTTTCATCTGTTGCCCAAATCTAAATAGATACCTCTTCATGTGTGTGTGTGTGTGTGTGTGTGTGTGTGTGTGTGTGTGTGTGTGTGACCGTAGCTTTCTGCAAAGACCTCTGTCACTACCCTGCCACTACAGTGGCACCCTCAGCTTATCTTCTTGCACTGTGCCCATTCATCCCTCAGTGTCACAGTTGTTTCGGCATAGAGCAAGCACTGGATAAAGCCTCAGCAAGTTAATGGACAAATACATGGATGAACATACTGGTGAGCCAAGCAATAAAAACCCACATTGGCTCTTTATATTATTGTCATGACAATTATTATTAAATTTAGATTTTTCTCAAGCTGTTCATGAATAACATTTTTCTGAAAGCCTTTGTCTAAGGCTACTAACCTTCACAGCCCAACTCAGATCTTTCTTTTTTTTTTTTAAGATTTTATTTATTTATTTGAGAGAGAGAATGAGATAGAGAGCACGAGAGGGGAGAAGGTCAAAGGGAGAAGCAGACTCCCCGCCGAGCAGGGAGCCCGATGTGGGACTTGATCCCGGGACTCCAGGATCATGACCTGAGCCGAAGGCAGTCGCTTAACCAACTGCCAACTCAGATCTTTCAACTAACATTTTACTCCTTAGCCAGAGTCCTCAGGATTCAACCAACAGTCACTGAAAGCCCTCATTTTTTATCTTTGTTCATGATCTTCTTTAACCTGAACTTCCTTAACATTAAACTGTATCTTTCAAACTCGGGGTCAGATCAATTGATCATGAGCCTTTATCATATTCTCTAGTCACTCTAAACTTTCTTATCCTATTATATGTAGTTATTATTTGAGAGAGGGAATATAATCTAAGGATAACTAGATTTGAGTGATGGCTCAACCAATTCTGTAACTATAACTTTGGAAAGTAGTTTATCCTCTCTGAACCTTTCTATCTTTATCTGAAATGCAGTTGGTTACAATCTACTTATTTTGCCTCTTGGTTATTAGAACTACAAGCAACTAGTATGTGAAAGGCACTGGTACAAACTTGGAATGTTGTGGGGGGCATTTATTAGACATATACACCTTGGAATCAAATGATTTCTGGAAATTCATCTGTCAATCTAACATGATTTAAGTTTTCAAAAATCTCCTTTTCATTTAAAAGAGCTACTGGGGCACCCTCAGTGGCTTAGTCAGTTGAGTGTCTGACTCTTGATTTGGGCTAAGATCATAATCTCATGGTCGTGAGATTGAGGCCCACGTGGGGGCTGCATGCTCAGTGCAGAACCTGCTTGGGATTCTTTCCCCCTCCCTTTCCCTCTGCCCTTCCCCTGCTGTCAATAAATAATAAATAAATAAATAAAATCTTAAATACAAGTTAGTTTCTTAAAGTGCTTTACATTTTTTAAAGTGCTTTACGTTCATAATTCTTTGTAAATGTATTTTCTTTAAATACAACAATATAGTAATTGTGTTGGCAGCCCTATATTTTGGAAGTACTAGTCTCTGAAATGCAGTCACCATCTGCTTGCTGTTCACACTTGATTCCCACTTGCTGCTTGACCTCTTTTAAATTGGCACATCCATTTTTATCTTCGGATTTATTCAGTTTATGAGGTCGCTGGCTGCATTAGCAATGTGTCTGACCAGTGGGAAGTGTTCATGAAGGAGATAAGCCAAACCAGGAAATAGTGGTTCAGAATCTTCAGGACCCTGATGGTGGGAAGAGGAAACAGAGAGGAAACGGGAGGATAGAAAAACAAGAGTTACAGGAAACAGGCCCTCAGCCAAGCCCACAAAGAAGAGATTAGGCCAATTTGTCTGGAAGCTGATCAAGTTGTAAAACCTTTAACTCTGAGCACATTCAGGGCAGAGTTTGATGCAAAATGACAAATTATTTTGCAAGCAAAAGCAACAGCTGATGATAGGTTTTTTGCTGGTATTTCATAGCCATTTTAATGCAACACACAAGGATTGAAGTTTCAACTGTATTTCTTCCTTTTTTTTAAAATTTAATTTATACTTTATTTGGATTCTAGTGAATTAGAACATCAGATATCGAGCTCCCTTTCCATCTTTTGACTTACTAGCTAGAATATTTCAATAGGCCCAACAATAACATCTTCCTTTTGCAGTTTTGGTAACAGAATGAAGGAAGAGGTGCTCTTCCTGGGAAAAACAAAGGAAATCTGTCTGAAAATAAATCCCTTATTCTATATTTCTATGTGTAACAACTAATAATATTGATTTGGCAGTTATTTGGTAAATAGAATTTGTAAGAAAGTTTTTGATGGTCCTCCAGCAGATTTTATTTTGGCTTAGGGTGCCTGCATTAATCAAATCAATCGTATAATTTCTAAAACTTAGAATTTTTTTTGAAACTTATATATTCCTAAAATTGTCAAATTTGTTTTGTTTTTGCATTTCAGGTATTATTGTCATATTATGTTCAACAGCAGGAAATTTTTGAAAAAAAAATCTTATGTAAGACCCCAAGGTTAAAAAAGAAAAAAAAAATAAGACCCTATTGCAGTCAGAGCTATTTTAAATGAAATTCAGTAAAGACCTTAGATTGCATCTATTTTGAAAATGATTGAAATTCAGTTTGTTTATTTCTGAGATGAGAATCCTAACCAGGAAATTCTGTATGATTCTACAACATTGTTCAGCAGTAGAGCAAATTTAGAGCCTTTAACTTAGAGTTTAATAATCTCCCCCAATGTGTTCAAAGGGGAAGTTCCTAGAGCAAATCCATCAGACTCACCCATAACACATGATAAACAGATGCTAAAGGATCCTGAGGCACATCTTAGATTTACTGAATCAAAATCATTTGGAGTAGGACCCAGGATTTTGCATTTTATTAACTCCCTATATTACTTTTAGTGTACATTAAAAATTAGGAAGTCTTGCTCTTTTTACTCCATGGGGTCTTCTGTGACTCTGTATTGTAGGCATTGTCTTAAACTTGCTCTCATCCATTTACTCATTTATTTCACAATTTTTCAAGTGCTTATTGTGTATAGGGTATTGTACCAGATGCTGGCCCTACAATGTTAAGCAGAACATTCAAGGTCTCTTCCCTCATGGCGCATAAAATAAAGTGAACATTAATGAAGCTAAATCAAACAATTTGACCGATAGCCAATAGGGTTCTTTGCAATATTTCTTCCATGATAAAGGAACACTTAGGACCAGTGTTCTGAAATGAAGCATTTCCCTGATAGTGGTCCCCCTTCCCTAGATTTTCCCAAGATAATCCGCAGCCTTTTACATGGTGGTTCCTAAAAATGGTTTTGCATTTAAAGTAATTTTCATTGATTATTTTTTCTTTGTTTCTTTCTTTTTTTAATTTTTTTTCCTTTATAGCCACCAAGAACTTCTGTCTCTTGGTAGCAGCAGCACTACATGGGTTACCATGGTAACAATGCATTTTGGGGGATAACAAAAAGTAAATATGCATGTACTATGTCAGCACATCAGTTGCTAATTCCTGGTGGAGGTCTGAAATTGTGTGCGGCAGGCTTTTGCTTTGAAAATGGTCCAAGTTTCTGTTTTTAAATATATTTTGTTAATTGAATAGTTGTAGCTTATTAATTAGAGTCAAGTAAGACACTTTTTTTTTAACAGTCATTTAAGAAGGGTCAGAGAGAGAAGAAAAATGTATCCTTTAAAGATAACAACTGTTTAATGAATCTAATAGAAGGAGCTAAATTAAGCATGGTAAAAAGATCAAAATGACATAGAATTTTAAGTCATGTACTCAAAAGTCATACACTCAAGGCTTTTGCATTAATCTTTTAAATTCAGGGAGCAAAGAAGAAATACAGTAAATATTTATTAAATGATAGCATTCTGTGTCAGAAAAATAGAGAATATGGGACTAAAAGAATCACAGACAGTCATCTAGTCCCAATTAGCATAGTCAGAGACAAAGCCCTAGCTTACGCTCTTCCTTCTCACTATAAGTCTATCATTTCCCCCATGAGTGTTGAAATGGTACCTTTTAGCAAGTAGGGCATGATGATCAGTGGTCTCATTCTCTCTCTGCTCCTTGTCCTGCTGCCACGGCCACCACTCATCACCTGTTACCTCTATTCCAATATGCGTTGAATTATTAACCCAGCCTTCTTTCTTGACTTTCTTGTTCTATCTTCACACTTCCAGAATAAAATGACATGTTCTCAAAGCATGTGACATACTCCAAGCTGCTTGTTTTGGTGTTTAAGGTCTTTCCCGGGGTGGACCCAGCCTCACTCTGTAGGATCTCCCATGGTAACTTCACATAGCTTCCTGGTCCACAGCTACCAAATTACTTGCTTACCCATGAGCATTCCAATTCTTTTTCGTGTTTCTGTAGTTTTGCCTAATCAAGCCATTTTTTGATGCATGCCACTTTTACCTTGCTAGAAAAACTGCATAATTTAACACACTGTCCAGAAAACACTGTCCCTTTGGGATCTCTCCTGAATTAATCCCAAGTGCCAGCATGGATAGCTGTTTTTGTTTTTCAGATCACATGGCACTTTTTACACATCTCTGTTAAGTTTTCACCATGTTGCAATTATAGGTTTACAACTCTGCCTGTGTTCAGGAAGAAGTCCCATGTCTGACTCACCTTTATGTATCCAGTGACGAGGATGAGACATGGAACAAAAGATAGTGAGTGACTGAATGAATAGCCAAAGCTATTGAGGTGTAGAATGATTGTTTTTGACACCTACCAAGCAGGAATTATACATTAAGACAAACAAAAATTCCTTTATTCTCTCCCTTGCTATAGATCTCAAGAGAGTATGCTGATGGGGAGAAAATAAATATTGCTTCATCTCTCTCCCTATCAACTGCTTGTTTGTAATAGATCCATTCTCCCAAGGTCAAAGTTACTCTAGATCTGAATGAAATACACAAAGGAATGACTGACTGTTCCTTGTATACTTTGCATTACTAGACAACTGCATTGGTAAAGCCCTTTTCAAACCCAGAACTGATACTATCTATAGAATTGTAGGTCCAAATTCTGTCATTTGGAATCATAGAGTTTAAATTTCCTGTATTTTCCACATGAGTACCTTTGAGTGCTTGTTTATATTAATTATATCTAGTGTCCAGACTACATAATCTTTGTCCCATCAGCTTTTTATCACTGGGCAAAATACCTAGTTCTGTCACCATTCTGACTGCATCACCTGTAAGCAGTACCCTTGACAGGGTCTTCAGTGATCAGTTTTAGCTGGAATGATGAATCCTGGAAATATTTGGTTTTAAGAAACAGAGATAGAAAAGTATTATTATAATTTTTGGTGATAACAATATCATTAAATAATAATAGACAGTTGTTGATTTCCCTCCCATAAGCCAAGGACTGTGCTCATCAGTTCATGTATATTGTCTCATTCAAACTTTAAAAACAAACAAACAGAAAACAATCTGAAAGAGATATGATTACCCTAATTTAAGAAGTGAGAAAACTGAGCCTAATAGTGAAATATCTTGCCTAGGCTGTTACATCCTGATATTAATAACTCTAAACATTGTGTTGTTTTCACAGAAAATCAAAATCAACTCTTAGACCTTCTTTATTTGTTCTGCTTTTAAAAAGCAATGTAAGTAAAGTCAAAAATTGTATGAAAAAAATTAAATTACTACACTATAATTCCATTGGATTATAGATTCGGATGTCCATTGGAATCCCCCAAGGGCATGGATATAGGAATACAAAGAGAACAAATAATATAAAATACCCAGGAGGGTGAATTCTGTTTCTCGATAGAATCTCGACTAACAGTGGTTTGTACAATACAGTTTGTATATGCTGTTGTCTTCTGTGGCAAAGCCTGCTTCAAAAGGCGTATTGGGAAAAAAAAGTTAAATCATTTTGATTGTGCTGCAAAATACATTTTTCATCTGAAATATACTATGTTGCAATGAAGACCAACCTATGAAACCTATTCTTGGAAGTCTGATTATTGTTTCAGATGAAAAGGCTGAAAGATAATTTTGAAAACTGTACCTACTGTGGAATTTTAAAGTTTTGAATCAACTTTGCCTTCCTAAGATATTCACACTGAAAGGCAAGGAAGTGATATCTCCTCAACATTTATCCTTCAGGCCCCACGACTGCCTTCATCTCATAAAAATAGAGCAGAGTTATGATTTATCATTTATCATTTTCTCTTGAAACTCCAATCTTTCCATTGGCAAGAAGTGTGACTGAAGGCAAAAATAATAATTAAATAAATAGAATAAAATAAACCAAAAACATTGAAAAGGATAGGAAATAAGATTGAATATACAGGAAATTCTGTGGTAAGGTAAAGCAAGAGAGTGATTTAAAGCCGTTGCATTCTAGCAGAAACCTTTTTAGTAAGAAAGCTGTAGAAGATGGGTGAATTAGTGAAGGAAGAAAAAAGAAGAGGAGGGAGGGTACTAAAATAAACTGAGTATTCTCTGTTAGTTTCATCAAAACTGAGGCCTACAAAAAATTTCATGCATGTACTTGGACACCGGTGTACATACAGATTTTATCTTCCATTTCAGCAGATTCACAGATTTCCAACACTTTCCTACGGACTTTCTGGAGTGTACGTGTGCCTCTTTGTGCTCCAAGCTACTTTTTTCAGTAAAATGTAAGTTTTATCTTTTGTTTTACATGTAAGGAAATTAAAGGTCAGAAATGTTTCTTATATCCGTGGTTATCTAATCAACAGAATTGGAGATTTAAATTTCAGATTGTCAGGGCACCTACGTGGCTCAGTTGGTTATGTGTCTGACTCTTGATCTCAACTCAGGTCTGATCTCAGGTTTGTGAGTTCAAACCCCATGTTGGGCTCCACACTAGGCATGGAGCCTACTATAATTAATTAATTAATTGTCTGAGGTAACTGCATGCCTCTCCATATAATACTTTTATTTTGATTTTTGTAGACATGTGTGGTGTGTTTGTGTGGTGTGTTCTGCACACACATGTGCGTATATGTGTGTGTATGAAATGAGAAAAAAATGATATATGGTTGGCAATATTTTTGCATTTTACTCTTTCTAAGAAACAAGTGAAAAGCCAGGTGACTACCAAAAAGATGGAAAGGCATTAATTTTAAAATAAAAGTAGTTACTTAAGTTGAATGATGATATGTGTTTGTTATCACCTTATAGTAGGCACCCATTGCATAGCAATTCGTATTTCCATGGCCCCACCTCTCCCTCCAGCCACCTCCATGGCAACCACTGTATAGCGGCACCTCCCTGAGGTCTTTGCCAAGATCTCTTGTGTCCTGCCTCAGGGCTTCTCTGACACCAAGGTACAGGGAGCCAGTACAAACTCACTGAGCGCTCAGGGCTGCGCAACCCAGAATCTTGCTGATTTTGAGCAAGGCCTGGAGCAAGAAAGCTTTCTAGGAGGTCCGGATGGTGGCACCAGCTGTGTTGCCACATGACCCAGCATATTCAATAACACCCAGTTATCTAGGCTGCATAAGAGTGGTGTGCAGAAAACTTCAAGAGGGGAATCTCAGTTGAGATTCCTAGGGCCTAGAGAAAGCCAGCCTTCTATGGCAGAAAACTCCTTGGAATCTAAAAAGAAGCTCTTAACATGCTACTGGGCCCTTGTAGAGACTGAGAGCCTGTAAGTGGAGGACAGCAAGTGGCCATATGTCCAGAGTTGCCCTTCAAGACTTGTTATGAGGTCACAGTGGTGCAGCAGCAAATCCCCCAGGGCAAGCAATGGAAATATCTGCAGCATGAGCCCAGGCTCATTCAAGGAGTATATATAAGTCACATGTACATGTAGCTCAGTCTCCCACATCACTTCCCTGTATCTCATTATTGCCAGTCCCTCAACCCAAATACTCCCCTCACAAACACATCTTTGTTTTGATGACCAGTTAATGGGGAGGAAAACACTTGGGCCTTGTTCACAAACAGGCCAGTGTGGTAAGTTGGTATAAGCCCCAAATGGACTCCTACCTTACCAAGAACCACCCAGGGTGTTCCCAAAGAAGAGAGGTGGAAATACTCCCAGTGAGTAGAGCTTTGGTATTCCTGGTCATCAACTTTGTGGAAAGGAGTAAGAAGCCTCAGGTGTGGACATACGAGAACCGCCCCCCCCCTCCCCGCCCCTGCGGGAGAAAGCTTGGCCTATTTATAGAAGACTCAGAAGGAGCAAGACTGAAGGATTAGAACAAGGATATCTGGGAAAGAGGCACCTGACTAGACTCAGAGGAGGCACTCAACTAACAAATGGATGTCTGATCTTGTGAATATCAGCTAGCATTTTCCTTCAGTCAAACCAGTGTTAGTGCAGTGGCCCATGAGTGGAATGGTCATTGTGGCAAGGATGAAGATGAAAATGGGCCAGACATCATGGGCCTCTCTCCCAAAATATATGATCTAGCCACTGTGAACACTCAATGCCAACCTAACCCACAAGCAGCAGAACCAAGGACTGCATCCTCAAAAAGGATCCCTCTCTTAAATGATCAGCAGTCACTTGATGGCAGATTAGCTCCATTGGAAATCTTCTGTACTGAAGATGCAGTGATTTTTCACATAAGAGTTTGCCTTTTCTGCTTGCAGTGACTATGGAAGTATCACCATCCAAATATTGCAGAATTCCTTAGCCATTTCCATGATATTCTGCACAATAATTCCTCAGACCAAGGGACTGATTTTTTGGCAGCAAATGTACACTAGACCTGTGACTATGACCCACTGGTTTTACCATACATGTCATGATGTAAAAATAGACAACTCAAAGAACAGTGGAGTAGCCCACTAAAGATTCATCCAGAGCATCAGTTCAGAGATGAGTCCCTGCAGAATTTAGATGCTATCCACTCATATGTGAGATATTTACTGAATTGACCACTCTTTTATGGTGCTATGTCTACAGCAGCTACAATACATAAATTCAGGAACCACATTGTGGAATCATTAACAACTCTTTTCATCATCATTCTATTTGATCTAATTTGACCTAATTTTACCTAATTAGGGGGAATAAGAAATTATGTTTTCCACTCCCATGATCATAGACAAGCCTATTTTAATGGCTACTCATTTGGGCTGGGGGGAGGGGTCACTTCCATCAGAGTAAATCACTTCCACCAAAGCTAATGCTCCCACCTTGGGATCCTGCCACTGGCCTAGTACACAAACAAGAATTGCTATCCTAGCAGAGGTAATTGCCCCTGGTTAGGATGAACCACTGTCCTGTTATTGGGTTGTCTTTTTGCACTTCTATATCTGGTAATACTGATGAAAAGGAAATTATAGGAACCACAGCTCATAAGGGCAAGATAATCAAGGGCTCAGATAACTCTTTGGGGATAAAGAGTCTAAATCACCCAGCCCTAGATAAGCATCCTAGAGCAGCAAAAGTGCTGTCCAAAGGTAAGGGAAATATAAAATGAGTGCTGGAGGGTGGTAGTCCCTCCTTATCCATGGGTGATATATTTCAAGACCCCCAGTGGATGCCTGAAAACACAGATAGTACCAAATCCTATATATACTGTTTTTTCTATGCATATATACCTATGAGATTAAGAGATTAACAATAACTAATGATAAAATAGAACGATTATAGCAATATATTATAGCCAAACTTATGTGAATGTGGTCTCTCTCTCACAATATCTTATTGTACCATATGCATCCTTTTAGTGATGATATGAGATGATAAAATGCCTATGTGATGAGATAAAGTGAGGTGAATGACAAAGGTGCTGTGATATAGTGTTAGGCTACTACTGACCTTCTGATGATCCGGTCTGTCGGTTGGTTGTGGGTAACTAAAACCAAGATCCAAACTGCAGTTGGCTGTGGGTAACTAAAACCATGCAAAGGAAAACCACAGATAAGGAGCCTCTAATATATACAAATGATGGATTTCACTTAGCGTTTCTTCACCAAGAGTAGCAGTGGGGTTTGTAAGTTGTCCTACTAAACTTCTGTAATTAGCCCTTGCAGAGATTGCCAACTCTGAACGGTCCTCGCTGAGAGGCTGAACTTAAATGATGTAAGCCAATCTGAGTGTTGAAAAGAGAGCTGTGGTGGACACTTCTTACTTCGGCCCCTGTTGAGGCAACTTGTTCTGTGCATGCTCCATGAGCTTCACCCAGGTACCACTTTTTTTTAGACCAAGAAATTCTTTGGATTTCTTGGATTTCTTTGCCCAAGGGAACTCTAGTGACATTCATGCAGGTGCAACCAAGAAGGGTATAGGAGGTAAAGCCTAGGGGCTCCCTTGAGCAGCGCAACATGGACACTCATGGATAAATGCCTTTCCTTTTGGTGCCAAGCAGTCAGTTTTGTGAGCAGTTGCACCAGGCTCCTCAGAAGGCAAGACCAAGCAGTAGTAACACAGAGGGCCAACCAGCAATGCACTTTATTGGTTTTTCTTTCTTAATTGTATTCCTAGGTTACTCACTCCTGTACTCTGGAATAAATTCCCAAATAAACTACCAGTGTGCAAGGGTTTTGTATTGGGCTATGGTGTCACAGAACTTAGGTTAAAACAATTCAATTTAGGTGTTTCTTGTTTTAAAAAAATATATATATACACACATATGTGCTCATTATTTTCATTTTCCTGCTATCAGGAAACTATCAGTGGAAACTTGACGATGGACTCCATTCTATTGTACTTCTAGGCTAGATCAGGATATTTCCACTGAGGACTTGGCATTTGATATGGTTTATGTCTGGCTTTGGGTATGTGTTGGCTTTCAGTAAGGTTTTGGAATGCTGCTGTCTTACAGGTTAATCACATTATTTTCTGAATGATAACGTTCTCTGTTTTACCCGAGATGGTGCATAGGTACATAAAAATATGTGGCTAATGAATATTAAGCTTTGGGCAAAAGCTGAGCTATTGTGAATTCAAGAGGGATTGTGTGGGTACGGTCACTGAAAGAATTTCTCCAGAATCCGTTTCATTAATGAATACTTGTTATAATCTTACCATGTACTTCGTGAGTGTATATTCTGTCTGTCTTCAGCTTTGTAATACTTTGAGTTAGTCATTACAATTAGTATTTCCAAAGCTACACATCGAATTGCAGAATTGGGATTTGTACCCAGCCCTTTGGACTCCAAGGACTACATCTGCCTTAATATAATACACTCTATTACTAGAGTACATTCTATTACTAAGGCAGAATCTAGCTATGAGGTGTATTCAGGGATATAGAGAAGGTCGCAGTCATGCCTGAAGGGTATAAAAAAGGCTCATGAATCAGAAAAATTACATCACATTTCATTTGAATACCTTGCAGGTCGATATTCTATAGAGTATATAAAATGACAATAAAAGATAATGGAGAAAATAAAGATAATTCATTTTCTCAGAGGCATTGATCATCAGGAGAGGTCTATTTTATTTCTCTTTTGTACCAAATGGGGAATTTGTTAAATATTCTTAATTTACATAAAATATACAATGCAGTTCGACACTTTAAGTGCTCCTTGCACTTAGTTCATGACTATAAAATTGTTTCCAGGAAAGAGAAAGTTTTCAGTGTGTTTTATTTACATTTTTCCAAGTCCAACTTTGAAGCCATTAAATGAATAATTCATCAGGCTTGATGTTTTACGACTTCGTACAGTGCTTTTTATTTCAACTTCTCATTTGGTGCACCCATTTGCCATAGACTTGTCAACAGTCACTTGAGGATTCACCTCCTTTTCTCCATAAAGCAAGAGTTGAAGCCCAGAAGAGTTTCCCCTCATTACACACAGGCATTAGCCACCTCATGTCATATTGAATGGACAACTAGTCACATTTGCCACCTTCCTTTAATATTTACCATGGATTAGGTTTGAGTCACAATGATACTATGCCTGTAATCCACACAGAAGCAGATCAGTGGAGTGGAACGGCACACGCAGAAAAGCAAGAATGCTTAAATAATGGATTTAATAGAGAAATGAGTGAGAAAGTACAGGATGTTTCAGAAAGGGATGGCTCTGTGCTGGGTACAGGTGTTTAAACTGAGTGCAGCTCTTGAGTTCCCAAATAATAGTCCAGTTGGACTGGACTTCAGGTGCCATTCAGGTAGATGCTACCTAGGATTTTTCACCTGATATTTCAGAATTGTAAATGTGTACCCAATACAGTCCCACAGACAAAGTATAACATAAAATGTCTTTAGATTTGGGTATAATCATATCAATTTGTACCACCCAAAGGCAGCATGGCATGGTGGAAGAAAGCCTGTACCCACCTCTACTCTACACTTTATACTCAATAGCTGTGTGATTTTAGAAAAGTATGTTGACATCTCTGATTATTTTCCTCAACCATAACACAGAGGCCATGAAGAATAATGTATTGACTTGCTGTGTAAATAGAGTGATATATCTATGCAAAGGACATAAGTAGTGCTTAAAAATAATAGCTATAAATCTATAACTGTTATCTATATATTTTTCAGTAAGGTTTATGGTGGGGAACAAATAATTTGGGAAAGAAAAATACTGAGTGAGCCCTCCCTTTTTGTTATCTCTAGTAACTGCAGAAAATATGTCCACTTGCTGGCCACAGACTCTTTCAGAGCCACTGTGTGATGGAATTTTAAGAGGTTATTTTTACATTCTAGCACTATCCTAGTTATACATAGAAATTGTCTATAGAGTACTTTTTTAAATCATAGGTGTCCAAATTCATTCTACAGATACTGTGATCAAGTGGATTCTAGGAAAAGACATCTGAATTTGTATAAAAGCACTAAAGTAGTTTTGACATGTACCTAGGGTGGAGAACAGCAAATAAACTCAATAGTAAAAATTATTAGTGTAGTAATACATACTAGTTTTTGAACGTAGTGTGCTAGAACTTACACAGAGTATTTTACATATGTTTTCTCATTGAAACTTTTAATGTTGCTGGTCAGCTTATAATCATCACTTTGTAAGTGGGGAACCTGAAGCTCAGAAGTTAAATAACTTGCTCAAGTCCCCACAACCAGTGAATGACAAAGATGGTATCCCAGCCCAAGTCTGCCAAGTCCAGAGATGGTAGCCATTCCATATTCCTAGTGAACACATCATGCCCCTTGTTCCATGCTGGGATTTTCCCTGATGATAGTTTGTTTTCAAGCTGTCCAGCCTTGAGTAGTGGGAATTAACACTATAATCTTGTGCTTGAACTCTGGCAGGCCAAATACACCTTTTCACATTAAATATGCACCCTTATTCATGTATGTGGCCTAGGGAAAAAACAAACAAGGGAACAAATCTGCAGAAAATCCTGTGCATCATGTCTCCTTAGTCCTTGGATCTGGAGCTCCTGAGTGAAACTGATTTTTAAATAATATTTTTTTTTACTTTTATTTTACTTTATTTAAAACATTTTTTATTTAAATTCAATTAATTAACATATAATATATTACTGGTTTCAGAGGTACAAGCCTGTGATTCATCAGTCTTATATAATACCCAGTTCTCATTACATCGCCTGCCCTCCTTAATGTCCATCACCCAGTTACTCCATCTCCCCACCCCCTCCCCTCCAGCAACCCTCAGTTTGTTTCTTATGATTAAGAGTCTCCCTCTCTGGGGAGACGAACCATGAGAGACGATGGACTCTGAAAAACAAACTGAGGGTTCTAGAGGGGAGGGGAGTGGGGGGATGGGTTAGTCTGGTGATGGGTATTAAAAAGGGCACATTCTGCGTGGAGCACTGGGTGTTATGCACAAACAATGAATCACGGAACACTACATCACAAACTAATGATGTAATGTATGGTGATTAACATAACAATAAAAAATTTGAAGAAGGAAAAAAAAAGAGTCTCCCTCTCTGGTTTTGTCTTGTTTTATTTTTTCCTCCCTTCCCCTATGATCCTCTGTTTTGTTTCTTAAATTCTACATATCAGTGAGATCATATGATAGTTGTCTTTCTCGGACTGACTTATTTCACTTACATAATAGCTTCTAGTTCCATCTAGGTCATGGCAATAACAAGATTTCATTTTTGATGGCTGCGTAGTATTCCATATTGTGTGTGTGTGTGTGTGTGTGTGTGTGTGTGTGTGTGTGTGTGTGTATACACATGCCACATCTTCTTTATCTATTCATCTGTCAGTGGACATCTAGGCTCTTTCCATAGTTTGGCTATTGTGAACATTGCTGCTATAAACATTGTGCTGCAGGTACCCAGAGCTTTTAAACAGGAGTACCTGGGTGGTTCGGTTGGTTAGGCTTCCGACTCTTGGTTTTGGCTTAGGTCGTGATCTCATGGGTCCCGAGATTGAGCCCATGTGGGGCTTTGAACTCAGCAGGGAGTCTGCTTGAGATTCTCTCCCTCTGCCCCTTCCCCCACTCTCTCTCTCTCAAATAAATAAATCTTTTTTAAAAAAGCTTTTAAATATGTTAGTCTCTCTTTTCTTGAAACAAAAAGCATTTAACATTCTATTAGCTCCTGCCTTAGTATTTCCTATATTTCAAAATCCCATTCACTAATTACCTCCTCCAAGTAGCCTTTCTTGAGCCCCAAACAGCAGAAGTCTTTGTTCTCAGTGTATCCTACACATACCTCTGACTTTGTACTGATCACACTGTCACATAATTGCCTATTTCTCATGAAAATTTTGAATAGTTGACTGCTAGATACTTGCACATAGAAGTTTTTAGAAGGAACGAAGGAAAAAAGGGAGAGAGGGAAGAAAGAAGGGAGAGAGGAAGGGAGGGAAGGAGTAGGAGCATGAATTTGTGGAAAACACACTATTTGAAAGAGAGACCTGTAAGTCGTAAGGATGATGATTTCTAGGCAACTTTGGAGATCAGGGGTTAGAAGATGGAGTATATAATAAATTAACATAACAATGGACAATGATGGACTTTTTTTTTGTACCCTTCTAATTTTATTTTGATGTGACTCCTTGGAAACATTTATGTCCACTCATTCCACATAGTTGTGACAAGGTACTAGACACTGCTAGAGCAAGATGTGAGTGTATGTAAGCAATCAAATTTCCTTCAGAAGCTAGGGATCTTTGCAGAGCAGTCACATAAGCAACTAAACTGGCCGTCTGATGGTGTTAATGGCAACATTGCATTAATTATGTAATCCTGTTTAGCAGATCACAGATGTTCAGGCATGGAAGGGAACTGAACGGGAAGATTGCAGTGTTCTCTGGGGGCAAGAAATTAGGGGAGATACCACTATGGAAAGGGTAAAGACTATGGAATAAGACCAACATAAAGTTAAATCTCAACTCTATAAGCCGTATAACTCCTAGAAAGTTCCCTAACTTCTTTTAACTACAGTTTGTTCTGCTCAAAGTTAAGGGCAATAAAACAACTCAAAAAACTTTTGTGAGGACTGGAGATAATATTTGTGAAGTGTAGGACACAAAGTAGACCATTAGTAAATGATGTCATTCTCTGTTAGATGATACATTAAATAATATTATCACTCAACCTCAGATGGTTCCCCCTTCTCAGTTATGTATGTGTGTATGTGGAGAGAGAGAGAGAACGAGAATGAGTTGGTCTAGTGTGTTACAAACTGCATTCATATTCAATGATAATTCCACTTCATTTCTCTGCCTAACTGCTACACATTTTAAGAGAATGTGTGTGTACTTGCGTGTGTACGCGTGTGTTATGTGTAAGCTAAATGAGATTGATGGAGAAGATGGATTCCTGAATTGTTGCTAATGGTCTAGACATTTCACTGTTTTGTCAACAAAGCCCTATTGTTGAGAGCAGTGTTTTCTCACTATGTCAATATTTCTGCCATGTTGTGTTGATAATAATGGAACTGCCAGGAAAGAGATTTAATTAATCACTTCCCAGAATAACTACTGTCAGCATTCATTTCCTAGCTGAAGGCATTCAAGCCAGCAGGGGGATTCTCCCAGCACATATCTAGGCACCTTAGTTATGTGGTAAGAATATATTTGTATAAGTCTTGTTGTGGTGCTGAGATGGAAGTTTGGTCTTGCTGACCAATGAACAGGTTTTGGTTTGCTCCCAAACCAGCTACTCAGAGTAATTCATTGTGCTTCTATTTGCAGGAGAAGTACTTTGTAGCACCAGTTCTGCTCTATAATGAACCAGAGAATAATTATTTGAATCTAGTGCAAGTACAGCTACAGTGTTTAATAATACCCTGTTTATCAGGCACCTGGGTGGCAAGGTCGGTTAAGCAACCAACTCTTGGTTTTAGCTCAGGTCATGACCTCAGGGTCTTGAGATGGAGCCCTGGGTCAGGTTCCTCACTCAGGGGGAACTCTGCTTCCCATCTCTCTCTCTCTCTCTCTCTCTCTCTCTCCCTCTGCCCCTCCCCCCACCCATGTTCGTGCTGTCTCTCTCTCAAATAAATAAATAAGCAAATCTTTAAAAGAAATAATACCCCGTTTCTCTGCCTAAAATAAAACCAAACAAAAAACAGAAACAAAAACAAGAAAACAAAATGGTGCTTGAATCTTTGGTATATTTTACATTTGGGGGATTGAAAGAAGGGGGTTTAGTGACAAGTGTGGCATTAGAGTCCATTTCCTCCCCGTTTATTCTTATATTTTTCCAAGGGAAACTGACTTCCTTTCTAGAGTCCTGGTTGGGCCACATTTATTACTGGGTCTTGCTCTCCCATCAGTGAGGTTGGAGATTAACTAAAAACCAGAGACTGCCTTGTTGGGTCGGGGCCCTCTGTACTCATTTCTTGGCTTTCTCACCTATTTGGTCTTCTGTTCCTGGTACAAACCAAAAGGTGCTAACATCCAAGGTTTTTAAATGGAGCTTAGGGAGACTAGGTGTTCTTTAGGGCTAGGACTTCCTAACAAGCCACATTCTCCAGCTCAGTTTACCAGAGCTCTGCATGAGGGCTTCAGGTTGAAGCCCAACTAATAATATAAGTTGTTGATTTGATATTTTCCTTTTGTGTCTCTTTCCCAAAACTCATGAGGAGGATGACTGGACTAAAACTGAGTTAGAGATTCCTAAAAAAAAAAAAAAAAAGTGATTTCCATTGACTAGCATCCCCAAACTTACCTTGCTGCACAAAAAGAGCCAAAAGAACAAATTCTAAATGAAATGATTCCTCCCTCCCCCATGTCAGGAGATATTTCTTACTTATTAAAAGTTATTTTGTCTTGGTGTGAACTTCTTTATAAGTTAAACCCTTCACAAAACCAAACATATTTCCCAGAAGGAGATGATCTGTTATGTACAAAGAGATTTATTAATTTTTGAAGGAACACTGAGAACTCCACTTTTATTGTTTTTCATTTAAGTCATTAAATATGGTCACATTTTAGTCATCCAGTGACTAGCACCAGGATGTAATGGAAAAATTTCCTATGCCATATGTGAAAATAAATGCAAATGCAGGTCCCACAATAAATATATGTATCTTTGACTGTAACTAAAATATATCCTATTAAAATAGATAAATGAGAGCAGCAATTGTTTCTGTGGTGACTGCTTCACCAAGGCTGTGTTTATTTTTCATTCTGTTTCCAAATATCCTGAAATAATAAAAAAACTGATTCTCTGGGGACCCAAATTCCATATGTTCTGCTATAGCTGAACTCTGCATGGAGATGATATAAAAGAAAGCATGCCATTTTACATTAAAATTTACTTGGTATGAGGAGGAAAGGAAAGAAGGAAGAGTCAGGGTAGTGTTGCTAATTGTCTGTGGAGCTATAGGCTGAAATTTGTAGGAAAAAATAGGGACCAGGGATTAGAAGGCAAAGACAATGAATGAGCGAAATTTGAAGTAAATCATCTATCAAAGCTAGTATGGAGCCCTTTCTGTAGGAATTGTCCTGTATGTGATCTCATTGTAGGAGAATCATTGACTAAGTTCTTTTTTTTTTTTTTTTTAAGATTTTATTTATTTGACAGAGAGAGACACAGAGAGAGAGGGAACACAAGCAGGGGGAGTGGGAGAGGGAGAAGCAGGCTCCCCACTGAGCAGGGAGCCCGATGCGGGGCTCCATCCCAGGACTCTGGGATCATGACCTGAACCAAAGGCAGACGCTTAATGACTGAGCCACCCAGGCGCCCCCATTGACTAAGTTCTTTGAAGGAAATAACCTCCTTGAATTTTTGTGATTCACAAAGGTAAGAACCTTTGGTGGGAAATGTGGGGCATCACTGGTGGGGTAGTGCTGGTCTACCCCAGAGGCCTGGTCTACCCCAGAGGCCTTTCTTACCATCATATTAGGTAACCATACCTGTAGTCATACCACAAAAAGAGGAAAATCAAGGCAATAATTTAGCATAGCAGCTAAATAAATACTCATTCTTTGTGTATTTATAAGTGATGAAGAATGTTTTTTTTTTTAACTTTTAGTATCTCTTCATTCAATACTGCTTAAAAATCAAAAGTCACACTCAAATTTTAACCTGAAGCTATATATAAAAACTTGGACAACTCAACTTGTGCAGCCACTTTATAACTGTTTTTGTTTAATCCAAACCCAGTAGTGAGAATCAGCATTAGAGAGCATCCTTCATGAGTTTAGTAGGCATTGTCCCAGATACTGAGTATACCTTTATGAATGAAACAATGTCCCTGCCTCTCAGAGCTGTCAATCTAATGAAAGAAACAAACAATGAACAGGTGGCCCCCTAAATACACATAGAAGTACAATTTAGGTTACATGCTAAAAAGGAAATGCATAGGATGCAGTGAAGAAGAAAAATGGTGATTGACAAAAGGAGAATATGGTTCCAGTGACAGAGAGAGATTCCCTGAAGTGCTAGGAGCACTTCCGTGCTAGAAATATTCCATATAAAAGGCAGAATTAAAAGGCCTTTTTGAGTATGGAATTAAAATGTATATTTAAGGTTAAACTCTAAAAGCTTGCTTCTTATAATTCTTTCATATTTGTATGATTTACTACCTAGAAAACACTTTGCCATTGATTTCATTTCGTATTTGTTACAATCTGAAGAAGTGGTTATTAGATTCCCCAGTCTATAAATGCAGATCAGAGGACTGGGTCACTTGCAAAGTCATATGGCTTAAACATAGCAGAAATACAACCCAGAGCTGAGCTTCTTGGTGGCAAACGCGGAGCTCCATTGTTTCAAATATAGTGCTTTGCAATTGGGAGCATCTTGTGACATACACTTCTCCTTCTCTCTAAGTTACTCTTAAAATCAGTCCAATACACATACATGCACATACTCATTCTACATGAGTAATTTCGTGGAAGGAAATATAAAATCTTGGTGCATAACAGGTGTACCCTATACTGTATAGCCAAACTTGTATTCCTATAATATATTCTCATCAGGAAATGCAACACCTGCAATGTTATATTTGCATACATAATTTTATTCTTGCTCACTATGTATCAAATCCATCTACAGAGCTCATCAATGTGCCAATTTAAATTATAGACTAGTCTTTGTTTTTACAGAAGCATTTCCCTGCATATAACTATCAGTCAAAAGTTAATTTAGGGCCTGAATTCATTTTTAAAAGGCACAGCCAGCATATGATTTTACTAAATATATTTTTATCATGAGTCTGGATATACCATGTATGAGTGATTTATAAATAAAAATAAGGGTTAATTATACAGATACATGTCAATGTGTAAACCAAATTGCAGTAAGTGTATACATTTTTATTATTGGTACTTGAAGAATTTTTCATTTCATTTTTATGAAATTTATTCTCAGAGCTAGAGGCCAAAAATCACTGGTGTTTTATAGGCATGATGAATGTATTCACTACTTTATGGACATCTTATAAAAGAAGGCAATTCATTAACTACAATTTTTGGTGATCAATGCTTCCTTAATTCTCTTAATATTGTAATCATGAGAAACATTATCTCTGAGCACTAAAATATTTGGTGAGTTTGAAATTTAAGTGTGAAGCAGAGAACAAAAACTAAAAATGACATTAGTCTTTACTCACAATATTTATATTCACAGGCCGATGTATGTACACATGCACATGGTTTTTTCTTTCTTGTAGTTTGCTATTTTATGTGACTGCTATTCTTGTGGTTAAAAAAAAAAAAAAGGGGCGCCTGGGTGGCCCAGTCGTTAAGCGTCTGCCTTCGACTCGGGTCATGATCCTGGGGTCCTGGGATCGAGCCCCGCATTGCGCTACCTGCTCCGCGGGAAGCCTGCTTCTCCCTCTCTCACTCCCTCTGCTTGTGTTCCCTCTCTCGCTGTGTCTCTCTCTGTCAAATAAATAAAAATCTTAAAAAAAAAAAAAGAAAGAAAGAAAAAGCTAAGAAAAGTCTTTCTAGAATAGCATCTGTCCTTACCTCATTGTATCTATGCTGTAGTAAAATTGCCTACTTACCCTACAAAGGTTGGGACAGCACCCCAAGAATGATTATATACTTCTTGAGGATAAAGACCAGACTTGTCCATCCTTTTATCATCAACACTGTTAGGCTGTCTGACATACAGTTCACATTTAATCAATAAATTTGTGTTGAGTAAAAAAACAAAAAAACTATGCAAAATGGTATGAGGGTCATGTATGGTATGGACAAAAATATATTACTTTAAAGTCAGATAGACCTGGATTCTGTATGGAATCCTTATTTAACGTGTGTTAAGAAATAACACAAGTGACCTCTCTTCTATTTGTAAACTGTGGTTAATCAAAAATGTATAAATAAGTAACTTAATGATCAGAGTATATAGCTTCTAGCACAGCTTACTCCATAGAAATATTGAAAAACAAACTGTTAGAACCAAATTTGTCTGAATTCTGAAAAGCAGTTAGATGTTTACAACAACCAAGACAATTCTGAATAGAAAAAAATGCAAATTAAAAATGGTAGAAAAGCATTTTTACTTGCCCTTGCCCTACCCCCTCCTCATCTCAATATCAATCTTACAGACTATAGCCTATGTCCCCAGTGTGGGACTCTGGTCCACGTTTCTGGAGAAAAGACAGCAGACTTACATGCAAATTATTTTCTGTGTCTTTTATAATCTATGTAGGGTTTACCGGAAAGAGTAACGTAAAGTGCTGGTCTCTGTTTGCCTTACTCAGAACTCAGAGTGAAAAAAACAGCAGGCATTGCTCAAAACACATCATAAGGCACATGAAAAACCCACAACTTACCAGGGTAAAAGATGATTGTTGAGGCATAGGGTAGACCTCCTGAAGCATGTAAGAAAAGTTGGGGAGAGAGTTTCTTTGGGTATTAGGGCACTTGGAAGTGTCTGTATATAATGAGGAATCTAGAAAGCCACACACATACCCAGGTAGGATACATGCTCAGGAAAGATCTGAGAAGATACAAAGCTTTCACTTCTGGCTGATTCGTAGGTTTTCTACAAGCATGAAGTGAAGGTTGATGCAGATTTGTCAGTGGCCTGGCTAAGTGTTAAAGGAGTGTCCCAGCATAGCCCGCTCCGTATACCGTGGACATTATTGTTTTATTTCATTTTTATATCCCCTAACATTCCAGGAGGTCTATATGAAAATAGTAGTTGAACACAAGCTAAAGGAAAAGAGATTTCAGCAACCACCCATGACAAAATACAGCTTTTGCAAAAGTACTGGAAAATCACTAAACACATGTACATCTATAGCCTTCAACAATCAAAAACAGCAGAACATAGAGAGGGGAGAGAATCTGATTTCCAGAGTAACCACATTCTAATATTTGAATATCCTGTTTTCAGTCAAAACCCACCAAGTATACAATGAAACAAGAAAGTAAGGCACCTTTAGAGGAAAGAATGAATTGATGAACAACATCCCTAAGAAAGTCGAGACACTGGATTTAGTAGAGAAAGCTGAATCGACTGTCTTAAATATGTTGAAAGAGCCAAAACCATAGACAAAGATATAAATGAAGCAAGAACAACTATATGTGAATAAAATGAGAGTATCAAAGAGAACATAATCATAAAAAAGAACCAAAAAGAAATTCAGAGCTGAAAAGGAAAAGGGATGGAATGAAAATTCACTAAAAGGTTTCCACAGTCAGTTAGAATAGGCAGAAGAAAGGATTAGTGAACTTTAGGATGGGGCAGTTTAAGTTGTTCATTCTGAGAGTCAGAAATTTGAAAGAATGAGGAAAAATGAACATGGTTTATGGGAAACGTGGGGCACGAGAGAGCAGAACTCTACATGGATGATGAGATTCCCAGAAGAAGAGAGAAAAGGGAGAAGAAATAATATTGGAAGAAATGATAGCTAAAAAAACACTTCTGAGCATCAAAGCACATTATCAAGAAAGTGAAAGTACAGTTTACAAAATAGGAAAAGATATTTACAAATCCTGTATCTAGTAAGTCTCTACTATACAGAATTTATAAAGAACAACTCAACAGCAACAAAATAAACATGTCAGTTAAAAAATAGGCAAAGAACTTGAAGAGATGCTTATCTGAAGGAGATAGACAAATGGCTAGCAAACACATGAAATATCTTCAGTATCATTTGTCATTAGGGAAATGTAAATCAAAACTAAAATGATGGCTATGATTGAAAAAAAATGCTTAATGAGAATGCTTTTTGTTTGTTTATTTTCTGGCTAGAACACTTTGTGAAAGAGATTCACAATCACTTAACACTTCCATATACAGGATAAGCTGGCTTTCTAATGCCATGTTGCCCTCTTTACTTTCCTATTCATCATGCAAAATATGAACAAAGTATAAGAAGCATCATTTTTATTGCCTTTATTACTTAAGTAGACCACACTAATACTTGATTTCTAGCCCTACACTTCTTTTATATATAAAATTTCCTGATTCTCACATACTCTGTAACAGGAAGAGATTGTAGAGCTATCATAAGGTAATTTCTTGTGGGCTCTGTTGGGCTCGCCCAGGTAGACTCAAACCTGATACAGTTAAATGCACCAGTCAGTTGAGGACACATACCAGTATTATTCATTTCCCAATCATATATCCCAAATATTCACTGTCCATTTGGGGAACAGTGTTTGCCACAGTACTTGTGATACTGTAGGAGCAAAGTATCTCTAATCCCCGCATTTGCTGTAGGAGACCGTTTTTGTGAATTCTACCAATTGTACTTTAATAAGGTCCTATTTGAATCTTTTGTAACTTTTTGACATTGCCCGTTTAAGGTGAACTATGCCATCAGAGCACTTTGCTTTGTACTTTCATATTACAAGAATTTTGTACATTATTGATGCTTTTACTTCAGCTTAAAATACTTGTATTTTACATGTATATGCATATTTAATTTTATTAACAAATTTATGTATACATACATACATATATATAGTTATATTAATATATATGCATGGATACACATTCTTTTTTAAATAGGCTATTTTAACATCCAGGAATACAAACAATAATCTATGCCTATTGCACGAATGATTTAACAATCACATTTCATGTATTTGTTTCCATTTTAAAAAAATTAATTACAGGCCACACATGGAATTTAACACCCCTCCAGGTACATCTCATTTTCCTTTCTCCCTAAATGTAATTAATATCAAGAAATTGCTGTGTATACTTCCATTCATATCTTAATGCTTTTAATATCTATTCATGATATTTACTATACATTTCCATAAACATTATATATTTCAGTGTATGTTTTTACAATTTATATAAATGCTATCTTATAAAGTTTACCTTATTAGTACTTTTTGTGTTTCACTCAGTGTTATATTTTAAAGACCCAGCAATGTTTATGCATACTTGGAGCTAATTCATGCATCTTCATTGCTGTATTATATTGTATTGTATGAATATGCTTCAATTTATGTGTTCTCCCTATTTATGAATTATATGTTCATTATTGTGAGCTACCAATAATATTTTGGAAGGAGACAGGTTTTACCCAAACAACCACTTGATGACTTACTGATTCAATATCCTGGGAATGGAATTTGTCTCCATTGTACATAAATAACAATATTACCTCATTGCTCTCTAATTGAAATTCAGATTAATATCTACTGTTTTTTGGAAGCTACAAAAACCAACAACCAAAATAACTACTTATCTAGAAAATCAAGTATATGGTTACTGTAAGATAGCAAATCAGTCAGCATTTTCTGCTTCCATTCAAGTGCCCAGCAGTGTATTAGGAACCTGGGACATGGGGTGAAGAGGGGGAAAAAAAGATACATCTCCATTTTCTAGGAACTCATTGTCTGCTTGAGAAGTCTAATCCAAAGAACAATGACAACAGGAGAGAAGAAAATGTAAGTGGGAAAGAATTGTGTAACTGGTACAAGTTAGCATGTGATGGATTAGTTCTAAGAAGGCTTTATAGAAATGGCCTTTTGTAGGAATCAGGAAACTATCTGATAGCACTCCCTTAGTGAGAGGCACTGAAAATAAAATTGAAGGATAAGGGGATTTGAAGTAAGAAAATCTCATGGAAAGAATAGATTAATATGTGTATTTTCTTAAGAATCATATGGTTGTATATACTTTCTCCTATATGTGCAGAGTGAACTCTAAGGACCTTGACTCTGACAGCTGAATAATTTACTCAACTTGTTTCACAGCCAACAGTAGAGAGCGTGAAATATCTTAGGTCTTCTATAACTAGCTGTTGAGTAAATAAAGGATGAAACATCATCATCATCATGACCGTCATCACAAAACTGAAATAAATTAGAGGAAAAGTAAGAAAGTTCATGGAAAAAGCCTTAATGGCATTACTTTTCAAAAGCCATTTTCTATCTACTCCTATTCAGTTCATAAAACAGGAGACATAGCTGTGTTTGCAAAAGGTTGATTAATCCTGATAAACCAAAAATAATGCTTTCTTGTGGATGATGTCTAAGATGATCATACATTCAACAAGAAAAATAGAAGTTAGGGAAAAAACACCTTAGAAAAAGTGAGTAAAGGTACATTTTTAAAAAGCCACAAACTATCAAAAACAATATAACTCCCCAAAAGAACATCAAAATTGTAAGGCCCTTTCAGATTTGGCCTCAGTGCTCTTTTTCAAAGTGGGATTGAAAGGAATTGGTGACAAAATGCCCACTCATTTATAAACCTTCAGCATGAATATAAAGTCAATTGATACACACAATTGTCTCAAAAGAAACAAACAAAAACTACTGAGAATAATTGCATTTGGACTGACATATTTCAAAAGCATAGAGAGTATCGTCAACTTTCAGCAAATAAACCCAGCATTCATGGATCTGTACTAATTACTATAATTGCATAGTGTTTTCTACTACCTAAATAATCTCAGATGACTACCTTTACTATACTCAGGTCCCAACCTGTATTCTAGGTTTTTGACATTGTTCATGATTTTATCTCAATCAGCCTTTCTAACTTTATTTTATGTATGATTCCTCCATATAGTTAATTTCACAGAAATACCCAGCTTCTCATTGATTCATGTATCTTCAAACCTTGATGTATATACCAATGCTATTTTCAACCACCCTTTTTCTCTAACCAGTGAAAACCTAGCTGCTTTTCAGTCCTTCTCAAAGTTGCCTCCTTCATAGGGCCTTCCTTAATCCCATTCTCATATACTCATTGTAATCCAAATTAACTTCCTTCTTCCCTCGGTGCTTCTACAGCATTTGACATCCATCCCTAATGATGAATGGTGTGCGTTATTCTCAAATCCACTAGATAAAATAATTTCCTGAAGATGGGGCAGCACTGAAATATTATACGAGCCTAAACCATTATTTTAAAAAAGAAAAAAAAAACATAAAAATTGAGAAAGATTTAGACTTAGGAAAGAGTTGCAAAAATAGTACAGAGAAATCCTATATAAACTTCACCTAAGCTTCCTCTAATGTTAACACTTTATATAACCACAGAATATTGTCAAAATTAAGAAAGTAACCTTGGCATGTTACTATTAATGGAAATAATTTGTTTGGAATTTACCAATTTTTTTTACTAATGTTCTTTTTTCTGTCCCAGTATCTGATTTAGGGACCCGTGTTGCATTTGATCATCATGTCTCCATTCTGTGGTACTTTCTCACTCTTTCCTTGTCTCCTATGATCTTGACACTTGTGAAAAATACTAGTCAGTTACCTTATACATGACCCTCAAATTCAGTTTGTCTGATGTTTTCTTATGATTAGATTGAGTTTATGCATTTGTCTCAAAAGCACCAAAGAGGCAATGAGATATCATCATATGGGGACACTTGATATTTATATGGATTACTGATGATGTTAAACTTGATTATTTGATTAAGGTGGTATCTGCCAGGAAACTTGATATTACTTTCTCCCTTTCTAATTACTAAATACTCTATGGGAGAAACTTTGAGACTATGAAGATACACTAATTTTCCTTATAACCCTGACCAGCCATTTTAGGATTCACCTATAGAATTTATTTCAGTGGTATAGTTATATGAAATTACTTTTTAAATAAAATCATCAAATTTTATTATATTTTATTACTCTGATTTTATATTTTCTTCATTTAAAAAATTTATTAGTTGTAATTTTTCAGTGAGGAGGGTTATTTTTCTTCTCTTCATTTATTTTAGTTATTTAGTTGTTAGTTAGTTATATCATCAATATGGACTCATGGATATGTATTTTATTCCCTGGCTAATAATACAATCCTAGTATCACTTATTTCCTTGGCCATTCTTTTAATCCCAACTTGGCCATTGGGAACACTTAAAGGTAGGCTTCTGTGCTCTTTAGGCTTGTCATGCCTACTCCATGTTTTCTTTTCTGTACTTATTTGCAATCTTGCACCACAAAGTGCTCCAGCTTACACAGTGTTTTTGAATAATGGCAAGAACACAATTTGGAAGCAGGTGCATCCAAGTTCAAATATGGCTCCTTCTAACTCACTGTTCTTGCATATCTTTTTTTTTCTTCTGAGCTCAAATTTTCTCATTTGTAAAATGGGCCTAACTGCATTGAGAAAATTGACAGTTGTCAATAAATTGTCCACAATATGCATTTGATAATTTGCATATTATTACTCAGTATTGAAAAACTGACCTCTGAGACACTGAAACTTGAAGAACTCCACAGATCTGCTGCCAATGAGACAACTGTAACTAGTGAAAAATATTTTGAAAAAGGAAGAAAGAATCTGGGAATTGTTTTAAGAGCATATAGTAAATGAAGAAGTTTTTATTCAAGGAAGTCTATTAGCATCTCATTCATCTGGTAAAAGTAGTGAGAATCTGTGGTGCTCTGTCACTCCCCAGCTCAGCCTGACTGTAGCTCCACTCTGGGTGGAAGCAGCCGAGAAGACAGGGCTCCCTCTTTCCTCATCCCTTAATCAAGGCTTATCATATCATACTTGGAGGGGCAGGCAACAGCACTTCTTATCCCTCCCACACACACCTCTAAGTTTAAGTGACTAAGTTCCTGGTAGGTGCAGCTAAGAAGTCAGGAACTCCCTTTCTCTTCCTAGTCCTTACCTATAAGTGCAGCAGACTGGTGGCCCAGTCATCCTTTCCCCATGTTACCATTATGACAAAAGTTCTAAAATGGCAGTACCAAGCCAAAAAAATATAGATGGTACCATCTCATCCAGTGCCTAGAGTAGTGGCTTAGGGAGTTTTTCCATGATTAGAGGTAGTCTATAAGAAAAGGAAGCTCTGAGCTCTCCCTCAAAATGTTGACATTGTTTGAAGCAAATTGAGGTGAATTTCAAGCCTAGGAGTGCTCTTAATTAAGAGCAGCAAGTTAAATCATAGACCAATTAATTCACCAGAGAGAGCAGGAAAATAGAGAACCAGGAAGAACATGTATTTTTCTGATGTTTTCTTATGAATAAGCTCAAAGACTGACCCCAAAATTTATTCCTGCCTCAATTTAATTGGATCAGACAGCTCAACAATTTATGTCCCAAGTCATTGTAACAAACAGTAGAGCAGTCTCCATGATTAGTGGAGCCTAACAGGCTGAGTGTACTATCAAATGAAGTAAAGAGCTTAACAGAGAATTCAGGGTAAGAGGGCAAAACAAAGACTACCATCCCAGCATGACTGTACATATGTCTAAGAGGGCAACTTTGAAAAGTGACACCAGAGGCTTTAGGCTACAGGCTACAGAGGAAATAAACATCACTAAAATAGTCTACATAAGTGACACACACACACATACAAAAACCACTAAGCAAACAATAATAACAAGCTCTGGGAAGGGAGGGGATGGTGAAGGTGTCAGTATCCAGGGTTGCTAAAATATAATACTTAAAATATCCACCTTTCAACAACAACAACAACAAAGTATGAAATACATGAGAAAACTGAACATGTGAACAATGCACAGGATAAAAGCAGGCAACAGAAACCCTTAATGAGAGAAACCAGATGTCAAATTTGGTAGACAGTAACTCCAAAGTAAACATTATAAATATGTTCAAAGAACTAAAGGAATTCAAGGTTAAAGATGTAAAGAAATATGGAAATTCTGGGAATGAAATGACCAGTAACCAGAATAAAGGGGATCTATGTCAAACTTGAACTGGCAGAAGAACAAATCAGCAAACTAGAAGGTAGGTCAATAACATTATATAATCTGAAAAACAGATTTTAGAATAAAGGAAAATCATCAGAGCCTTAGCAATATTGTACACTTTTAAGCACACTAACATATGCATAATGGCAGTATTAGAAGAAAAGAATAGCAGAAAAAAAGTATTTGATGAAATAATGACTGAAATCTTCCCCAAACTGCTAAAAGGGTAAATCTACACATCCAAATTTAACTAACTCTAATTTAAATGCAAAGAATCCTTCCTGAGACACATCATAGTAAAAATGCTGAAAGACAAAGAAAGGAGAAAATCTTGAAAGCAGCAAGAGAAAAAAAGACTAATGTATAAAGGACCCTCTAATAAAATTAACAGTTGACTTCTCTTTAGAAACAATGGAGTCTAGAGGTAGTAAGATAGAATATTCAAAGGGCTGAGGTGGGTGGGTGGGGAGACTGTCAACCAAGAATCCTATATCCAGCAGTTATCTTTCAGAAATGAAGGTGAGTTAAATACATTATCAGATTGAAAGCATTTCAACAAACAAACAGCTGAAAGAATTTATTGCAAGCCATCTCACCTTACAAGAAGTGTTAATGGAAGTTCTTCATGTTTAAATCAAGTAAACCTCTGGGTTTACTTGATTTATATTTATATTTATATTTATATTTAATAAATATAAATCCACATGCAAAACAACAACAACAATAAGGTAATTATATAATTATAAAAGACAGTATAACTGTGTATTTTTTCTTAACTGGTTTAAAATGGAATTGTATAAAACAATATGTATATAATTGTACTGTTGGGCTTATAACATATAGAAATATAATGTATTTCACTGTAATGGCACAAAGGAGGTGAGGGAGAACAGAGTTGTATTGGAATAAAGAAATGACTCCTAAGGATAACCTGCACCCAAAGAACAAATGAAGAGAATCAGAAATAGTAAGTAAGAATAGAAATAAAACAAACTCTGTAAATATATTTTGGCTCTACTCTCTTTTCTCAGCTTGTTTAATAGCCATGAAATGTATAAACACTACTTATAACAGTGCTATTGGGTTTGTAACATATATAGATGTAATATGTATAACAATAACAGCATAAAAAAGGGAGGAGAAATAGACTCCCACAAGAATAATATTTCTATATCTCTCTGGAATTAATTTATCATAAATTTGAAGCATATTCTGGTAAGTTAAATATATATGGTAAGCTCCAGAGCAACAACTAAGAAAATATCAAAAAAATAGTGAAAAAAGTAGTTAAAGGAATTTAAATGATAAGCTAGAAAAAAAAATCACTTAATTCAGAGGAAAGAATTAAACGGAAAATTAGGAACAAAAAGAGCATTAGACATATAAGAAACAAAAATTAAAATGGCAAAATAAATTCAAATAACCAATAAAAATTAAATGTGAATGGATTAAAAATCAAGTCAAAAGTGGTGGGATCATTAAAAAAAAATGTGGTGGGACATAAAAGTGATGTGGCCACTTTGGAAACTGGAAAACTGTTTAGCAGTTTGTTAAATGGTTAAACATAGTTACTATATGATTTAGTAATTTCACACCTGCAAATACATGCAAAAGAAATGAAAAAATATATATATATCCACACAAAAATTTGATCATGGATATTCAGAGCGGCATTATTCATGATAGCCAAAACTGGAAGCAAATCAGATATCCATCAACTGATGAAAGGACAAATAATAAAGTTTGATATATCCATACCATGTAATATCATTCTGCAATAATAAGAAATGAAGTAGTGATACATGTTATAGCATGGTTGAAACTTGAAAACATTATGCTAAGTGCAAGATATCAGTAACAAAGGACCACATATTATATGATCCCATTATATGAAATGTTCAGACTAAGCAAATATGTAGAGACAGAAAGTAGATTAATGGTTGGTGTGGGCTGGGAAGGGTGGCAGAAGGGGGCTTGGGAAATAACTACTAAATGGTACAGGTTTCTTTTTAGGGTAATTAAAATCTAAAAACTGGTGAGATATGCAAGCTCTGTGAATATACTATTATACATATTAAATGGATGAATTGTACATTATGTAAATTATATCTTATTAAAATTTAAAAATCATATTGAAAATAAGTTTTAAATATATAAGTACATGTTTTAATATAAAAGTTGATTATTTATAAAAGTGATTTGTTCTGACTTGTACTTATTCCTGGTATAAGACACTGAAAGATTCAGATAATTAACTATTAATAGAGCTACCTGAAGAAAGGATTGCTGCAAGACAGTAAATGTTAATTCCCTGATGACATTTAAAAAATAAAAATAAAAAGCTACGTAACACTGGGAAAAGATTCTAGAACAAACAAGCAAACAAAAAATGGATTCAATGTGTTTTTAGAAAGTTTGAAGGCTTCAAGGAGATTTGAAGTTCTCCATTTTTTCTTTCTTTTGACGTCATTTGATTATTTAAGTGATTTTTTTAGGAAAAACAATGTTTACATCATTTTTATAAGCAATACTGTGCAAACTGAGGAAAAAATACTCTTACAACAATAACAAATAAAAGATGAATGACAACATATAGCATGGAAACAATATAGACTAGAACTAGGTCCCTGAAAGGCCTTTAAAGTTTTTTTTGTTGTTTTTTTTTTAAGATTTTATTTTTATCTATTATTGAGAGACGAGAGAGAGAGAGGCAGAGGGAGAAGCAGGCTCCCAAGGAGCAGGGAGCCCGATGCGGGACTCGATCCCAGGACTCTGGGATCATGACCTGAGCCGAAGGCAGACGCTTAACCATCTGAGCCACCCAGGCACCCCCTGAATGGCCTTTAAAGAATTTAAAAATCTTTCCTTGATCTTGATATTTATATATTATTTTTAGGGATAAAATGTACAGTTGATGCAACTTAAAACACATCTAAAAGTAATTACACAAATTTCTGACAACGTCTATGAATGATTAAACATATTTAAAGGAGGAGAGAGATAAGAAGGTGGAGGAGTAGGGAACCTAGTCTCATCTGGTCCCTGAAAATCAGTTAGTTATCAAATCATTCTGAAAACCCGCAAAATCAGCTGGATATCTGAGAAAAGAATTGCTACAATTCTACAAATAGAAAAGTGACCACTTTTTGCAAAGTAGGAGGTGTGGAGACATGAATCCGAGGTGATATATGAGAAGATAAACTGCAGGGGGAGAGAGCCTCTGTAAGCCAGGTACTGGCAAGTGTTATAAGCAGCAGAGCACAAAATTGGAGGTTGCCTGAAAGGTGACCAGGAGGCGAAGCAGGGTGGAATCTCAGTTGGGACACCATGGTCTCAGGATCCCTGGGGTCACAGAAAGAACAGGGTGCCTGAGTGAAGCAGAGTTCCCAGGCATTAGAGTGGGAAAGCCAGTTGCAAACAGCGAGTCTGGGCGCTGGCTTTCTGCTCAATATTGTCCTAAACTGGGAACCACACTCTCCAAGCAGGGGCCCAGCAAGATGCAGAACCGGTGAGACCCCACCTCCCTATCCTGGGAGGAGTAGCATGGGTGCGTGCCACAGGCGTCTGTTAAGTTTGGAGACTTGAAAGGGGGTCATGTGCCTGAGATAAAAATGCTCGGTCACAGGCTGGATAAACAGAGTTTGAAGGGAAACCAGGGAGACAAGATGGATTGACTAATTTCTATGAGGGCTCATTGGAGAGTTGGGGGCTTGAACTTTCAGCCCTGGGGCTAGAGATCTGGGCACCACCATGTTCAATCCCCACATCAGTGCAGAAATCCTTCAGGGAGCCAAACAGCACCACATATTGCATTCTGGAGCCACTAACACTGAACCTGGCCCCCTGGCAAGGGTAGTGCAGTTCCACCCAGGCAAAGACACCTGAGAATCAGCACAACAGACCCCTCCCGCAGAGGACCAGCAGGAAATTCTGGTGAATACCAAGTTTACCAATCATACAGAATTGTAAAACTCCAACTCATGGGTAAAGAAGTAGATAGCATTTGTGATTTTTTTCTTATTCTTTAGTCTTTAAGTTTTATATTTTATTTTCCTTTTCAGCTATTTTCTTATTATTATTAGATATTTTTGAAGTGTTTGTTTAAATTCACATTTTTACACTTAAGGTTTATATTTTTTTTTTTCATTTTTGACTTCCCTTCATTTTTATAAATATGTAAGTTTTTCTTTCTTTCCAATTTTGGGATCTAGTTTCATCTAACAAACAAACCAAAATGCACTCAGGATATAGTTTATTGTTCTGTTCAACTTCCTGTTTGATTTTATTCTCATTTCTTTTCTTTTGGTTTCTGTTCTGATGTGTGTAGTGTGTATTTTTCTGATGTCATTGTTGCTATTTTTGTATTTTCCCTCTTTCATCTGTTCTTTTCTGGATGTAATGACAAGACAGAAGAACTCACCCCAAAAAAGAGAACAAGAGGCAGTACTCATAGACGGGGATCTAGTAAAATATGGATAAGGTAAATGTGAGAACTAGAATTCAAAACAATGATTATAAAGATACTAGCTGGGTTGGAAAAAAGCATAGAGACACTACAGATTCCCTTACTGGAGAAATAAAAGAATTAAAATCTAATCAGGTCAAAATAAAAAAGTTTATTTCCCAGAGGCAATAAAAAGTGGAGGCTCTAACTGCTAGAAATGAGGCAGAAGAGAGAGTCAATAATATAGAAGACAAAATGATAGAGAATAAGGAAGCTGAGAAAAAGAGAGATAAACAACTACTGGATTACAAGCGGAGCATTCAAGAGTTAAGTGATACCATAAGGTGAAGCAATATTAGAATGGGATTCCAGAGGAAGAGGAAGGGGAGGGGCAGAAGATTTATTTGAACAAATTATAGCTAAGAACTTCCCTAATCTGAGGAAGGAAACAGTCATTCAAGTCCAAGAGGTACAGAGAACCCCCTCCAAAATCAATAAAAATAGGTCAACACCTCAACATATTATAGTGAAGCTTACAAATTTCAGAGGTAAAGAGAAAATTCTGAAAGCAGCTTGGGACAAGAGGTCATTAACTACAAGGGTAGAAGCATAAGCCTGACAGCAGACCTGGCAGGCCAGAAAGGACTGACATGATATAGACAAGGTGCTAAATGTGAAAAATATGCAGCCAAGAACACTTTATCCAGAAAGGCTGTCATTCAGAATAGAAGGAGAGGCAAAGAGCTTCCAGGACAAACAGAAACTAAAAGAATTTGTGATCACTAAACCAGCCTTGCAAGAAATATTAAAGGGGATCCTTTAATTGAAGAGAGAGCCCAAAAGTACCAAAGACCAAAAAGGAACAGAGACAATATACAGAATTAACTACTTCACAGGTAATACAATGGCACTAAATTCATAGCTTTCAATAATTGGTCTAGAATGTAAATGGGCTAAATGCTCCAATTAAAACATACAGAGTATCAGATTGGATTAAAAAAAAAAAGACCTTATCAATATGCTGTCTACAAGAGACTGATTTTAGACCTAAAGACAGATTGAAAGAGAGCAGGTAGAGAACCATTTATCATCAAAAGAAAGCTGGGGTAATAATCCTTATATCAGACAAATTAGATTTTAAACCAAAGACTGTAATAAGAGATGAAGAGGAACACTATATCATAATTAAAGGATCTACCCAAGAAGAAGATCTAACAATTGTAAATATTTATGCCCCTAAGTTGGGAGCAGCCAATTATATAAACCAGTTAATAACAAAAGTAAAGAAACACATTGATAATAATACAATAGTATTAGGGGACTTTAACAGCCCACTCACAGCAAAGGACAGATCACTGAAGCACAAGATCAACAAAGAAACAAGGGCTTTGAATGGCACACTGGACCAAATGGACTTCACATTTATATTCAGAGCATTTCATCCTAAAGCAACAGAATACAGATCCTTCTTTAGTGCACATGGAACATTGTCCTGAATAGATCACATACTAGATCATAAATCAGGACTGGTGCCAAAAGATAGGGATTATTCCCTGTATATTACCAGACCACAATTCTTTGAAACTTGTACTCAATCACAAGAGAAAATATGGAAGGAACACAAATAAATGGATGTTAAAGAGCATCCTAATAAAGAATGAATGGGTCAATCAGGAAATTAAAGAAGAACTTAAAAAATTCGTGGAAACAAATGAAAATGAAAACATGATGGTTCAGAACCTTTGAGATGCAGCAAATGTAGTCCTAAGAGTGAAATATATAGCAATACAAGCCTTTCACAAGAAATAAGAAAAGTCTCAAATATACAACCTAAACTTACACCTAAAGGAGCTGTTGAAAGAACAGTAAATAAAGCCTAAATCCAACAGAAGAAAAAAAATAAGGATTAGAGCAGAAATCAGTGAAATAGAAACCGAAAGAATAGAACATATCAACAAAACTAAGAGCTGGTTCTTTGAAAGAATTAATAAGATTGGTAAACCGCTAGGCAGACTTATCATAAAGAAAAGAGAAAGGACCCACATAAATAAAATTATAAATGAAAGAGGAGAGATAACAACCAACACTGAAGAAATACAAACAATTATTAGAACATATTATGGGCAACTATATGCCAACAAATTAGGCAATCTGAAAAAAATGGATGCATTCCTAGAAACATATAAACTACCAAAACTGAACCAGGAAGAAATAGAAAACCTGAAAAGACCCATAACCAGCAAAGAAATTGAAGCAGTAATCAAAAATCTCCTAACAAACAGGAGTCCAGGACCAGTGGCTTCCCAGGGGAATTCTACTAAACATTTAAAGAAGAATTAATAGCTATTCTTCTGAAGCTGTTTCAAAAAATAGAAATGGAAGGAAAACTTCAAACTTGTTCTATGAGGCCAGCATTACCTTGATTCCAAAACCCGATAAAGACCCCACCAAAAAGGAGAATTACAAACCACTATCCCTGATGAACATGTATGCCAAAATTCTCACCAAGATACTAGCCAATAGAATCCAACAGTACATTAAAAGGATCATTCAACACAACAAAGTGGGATTTATTTCTCGACTGTGAGAGTGGTTCAACATCCACAAATCAATCATTGTGATACATCGCATTAATAAAAGAAAGGACAAGAACCATATGAATCTCTCAATTGATGCAGAAAATGCGTTTAACAAGATACAGTATCCTTTCTTGATTAATCTTCTGCAGTGTAGGGATAGTGGGAACATACCTCGATATCATAAAAGTCATATACAAAAAGCCTACAGTGAATATGATTCTCAACAGGAAAAACTGAGACTTTGCCCTTAAGGTCCAAAACACAACAGGGATGTCGACTCTCACTACTATTGTGCAACACAGTACTAGAAGTCCTAGCCTCAGCAATCAGACGACAAAAACAAATAAAAGTCATCAAAATGGCAAGGAAGTCAAACTCTCACTCCTTGTAGATTACATGATACTCTATGTTGAAAACCCAAAAGACTCCACCCAAAAATTTTTAGAACTCATACAGAAATTCAGCAAAGTAGCAGGATATAAAATCAATGCACAGAAATCAGTTGCATTTCTATACACTAACAATGAGATAAAAGAAAGAGAAATTAAGGAATCAGTCTCATTTACAATTGTACCAAAAACCTAGGAATAAACCTAACCAAAGAGGTAAAGGATCTGTACTCTGAAACCTATCACTTACAAAAGAAATTGAGAAGGACACAAAGAAATGGAAAAACATTCCATGCTCATGGACAGAAGAACATTCTTAAAATATCTATCGTACCCAGAGCAATCTATACATTCAGTGCAATCCCTATCAAAATACCATCAACATTTTTCATAGAGCTGAAACAAATAATCCTAAAATTTGTATGGAACCAGAAAAGACTCCCAAATAGCCAGAGGAATGTTGAAAAAGAAAAAGCTAGTGGCATCACAATGCCAGACTTCAGGCTATTTTACAAAGCTGTAATCATAAAGACGGTATGGTACTGGCACAAAAACAGACATATAGATCAATGGAGTAGAGTAGGGAACCCATAAGTGGACCCTTTACTTTATGGTTAACTAATCTTTGACAAAGCAGGAAAGAATGTCCAATGGAAAAAGACAGTCTCTTCAACAAATGGTGTTGGGAAAACTGGACAGCTACATGTAGAATGAGTGAAACTAGACTGCTCTCTTATACCATACACAAAGATAAACTCAACATGAATGAAAGACCTAAATGTGAGACAGGAAACCACCAAAATCCTAGAGGAGAACGCAGGCAGCAACCTGTTGGACCTCAGCCTCAGTAACATCTTGCTAGACCCATCTCCAAAGGAAAGGGAAACAAAAGCAAAAATGAAGTATTGGGACTGCATCAGGATAAAAAGCTTTTGCACAGCAAAGGAAATAGTCAACAAAACCAAAAGACAATCTACAGAATGAGAGAAGATATTTTCAAATATCTTATCAGATAATCTTGCAGCCAAGATTTATAAAGAACTTCTAAACTGAACACCCAAAAAACAAATAATCCAGTCAAGAAATGGACAGAAGACATGCACAAACATTTCTCTAACAAAGACATACAAATGGCCAACAGGCACATGAAAAAATGTTCAACATCATTTGGCATCAGCGAAATACAAATCAAAACCCACAGTGAAATTCCACCTCACACCAGTCAGAATGGCTAAAATTAACAAGTCAGGAAACAACAAATGTTGGCGAGGATGCAGAGAAAGGGGAACCCTCTTGCACTGCTGGTGGGAATACTAACTGGGACAGCCAATGTGGAAAAGAGTATGAAGCTTCCTCAAAAAGGTAAAAATAGAGCTATCCTATTACCCAGAAATTGCACTAGTAGTATTTACCCAGAGGATACAAATGTAGTGACCAGAAGGGGCACCTTCACCCAATGTTTATAGAAGTATTGTCCACAATAGTCAAACTATGGAAAGAGCCCAGATGTCCATTGACAGATGAATGGATAAAGAAGATGTGGTATATAGATACAATGGAATATTACTCAGCCATCAAAAAATGAAATCTTATCATTTGTAATGACGTGGATGGAACTAGAGGGTGTTATGCTAAGTGAAATAAGTCAATCAGAGAAAGACAATTATCATATGATTTCACTCATATGTGGAATTAAAACAGAGTATCATAGGGGAAGCAAGGGAAAATTAAAATAAGAGAAAATCAGAGATGGAGACAAACCTTAAGAGACTCTTAACTATAGGAAACAAACTGAGGGTTGCTGGAAGGGAGATGGTTGGGAGATGGGGTAACTGGGTGTTGGGCATTAAGGAGGGCCTGTGATATAATGAGCACTGGGTGTTATATGCAACTGATGAATTACTGAACTCTACCTCTGAAACTAATAATATACTATGTGTTAATTAATTTAAATAAAATTTTAAAAACATATTTAAAGGAATATAGAAGATAAGAGCATGGATTAATGAATAATGACACTGAGATATGAATCTCAACTCTGTGCCTAATTATTGGCAATATTTAACTTGTCAAGAGTTTTAGTTTCCTTACCTGTATAGTGGAAAATAATGGGGGGAAATAACCTACCTCAGTGGGATACTATGGCATTAAATGAGATAATGCATATGAAGCATTTAATAGTTTTAATAATAATAGCTATTGTTCTTTTGATAGATACTATTTGAAGTGTAGACTAATTTATAGACTCTAACATGTTTTGATCCAGTTCATTTAGGAGGAGCATCTTGATTAATCTTGTTTATTCTTTAAAACATACCTATTATTTAATTGAAATAACCTTTAAAAATCGATGTGTGTGTGTGTGTGTGTGTGTATGATGAGTGTGTGTGTAAGTAAATATTATTTAGCTAACCATGAGTCAGTCAAAAATTCACAGACCTCTAAAATATCATGGAACCAATGTTGTCATGGTGTTATTTTTCTGTTCATCACAAAATCTGAATCATATAGGTCTTTTAAGTAGGAAAGAATAATAGCTCTGCAATGCATTTTATGTGGGAAAGTTAGAGAAAAATGGCTGACTTTTTAAAAAGCCATTCATATCCATTTCAGATCTTTTCCTTGAGTTCCTGCTATGTTACTTAAGAGCTGAATTATATCATAAAAGTATAATTATTGAAACTGTCTAAACACACCTTCCTCATATTTGATTTTGGGGTACTAATTTATGCAGTGATTTAGTACAAAAATTGAATGAGACAATATAAATGAGTATAGTGCTTTGTCTGGTATATAAGTGACATTAAGCAAAAGTCCCATTTGCCATTCCCCATTCCCTCTCTTTCTGTGATAAAATACACAAGTGAATGGAGTGGCTGGACCTTATTTGAATTCTGATTTGAAGATATTACCTGAAAAAAAATTGAAATAATCAGGGAGATTTGAATACTAGCTGAATATTAAGTGCTATTAAGTACTTATTAATGTTTTAAGTGTGATTATGTTACACATCTTATAGAAACAGATATGGAAGTTTCTATAGATGAAAGGATATCTAATTTGGGATTAGATTTAAAATAAAATTTGTAGGAAAAAAAATGGGTGGACCTGGTAGAAAAGTAGATGTGCACAGTATAGACAAGACTGGCTGTGTATTAATAATTGTTCCACATGGGAAACAGGTGCATGGAATTTCATTATGCTTTTCCATAATAAAAATTTTATAAAAATCACCTAAAAAAAAAAAACAAACACACAACAGGAATAAAAGGAAATGAAGCCGGTCTGCCATAATTTGTTCTTCGTTGAGCTAATGATTCCTAGAAACCATTGATTCTTTTTCTTGTTAATTATATATTATACTCTAAATAACTACTCTTCATATTTTCTCTGGATGATTTGAAGTATGTGGATGTGAAAATTTACCTTCTCTTCAACCCAGAAGAAAGTGCTAAGTTATCTCTGTGATCCTCAGAACTGTTTGACAGGTAAATTGTCACAGTAGTTTGAGTTGTGGTTTCCAAAATCAAGAAATCCAACTTATATCCTGATGCCTCCTTACCCATCCACACTTCATTCTAAGAAAATATGCCAATCCTTTACCATTTTAGGTACCATTTAGGGCAGGAGAAATGCAAATCCTTGGTGGTTATTATGCCTTTTTCTTTTCTTAACATTTGAATTTCTGAATCCATTTCAGGGTAGTAACAGCTCCCATTGTGTATAATGATGTAATATGTATTGATTCCTAACCTCGTGGAATTCACTTATGTAGTGGGAAGAAGCAGGTATCAGCAAATATGATAGAACATAAAAAGAAGAACGATGTGGATGAGCCCTTGATCCAGCTATGGCACATGGGCTTTTGGTTGGGACCTTTAGAAACATGATCTTTGAGACATGTATTGAAGAAATAATTTTAAAATTTTCAGATGGACAAAAAGAGGAAGGTACTCCTGGCAGGACCATGGGCTTGTGCAAGAAAGGACATTGGGGAGAATGGCATATTTAAAGAACCACTGATAGTTCAGTATGAATTTGAAAATTTAGGACCATTTCCTAAGGTGCCTGCAAATCTTGACAGTCCTCCGTGTATATGGGTAGCAATATCTGTTTAGTTTGGACAACATAACTCAGAATTACTTTGAAACACAGAAAAGGAAGAAAATCACAAAGTATAGAGAGACACAAACAGTACATTCTCCCTTCATCAACCATGATTAGTCAGGGAGTAGTCAATCAGTGATATCAAGCAGATGGTCCTTGTAGTCAGTACAGTATGCACAATATGCACTTGGTGCCAAAAATGCTGTAATTTCTGGTTCCTGTAAATTGAAAGACTGCCCTAAACATCTGTGATCTGTCACTTGAAAAGTGCAGTGTATCCAAAGGTTTGACTCATTTTTTTCTCTGATATTCAGTGACTTCTTTAGCAACCAGCATAGGATCTACTTCAGCTAAGAAGCTTTCTCTAATGTTTGACCCATGACTCAGCAAATCACCAACTTATATAGGGTAAAGATTGCTATTAAGAGATGAAAATCTTTTTTTTTAAATCTATGTAATAAACATATGTTTTCTGTAATTATAAAGCTTGAGGATGGGCTGTATTTGAACAATAGAGTTAAAATGTGGTTGGCTTCTGAGAAAACTCTCAGCACAAATGACTCCATCCAACTTCCAGCACTAATAGATTTGACCAAGCTCTAATATGTCTTCTATCAGACCGATACCATGTCCTTACGATGATCCCATGCCTTCCTAAAATGACTGAGAAAGCTCAGTGCTGCCAAAAGAATTTACTGTTTGTTCCAGCCAAAACATGACTATAGGATCCTGACCTCTTTTCTTAGGTCATTTACTTTAGAAAGCTTACAGTTATAAACCCTTTCTCTGCCCATTTAAGATATAAATCTCCTACCACCCTGGAATGTCTCCCCAAGGACGTGGGAGCTATCTCCTAGAAATGCAGACAAGCAGGGCTATAGCTCTCTTATCTCCCAGTTCCTGTGGGGAGTTAAGAGCTTACTTTTGATGTATGCTTTGCTTCAATTTGGAAAACTACCTCCTGTCCTAAAGATATGAAAAGTTTGTTTCTCCTCCATATAAGGGCAATTAACAAACTTAGGTGGCCTAGTCACATTGAGTGACCACCCTTAACCCCTTTCAGCACTTTTCCATTAACACACCCCAGCATTTAAAAAAGTTTTGGTGGAGTGGAGCTGAGTTCTATACTAAAGTCTCTCTCCCTTACTGCATTAGTCTGAATACAATCTATCTTACAATTTTTTCAGGTATCCAGCTTTGTTTCTCTCTTTGACACTTTCAGATAAAGAATAAAGAAATTATTAAGTCTTTTTTCTATTTTTTTTTCTTTTAATTTGCTGATTTCCTTCAGTTATCAGCTAGGGTTTAAAGGAAGCATCTCTTAAAATAGGAGTTAGGGCTTATAAATGCCTCAGCAGTTCTTTATAGATTTTAGTACCAAATGTGCCAGATTTCTGGTCATTTGGTGACAATGATAGCATTCCTGCTACTCCAGGTTCAGGGACTTCCCTATGTAGCATTGTGTCTCCCTGATGTCTTTCTGTGTCCTGCAGAGATAAACAAAGAAAGGAACTTGGGTTTGGAATAAGACTGAAATTGAAGCTTTGTTGTGTGTGACCTTTGGCAAGTCACTCAATCTGGCTTAGCGATTATTTGCTTTTATGTTAAATAACAGCAGTAATACTTTCCTCAGAGAATAAAATAACTTTGTAAAGTGCTTATCCTAGTACCTGCAAAATTGAAGATACACAGTAAATAAATCTTACCCCTCCAAATGCCAAAAAGTTTTTGTTATTGAAAAGCAAGTTGTTAAGTGAAGATGCTTAGAAAAGACAAAAAGGGGGAAGGGGAATGGTGTCAAGGTTTGAGAAACCCTTGGCTATAAAATGCAAGAGTAATTGAAATGCCCAGTGAGCACTAAGGAAAACTTGTTTGCTCTGGGCTACATTCCACAATGATCCAGAGCATGGAGAGGGGATCAAGTCTGGTCTGGGCCAGTGACTAAGAAGCATAATCGCATTCCATCTTAAATAGTGCTGGGTTGGCATAACCACAGATGAGAAAGTCAAGGTATAAATAGCAAGGCCTTTCCAAATTCATGGAGAAATGAAGGCTTTCAAGTTTAACTTCCAGTCATTAAGAGATGGCCTATGATTTGTTTCCCAAAGAAAGATTCTGAGAGTACTTCTGGAACAGCAGAGGATCCAGTGCTCTCAAGTCCCACATACACTTCTCACATGCTTTTCTGGTGAAGATAACTTTACAATAAACTGAGGGGAATATAAAAGAACCCAAGCTCTCTCTTTCCATCACTAAAGCTGCATAGCTCAGCCTATACAGGCATTCCGAAAGGAACTGATATAACCAGAAACTGGGCACGGTAGAAATCATAATGAGATTGCTAAATGATATCTACTGGTTCCATATAATCTTGGTTTCTCCATACACAGAATGGTACAAGCATTCCTGCCCTGCTTTGAGAATAAAATGCAGTACTATTGCAGTGTAAGGTACAATATGATTCATAAAACAGAGGTCCATACTTTATTAATAATTTTTCTATTAAACCGGATAAGATGGTCAGTAAAAAGTATTCTCTGTGCACATGTGTGCTTGTTTTTTTGTTTCTGTTTTTAAAGATTATTTATATATTTATTTTTGCAAGAGAGAGAGAAAGAGCACAACACAAGAGAGCATGAATGGGGGGAGGGGCAGAGGGAGACATAGGCTCCCTGCTCAGGGAGCCTAATGTGAGACTTGATCACAGGATCCTGGGATCATAACCTGAGCTGAAGGCAGACGCTTAACCGACTGAGCCACCCAAGCACCCTGTGCACTTAAGTGCTTATGCAAGAAGTGTATTCTCCTTACCCATGCACAATCATAGAGGACAAATTAGCCTGATAACATTCACCATTTCCCATGATTATGGTATTTTAAAAAGGTAAAAAAAAAAAAAAAGCAGATGACCTATTTGAATATATCATTTGTATATTTCAAAGGAATGTTAATCTGAGTTCTGAAGTCTCTTAGAGATATTTTAGAATGAAAACCTGGCTACTATTTACATAATCCTAACACTTCGGGAATGGATAATAATAGTCCATTGTTGTTAGTCTGTGCATGAGAAGATACATGGTTATTTAGTGTAATAGATGTGGTTTCCAATGTTTTTCTACAGAAACCTAATCTCTAGAGATACACTAGGGGAAAACATCAATAACTTTGTGATCAAATGTATCGTAATTTATCGTCTGTTAATGGGAATATCTGATGGCATAGTACAAGTTCTAGAAGTTCTGAAGTACCTCTATAATTTTGTTTAATCCATATTGTCCCTAACACATTAGTTTAGAATTTTTTTAAGAAGAATAATAAAAGGGACCCTCAAAAAAAGGTTTGAAGATTCATTTTCTGGAAATCTTCCCTATTCTATTTGTTGTCATTGAGCTCTACTGATCACTTTATACCACTGCGAGTTTAGTTACTAAATAATTATACTCTCATTTTATTTCTCTAATACACTAACATATATTATAAAGGGACAGTAACTAAATTGGTAATGATGCAAGCATATACAAATGCATGGATCATTATGGAAAGCCCTAGCAATTGATTTTTAAATAAATTAATAGTCAAAATTGGGCATGATATAGAAAACAAAACAAAGGACAGGAAAAAAATTATATACATCATTATAGGGTAATTAGTTACTTGGTAAAAATAACTTGTTTCATGTTTATTTCATACCACTATACCAAATACATATTCTAGTAACTTGATAATTAAATCATACGAAACAGAAAAAAAAAGATATATTTAGTTATTTCTCTTTTTGGGAAATTTTTGATGATTCTGAACCTATTTACACAGATTATTATCTTCTCTGGAAATTTTCTAGTAGTGGAATTATTAGTTTAAAGGTTGCAAAAGGCTTTTAGATTTCAAATGTCATTTATCACGTATATGAGAATGTTCATTTTATTCCATACTTTGGTATCCTTTTTGTCCCACCAAGAAAATGATCCAAATCTCTGCTATCTTGTAAATCCAACTATCATGCATTCATTCTTGCATTCACTCATTCATGCATGCATTCATCCACTTAGCTAAATATTGTATAATTATTCTGACGCTGCTGCTTTGTGATAGTCAGGTTCATGGACTTTGGAAACAAATGATCTGAGATCAAGTTTATTCTACCACATGATTTATCTCTGAGCAAGTAACTTATGTTCTCTAAGACTCATATTAAATAGAGGAATGAAGGCAGTACCTGCATGGAATTTTGGAGGTTATAATATCTTAATCCATTAAAGGACTAAGGGCAAAACATGTTACAGAGTAAGCACTCAGTTAATCCGATATTTAATAATAATTATAAGGACTAATGTCCATTGAGTACTTAGTACGTGTCAAACTGTGTTAAAAAGTTTGCATGGCTTAACTCATTAACTTCTCTCTCTATATATATATAAGCAAAGCTTATATATGTGTATATTTGCAGTGTTTTATATATAAATACGCATACAACTTTGATTTTTGCAATGATTTTACAGATGATAAAATAGAGGATCTGAAGATTTAAGTAAATTATATAAAGCCATATATTCCAAAGATGATCAGACCAAAATTAAAACGAGGCAATTTAACTCTAAAGCACGTGTTTTCTATGATTGCAATCTACGTCCTGATTTTTGATTTGGTAGCCAGACTCACCTAATTCAAAAATATCTGTGGGTATGAATCTGTCACCTCCAAGTGAATCTAGCAGAAGAAATTCTGCTTAATAGAAGCATTTCTATTCTTTTTACATATTCTTTCCAGAAACAGTTCAAAACAAATTAACCATGAAGTAAAGTGCAAGCATTTAATCAATCCTAACACCCATTTATTGCTGTTTAAACTACAAAGCAGTAGAGATTATCCCCTTAATATTTAATATACTAATAAATCTGCTCCAGAAAATCTGTCCCTTTTTGTGTCTGTAGTTCTTCCCCTATGGTTTATGACCTTTCAGAAGTTTGTTGCATCAAAAGTTCTCTAAGACCAAATCATTTTTGGGCAGAAGAAAAAGCAGCCATGTTATAATTGCAAATGAGCCGGATTACAACATGTTATTGACCTTTCGTGGTGAACCTGAACCGTTATTATCAATACATATCTGTGGTGGGTCTGCCTTTCTCTGATCACTGTCTGATGCCATCAAAACCTTAACCTTTGGTGAGCACACAGCCTACTGTGGAAGAGACACTTACACTACAACAGATATATAAGATTACTAAACCATGTGAGCCCATGCTCTAAAGGAAGGATGCATCCTAGACTATAAAGTCCATGAGAATATATATGTTGTTGTTGCTTTCTATAATGTGTCTCAGTATGAAGAACAGATGTTTGGCATATTACAGGTGCTCAAAAATATTTGGCTAATGTGACGCCTGGGTGGCTCAGTCAGTTAAATGTCTGCCTTCAGCGCAGGTCATGATCCCGGGGTCCTGGGATCAAGTCCCACATCAGGGTCCTTGCTCAGCAGGGAGTCTGCTTACCCCTGTGCCTGATGCTCCCCCTCCTTGCGCGTGCTCTCTCTCTCTCTGACACATAAAATCTTAAAAAAAAATTTGGCTAATGAATTCATAAGTTAATAGATTAATCAACAAAAGCTGTGGAAGTATGTAGGGGGAGTAACTCAGTTTGCTGCACAGGCTCAGCATGGGCTTCAGAAAGGCTTGAGGTAGGTTTGGCTCTTACATGGAAAAGGGGGGGTGGAAATGGTGCTGCTTAGATATGTTTAATGTTGGTGGAAGCAGTATCGTTTTGTTATTGAAATCACTCTTTATCATCCTGAGGTGTTCTCTGACATTTTATAGGAGGAGATTTTGTAAATGCCATTATAAATCTTGAGCAGTCTTGCACTCACCATGAGCTTCCCAAGAGGTAGCAAGATGAAGCTCAAACACAGATGGAAGCTAGGACTTTGATTTCCTGTTTTTTAAAGCATGTTTTGGTTCAGATCCCAGTTACTTGCCAAACTCCTTGTATCACTTGTCTACTAAAAGGAAGAAGTGTGTGTGTGTCTGTGTGTTTAATAAAATGCATTCACTGTCCCCCTGCCAAAAATCATTTGATTATTTCCCATTGCCCATAAGATGAAAGTTAAAAGGAATTACTGTATTTTTTTAAGGAATTATTGCATTTCTGAATAATTTAGTGTAACCATGTCTTTCCAATCTCAGCTTGGCCTATTTCTGCTCACCATGGTGCAGCCACATTCACTTTCTTGGTTCCTAGAATAGGTTGTCTTCAGTCTAGCTTCCTAGAAACAGAGGCTAAGATGGGAATTCTAGATTTATTGGAGGATATGCTTACATAAGAAAGATCTGAAGTAACCAGGTCAGGGGGAAAATGCTAAACAATAATGTGATCTCAGAAGAAGACGAGCTTCTGAATAATCCCACAAGGATGTTCTAGACACAACTGCACTGTCTCCAGGTAATGGGGCCAGCCTTTGGTACTTAGACATATATCTTTGCCCTTAGGTGAGAGAGAAAGTGAGATTTCCCAGGTGAGTTTGAGGGCTATTCTCCAAAGAGTAACAATTGTAATCTGTCACAGTGAACAGTCACAGCCTCTTGGATCTGGGCGGACCAGATCAGTAGAGGGGATTTGGACTGTATGACAATGTATATTCTGCAGGATACTTCTTGTACTGCTCATATCTACTTCTCAGATTAAGTTTATTCCACATAGTTGCAGCTTCTCTGGGCCTCTAGTTAGTTACAACCTGGGGCAATTAACAAGAGGAGGGTGAGTGACACAAACTTCAACCCTGTGCTATAGTTCTCCAGAAGTCATTACTGACTTATCCTCCCTATCCACCACATATTCTAAATCCCTGTCCTTCTAGGCTAGAATTTCTGCAGGCCTAGATCCTCATCTCTAAGAAGTCTGAGGTATTGGTTACCATGTTCAGATCAGAAATGATTACTGTACTTGCCCATTTTCCATTAAAGCCGGACATGGGAGTACCAGTGATGCTCTAGTGGAATCATTTAAGTGCCTGCTGGGTCTCTTCTTTGGCCTAGGCAATTATATAAGGAAGGGGGAAACTGTGAATTGTTAGCAAGTATCACAAAAGCTAGGGAATGAGTACCCTGGCATGTGGAGGAGATCTGGGCAGGGCACTTAACAGATGCACACTAAACTCTTTGCTGCTTCTGAACCTGTGCACTTCTGATCCTTTTACTTGGGACATTTGTCATACTGTTCAAATGTCCAGCTCTTATTCATTGAGAATTGCACATGCTTCATCTTCTGAGATGCCATTGCCCACATTGCCACCTAGATGTCATTGTCCTTACTTTCCATATTAGCCCTGTGTTTTCCTCTTTCCAGTACTTAGCTAGATTTATAATAGCTTGCTTTGTTTGACAACTTTGAGTTTTCTTCTATCTTTACTATTAAAATATATGCTTAATGAGAGTAAAAGTAAATTCATTTTGTTCACCCCTGCATAATTAACTCCTAGGACAGAGACTAAAATAGAGAAACAAAGTAGATGTGTGCCTATCTGAATTTATCAATTGTGGATAAAGACCCTACTGGGCTACTGCATTCACCTTTTGTAGATTCTATAAATATTTCCACTATATTATATAGTGACCCAAGGGTCCCTTCCTGTTTATTTACCTGCTTTACCTTCCCCCAGTACAACATATGCCCGTTGTAATACCCTCCATCCTCTCCACCAGGAGCATCTCATACCCTTAACTCCTCAGCCATTCTTTTGTTTTGTTGTTGTTTTCTTTTCTTTTCATTTTGCAACCTCATAAAAGACACATTTGGTTGTGGCATTGACTTAGTCCTATCTGCCTTTTTTTCCTGAGAAAATCGAACTGCTTCTGATCCTGATACTAGAACACAATGCATTAGGTCTAACTCCAAACCAAAAGATGTGTCTTAACCCTTGGTTCTCCAACAGATATGTCTGATTCCTTTTGTCTCGTTAGTATTGTATTTGATTTCAGTAGCTTCAATGTGTCTACTTATCCTTAGAAACATTCAAGAGAATTTTTATCCTGTTTGTGATTAATACTTAATTACTAGTTTTGGAAGCTAAATGCAGGATAATGTGAATCCCTTATTTTTAGAATAGTGAAGTGTGAGAAAGGTTAGAAAAGTCCAGGGATGAGACTCTAAGTATCATGGTTTATTAATTCTACATAATAAGAAATCTACATTATTGAGAAGAAAAATAAGGTTTTTTTATATGCACACTTGTGTGTTTATGAATGCATATATATGTGTGTATGTGCATATTCATGTGTATTGTTAACTCATAAGTAAGAGGTGATCTTTTTTATATGAAATACGGAGATATTTGGCTAAGATGCAATGTTGTTAATATCACAGTCCCATCAATGCTACCCTTTAATACATTTCTTTTCCTCTAATAAAAATGCAAAAGTCAGCTCTAACTGTTTACTTTCATATCCTTAGTGTTATCGACTTTGAACACTCCATATGTTGTCTTTTGTACCTTTGAAGATAAGATGTAATTATTGAAAAAAATAGATCAATAAAATAAGCGATTTGGGTGCTTATTAGTTTATCTCACTCTGCCTCGAGCTCGATTTTCAAAGAAAACAAGCCATTTGCATGTACTTTTCTTGGGAAAGAAAATTAACTGGAGTCAGTGTTCTGAGAAAATTCTTGAAATGGATTTTAAGAGTTGTGTAATACCTAATGGTCAAAGTATTTATAAAAGTACTCTGGGAGGCACCCTTCACATGACTGTGAACTCTGAAAGAAATTTTGAGAAGAGTTGCCATTCTGTAACATCACAGATGTGAGTGACATTTCCAAGGATTGGAATCTGTTGTAGACATGCCAAAAATAAGATATGTAACTGCATGTTGATAATTGTCTAAACTTGACTGTGGCCATCTATGCTTCTTCTGTGTGGATATAATTTAGCTAATCAGTTTTGTGGCAATCCAATCAATTCTTTGAAGTGACCAAGATATCAACCTCCTTGTTAGGCAGCATAGTCACAGTTTATCTGCTCAGCTCTTACAGAAATAACAAAATTGATGCTTCTTCTCAGACCCAGGCTTTGAGGCTTAAGATGTATTCATTTCAAACATGCATATTCATGAGTTTCCTTTCTTTTAGTTTATCTGCCCCTGCCTTTACTTTCCTAAATCTAATTTTAGCCTGTGTATAATACTCCGATATTTTGAGTATACCCTTGGAAAAGACTAATGCATAAATTAACATAAATAATCCTTTAGATACAGTTGTATTCTAAGCCATCTGTCGATCTGAAATCTGAAGGTTTCATCTGATTGGTTGGATAAATCCCATGATTTGGGATAACTCTAGACATGACCCAAGTGAAAACAAATAACAACTTTTAAGGTAAAAAGTTAGAGTAGAAAGATAGTCCTTGGAATTTTCTCAAAAACTTAGCATCACGGACTCATTGGATGTTGAGAATAGATGGAAAAAAAGCTCACCTCAGGCTTTTATGAACATTGATATACTTCTTTCCTGTTCCTTCAACTCTTTATGTCTTCAGTTACATCTTTATTTTATATTCTTTTATTTTCTTTACATTCTCTCAGCACCTCTGCACAGGGGAACCTAGGTGTTTTATATATTGCCAGCATAAATGGGACCAGGGACACTAATCTTGTCCTATCAAGCATTTAATACTTGAATTCTTTTGTAAATATTTCTAACAAATCCCAACCTCTGTTGTTTACTGTATCATTACTAATAGCAAAAATAACTAGGAATAAAAATAATTATAACTGATTAAAAGAATATATGATGTTCTAGGCATGCATTTATATATAACCTCTGATACATATACTTATATGTATCATTCAAGGATGTTGTTGCTATTTTTCAGATAAATAACTTAGATTTAAACAAGGAAACTGACTTGCCCAAAGCCATACAGATCAGTTCCAGAGTAGATGTCTGAGGTCTGCCTGCATCCATGAAAGCATATTCCTTAAACATCTCCAGTGATATAAGGCTCACCAAATATTGAAACCTTTTTTTTTTCCCTTTGGAAAGCTCTTCTGTATATGAAGGTGAATTCAAACTGTCTTCTGCCAAGCAATTGATTACTAAGAGTGATCAAAATCTATTAGACTTGTTTTCATATTTTTACTCTTCATACACATATATAATAGATTATTCATTATGGTATGGATATTCGTAATAGTATTCTTAAGAATCTTTCCATACATACACAGAATGGTATCATCAAGTTTAGATGTTAGCTGAGTACAATATATAAAAGTATTTCTCATTTATTTATTTAACTTGGTAGGGATTTCAATTCACATAAAAATGAGCACTTGCTCTAACAGCTTTTTTTTTTTTTTTAGTTTAGTGTATAAAATACAACCCAATTAACTCACCTGGTTACTATGACCCAACAACCAGAGTGGTTTTGAGTTTTTATTCTGTTGCTATTAAGACATGGACTAGTACATTTACTGCTGGCAAGCTTTCGGTAACCATTTTTTTTTCCTTTAATATTGTTTATTTATTTATTTATTTGAGAAAGAGAGAGCTGGGGGAGGGGCAGAGGGAGAAGGAGAGAATCTCAAACAGACTGTGCGCTGAGCGTGGAGCCCAACATGGGGCTCGATCTCATGACCCTGAGATGATGACTTGAGCCAAAATCAAGAGTCAGACACTTAACCAACTGAGCCACCCAGGCACCCCTGCTTCTGGTAACTTTTGAAGCAAATGAAAAAGTAGTCATATCCTCTAAGCTCACATAGGTCAGTTGTACAGAAAACTATTAAGGCATGAAAAATTAGGAATCACATCAAAAATGCCTGGGATAAAGGACAGTTATTCTATTTCATTTATTTTAACTTATTTATTCAGTATATATTATTGACACATATCCTTATGACACATTTAGTTCCAGGACCTGCAGGTGCACATGGAAATAATATCTAGTTTTTAGAGTTTGTGGTCTCATTGGGAAAGAGATGGCTTTGTCATAACGTAGCATGTGCTGGTAGGGTAAAGAGGCTATCCAAACAAGCTGTGTCTGATTTTGCCCTGGAAGAGACATTTGCACTATGCTTTGAATTGAGATTGATTAGGCAATACTCAGAAGAAAAGTAGGCACTGAACTAAAGGCAGGCAAAGACAACATAAGTTTGGGGGCACTTGGGTAACCCAGTTTAGTGTCTGCCTTCGGCTCAGGTCACCATCCCAGGGTCCTGGGATCAAGCCCCGTGTCAGGCTCCCTGCTCAGCGGGGAAGCTGCTTCTCCCCCTGCCCCTCACTTGCTTGTGGTTCTCTTTTTTTCTCTCTCTAAAAAAAAAAAAAAAAAAAAAAAACTTAAAAAGACAACATAAGTTTGTTGTGAGCCCTGCAAAGAGGTAAGTTTTGTTTTCTAGAGAGAAAGAGGATTATTATAAGCAAAGTATCATTAATCATAATAATGATAATAATAATAATGTCATCATCAGGTTTTAACTGTTCTGGAAATGATGAATAGATGGGAATTGGGTAAATCAGAAGGAACATTAAAACATTCTAGACAAAAAGTAATATGGGCCAATTAAAGTAGAAACAGTAATAGAGGGGATACAATAACTATTCAAGGGTTGGCATATGAACAGCACACATTAACCAAGTGATTTGGACACTCCCTGTGCACCATTTCAAAATCGTTTTGGCACAGATACAATCAAACAATGGCTCATGTTGGCCTATGCTGTAAACCTCTCCTTTCCTGACCTGAAGTTCTTTTGACCCTGTGTCAAGGGATATCTGCAGAATGTGTTCTATATAAATAGATGTGCAACTTGAAAGTATGGGAAGTTTATGACCCCAAAGCCATCAATAGCCAGGAGACAGTGATGGATAAATGCTTCTTCTCTTCATCTCTATAAGTTCTGAGACACATTCCATAAAGCAAGTCAGAAGATCCCTGATGATGGAGCAGCCGCTCACCCACAGTGGTGACCAACACATATTTACATTGGCTTTTCTTTCTTCTTTGTGTCACTTGCCTTGTCTTGCACTTCCACTTTCTGTTATGTTATTTCCCAAATAAGCAATCTGCATGCAAACCTTTGTCTCAGGTTCTCCTGTGAGTGTAAATGAAGACAAGGTAGTGGTTGACAAGGAATATCTGAGGAGACCTGCAATGTGTATAGGTTTCTTGTTTATATCCCTAATTCAGGGAAAACTCTCTAAGGGCCTTAATGGCTATCTGCCTGTAGATTATGCAGATGTATGATTTGATGTTTCATAGGGCAGATGAGAACTGACACTTAATAAGCTTATCAACATCCTAAGATGTGTTCTAGCATGCCAGAATTAGCTATGCCAGTTTCTCAGTGAGATCTTACATGAATAGAAAAAGTCATTAGAACCCTGAACAGATAAGGAAGGGGTAGATAGAGAAAAGCCATTAAGCAGATTTGTGTAAGTGTGAGTCTACAAGCCACAGTCATGGGGAAGCAGAAACCATGAGTGAGTAGATACCATGAAGTTCTAAAAAGATATGAAAAGCATAAAGAAAATATCAGCTAGTAGTGAGGAAAGAAAGCAGGTAGCAGAGCAAGATGTAGTAAAAAAGAAGTTTCCTTAGTTCCTTAGTTTCCATTTCTTATTTCAAGTCTTCACCACAAATGTTTTTTTTTAATTACAATGAATTCCACTTTTTAAAAGTGTTCTATGTAATCATCTGGCTCTTGTAACTAAAAGAACAACAGAAAAACTTTGTCCATGCTGCTTTCTTTAGTTAATATATAGCAAAATCTTCCCACAATCCAGAACAAAAGGAAGTTCTGCCCAGACCGCCCACGTACTTCTTTGAAAATCTTTCCTTTAATTTCAGTACATTTTCATTGATTCTGCTATCAGGAGCACAACCAGACTAAATCATCTAAGACTCATGACATTATGCAATAACTTGGAAATACCAAGCACTTTAATGTAATTATCTTGTCTAAAACAGTTTAGCAAACAGAAAGTCAAGCTTCTGATGATTTATGCTAATAGGTCTCAGAAGCAATCACACGGGTTATTGTATTATTTTTCTTGCCCATGTGTCTTTCTGTTAGTACATTTCACCTGGTAGAGGATTGAGACAGACAGACAGGATTTTTTTTTCTTTGTTTCTTAAAAGTTGATGTTAAATCAATATTATTATGCAAAAACAGTAACAAGTAATTTCACTGGTATGGACTTGGAAAAAGGGAAGTGTATGATGTATCGTTTTAATTTGAATACAGAATCAGAAACATAAAAATTCATAGTAGAACAAAATAAAACAAAAAATATAAGGTTAAACTGAAAAGTTCAATCTGTGGAAATATTGGTAAACTATGGGAAGGGCATCACGAAATCAGGGATTGGACAATTTTCCCTGTAAAGGACCAGATTGTAGATATTTTTGGCTTGTGAGCCATACAGCTTCTGTCATAACTAATGTAATCAGCAGAGGAGAAGCATTTGCAAAAAGAGCAGATACAGACATTCAAATTGAAAGCTGATAGAGATCAAAGACACTGAGTCATTAAGAACATGGCCTGTTGTGGGGGTGGTGATTTTGTGTGATGGAGAAGGGGATGTTGCAGACTGAGTTCCCTAGGAAGCAGAATCGTAAGTAGAGATTAGCATGCTGGATGTTGATAGGGCAGTGCACTTTGGGGTGACCACCTGTGGAAGGGAAAAGAAGAAAGCAAGATTGGGCAGAGAGAGATGTTACACTGCAATACAGTCTTAACAGAGGCCTTAGACAGTCACAGGAGGAGCTCTGAAGCTAGAATGAGTTGTCCCAAGTTGAATAATGTGACAAGGTTAATCCTTAGTTAAGGAATGCCCTGGAATGGAAGTGTATCCTTCAGCCAAAGTGAACCTCAAAAAAGGAGAGCAGAGGGCCTGACAACAGCATTCCCAATCTCCTTCATTCCTAAAAGAGAAACTGGTAGCATATCCCATTGTACGGTGTAGTCTACCCTTTACCTTGACTTTATCTACTCTCAATTATTTATCCTCTTGCCCTCAGCTAGTGCCTCCACTGCTTTAGCTGGCTTACCTGGTGGTAGCATGGCCAGTTCTCTGTATCTGGGAGCTCTGAGTTCATGGGCACCATACCTTTCTTAGGCAGGGGTTTTTGAGCTTGTGCACTTACTAAAAAGGTAGACAAAGGAGTCCAAAGAGGTACCTGAGTGAATCAGGGTATGTGCCAAATTCATTCATTCATGTTCACAATTGCACTGAGAATGGCAGCCTTGCCTCCTGCTGATAAGACTTAATTACCCCTGCCAAGATGATCATTCTGTTTATTGAGTGTGACCACTTTTCATGAAACCCAAAGTACCAAAGTGCAAGCTATAGTTTGGATTTGGCTTTAGGACTCTAGTGTTCTCTAGTGGAAGCGTTCTCCCTTTGGAAATCAGGATCTTTAAATTCTGAGCCCAAAGTTGCAAGGGTGTAAGAATAAATCAGAAATCTTGGTGTGTGTTTTGTTTGTTTGTTTGTTTTGGTTTGGTTTTCCATTGAGTGGGACTGGGACTGAACTGGGTTTCTGGACGTATGCTTTAAAATGCAAAGCACGTACTAGAAGGAGGATGGCTCTCCATCTTCTCAAGGTATTGTCCTCAGGCTAGTGCCTTAAAACAGCTTATTTGACCACTCTGTCTGGCAGCTTCTGGGCAGTGGAGTGTATCGTATGATCTGTGGAACCCATAGCCAAGAGCCCATTTCTGTAGCACTTTTGCTATAAAGTGGGTCCCTTGAATTGAAGTGTTGTCAAGTGGGATTCCATATTGGTGGATTACATACTCTATGAGAGAGTGGTGATGGCAGAAATCCTACTGGCGGAGCGCCTGGGTGGCTCAGTCATTAAGTGTCTGCCTTCGGCTCGGGTCGTGATCTCAGGGTCCTGGGGTCAAACCCCGCATCGGGCTCCCTGCTTGGTGGGAAGACTGCTTCTCTCTCTCCCACTCCCCCTGCTTGTATTCCCTCTCTTGCTGTGTCTCTGTCAAATAAATAACATCTTAAAAAAAAAAAGAAAGAAATCCTACTGGCAGCCAGTGCAAACACATACTTAAAAATATAAAGAGATTCTTCCTAATTGTTTTGTGCCTTTTCAGTAGTGGTGCTCTTTAGTTGCTGTTAAAGTATGATCTGAAGATCTTAACATTTTATGTCTACACCTTTTCTTCCTGTTGTGTTGTTTTTTTATATTTTTCTACCCCAAGTATTCTTGTCCTTGACCTTCTAAACATTATTCATATTTGTGTAAATTCTAACTACAGACTAGTAATTTTTCCAAACAGTAAATGACACTTAGGCTCTAATCATTGATTAATCAATTGCCCATGTGTATGGTCTTTTTCTAAAGCAATCAAGATTAGCAATGATTACCCAATTCTACTGTTCTTAAGAGTTCCTGGTTTTCACCTGCCTGATACATGGAAGCAGCTAATATGTTGGCTTAAGCCGTTTATTACTGGTGAAAATTTTGGAAATTGCCAGCAGCAATCTGTGCTCCACCTATCATTGGTGATGGGTTCCTTATTGCCAGTTGGGTGGCAAGTTTTCCAGGCAAAATACAATCCTAGAATTTCCTTTCTCAGACTAGTCCTGGCACCAAAAAAATAGGTTGAGTTCCCAAAAAAGCAAACCCTGATATGGAGATTAGTATGCCAGAGATTTACTAAGGAACCTCAGAGTCTTACACCTAACAAGTGGAAGGGAGGTAAGTAGAATTGGCCAGAGGGAGAAGATGGGTTGTAATTCAGATGCAAAAGAAGCCTCAAACATCTTTATAGTGAAGTCTGAAACTAAAGATGCTCCTTCAGAGTTGTCCCAAGAACCGGCAGGGGGAGCTACTTTTTCATATTACCACATTGACCAGTCATTGATGAACAATTTTTAAAAGGAAAAATCAGTATATTATTAAGCAATATATGTAATTAAGTTTTTTTAATAAAATATAATTCCATACCTCTGATCTCCATGACCTTAAGTATATTTTTAAAAACCATTCACATTATTACTCATTTAAAAAACAGATATTTAACTACTAGATATGTAGCAGGTACCATGCTAGCTGCTGAAGAAATAATGTTGTACAGGGGCGCCTGGGTGGCTCAGTCATTAAGCCTCTGCCTTCAGCTCAGGTCATGATCCCAGGGTCCTGGGATGGAGCCCCACATCGGGCTCTCTGCTCTGGGGGAAGCCTGCTTCTCCCTCTCCCACTCCCCCTGTGTTCCCTCTCTGTGTCTCTCTCTGTCAAATAAATAAATAAAAGCTTTAAAAAATAAAATAATATTGTACAAAGTGTATGGGTGTACCCTCACAAACTTCATCGAGAAAGACTAGACAATTTAACATGTAACTTTTTTGTTTCCATAGAGAATTTGAAAACTCCCTTAGGTCTTAGTTCAGTCAATGAAGTTATGGTTTCTCTATCTTTTACTGGTTCCTGTATTGGGGGGAAAAGTGTCAAACAGAAACAAATTAAAAGATACATTAATGAATGATAAAAAAATGAGTTAGTATGTGTAGAGTAATTATGAAATTGGCTTACATAATAAGTGCTACAGATAAAACAAACTATGATAAATACTAAGGAGTGAAATAGAAAGCTGATATTTAGACTGAGTTGAAAATGTCTTCTATTTAATAGAAGATGGCCAAGGAAATGATTTAGGGGAAAGAGTATGGCATTTAGAAAAACTATGAGAGTCAAGTTTTCCCTCCCTTCCCCTATTGTCCTCTGCACTATTCCTTATGTTCCACATATGCATAAAACTATATAATTATGTTTCTCTGATTGACTTATTTCACTTACCATAATACCCTCCAGTTCCATCCATGTTGATGTAAATGGTAGATATCCATCCTTTCTGATGGCTGAGTAATATTCCATCATATATATGAACCACATCTTCTTTATCCATTCATCTGTTGAAGGGCATCTCGGCTCCTTCCACAGTTGGCTACTGGGGACATTGATGCTATGAACACTGGGGTGCATGTGCCCCTTCTCTTCACTACATCTGTATCTTTGGGGTAAATACCCAAATACCCTTGCTGAAGGGTAGGGTAGCTCTATTGCAGAAAGGGAGGTGGGGGGGTGGGGTAACTGGGTGATGGGCATTAAAGAGGGCACGTGATATGATGAGCACTGGGTGTTAGACTCAACTAATGAATCATTGAGCATTATATCAAAAACTAATGATGTACTATACCTTGGCTAATTGAATTTAAATAAAAATTATACTCAAAAGGAAAAGAAAAATGCAAGAAGGCAAATGCTACTGCATTAAGGAATAACTGAATCTAAAATTCCTGGTTTTCTCTCTTTTAAAAAAAATTATTTATTTATTTTAGAGGTGGGAGGGACAGCAGAAGAGACAGAGAATCCTCAAGCAGACTCCCCTCTGAGTAGGGAGCCTGATAAAAGGCTCGATCCCAGGGCCCTCAAATCATGACCTGAGCCAAAACCAAGAATTGGACAGTTAACCAATGACCCACCTAGGTTCCCCACTGGTTTTCTCTTAAATACCTTTTACATTTTCTGAGAATATTTGGTGCATATTCACATGTTATTCTTTGAAGACAGGCCCACATACTATTCTTTGTAACCCCCATGGCATTTGGCAGGGGAGTTAGTCACATCATTGGAATTTAATAGACTTTTGCTTAAATAACTGTAAAATTCATTAATTTCAAATACAAGAGACTGATTTTTTATAGTTTTGAGAATATAATGCAACTAACATTATTCTTTTATTTAAATTTAAAATAAAGTAGATTGGATACTTTTCATATTGTTGTTTTTAAACAGCATGAACCCTGGCCCAAAGCACTCCAAGAAACTAAACTGATTCAGTCACCTGCCTTTCCTGATGAACTTCTAAATTTCAGCATTGATGAAAAAAATGAAACTTCAAGATATTAATTAACTTGCTAAAGGTAACACGTAGGTAAATGGCAGAGCTTGAAACCCTCTTAGATTTTCTGACTTTCTCTAATTAACCATAAAACATCAAAATGAGAGTAACAATAGTTTTCTGAGCCTTTTTTATTTGAATCTTTAATACCGTATCACCATTGGCAGGTGATAAATTTTTATTGATAATAATGAGATCATGCAGGGGGAGCCTCAGCTCTTTAATTTTTTAAAAATTTATTTGTGTCTCCTTTTTTGAAAGGCTTCTATCACTTTTATTAGAACAGATTATCAGTAGATTCTGAATTCTTTAGGTAATCTCTTAATCTTTTAGATCATTATTCCTGTGAGGAAAAAATGGAGCTTACTAGGAGGCTTTTGTTGTTATTTTACCGTGAGTTATTTCTACCCAAAGTCATAAAGGAGAACAAATATGAGTCAGAAATATGGAGTTATAAGTTTGATTTTTCTACTGGTAATGAGGTGCCCCCCCCATCAGGGAATTCAGTTTCCCAACTGAAAAGAGAGAAGTAGATAGATTAATCTTTGAGTCCTTCCTACTCTGCCTTCTATATACAGCATAAATCAACTATATCTTCTTGTAGCTCTTTTCTATTTCAAGCTATTGTTTAAAGCCAAATAGGCCATATCATATCAAATCAAGAAAGACAAAGGTAGCAAAGCTTTTTGATAACTGTCAGTGCAATCAAATGCCTCTAGCAGAAAATATTCCCATCTTCTGATGCTGAGTGCCTGGATAGTGCTGGATATGCTGTAGATGACAGAAATATGATTTCGTACTCATTTTATTACTTTCTTTGAATAGAGGATGGCATTGAGTGTGTAACGATGTGACACTGGATGTATGAGTGAGCCGTTCAGGCATGTTTAGACTCCTGCCTCAATAAATCCCCTGCCATTACAGTGAGCAGGGGTTAGACAGGTAGATGTCCCTCGGTTTCCTTTCTAAGCCACATAACCTCCCCTGGATTCTCACATTAGAAAGCTTCCTCCTGGACCTCTCTCTCTTAGTTTTCTCATCAAACAAAAACAGTCCTGTAGTAGACTGAACAGTGGCCCCAAAGGTGTTCATGCCCTAATCCCTGGGACTTGTATATATGTTACCTTGTATGGCAAAAGGCACTTTACAGATATCATTAAATTAGGGATCTTGAGATAGGAAGATTATCCTGGATTACTTGGAGGACATAATATAATCACAAGGGACCTTATAAGAGAGGGATGTGGGCCAAAGTCATAATACGAGATGTGATAATGGAAGTAGAGATGGTGGAGGTGGAGAGATTTAAAGCTACCCTGCTGGCTTTGGGATGCAGAAACAAAGTGAGAGCTAAGGAGAACCTGCGGCCTCTTGAAGCTGGAAAAATCAAGGTTGCACATTCATCACCAGAGCCTCTAGAAAGAGCATCATCCTGCTAACCCATTTTAGACTTCAACAACGTGTGTTGTTCTAAGCCACCAAGTTTGTGGTAATTTGTTAGGGCAGATAGAGAAGTTTCATACAGGTCCTAATCTCCATCTCTAAGGAAAGAATATCCCTTCTTAAATTAGTTTAAGAGTGAATAAGAGAAAAAGGTTCAAGCTATCCACTCTCTATGGATTATAAAGATAAAATGTTATTAAAATAATACATTGATAGTTATATTTTGGTTGCCATGGTGATTATTAGATCTACACATAATGTATTATTTTGAGCAACATGAGCCACTTTGTATAAAACAAAATAACGTAACACATTCCTGTGGTCCATTACATATATACAACCTTCTGAAATAAGCATTTCAAGTTCAGTTTCAATATTTAAAAAATATATATCTATAGTCCTGGGTCTGTATGAGTAAGTATGTGTGTTCATGTGTTTCCAATACTGTGTAGAAAACACCATACCCAAATTTCTCTTGTGGGTGTAATTCTTAGTTACTTATTAATTCATATTGGCATTTCTGAATATTTATGGAATAATTTAAAAAGATCCATAACGATAAAATGTTTGGAAATGTTACTTGCCTTTAACTAGTAGGTGAGCTATGGCATGGGTTTCTAAAACTTTTGAATCTTTACTTCCCCTTCATCCTTATTTCATAAAATATTACTTCTGTTATTCTTTATCTGCCTTTTCTCCCCTTCAGATGAACTCTTTCCTTAACACTGAGATGCCAGGAATTGATAGAATTAAAAGTAATGCATTTCTCTGAGAAATTTGCATTACCAAAGGTTTCAGAGTATTACATTCTAAACATCAAGCTCTGTTGGTAGAATTTCTAATGTCTGTAATCTTTGCCATTTTCTACTTTCATTTATTATAAATTTTACAGTTTGCAAAGTACTGTCCTTTGGGAAGAACACAGGTTCAGAGTTATCAGTTAGGGTTCTGACACCATCTTTACCACTTACAAGCTGGTGAACAGTGGCAACCTGCTTAATATTTCTAAGACTCGGTTTTTGTATCCTAAAAAATTAGAAGTGATATGTTCTGTTTATCCTACATGTTTATTTTGAAGACAAAAAGTATGTAATGATGTAATATACATAAAAAGATTAAGCTATAAACCACTATGCAAAGAATGGTAACAATTTTACTTTGTTACAATTGTAACAATTTCTATAACTATAGCAATATTACTATTATTGCAGTGACTATATTGATGAATGAAAAATTATCTTAAGACATAGTGGCTTAAAATAATAAACATATATGACCTCACACCAGGAATCTGGGTGTGACTTAGCTGAGTTCTCTGGCTCCAAATATATTAGATGGAGGCAATCTCTACCTTCTGTTAAAGCAGGGCCACTTCCAAGCTCATGCACACTGTCATTGGCAGGATTCATTTCCTTGAGGGCAGTTGGAATGGGACTCAGTTTCTGCTAGCTGTTATCTCTGGGGCCATCCTCAGTTCCTTGCCCTGTGGATATCTCCGTAGGGCAGTTTACAACATGGCAGCTGGCTTCAGAGCAAGCACGCAAAAGTGCAAGAGAGGGTATCCAAGATAGAAGCCACAGTCTCCCAGTGACTTGATCTTGGATATGTCATGCCATCATTTTTATTGTATTCTCTTCATTAGGAGGCTTCATGAAGCATGACTCATAACTCCAGTAGAGGGTATTGTGCAAGGGTTGTGAATTCCAAGAAGTAGAGGTTGTTGGAAGTCATCTTGGAGGCTGCCTATCATAGTCATTACTATGCAGTTCTTAAAATTGTCCTTCCCTAAAATTCTGGGCATCGGTCAAGGCATTTCCCTTTAAAAGAGTCTCAGATATTTAGCTGGAGGCAAAATAAACACTTAATTCCAGTTGTAGAGCTCCATTTCCTTATACATTTGAGTATTTTCCTGATTATATTAAAGTGTAAGGAATATTTTATAACTTCTCCTACATGAAGCTCTTATCTGGTACTGGGCCTGGGTAATGCAATATGCCAAGTTACAAAGTTCTGCAATACACTTGGTCATGGTGGAAAAACAGATTAATGCTCTCCTAACTATGACTGCACTAGTGGGCACAGCATACAATCACGATTTTCAAAACAATGATTTGAATTTAATAGCTCTCCAACTCCTTTTCTGGTGCTGTGACAAGACTACTGATTTAATGTTGCACCAAGCTGCTAGAAACCAGAGGTTAAAACCCATGGTTAAATGTTTCGGGCGAGTGGTATTGAAAACTATTACCACATGGACAGTTCTCAGGCTCCAGGAATGGGGAAAGGGGGAGGGCAGTCTGGGGAAAGGGATAAAGAGGAAAATAGAACAAAACAGGGAAAGCCAATAGGCAGCTGAGGCTTTCAAAGGCCCTCAGATGCTGCCAATTTTTCTTTTTCCTTTGCTTTCTTTCTTTCTTTCTTTTTTTTTTTTTTGTCACTCCGAATGTTAAATTGAGGTGATTATAAACCTCTTGTTTGTTTTGTTTTGCTTTCAGTTAAAAAGTGAAAATTAAAAGACTGTGGGACTCAAGTGTGGGGAGAGCTTTTGACAGCTGAAGGATGGAAAGCCCATTACCCATAATCATAATAATACAAACCCAGCTGGACAATGCTGAAGGAGGGGACCTCTCACAGGAGAGGCTTTGGAAATGACCCAGGCCTGGCAGGCCCTGGGGCCATCACAGGAATGAGATTGCAAAACCCCAGGGAGAAGTATTGAAGGCTGCCAACATGGCGGGCCCTGAAAGCTTCTCTCTGCTCTGACAATGGGAGGCAGGAGAATTGACAGGGCACTGATTGGCAGTGGGTAGGAAAATGCAGGAACAGGCTGCCTGCCCAGAGGGCCAGAGACCTGTTAGGAGAGGCATGTGAGGGGCAGACAGAGCTACAAAAGAAGCCTGAATGCCAGAGGAAAATGTAGCTAATCAGAAATCAGCTGAGAGGAATGGATTGCAGCTTTAAATCCAGAGCATGAAATACAAAAATGGGAGAGAGAAAAGGAAGGAAAAAAGTTTAAAAAACAAACGCTTCTCTGTAATAATAAAAATTGAACTTCATTTTACCTAATTTTGTCACCGGATGACATAATTCAGCTCATCTTGTATTCTCTAGCTTTCATTGTCAATTGACCATCGGATTTGGAATTTGATTATCAGTGACATTACAAATCAGGAAGAATTAGAATATCAGATTTATATTTCTCTAATTAAGAGCAAATTTTAAAGTCTAAATGGTTTACATTCTTTAGTTTTTGAAAGAGCTTTTCAAGTTTTGTATGCAAAATGTGAAGAGTGATTCTAAAACAAAAAATCCTGTTTCCGAAATATCTTTAAAATATTCTTTAGGGGTGCCTGGGTAACTCAGCTTCCAACTCTTGGTTTCCACTTAGGTCATGATCTCAGGATCCTCAGCCCTGTGTCTGGCTGGCTCTGCACTTAGCAAGGGAGTCTGCTTGAAGTTTTTCTCCTTCCCCATCCGCCCCTCCCTCTCTCTCTAAAATAACAAATATATATATTCTTCAAAATACTGATATACCATAGCAATTGAATTAAAATATTAGTCAAATGTGCATTAATTAACCTTCAGTATAAATAGAAAAAATGAATTGGTTACAATTTTCTTTTGGCATTTCCCCGTTTGCTTCCCAGATTCACTTCAGATATACATTTAGCTATGTTTATATCATAACTGTACAGTGCAGATATTATATATTCATATTTACTTAATTGTGAAAAACAAATGAATTGATTCCTCCTCAAAGAAAACCTGTTTGGTTTGGAAGCTGCAGGTCTTCTCTGGATCCATCAGAATAAAAAACAGAGTTAACCAGAAAGAATCTCTAAGGGGAAAAAAAAAAGAAAACTACAAACAATCTTTAAGCCAGAGTCAGAGAAGGATGTCAAAAGCAACTTTTGAAAATGTTGGTAGCAAGAAAATAATCTCTCCAGAGTAGTTTTTGGAGCTATCCGAGCTCCCCCTTCAGTAAGTCAGAAAATCATGAAATGTTTTCACCTTTAGGGGTCAAAAGTAAGCATTACATTGAGTGAAAGCTGATAAAACTCATAAGTAAAAATCAAGTTTTAACATTAATTGAAGTCACTAATAATTCTGTTTCAGGGTCCTGAATGACTCATAAACAAGTTGAAAGAATGGGCCTGATTCTTGAGTCAACTTCAGAGTGACTTACATCTCTCTGTTAAACACCTAAAGCAGGAATAAACCCATAGGCCCAAAAGATACCGAAAGAGGTCCTGACTAAGTTTTACTACAAGGGTTTTTGTTTTTTGTTTTTTGTTTTTTTACTTTTTACCCTGAAAATAAATTCTAGAAAGTTAACAACTATTTTTTTTCAGTGTAGTATTTTACATTTGTTTCCATTCAAAACTGTTCCATTTCTTTCTGGTAACTATTAAAAATTAAGCATTTATTATAGAGGAATATGTAGAGATGAGAAAGATGTTCATGATACATTAAACGCATATATAACTGTTAAAACTGAGTCTGAGGTGTGGAATCAGTTTATTTTTCTCTGAAGTGCTAACTTGACATGACCTTTTTTTAATAAGAAAAAAGTTAAACAATGACTAGCCCAACTTATATGATATTAATAAATATTTTTAATTTCACTTAAAAAGTATTAACTTTCTTTCCTGAATTTGCTAGATTTCTGTCATCCACTAGTTGATGGTTTAAATGCTCTAAGATCATCATCTAATGTGGAACTCAGCAACCTGTGCGAGAGCTCTTAGATTTCACAGATGTATCAAAAATAATACAACAATAATGAGCAGTATATAACAACATACACCAAGTGTTGACTGCATGCAAAACATTATACTAAGTGCTTTTCATATGACAACACATTTAATTATCCCCACAACCCTATTAGCTTGGCATGATTATTTTCTTCCATTTTATACATGAGGAAACTAAGACCAGAGGGGTTAAGAATCTTGTCCAAAGTCTTAAGTGACGAAACCCAGAACAGTTTGATGCAAATATGGTCTTTAAAATGATGCCATGCCTCCTTAAAAAAGAAAACCAAAGTAGATCTTGATTCTGTAACCCAAATAACAAGGCAATGAGGGCCACAGATGGTATCCCAGCTGTGTCTAATATACACCTGGGAAAGCAGTGTCACCTGAAACCATTTCACATCACAGAAACAGAAACAAAGTTTTGCCAATTATCTGGTTAATTCTGTTAATTTCGGTGAAGCAGTAAGGCTTCAAAATAAATTTTATTTGGCCTGAAACTTTGATTTGGTTGTCTTCATCTATTGAAGGACCTGGATAATCACAGATTCTTCACTAAGCCCTGCTTAGCCACATCCGACTGTGCATCATTAAGTTATCTCTTATTTGACCTGGTGTGCCATTTGGATATTCTGTCTTAAATAATATTTGCTTGTTATCATATATTATTTTGGATCATCTGCAGACTGATTCTTCACCACTTTGAAAGATCCTGTGCTATGCATTTGAGCGTATGGTAGAACTGGAACTTCACATATTAAGGTAGCAGGGTGGATGATGGGGGAGTGGGAGGAGGAAGGGCAGAGGGCTAGGAAGTGAGTTGCTTCTGTTGTAATTTAGCACCTCTTTTCTCTCAATCTAGAGATATCTTAAATGATGTGTGTGTATTTTAAAGACCACTTGGGGAGAGGCTGTTAACTGTCATCAAATAAATTTCATATGATCATTCTTACATCCATTTATTTGCCATGCATTCCGAAATAGAAAAGAAAGCTTCATGTTGTCATTCTCTGTACTAGATATTAATTCCTAGATGAGTTTGATTTTTTTTTTTGCAGTTGAATGGTGATAAAATGAAGCTATTTTGAAGCACATTAAATCTGCAAATTTGAACACTTTGATGCCAATGTTCATTTTATTGCAAGGTATCCTATTTTCACCTTCATAAAATTGAATGCTTGCATGTACCATATAATTAAATTTAGCCATACCACAAGCTCAAGTCTATGCATTTATTAACTCTTGACTGCATCACTACCTAGGAACTCTGATAAAGTTTACTACAATTTTCTTAATCTCTGCTGTAACTTATGTAGTAAGTATCTCATTTCTGGAGTTTTGGGGATTGCAAAGCATCGCTTTCTCATTTCCATGGCCCCTATCACAATGGCATAGTACTGTTCTGGCAAAGACACTCGTGATTGGCAAGGAGTTCTTTTCTGCTGGGATACATGGCTCCCCTCAATGTTGGCTCTAATATCTGCCCTCAGGAACAAAGTTCCTCTTCTTAGGTAAGTGGAAATTTGTTGTTGTTCTTCAAGATTAAGACATAAAATGCATTCTGGCTGGTCACCAGAAAATGAAAATTGTGCAAGTCTTGGAAAGTTTGAAGCTGCTAAAGGTGGCTTTTGCAATCTGTTCCTTCTGCAGGATTTTATTCAGATCAATTCTACAGGAAACCTAGAGGATATAATAAGAAAAAGAAGAGGAACAGATTCCCACAAAACACCCAACATAGAATTTTTAAAAGATAGATGTGCTTTTCAAGGCAAAAGGCCACAGCCCCATCTAATCTGTTAAATTGGTTGCTGATGGAAATGTTTTTGCTTCCTCTAGCCATGGCCAAATACATACTCATAGTCTTCTCTGCCCTGTGTCCACTCAGTACTCACCACAGGTCTACTATCTGATCTGTGATTCAATGATCAAAGCCAGAATTTTTCCAAAGACCCTTCTTGTTTACTCCTCTGCTTCCTTACTCTGTTTTCTCTCTTTACATTGCCCATTACATGCTCACTGCTTAAATACAGTCCAGAAGTTCAAGCTTAGATGTCATTTATTTGTGAGTGCCCTCTGCTGTCTGATATATTCAGTCTTCTCAAAAGTACTTGTGTACACATGCTCTCTCCATTTGCTTCCATTCTTGTCACTGAGTCTTCAAGTCATTCAGATCTACTTTGGCCATATTCTTTCACTGAAGGCACTAAACTCTTCCATACTGCCAAAGGAGTGGCTCTCCCTGTCCTCATCACACTACAGTGTTCATTATCTTTTAAAAGATAATGAACAAGGGGCGCCTGGGTGGCTCAGTCGTTAAGCATCTGCCTTTGACTCAGGTCATGATCTCAGGGTCCTGGGATCAAGCCCGGCATCGGGCTCCCTGCTCAGTGGGGAGCCTGCTTCTCCCTCTCCCACTTCCCCCTGCTTGTGTTCCCTCTCTCGCTGTGTCTCTCTCTGTCAAATAAATAAATAAAGTCTTTAAAAAAAAAAAGTTAATGAACAAAACCATGACTTCCTTCTTGAAACAGTGTTCTATCTTGACTTTTAGAACTCCCTTCTCTATTCATTTTCCTGTTTCTCACTGGCTTTTTTCTTTCTCATTTTCCTTTGCTGGCTCTACTCTATGTCAAATCTACTTGTGTTTCCCCAGGACTTAGTTTTAGTCACTCTTTCAGACTGCACTTTCTCCATTCCCAGTAATTTCATTACTTCCCAAGGCTTCAAACACCATCATTAACACTAATTACTTCTAGATTTATAAATTCAGTCCAGACCCCTCTGTGATTTTCATATTTGTTTATCTAGAGTTCTTACTTTATATCTGCCCTGGAATAGTCCCACATGTGTCTCAAACTTAACTATCCAGAATTTATCTTCTGATCTGCACCCCCACCACCTATCTTCCACCATCTATCTAGTTGTCCAAGTAGAGCATCAAGGAGACATTCTGCTTACTCTTTCTTTCACACTTTTCAGTGTGAAACCACTGAGGAGGTTAGTATACCTTGAATCAAAAGAGGTCTCAGGGGGCCTCTGGGGTGGCTCAGTCGTTAGGCATCTGCCTTTGGCTCAGGTCATGGTCCCGGGATCCTGGGATTGGGCCCCACATCGGGCTCCCTGCTCGGCGGGAAGCCTGCTTCTCCCTCTCCCACTCCCCCTGCTTGTGTTCCTTCTCTTGCTGTGTCTCTCTCTGTCAAATAAATAAATAAGAAATCTTAAAAAAAAAAGAGGTCTCAGATCTGTCTAGCCCTCTCTATCTGCATTACACCGCATGCATATGTGTGTGCATACACACAGATTCATACATACATTGCACAGATTTTAAGTTGCATATATAGAATTATATATATTATAGTAATTATATATGGTATGTATATAATTTTAAATCTGTGCAGTTGGCATTGTATTCTGAATAGTATATCCTCTTATTTCATGAAATGGCGTGCTCACAAGTTTGATATCTTAAGCTTTTAAAGTTGTATCATGCTACAATTTGTATGATTCCGTGTATTTGAAATCTAAATGCAAACAAAAATAGTTATAATAAACACAGAGTTGTGATGGCTATGGAGAAATGGCTGTTAGTGGATGAGAAGAAAACTGGTTGGAATGGAATCACGGGGAACTTTCTGAGAGAGTCATAATCTTCTATATCTTGTTTTGATAATGGTTACACAGGTTTTTATAACTGTCAAAGTTCATATAACTGAATATTTAAGTTCAGGACACTTTATATTAATTATATATCAATTAAAATGAAACAAGCTAAAAATTAAAGGTCCTAATAGCCTCATATTGAACACGGAACAAAATCTTTACACCTCAAGGCTAAGAGTCTTACCTCTGTCAACCTCTCCAACCTCTTGCTGTGCACTACCCTTTGCTAATAATACTCAGACTTCTGCATCTTCTTTTAGTTTCTTGCATACATGAGGTCCTGCTCTCTATGCAGATTATCTAAACCACCATCATCACTCATGTACCTGCACTTTATTTTCTAGTCCCCGAGTCTCAACATTAGTGTTTATTGCTCCACTATCAAAAATAGATCAGCCTTTTAGTTTTCCAGATGCATCTTTTTTTCATTTTCTTTTTAAAATTTTCCATAATTTGCCATTGTCTTATCCTTTTTGTGTGTATGCACTTGTTTGTTTTGTTTTGTTTTGTTTTTTAATCTGTCCCTTCTATTAAAGAATAGGGACTTTGGAGCAAACCCTGAGACTCTGTTGATCGCTCTTATATCCTTAGCTAGCCTAACACATTGGAAATAGAAGACACATTTGTATTTATTTGTCTATTTTTCTGTTTAATTTCTGTGTATCTTTTGCTGCTCAGTAAATAAAATGAGGCAGTATTAGAAAGCGTTCTAAAAGATGAGTGCACTACATTTATTTGACAATATGGGAAGAATATTTTAGGTTGTAGGAATGGGTGGGGAGAAGACACAGAAACAAAATAACCACATGTATGCTTTTACTGGAAATGATGCTGTATGAAGGAAAGTTAGGAAATGGGATAAGGAAAATAAAACCTTATAAACAATAGTTTTTCTTATTAAAGTTGATTTTCATTAAGGGTTCACTCCTACCTCTTTTGTTCTAATGAGTTGTTGATGTTGGTGTCTCTCTGTAGTTCAGTAGCTAGACAGTTTACCCAAGTTTTGCCTTCTCTATAAATAACAACACTGCTTTATTTCACTCTCCACGTACAGAACTTTGCAGGACAATCTCCCCACAATATACACAGACTGATTAACTAGCATTCTTTTTATACCAGCTATCTGTATTAGGGTTCTCCAGTAAAAACAAACAAACAAACAAAATGCACTCAAGATAGAGAGTATGAGAGCTATTTTAAGGAATTGGTTCACATGACTAGAGAAGCCAACAAGTCCCACAATCCACCATCTGTAATCTCGAGACCCAGAAAAGCTGGTGGTGTGGTTGGAAGGCTTGAGAACCAGGAGCTGCTGCTGTAGATTCTGGTCTAAATCTGAAGGTCTGAGAAGCAGGAGTAGCAATGGACAGGAGATGAGTGCCCCAGATCAACAGCGAAGTAGAGAGAATGTGAATCTTCCCTGCCTCCACGTTGTGTTTTAGTCAGGACTTCAATGGATTGGAGGCCAGTGTTAGGGAGGGCAATCCCCTTTACTCAGCTTTCCAGTTCAAATGCTAATCTCATCCAGAAACACTTTCACAGACACATAACAGAAATAATGTTTAACAAGATATCTGGAGATTTCTTGATCTAGTCCAGTTGTCACATAAAATTAACTATCACATCATGCAAAGGATTAAGAATCTAGCCAACATTTATCTAACCTTATCCACAGGATTATCAGAGAACATCATGATGCCATGTGCTAATATCTTGGTAGATGAATCACCAGCATTGCATAGACTTAACAGAATAAGAAATATTTATGCCCTGAGATTTAAATAGGAAATAAAAATAATTGACCAGACAAAACTTCTCTGAAGCTAACTCAGGGAAAAATCTTTAAAAATAGCACAGAGAAGCAAATATCCAGGTGGTTTCAATCTACCAGGCTAGAGAGAGGAAATACAGTGTTTCAAAATTATCATTATTCTGAAGCCTCCCATTTCTACCTTATGAAATTTTGTCATCTGAATCTCCAAAGGGTGAAGAGTCATCTTTATGCTCGAGACAAAAAGCTGCTTCAGGACTCCAGAGCCACACAGGGCAGACAGTCTTCAACATTGTCAGACAAACAGCTGTTACCCGTATCTGTGGAAAAGCAACAGCTGATGTTTTGTGACATGGTGTTATGTTTACATATCATGGAGTAATGAGTTTGTTCCATGTTAAAAATGAAGCCATGTCAAGGGCTAGAGTGACACTATTGGTCTTGTCATGGAATCAGAATCTCAGAACTGGAAAGTTTTTTGGGCTGTAAAGCACAAGCTTTCATCAAACCCTGGAATCAAACTTAAATGTGCAGTTGCAATTTTACTGGGATCAGAGAATCCCACCTTAAAGGGAATACTGAAATATCACAATATGTCCATAACAGAAGAATTAGCTTCCTGAAAGATTTGGAAAAAAAGGAAAGTTCAGTAGGATCGTTGAAGTCGCTGGGGATGTGTAAGTGGTAGTAGAGTAGATGAGATAGAGGATGGAGTCCATGAAAAGTAGACTCAACTAGTATAGTTTAAAAACCTATCATTTTCATTAGACAGATACAATTTGAATATATGATTATTATATATTATTAAAGAAAAATAATTTTCCAACATTTTGCAGGAATACTGATTTAGGTCCTGTAGAAAGAAAACTGTTCTGGTCAGAACTGCCCAAATGGAGTGAACTTCTTGGAGATACAGAAACTTATATGCCTCTGGTCATATGTACCACAAAGGTATTTCCAAGGGGCTTACTATCAGATATTGGATGTTTATCGATAAGTCTAGGGTCTTAACATTTATAACTTGGGAGTTAAGAAGAGTTGCCATGGATAAACAAATTCACAATAAAAATATTGTGACTTAGAAAAAAATGTAAAGTTTCATATAGGTGTAATAAGGGTAAATGTAGCTTCTTAGGAGCTAATTTTTATTCTTTCAGTGTTTTATGACACATACTTTCCCATTACCTATATTTTGACAAGAAAATAAGCCAGTTCAAATTCAAGGAGGAATAATCAAGATTCATAACCCAGAATGTGAATACTTGTTCCAGTTATTTAAATAATCAGCCTAATAACTCACATTGTTTATATCTAAATTTTTAGATTAAAAGGCTCGCTATCAGTATTTTACTTTTCATCTTGTAGGTGTTCAAAACCTGAATGAGCCAGGTCAACATGCTACTAGTAGACAACTCAGGCCAAATGGGTCCCATTCATTAGCACCAAACTAACCTGAGAGATTGAAAAATGTTCTGTTGAGTATGATTCTTTCTTTCCATCCCTAGTGTTTTATATGCTCTGTATTTCTCAGTTCCTAGCTTCTCTCTTCCATTTCCCAAGGTCATAGACATACCATATATCTGCTTTGGAATGTTTCAGGTATTCTTTTACCCAAGGTGGGGGGAGGGTGGCTAAAATCAAGGTCTTTAATGATTTTATTTCTACTCCTTGTTCAAACCACATTTACTGTTACCTTCCTCCCTGTACTTCTGAGTATCTCCTCAAAGAATTTGCCCTCACAGCATATACTAAACAGGTAGGGGAACTTGTTTCTCTCTCTGAGAAACAAGATAGGTCTTTATAGGTCTGTTCAACTGGCAAAGAGCCCTTGACCCAAATTGAGCATACCTGATTTTCAAAATTTAGAATTGATACTCAGGAATTTCTTTTTCCCTGTTATGTATTTGTCTTGAGAGAATCTCTAAAACCTATGGGATGTTTCTCTGCAAAGAGAAGCAAGGGAAAATAATCAGGGAAGGGAAACCAATAAAACAGATAAAGATCAGAAACTGTGAGATACCATAAGGTGAGAGATGGAGAAAAGGGAAAAAGAAAAAGTCAGAGATTGTCTTAAGTCCCTGATTTAGTCCCTGCTCCTGACTATAGGAAACCTGTCTTTGTATAGCAACCATAACGACATAGAATTATCCCTTAGGAAAAAAACTGTCACTTTTGCTGTAGCTTGTTTGAATGAGTTTGAGTTGCTTGAAGCTGAAAAATTCCTGAATAAGACAACCCTCTCTAAGACTTTCCTTCCCCTGTGGTCCACTTGACATTGTCCTTCATCCTCTGAAACCCCCTCTCCATGTCGCCCTCTCTGACCGTTCGTGGTTATAGCTGTCTCTCTTCCATGCTTACATAACATATTCTTTTGTTGTGTTTACCTGTTTTTCATAATTTATTTCTTGCTAATGGAATCCACATGATCAGTTAGGGTAATGTTTCATGTGTATTTGAAAATATTGCATATTTTTTTTAGTTTGGGAACAAATGCTACCGATTACATGTAGTCCGAATGTATTTATATGCACAAATATAAACATGAATATCACATATGTACATAAATATTAGTAAATCTTGTTGAGTTATTTGAGTCTTCCACATCTTATTTTCTTATTCAATTGTTCTATCTGAACTATTGACTTTTTAGAGAGGTATGTTAAGAAGAAATATACATTTTTAAAGTTATTTCTGGTATGTTGAAGCCATTAAATTTAAATGAAGTCAGTGATATATCTTCTTTGTGTATTGAATTTTTATCAATTAAAAATATTCTATACCTTCCCACTTAATGCCTTTTACATTCTTTTTGTGTATCCGATACTAATATTGTTTATCATAGTTGATTTTTTTAAAGATTTTTATTTATTTATTTATTTGAGAGAGAGAGAACGGGAGAGAGAGAGCACGAGAGGGGGGAGGGTCGGAGGGAGAAGCAGGCTCCCCGCCGAGCAGGGAGCCCGACGCGAGACCCGATCCCGGGACGCCAGGATCACGACCTGAGCCGAAGGCAGTCGCCCAACCGATGGAGACACCCAGGCGCCCCTCTCATAGTTGATTTTTGTAGATATTTCTGGTATTCCTTCTCTAATCCCTCTCTTCTTTTCAAGGATATTCACTGAAAATACCCTTTTGTGGGGCATTTGCTGTGTTCTAGTAAGTGGTGTCTGTCTTGTGTTTGTGGGGTTACTGTGGAAGGTGGTCTTCCGGTGACGTGTTCTTTGCGGAAAGATTCAACGCGCCTGGCGTCACCGTCCCCCGGGGCGCCGTCCTGCCCTTTGGGCCCCAGGGCCCACACTTACCCATGAGTTATCGGGAGATGCAGTGCTGGCCGTCCTGAGTGCACCCCTCCTTAATAATGCAGGGGATGTCCCATTACCTCTGTTAAAAAACAACAACAAATTGAGTAAATCTCAGAGATCTTTTGGCTTTACTCACTGATTCATGAGTTAGACAACATCTAACCTAGCAAATAAAAGGGAGCCTCAAAGAGCTATATAAGGCAAGAGATTTTATAGGCAGAAGGGAGCAGAAATAAGGATGTCGTACCCGGCAAAACAGATTTTATTATTACTAGACTGTCTTCCTTATAAGAGATGACAAGGGTTTATCAGACAGATTGCGTAACTAATGATTATCAGGTGATGACTGACTGACTAGTTGAAGACGCCATTTCTGAAAGAACCAACACTGTAATGCAGTTAAGTCTCAGTTTGGTGGCGTAAGACTGAACACAAGTGACTCCATTTTGGACCTATTGTCTTTAACGCCTCCTCCTTCACAATCTCTCAGTTGTAGGCTCAGAGTTCTTTCACACAACTCCTCATTCTACACCAGATTTCTCACAAATATTTGAGACTATGATTTCTTCATTTCTCTTAGTTCCCATCTACTTGTTATCATTCAGAGAAACTCCCCAGATTTCTGGTCAATTGATGACCTTTCTCACTGCCAGTATTCTGCTATTTCCATCTACTTACAACTGTTTCAGGACCTACCTCACCCAGTTGTAACTGTGTGCCTACATATCTTTTTCTCAATTTCCTGTGAACATACTGAAAGGAGGAATGGTTTCATATTCTCTCATTTTACTGCCCATTACTGTGCCTGCCACTGGAATGCTTAACAAATAGACTTTGAATGAATAAATGAATAAATGTTTCCTACAAAAAAACGGCAAGACATTTTCTTTTTCTTATTTGACAATCAACATTTTCCCTAAAGACAGTATTCCTCAACTCTCTTGAAGAAAGATAGGTTCATCACAAAGACAATCCCCATTAGAATTTAGACTTAGAAGATTTTACTTGATGAAGAGCATAAAACCTAAAAATGTAGTTTTCATAATGGAACACCTTTCGTGACCTTAGCAATAGCTTTGTGAATGTGGCATTATAACGAGTGTAAACAGGTAGCAAAATAGCATTGTGCCAATAATAAAAATAACTCTCACTTTCCCAAAGGCCTCAGCAGCTGACCTGGCATCCCAGAGCTCATTGCAGATATTTCCTCCAAGAGTGCAAAGATTGCAGAAGACTAAATAGAAGATTAAATAGATTTTGTGAAATCAAAATGTGATGAAAGTACATTTCAATTAGCAGGGAATGAGGAGAGGAAGTGACAAGGGAGAAAATGTGTGCAGGGCATCAGCCTCTCTAATCTTGGAAAACAGAGCCTGTCGTTGGGGCTGAGCTCCTATTGACTCATCACAGAAATCACAGAGCAAGGATGAGAGAAACTCCTGAGGAAACAAGGATCTGATAGACTTTTCTGATGACCTTGACTGCCTGGACACAAGGATTGGGCTGGGCTTTGAAAGTGAAGGGGAACGTGCCTGGCAAACAGGCTGCAACTACAGAAACTTTAATTAAAGACAGTGAGGGGGGATATTAAAAGTGGGGAATAATTAAGACAGAAAGAAAGAAACCAGAAGATGATTAAAGGAAGGATCTGGAGGCATAGAGCTACCTGGACAGTATTTCATTGACAACTATTAAAAATGAGATTTTAATATTTTGCCTATTTCCAGTTTACATTTTGTTTTGCCGTGTGTGTGTGTGTGTGTGTGTGTGTGTGTGTGTGTGTGTTGGATATGTGTGTTATCTTCTGTTACCTGTTTTGTTTTGGGTTGGCTTTTTTTGGTGGTGGTGGTGGTGGGTTTTTTTTGTTGTTTTTTTTCCCCTGGCTACCAGCTGGGTGGGAATGAAAAAGTACCATGATCCAAACTGGATTTTAATGAGGACAGCTCACTGCCTGCCAAGTCCTTGGGTATGAAGTTGGCGGACTAAGCCCACTGGTCCTTAAGGGCCCCTGCTCTGGATCTGAAAGCCCTCTGTTAAAAACTTGGCAGCCCTTCCACAGTCTCTCTCTGCCTCTGTCAAACAGATGAAGGCAGCGTCTGGCTCTGAACATGCACTGCTGAAAGTTGCCATGCCTGTCAAAGGCCCAAGGAAGGAGCACTTCCCTTCCCTGACATCAGTCATCTTCAAACCCAACCCAGAGACCCTCTGCTGTTATCACCTTTCCTGAGAGAGAGCAACTTTTTTTTATTCTTCATAAACACCAAAGCTGCCACTTTCTACATTTAGTTTGGTAAAGACCCAAGAAGAAAAATTCACTTTAAAAAGTCATCCTTACGAAGGGCACTGTTGCTTGGTAGTATGTCTAGAGACAAGAGTTTGCATGGGAGAGTATCAGGCAATGAAGCTAAAGTTTTAAGAAAGAGTCTGAAATTCTTGTATATGAATTTAAGAAAAGGTTTGAATTTTTGATTGAAATTCTATGAGGAAGGAACAAAGCTTTTTAAGCAGGAGGGGAATATGAATTATTATCACTATTTTTGCGTGCTAGAAAAAATGATATTTGCAGGCTGTGAGGGAGGATTTAAGATATATGTATCAGAGATAGGAAGATAATATAGAAACTATTTCAGCTATAGGTAGAATGAGAATAGAGCCTTGCAGTGAGAATAAAAAAATAATAAATAAATAAATAAATACAGGATACATATTCCAGAGTTATTAAGGAGTTAGAATCAACAAGAACACTCAGTTGTTGACTTTGTGAGAAAGGGTGAAAGAAGCCATGGTGATGGCACCCATTTTTCAGGCTTGAACATCTGGTGGGAAGTATTGTCAATCACAAGGACTGGAAATTTAGAATAAGAAGGTTTTTATAATTGAGTGAAATCACAAATTTGGAATCATTTGTGAATGCTTTAAAAAATATGTTAAAATAAGTGTGTGAATACTAAAATTATTTATATTTTTATGTATGTATTTGTACATTTATGTATTTGTCTACTTGTGTACGTAAAACTGTCTTGAATACTGCTAGTAGTATGCATGCCAATCATGGTTTCCATAGAAGCATTAGGACAACATTAAATCCCATGCCAAATCCTTTGACATATCAGCAGTCCAAATCTCCCACATTGTGGAGGATTTCCCAACTGGAGAAGGGAACCCTATGTGTAGAACACTAAAGCAGGTGGTTCCAGTAGGGTAGTAGTTTTCAAACTTAGAATGCTTGAAACATCCTTATGCCCAGTCCACAACCCAACCAATGAAATCAAAATTCAACAAGCAACAGCATTATAGTTAATTACTTCAGGAAATGCAAAATGCAGCCGAGTTTCAGAATCACTTCAGAGCGTTACGTCTGACACAAATTGGAAAGAGGCATCAGGAGACAAAATTTCAAAGCCAATCCAAAAGAGAGTAGAATCATACTCAATATAGAGAGGGAAAAAAATCACATGCATTTGAAGAATAGTATTGCAGGAGGGAAAAAAATGTGGAAAAGGCCCGAGAAAATTGATGTGACCCAATTGGAGGAAACCAGGGCTCACTTATTGGCCGATGGCTACTTGGCAGTTGGAATCTCAGTCTACTTCATAAGCAAAGCTTGAGACCACACCAGAGGTCAAGCATCTTCCAGGAAACATTTCTTATGTCTCATTGGCCTAATTTGTTAACCTCAGTTTTTCTTAAACTAATTCCCATTGTCATAGAAGTGTCAATGGCTGGTTGGGGGAGGGTGGGCAGATACCTCTTTATTCTATTTGGATGGTATAAATCTGTTTCTTTTCATGGAACGTGGAGTGCTGTCAAAACCTCTGCTTAAAAAATAAACTAAATTAAAATTAAAAAATAAACTAAAATTCTCCTGAGTAATCCACAAAAAGATGTTTACCATTCTTTGATATTATTTTGATAAAGTGGCATAAAAACAAAAACAAAAACAACTAGTTTCCTTTCATCCCCATACTTATCCTTCCATGGTGTCATTTTCATCCTGCAGGCTGAAGTCACTCAGGATGGCCAAATGGCAGCATATCTATGTCACAACCTGGTCTTCACTGGATCTGCAAAGAGAAACTGGTTTCTAGCAGTTCTCTCAAAGAGTGAGTAACATTCTCTGCTGCAAATCTCTCTGAATTTCTCAAGATTTAGTTTTAACTTTATAATAACATTGAAAGAAAATAGAATTTAAAAATACCCTTAACCCCAACCATCATACACTAATCAGAGTTTTTCCATCTTGTCTACTGCTTTTCAGTTTTATTCTGTGGTTATGTTTCAAAACTCATTAGCTAGCACCTTATCATTTTCATTTACTTTTTTTATACATATGCTATATTAAAAATAGTCACATTATATTTTTTTGTTCCTCTTGAGCTTTCCTTATATATTAAGTTCCCAAAAGAAGGATGACAGTGTTGGAGAATATTGTCACATTTAATTTTTATACATAAGTACACATGAAGATAAATGGGTAGATCAATCTATATATACATAGATAGAAGTAATAAATGATTGACACAAAAGAGTTTTATTAATTTCTAGTTCTTTTTGATATCCGTTTCTTTAATCACTTCAGGAAGAAAAAGAAAAATTGTGTATGATTGTGTGTGTATTTCCTTATTTGCTTTACTAACCAAGAGAATGAATATCAGTTATCTCTGGTTAACTTCCAGAACCAAGAAATAATTCAGTAAAGTTTCAAATTGCATTTTTGTTATAAGTAAAAGTTGACATCATAGAGTGTTGATAAACATTTCTTGAGAGAGTAGATTTTTAGGAGGTTTGTTCAATTATCATTTATATGTATTTTATCTGAAGTAATTTTCCTTATGCCCAAGTCTTTTAATTCAAAAGCCCTTGCATTATGAGATGGCTGGCTAAAGCTGAAAGGTCAAGGGTGAGAAAAGCAATTTGGGATGACAGATATGATCTTATCTTCTCAGTCCTCTCCTTCTTCATTAACTTTGGGCCCATTCACTTGGATCTCTATTTGTAGGAATTGATAGCCAATGGGTAGCTTTTTCTGTATTGAGGTTTTAAAAGATTGAGAAAAACTAAATGGCATCTTGACATTTGACCTTTTTTCTATAGTCAATATCTGAGAAGAGATTCACCATTAGCTAAAGTTTTTCTTGATGTCTCAGTATCTTAATGGCAATTCAATTTTTTAACTCTGCTTCAGCTTCCTGAAATGGAAATTTCTGATGCCTTACTGCCCTTAGAATCAACCAACATGTATCTGAATCATTGTTAAACCAAAGCCATGGTTTTCTTTGAAAAGAGGATGGACTTAACAAGTTGTTCATTCAAGTGAAATTATTCTATTTTTTAGTTGTTACAATCCTGTTTTGGTTATTCATATGAAATTACTTTGGAATTGAGTCACTTATAAAGTGATTTGAAAATACATCTTACCATGAAAATATTCTAATAAGTAGTTCAGATGAGAGGTTATTTAGCTTAATTGAAGGACCATTGAACAGAGTTAAAATATGGATTTTAATCTTTGTACTACATAATATGTACTGTGTGACCAGGGTCAAGTCTCTGCCTCTCTGCAGCTTACCTAACTTATATATAAACTGAGAAAGTCAATCTAAAACAATGGTGAAACATGGGTGATAATTCATACAAAGAGTAATGTTTAGATGTTATATCATTTTTTTCATTCAAAATTAAAATATATCTATATATAATGGGAAAATGTATGTTCTTTGATAATATTTTACCTGCTTTGTTTAATACAAGAATGCTACCATTCAAATATGACATCGTGCTAGGCAATGGGTTAAATGTATTCTTCAAAGATGGATGTAACGAAATCTTCCATTCCACACACTCTTCTACAATGTTAGCTTGACACTCTTCCCACTAAAAGATTGGGTATACATATATCATTTTCCCTTTAATCCAGTTGAGCTTGTGTCTGCTTTGGCCAATAGAGTATGGTGGAAATGACACTATGTAATTTCAGCGTTTTGGTTATAAAAGTCAATGCAGCTTCCTGAACACTTTCTTTTAGAGCCAGCTAAGAAGTCCAGCTTTCCGGACATCTCCATGTCATACACAGAATCCATTTGTAGGCGATCTGGTTTACTGGCCCAGCTGAGATCCCAGTCAACAGCCAAACATGTGACTCAAGACACCCCAAATATCAAGTCTTATCAGCTGAGGGTCCAGACATCATAAAGCAGAAATAAGCCACATCATTGTGCTCAGTTGAATTCCTGACCCACAGAATCCCTGATTATAGTAAAGTGGTTGTTTTCTATCACTAAATACTGAGGTATGTTGTTAAAGAACAAGAGCAAGCAAATACAAATTTTGAACTTGGAAGGAAAGTCCTATAAAATATTGTCTATTGTATATAGTACTATACTACAACACACTGTATTACACTATACATATTAAAAACCTAAAACATGCAGCATTTATTTTGGACATATTAAAAACCTAAAACATGCAGCATTTATTTTGGGACCAAGCCAGAAGGAGGCAAAACCTTGAGGAAACTGAGGAGGAAAACTAGAAAGTCCTTGGTTGGTCAAGAATTCAAAGACTGGGAAGACAATGTTATGAAAAGCTGTAGGAAAGGGGACACTTTATAGAAGTGAAGAAAATTTAGTTTAAAAATCATCACCTTGAGTAATGTGGAAATTATGAAATGTACTTAATTAACTTGATGAGATAGTGATGGATATTTCCAGATGGAATCGAGAAGATGCCATCTGTCTTCTTCTGTAATAAAATAAGATGAGACAGACATGGACTAAGGGACAAACTATTTCTCAACTATAATTTGAAGGATTTATAAAGTGCCCAGAACAGTCTCTCAGACAACAATAGCGTCTCAAATTAAGAAAGGTCTTCTGGATCAAGATCAGTTCCAGGATGGAAACATGTAAGACCCATGGTTAAGACCTCAGAAAGATCTAAGGTGATGTTTCATAGAACATTTCAGAAAGACAAAGTCCCTTGTATGGCTCTTAAGACCATACACTGAAGATCCATTTCATTAAATAAACAAGGTTGTTGATATTTTAAGAGCATGACAATACTTACCTTAAGCTTATACTTTACATTTATAGCCAGAGAAGACTAGCTCAATGCTCCCTGTTTCTTAATTCCAAATTGTAATACATAAGGGTTGTAAGCTAATGGTTAGCTGAATATGAATTGCATGACTATTTTTGTCATAATCAGATTAAGTAGTATAACATACTCAGCCAATACACTCCAGAGTACTATGGCCGGGGGTTGGGCGCACCCAATACAAACCCTCCAATCAGGAAAGTACTCCTGTTGAAGAAACTCAAGTGCTGAGTACCTGGAGAAGAGAAATGACCTCAGTTTTTGGCCTGCTCAGACCTCACCAAAAGTGTGCTTACAAAGCCATCAACAAAAGAATAAGGACAATTGAGAGAATGTTGCATTTTGGAATGAGTTCTGTTTGCACCATCATTTTTTTTTTCTGTAGCATATAGCCTTATTTCCCATTGTCACTCAGAGTCCTTACCTGTGATAGTTCTGCTTAACATGTACAGTAAGCTTAACATATACACCTTATCAGGTGGTGTTCCATCTAAGTCACCATAACATTAGGAGTCCTCCAAATATATGTTCCTGGGACATGGTGGGAGACTTTTAGCAGGTCTCAACTGTGGGGAGATCACTGGAAAATAAATAAGTTTGTTTCCATAAACACCGTAGTGTTTCTTATTAAGTATGGGGAGGGATTATTAAAAAGTATAAAAAGTAACTGGAAGCTGGTAGAAATGAATAAAGTACAATTCAGAGAAGATGCTGCTTAAAGATGAAAGATACATGACCTGACTTTGGTTGTCCCAAAGATATAGCACAGAACCTTGTATTTGAACCAAGTGTTAGGATCCTGTCTATTTATAGAAAAATGACATTTACTATTTACTTGGTAGCATTCCCCCTGAAATAATGCATTTCAAAGAGAGAGAGAGCCTTTCACTTTCAAATTTAATATGAAATTATAAACTTCTATACATTTTTCTACCACTGCCAGGGAATTGAAGTTGTCTTCATAGCGATTTTACAAGGAAATCCAGTGTTTGTCCCCTGAACAAAGAAGCACTGTAAAACTGTCAGACAGGAGGCCCTCCCTTGAGGAAAGAGACATTTATAGTATGACCCAGCAGCTGTTGGGGGTGTCTCCCAGCAGTAATATTTACAGTGCTTCCTTTCAGGTATTGTCAGTGCCAGTCACGCTTCAAATTCAGTGCCATCACTGTTATTGAAGCTAATGGCTAACTGAATATGAATTAAATTGCTGTTTTTGTCATAATTGGATCAAATGGCATAACACACTCATCCACTCAGGGAGAGGGCAACCTCCTCCTCAGAGCAACAGTGCTGAAAGCATTTTGTCTCTTAGGAAGATCTGTTGTTTCTGTTTCAGGCCACACTTGGGAATGTTGCTTTCCCTTGAGATGTGGGACACAACATCGCATTGCCCTGGGAAATGAGGAGTGTCACCCCCTCCGTAGGAGAAGTCCAAATGCCACAGCTGTTAAGCTTTCAAATGCAGGCACATTTCCACTTGCGTTACAGTGCACGAGTTTGCAAAACGCACATGTGAGCAAGAGCAAGAGTTGAAAGAAAGGAAAGAGGAACTGAGGGAAAGAGGGAGGGTGGGAGGAAGAAGGGAGGAAGAGCCCTTGACCTACTGAGTTGTGCTTCTAATCTAAATAGAATGTATATATTTGGATGTTGAAAAGCTGAGTAAGACTCATCTATGCCATTTTGCAATCACGAAGCTAGCTTTTAGAAGATTTGTGTTGCAATTCTGACCCATTGAATCTTGACACTGTATTGTGCTCTGTCCAGTATTTAACATATTTCTCTCTCCTTCATATACTTTTCATGGTTTCATGGTCACATTATTTTCTGTAAGTGTATGTTCTTCCCTTGGTCTTCTATATTCTTAGTAGAGCGTATGCACATCAACCATCTCTTTATGTCCTCTTGGAATCTAGGCTCTGTGCCCCCTTCACGGTGCTGAAAATACAACCATAATAATAATAACCAATACTTACTAAATGAATTATGTGTGTGTATGAGTGCATGTTTCTGTATGTGTCAGATATGTTGCTAAACATTTTTTGTGCTATCTTAATCTTTTCAACATCCCTTGAAGTATATACTATTAAAATTCCCAGATGGGTCCTAGGATTATATAATATTGCTCAGGTCACTCATTAGTGAGGGGAGTAGACAAAATGTGTATCTTGCAATGCAGTCCCAGTACCCTTCTCTTAATCACATCACTCTCCTGCCTTTTACACCAGGCAGGTCTAATTAATCTTTGACAATTGGAGTTACAAAGGTATAATAAAACCAGAGGCCATGTATGGCTCCAGGAAACAGAAGTAATGCTGCATGAGTATTCCTGCTAACTTACTTTTAAGGAAGATTCTGACAGAGTTGTCACACAGAGAGTTACTTTTTGCATCTTGCTGAACTCTGAATACAGCTGACCTAAGATTACCTGATTGATAGTGGAGACACAGCTTTATGTACAGTGAGAGAGAATATGGAAGCTCGTGGCATGCCGTCAGCTCTCTAATTTCCTACATTAAGCAGTGCAAAGTGATTAAACTGAAAAGGCACTTTTCCATTCAATTCAGGGAAAGCTGCTTGATTTTATTTCCAGAGAAATTAGCCCTTTCTTTATCCCTTTTTTGTCTTCAGAAAATAGAAGGGGAGGAGAACACTATGTTGATAGGCTTTGTAAGAAATCGATGGCATAAGAGAAAACAAGAACTAAGTTTTAAATCCTGCATAATATGACAGTTCTTGTGCCAGTTTTAACAGAAACAACAACTAACGTTCAACACATATTTGCGTTACTTGCATAAATTCTTTCCCAAACCATCTTACTCACTCCTGGCCACCACCTGCTGAGACACCTGTGATTAAAGGAGGAAATAGAGGCACCCACAATTGAACAAGTACCCAAAGTCATAGGATTATTGCGGAGGCTGAGATGTATATCCAGACAACTTAATCCTAGTGTCTTACTATTGACCCCTATATTCCACCAACAGAAATGTATGACCACATTTGGGTGGGGAGGGAGGTTGGAAGCAGAAAGAGCATCATCATTCCAGGGGATTGGAAAATTTGAAGATTGGGGTTAGAGCAAATGAGTGACATCCAATCATGTACAGACCCTCCATGTAGATTAGGATCCTTCAGTTGATTGTGGTTTCATGTAAAGAAGCCTTTATAACACAAAGTACTTATTAAATTGCATTAATATAGTCATCTTAGAACTATTCAGAATGGCTTACTTGTAAGGTAGTAAGCCCTTTCCTCATTTATTATAGTGGAGGGCCCTGAATGGTCTGTTCCAAATATCAATCCATACATAGATAATGTTATTGTTTATTACTTTCTGGCACTCCTATAATCTGTCAGCCATTCAGCCTGCTGTAACAGAATACCATAGACTGGGTGGCTTCTAAACAACAGAAATTTATCTCTCACATTTCTGAAGGCTGGAAGTCCAAGATTAGGGTACTGGCAAAGTCCATGTCTGTTGGGAACTTGCTTCCTAGTTCATGGATTGTCATCTTCTCTCTGTGTCCTCACAGGGTGGAAGGAGAGAGGGATCTCTCCAGGTACTCTTTAAGGAGGGCACTGATTCCGTTCATGTGGGCTTCACCCTCATGACCTAATCACCTCCCAAAGGCCCCACCTCCAAATACTATCGCTTGAGGATTAGGTTTCTGAATATGATATTAAGGGGACACAAACATTTAGTCTACAATATTCTTTATAAACAAATACTGCTAATCTCTACTTCTATGGTCTCTATCCAAGAGAAGACTGTTTCCTAGTGAAACCTAAAGAAAGTGCTATTTGGTGAGAAAATTGGGTTCTTGGAATCAGAAAACTCTCCTCTCCTCCTCTGTCTCTAACCCACATTTTCGATCCTAGGTCAGGTCTTACCTCCTTCAGCCTTGCCTCACCAAGTCTCCTCACCAACATCTTTGAGCTACACTGGATCCCATTTCATCTTCAATGAAACATATGTTGCAGTTTTTAGTGTTTGAGTGGCTTGGTTTTGGCATCCTGATGGGACTACAAACTCATAGGGAAGAAGAGGTATGGACAGATTAGTGCAAAGGGGGTCCAAACTTCTTTGCAAACAGAAAAGTATGCAGAATTCTGATATAAAAAATATGGAAGCAGGAAACCTCTGGAGGAAGTGGAAGCGTTGACCTGCAAGCCTGTTGATCCAGCTTTCCTACCCTTTCCTGTTCTTTCTCCAAGAAAGCCTAGTGTGAGACATGAGCAGGGGAGCTCATAATCAGGACTGCATTCAAGCTCAAACCCACTCGTGTGGGCCCCTGTTCCTTATCTCTGCAATGGCAATACTCTGACAACCTCAAGGGTGATATTAAGGCTTCAAGGAGATAGACAATCAGAAATCTTTTCCTTCTTTCCTTTAGTTCTTTACTGTCCTTCCTTCAGCCTCTCTTGTTTGTTTGTTTGTTTTTTCCTTTCTCCCATTTTTCCTGCCCACCCCTTTCCATAGTGGCTTTCATACTGCGATGTCATTGGTAGGCTCCTAGTATACATTTCTCCATTTATTGTTTCATTTCCTGAATAGCAAAGATTTATTTTGAATATATTATAATTACAGGTATATGCAGTATGAGGGTTGCTAAGAAAATAATGTAATGGCCACCATGTTGGTGTTGCTGGACATACATTTATAGAGCTATTTTTTTTTATGTATGGAAATAGAGTTTACATATTCATGGAGTATGTTTTCCATTCCACAAGACCACATTAGGCAATATATTACATCTCCTGGCCTGCTTGATATTCATTGCTAATAAAGTCTCATAGAAATAAAGCTATGTGGTAATAAAATGGCAGCTTTTTATTACAGAGATGTTTCCATTATGCTAATTTATGATTTAGATGATTTACGCTAATAAGGGTAATTTCTTAATGTAAACAAAACTATAGTCAAATTTCAAAATGCTTCTACCTCTGGCTGCCAAATTTACATACCTCACAGTTTTATTAAATATATTCTGTGGAGATAAAACACATTTTTTACATAACAATCACCTCCAGTTTCTCCATGGAGAATTTGATGGCATAAAACACCTGCACATCTGTAATTGTCCTGCCACCTGTTCCATGGAAGTGAAGGTTCTGTTCTCTACAGTGGTGTTTGAATGATGTTTTGCTCACATTTCAAGGTCATGAATTACCCTACCTTCGTCTTTTGATACCTTTAAAGTGGTGGGGAAGGAGGGCACAGCAGTGCTGATATTTGATGGAGCTGATTTTCCAAGGGTTGATTAGAAATTTTCCAGAAGAAAGGAATTAAATAGGGATTTGTTCAAAATCAGCCAGATGACTGGATAAGAGGAGACACCCACCATCTGTGATGAGCTTTAATTTTTAATTTCCAAAGGGCAGTTATTTTAGTTTTATTTCAATTTAAAAAAATAAACAGTGACTGAGTTCAAAAAAAAGAGGCTTTTTATGTAGGAAAAATTATGAGGATGTTACAATATTGTTTAATGATTGGTGCCCCCCACCCTTCTCTCAAACATGCATACCCACACACATGCAGTTGCAGAAATCACCTATGTTAGTCCCTGAATTTAATTATATCATATCAAAGCATATTGACTGATCTATCTCAATTAAAGAAAATCATAAAGGTGATATCTTTTGACCTCATTCTGAGCAAATGCCACCAACTTTGTCATATCACTGAGGGACCTAAACTCACCTGTTGTAAGATTAATGTAGCTGACCTATGTGTCTTTACCAACCACACCATTTTGAAGTATCTTAAAGTGATATCCGTGCATCTCACTATAGTGAGACATGGTGTTGAATTCTGGTGGCAGAGAGATGACAGAGAAGATGAGAGGAAATCCTATTTTTGAAAAAAATTCTTGTAATTTACTTATACAACATTTTACTTATGTACAGTCTTTGGAAATATTCTCGGTTCCTAGTTTTCTCATGACTTAAGTCATAATTTTGCTTATTCAATGTGTACTTATGCATAGGGCAAACTAAATATAACATACATGAAATGTAACCTTCATCCTGTAGACATTTATTTAAAAAGGAAGGAACAGGGGCGGAAAGGAAGGGATTGATTTGAGACAGTTTGTTTGTTTGTTTGTTTGTTTTTAATATACATAAAGTAAATGAAGGTAGAGAAAATATAGCCAAGGATCTATCTCAAATTTCTGTCTAGATTGATCCATGGACAACTATGGCCCTAGTAGGAATCAGAAATAAAGGGATAGGAACAATTTAGAGAAAAAGGAAGAAGATGCATCCAGTTTGAACAGCTAGGTGAGGTTCTTGCAGGACATACAAAAGGAGCTTCTTGGCATAGAGCTGGTGTGCTTTGCATTATGAGCTGCCTTGTACTAGATCCCTTGTTCTCTACTGGGAGCAGTTTGTCCCCCTGCCCTGCCCAGGGAACATTCTGCAAAGTTTGGAAACATTTTTTGGTTATTCAACTGGGAGAGTAAGGGGGGCTGCTACTAGCATCTAAATGAGAGTCAAGGAATGCTGCTAAGGACAGAACCCCCAATGCATGGGACAAACCCCCACGTGGCAACAAAGAATTAGCCCCCCCAATATCAATAATATCAGGGTTGAGAAATTGTGTATTAGATAATGGAAGAAGATTACATAAGCTTACGTGCTTATACATACAGAACTGTAATCCACTAGAGGGGAAACAAAAGTGTCAGTAATGAAAAATATGTGGCAAATAAACAATACAAAATTTGAGAGAGGTTCAGAGATTGTATAAGGATGATTGTAAAAGGATGAAAAAATACAGCAATGCATTTGTGGGAACCCAGTGACATAGAATTATTCTCCCGATTTTACATATAAAGTAATAAAGCCTTAAGAAGTAACTTTTCCAAGTTTACATAGTTAGTTAGCAGGAGTGGAAATTTTTAAACTTACTCCTTTTTGATTCCATAGCAAATTAATTGTCCTGTCTACCATACTAAGAACTAAAAGCTATTACAATTGAGTGTTAAATGATCTTTCCAACCATGAGTGAGGACTTCCTGCTGTCCTTGAATGCTTAATGTTGAAAATTTTGCTGGGTTGATCTACAGCCCATATTTAGGGATCAGCGGAGAACTGCTGTAAATATTATAATTGTAACAATGCTTCTAACCTCCCACATACTTGTCACTTAACACTAGGAGCAACCTTCTGAAATGGGTGAGATATTACACAGTCAAAAGCATGCAGCATCCCTTAAAAAAAAAAAAAAAGTTGAGAATTCTTTCAGAAACATAAATCTGTGTGTCCATTCTCTACTTTGATTATTGTTTTGTATAGCTTTTACAAACCCTTGAAAACGATTTCGAGAATAACTTTTATTATGTGGAAGCTACATATCAGAGCTATATATTAGATCAGAAAATGAGTACGTAACTCTACTGCAGTATGTGACCATCTACAGGTCCCATGAACAGTGTAGGGGCTAGGGTCACGAAGCCCTGTAGAATGGAAAATTTACGTATAACTTGTGTCTCCCCAAAATTAACTATGAATAGCATACTGTTGACTGGAAGTCTTATTGATGACATAAACAGTCAATTAACACATATTTTGGATGTTATACATATTCTATGCTGTATTCTTATGATAAAGTATACTAGAGAAAAATATTATTAAGAAAAATCATAAGGAAGAGAAAATACGTTTTAGTACTATACTGTAGAAAATCTGTAAGTGGGCCTGTGCAGTTTGAATCTGTGTTATTCAAGGGTCAACTGTAATACAGTAGGACCTCCAAACCCTGGGAAGCACGAGCTGGATTTAGTCCTCTGCTCAACGTATATATGAGGTGTTTGACCTTGGTCCAGTCATTTATTCTCTTCAGGACTATAAATGATTTAATTAAACTTTTTTAAACAATCATTTGTAGCTCTGTTTGGAACTACTTCTCTGATCCTTGGAATTTAAAAGCATATCCTCCCAAACTGACACTTTAACAATGCCTAACGTTATTCGTCCATGCAACATTCAACAAATGTGTGTCGAGCCCTGCTATTTGTAATGCATGGCTTTAAGCAGAGTGAGGTAAATGCATTTTGGGAAGGCTTGATTCTTGCTCAGAAAAGAAAAACAAAATCCTCAAATTTTCCATGAAAAAACAGTAGACTTATTGCTAGAAAATAAGTTCAGACACAATACTTTGACTTGGGGGATCAAGACAAGCGTGATTGGTTAGTGGGCTGGCATTTTAATGAGAGGGTTGAAAGCTGAACACCACCTTTGAATGTACAAAGGAGTACTGCTAAGGTTTCCCCCTCCCCCTGACCCAGGTTGGAAATAAAAGAGATCCACCTCCTTAGATTGGGTTAGGCCTTCTCTATAATTCATTCCCAAAAGATTTGCATTGTGCTCTTGGGGGGGGGGGGGGGAAATGCTGGCTCATGTATCTGTCAGCATTGCTGAACATCTAGTTTCTAACTCAGTGTTTGGTACAGAGTGTGGGACTTCATGTACTGTTTCACAAATAACTTTGAAGTACTCTATTCAGTACTTTTGTGGAGCTAGGTTCTGGATATTTTTTAAATAGATGAAAAAAATCTTTATTAACCTGCATAGTTGTATACAAAATTGATCTGGTTAAGACAAGTTCTGGTAGTGTGTGCAGATTTACCATGCTCATATACACAAATGTTTAAAAAAATCAAGAGGATGGGGTGCCTGTGTGGCTCAGTCATTAAGCCTCTGCCTTTGGCTCAGGTCATGATCCCAGGGTCCTGGGATCGAGCCCTGCATCGGGCTCCCTGCTCCATGCGAAGCCTGCTTCTCCCTTTCCCACTCCCCCTACTTGTGTTCCCTCTCTTGCTGTGTCTCTCTCTGTCAAATAAATAAATAAGATCTTAAAAAAATAAAATTAAAAATTAAAAAAAATCAAGAGAAAAAAACACATTTTAGGTTCTATTAGCATCAGTCACATTGAGATTCCTTTAGGGTTATATGATTTACTGAGATAACTTCTGTGAAGCACAAGGGTTTATTCTAAGGCTCAAATTTTCTTGTAATATGAATTAATGCAAACTAGAAAAACTCCATCAAAATGGTCTTCCCAATTTTATCTCTAAATTTGTCGTGTCCAATCCAACAGTCTGAGCTACATCTCTGAAAAGATTGAAGGCATTGTTGGAAAAATACCTGACAATGGGAAAAGTTCTTAAGAGGAGGTTTATAGCTCTTTGGAGAAATAGCTGCCTCTAGGGCTGGGATGGGAAATATGTAAGTTGAGCCTGGAGCATCTTCTAGTGCTAGACATAAAGTGCTAAAAAAAAAAAATCATAGTCGTGGACATATTCCAGAAGGGTGTAGAACCTACTGAAAGGGCTTTTCATGGTCAAAGCTAGAAGAATTTGAGCAACATTATAAAGTAGTTTGGGTTATTAACCAAAGTATAAAATAAATATACATGAGTCCATACTGATATAAATAAATGCTTGAGTGAATAAATTGGTAAAGATAGACAAAATCTCATGCAGAAGGATTTCAGTAACTTAAAAAGACATTCCACTCTCAATGAGATGGAACAAAACTCCCCACTCTTTAAGTGTGGGCTGCACATAGTAATTTTCTTCCAAAGAGCATAGTGTAGAAAGGAGAAAAAAGAGTAAATTTACACTGGAGAAATTTGTCAAACTATGATACTATAGTATCATAGTCTGCTTCGGCCAGGTGATCAAGATTCACACCAACAGTGCTAAGGTACGTTGATAGAATATACCTTTTATATGGTTTGATGAAAATGGCACTTCACCCCTATAGTCGTCCCACCAAAAACACAGACCCCCAGTCTAATCATAGGACAAATATCAGACAAATCCTAATGGAGGGACAGTCTACCAAATACCTGCAATACTTCTGAAAACTGTCAAGATCATCAAAAACAAGGCAAGTCTGAGAAATTGTCACACTGAGAGGAGCCGAAGGAGACATAATGACTAAATGCATTGGATTCTCTGGGTCAGATCCTGGAACAGAGAAGGGACATTAGGTAAAAACTAAAGAAATCTGAACAAAGTAGGAAATTTAATTAATAATAATATTATCAAGATGGTTCATTATTTGCAATAAATATACATAAACTCAATAATTCCATAAATATAAATATCACTCCCTGACCATAATTTAATGAGACTAAAAATTATTGAAAAAAAAACACCCAGAAATCAAATAAGTTTTCGGTTTTCCAAAAGGCTCTATCAGTTATGTATAGACATAGTATCTGCAACTCTTTGCAATTTCTACTTTGAATCAGATGCGTCCTGGCTCAAATTCAGCCTGAAATTTTTGGTCAGATGCTGCATTAAGTAAAAGCCACAGGTCTACTTTTCCTTTACAGCCCTCTTCTCAAAATTTAGATGATTCAACCTCTTTAAGTTGGTATCATTATTATTATTATTATCATTTATTTGAGAGAAAGAGAGCAAACACGAGCAGGGATGAGGGGGGGAGGGAGAGGGGATGAGGGGCAGAGAGAGGGACAATCAGACTCCCCGCTGAGCAGGGAGCCTGATGTGGGGCTTGATCTCAGGGGGATCCTGAGATCATGGCCTGAGCTGCAGGCAGATGCTTAACGACTGAGCCACCCAGGCGCCCAGTTGGGTTTGTTATATTCCTAGCCCATATAGCACACAACAGCCCAGTCATCCGTTTTCCAACCTGCAATGAGATTAAAAAAAAAATTAATAATAGGGAAACTGGCATAGGGTACATGGGAACTCTTTGTACTGTCTTTGCAACTTTTCTGTAAATTCCATACTCTTCTTAAATAACAAAAGTTCATTTTTTTTAAAAAAAGGAAGCCCATAAACAATTTTTAAAATGTTTAATGCAGTCCCCCACCTTCTGACTCAAAGGTCCATTTCTGTCCATTTGGCTCTACAAGTTCTTGACCTGGGCTCACATATATTTGTTTATCTCCTACAGTTTTCTTCCTTAACTCTGGGTCTCTGCACACTGACCACACTTTACTTTCCACAAGGGGTCCGATATTTGACTATGGAATGTTGCCCTCTTTCCCTGACATCTCTCCCACACTTATAGGGTTCAGCCTACCCAGTCTTCCTTTGACACTGATAGGTTCTTGGTTCCCATGCTACTCATTCTGCCTTTTGAAATGGTTGATAAGTACCTGAAGTTTCACTACATTTTTAACTAGGGACACAGATGAAAATATCAGCCTATCCCTTTTGTTGCTTTTATGTCATTTTAAGAAGTGGTAAAGAAGAAAATAATGTTCAGAGCATTAACTTCTACAATTCTCATACAATACTTTTTTTTCTAAAAGCTTCTTCCTCAAAGATAAAGCCCTTAGCTTAGTTTTTCATTATATTGAAATAAGGAAAGGACAGGCAAAACAAACAAAAACTTTAAATGCTACATTGAAATCATTTTCACCTTTGTAATCGTTAAAACAGGATCTCTTTGAAAATTTTTTAAGCTATATACATGTCTATGCTTCCTGTATGTCACATTTTTTCTCTCCCTCCACATTGATGAGAAACTTCCCAGTCAGGTTTTTCTCCATTAATTTTCATGAATTAGAAAGAGGAAATAAGCTTATTGGACAAAATAATATATGTGTGAGTGTAATTATGATCAGGAGGCACAGAAACCCCAATCAAAGAAGAAAGATTTTGTCTACTGAGCCAAACATTAAAAAATGGCTACAGGTCTCCCTTCATGCAGAAACTCACATGGTATCATCTGGATGCTTTTTGTCAGACTACTCTCTTTCTTTTGGTTTCTATTTTAAGCAGCGTCTTAACTTGGAATCTGCAATGATGGTGATCAAGTACTCTAAACATATAGTGACCTTATTGATATATATCATTTCAGAAAGAAAGCATACGTTTTTTGATGGGACTCAATCTGGATTGTTTGCCCATCTCAGGAACAAATATAGCAGATGAGAATGGACAGAGTGACCAGTCATCCTAGTTTTCTGTGGCTGTCCAGTTTTAACACTAAAAGTCCAGGGCCCTAGGCCTTGATCATCTCAGGTTGGAGAGTGAATGATACAACAGCACTACCTGAAACATGAAGGAGTGTTTCCCAAAAAGAATTGACAGCCCCAAAATTCAAGTACTTTGAGTAGTGTCTAGAATGATAAATTAAATAATAAATATTAGTATACACACTTGTTCCCCCAAATTCATCAAATGTAAGGTTAATATCTATTCTAAAAGCAATGACGTTTTTTACTTACCTCTAAGAAAGAATATACTGCAAATTTAACTTTGACCTACTATCAATTTTAATACATTTGGATTTCAGTGATAGTAAAATGTGCATAATTTGTGCATATTAGATTCAAAAATTGTTAAATATGTATCCTTGTATATGTCTCCACCACAAAGGACTAATCCATATATATAGTTCTTCCTCTGTAATATGCATTTTTTTCATTCTTAAGTAATCATTTATATTTTCCTCATGTATTCCAGATTTAAATATGTTTCCAGAAATTATGAGACATGTATTGAAAACTGAATAAAATCTTTTGAAAACATAAATGATATTATGTCCCTCAACTTCCTAAACCCCTCCCAGAGATTTCTGCTGCACACGGGAGTTGATCAGCTGCTTTAAATAGCTCACCAGTGCCTACATGGTTTGGCCCATGCTTATTTGACTTCCTTTTTCCAACACAAGACTTTGATTCATTCCTTAGGGCCTTTGCACTTGTGTTTTCTCTGCCTGGAGTGTTTATGGTTACATCCTTCTGTCTTTTAGGTGACACTCAACCTCTTAACAAGGCATTTTTTTTAACTACCTAAACTGAGTCACTCTTGACACCCCCAGCCCATCCTGATCATCCTCTGTGGACCAGCACCCCTCCTTTTTATTATCTTCACAAAATTATCTTCTTTATTTCTCTCTTTGCCTGTTGTCTCCCCTGCTCTCAAAAACACTCCCCATAAGAATGGGAATAACACCTAGCACATGAAGTTGCTTAATAACCTAGTGTTGACTAAATAAATTAATATAGTTTTGTTTTGTTTCGTTTTAATGTGTGGCAATGACTTGCTGACCACAGAATCAAATGCCCAAAATGAGAAGGGGTGGATAACAGCAACCCCTTTTAGAATGATGACTTAAGTAGGCTTGTTTCTCCAGACTTGCTACACGATATACTCATGCCTACTGAGAGTAAAAACTATATGTGTATTAGAAAGAATGAGATTTTGTAAAAAGGTTAAGAAGAAGAAGGAAGATACAATATTGTTTCCAACTCTCCCAGTTGATGAAAGAAAGGCCCTGGAAGGCTTTTTAATGTTATTTATTTGGTTTGTATTGTTTTACTGTTGTATTTGGCCAGAACGTTGAAAGCAAAATATAGAACAACACACATCACAAGTGCACTTGGCTGTGAGAATGTGATAAATTCACTTACATCTGGAAAGTCTATCCAACTTCCAGAGTTTCCTAAGCAAAATTTAGGAATCTTTCCAAATTTGCAATCATTTGGACTTTCTCTTTTGCCGCAAGCATTTGGACACATTTCCATGGAAATTTAGAATTAGTCCTGAAGAATTAGTCCCTATGGTGATAAGCACCAGGACAAGCAAACAAACATAAAACAAATGGAAAAACAAATTGTACACATAGACGGGAGGATAAGGTAGTGATTTCAGTATCTATCTCAAAGAAAGGTGGTCAGGAAGGAAGGAGGAAATGAAGGGAGAGAAGAAAGAGAAAAAAGAGAAAAGGAAGGGAAAAGGAGAAAAAAGGAAGGAAAAAGGAAAAAAAGAAAAAATTGTAAAATGGCCAGCATGATTACATTGGTAGAAACTAGAAAGAAAGGCCCTTCCTTTCAGCATGGACAGTCCCTGTTCCACTTCCAGAAAGGGTTTTATATTGAGATATAGCTCTTATCTAAAACTGAAACCCTCTTCTCTCCAAACAGTATGGGGCCTCTCCTAAAATTCTTAGTACCTCTCTCTGATTCAAGCACTGTCTGCCTGAGAGTGAAGTAGGGAAAGCTATTTTTTTAGAGTACACAGAACCCGAAAAGAGTTTCTATATTAAATCTTGAATTGTTCTCATTATTCCTGTATAAGCAGAGTTTGAGATCATCGTATACTGCCCTCTCCTTAAACTTTGGTTATGGTCAGTATCCTTTCCCCTTTCTGTGTCTCACAGTAGCTTCAAGCTCTTGGCTCTGCCAAATCAATCTTATTTCTTATCTTACTCTCCTGAATTTGGTATTTGTATTAGTGATCAATAGGGCATGCTCTCGATTTGTCCCCCACCGCAACCCCCAAGACCTTGGGTTGGCTGAATCATTACATTATGATCCTCCTGTCTCAAGTCTTATGCTCTTCATAAGAGTGGAAGTTCTTTCTACACACCTCATGTTTCCATTCCTCCCACAAATACATCTTTTAGTATGCATATAGCTTTATTATCTGGAAAGTGGGTTAGATAAAATCATCCTTTACCTAGGTGCCTGTCAGTAAACACTGGTTCCACAAAATGTTTCATAAAAAGTAAAAAGTGGAAGAAGGAAGAGAGAGAGGGAGGTAAACTTACACATCACTAAATGCTATGCACTCAGATCTGCATAAGGACCTTGATCACCTGTAAATACAGAAACAGATTTAACTGTGTTTAAATATCCCTAACTTGGGGCGCCTGGGTGGCTCAGTTGTTATGCACCTGCCTTCGGCTCAGGACATGATCCCAGGGTCCTGGGATCGAGCCCCGCATCAGGCTCTCTGCTCTGCGGGAAGCCTGCTTCTCCCTCTCCCACTCCCCCTGCTTGTGTTCCCTCTCTCGCTGTGTCTCTCTCTGTCAAATAAATAAATAAAATCTTTTAAAAAAAATTTCCCTAATTTATTTGGTCACATACTGTCCTTTGTTTCTTTGTGGCAATATCTAACAACAGGTAAAGAAGATCATATGTGTGGCAAACACTTAGACATAATCCTGCCTGGATATGTTGTGGTCCCTTCCAACCCTGACAGAATCCTAGGGTTGTAGAATTTCTATCAGATGAATTCTGCTTACAATTGGACCCATGCAATTCAGCATTTATCAATGCCATGCCAATAAAGCCCACAGACCAATAAAGACCCTGCTGCTTAAAGGGTAGCCGATGACAGCTACTCGATCACTAGGGGAAATCAAATCTCTCTAGGTCACAAAAGGTGGCAGTCCCTTAGACAAACAAAAGAACTACTTAGTTTTTATTAATACCTTACATATGACATATATAGATTATCATCATCTTTGTAAAATAAACTGTAATTTTTCATGTTACTTCAGTTAGTTTGCATTAACTTGGCGGAAAAGGGTACTTAAGTTTATATTTACAGAGCATCAGTTTCACTACACATTCATTTTAGGGTATTTCTATAGTAGAGCTATTCATCAAACAAAATAATGTTTATATCTTAAGGAATAAAGTTGTACTTTTGAAAGCATTTACATTGCCAAAGTTATAAATCTGGTTAAAGATGCTGAACAGAAACAATCTATTATTTAAGTATATGAAAAAGACTATTTATGAATAAAATAAATGCATCCCTCTTAGCAAATATCATTGAAAAGATTAAAAAATAAGGAGGTCAAAAACAACAAATAAGGAGGTCATCACATGATGAGGCGGCACATTTCATATTTGAAACCATGGTATTAGACAGGAACAAGAAACATACACACAGAAGCATCTAATTTAGTGGTATAATTATAAAAGACCTAATATGTGTGAACACCAAAATGACTGGATCACAGGCCTGACTACCTGACTACCTGACCTAAATTTACCTGATAGAATGTTTGCCAATATGTAACCTCTCCCCAACCAAGCCTAAATTTGGCCCATTACTTACAACACTGAAGCTATGACAGTTTCCCTAAAGCCAGTCAATTAATTCTTCCTCATTTTCCCCAGTGGCCCATGACTCAGACTCTACTCAGACTTTTAACAATCATCAGTGAAGATTTCCACTCTCCCATTGGAAGTCACATTGTGTTTGAACTCTTCTATGAACTGAGAGATCTGACCATGCAACACTTTTCATGTTTAAATCCTACTTTGACCCTCTTCTCTCTAGCATGTGCAATTAAAAAATTAGTATTTGATAGATAAGGGAAATCTCAGGTTTACAGCTGTGATTTTTTTCCTTAGAGCATGACTTCAAAAAAACCATCTTTCCAGGAAGATATCCTCTTAGGAAAGGCTGCCTACCAGGAGAACAACTGTTGTGAGGCAATCAAATACTTTTAATTAAAAAAAAACAAAAAACCCAAACACCTTAAAATGTTTTCCCTTCTGACCTCAATTCCTGGGAGGCTTTTATTTTTATCTATTATTTCTGTATTGCTTTGACATAATTAGAGCAAAGTATCACAGATGTTGGGAAGAATTTTTTTTTTTTCAAAAATCTGGGATGTTTACCAGATGTCTAAATCACCCATTGTGAATTGTTAGATTTTTTTTTTTAATTGTTCAGGGAACATAGATCTACCTCAAGAGTTCTAGCAATGACTTGAATCCCTACTCTTTTGAGTGCATATGAATTCAAATATGATTGAGTTTTGGTTTATAAATATGTCCCATGGGTAAGCCCCATATTATTTCATGAAATCTTAAAAATATATACACCATAAACATTACACTATTGGCCTAAGATCCAAAGTGTGTGGTTTATTGGGAATAATAAATGTCAAAGTAATTTCAACCTAAAAGAGTGTAAACTTTCATAAAACTGGTATTAGTCTCTTATGATACCTTGTTGGCTAATTAGTTATGTTTGAGAAATTAATGGTTTTTATGAGGAAAAGCAAAAATGCTTTAATTTTAAACATCCAGATTTGAAAAGAGATTAAACAGACTGTTATGCATAAAACAATGTAGATTAAAAGCTCAATTAATTTAATCAGTTATCTGAGTGTCAAATAATTTGCCAGTGAAATTTAATGTAGGTATAAACTTGCCCTGAATATACCATTTTCCAATAGGAGATAAAAAGCTGTGTGCACCATCTGGAATTCTGGCCAGGGATGAGGTCTCACTGACTGCATCAGCAATGCAGTGCCAGTTTTAGAGACAAGTGTTTTGAGGGGAATAGAGGAAGAAGCAAGTCTGTGAGATTTGTGCATATCACCTCATGCTTATGGTAGTAAGACCTGAAAATTTGTTTAACACCGTGAAATAACATGGTGATCACGAGGCCAAGATAAATTGGCATCAGTGCCCTCTTATACCTTTGGCAAGGATTTATAGAGGAGATGGTTTGAGGATGCGAGTGTTAGAAGGAGAAAGGATGAAAAACCAAGAAAAATGAATTAAGCCTAACAGAGAAACACATTACTCTGAAAGACTCCTAAAATTACAAAATGAGTTCACCCAAAATCAGATTTGTGATGCTAATCAGATAGACTGTTGTACTCAAGCTCTCTTCATTCCTGGTCCGGTGTCTTTCAACAGTCTCTTACCTATTCTCTGCACCTGCATTTTCTCTCTCATTAATTTCTCCTTCAAACTTTTTAAGAATTGTTATTTTAAAATGTAAATCGGTCTGTAGCACCCCAGGTCTTCTGATTTCCATGGGCATAAAGAGTAGTCTCAATTCCTGAGCTCTTCTAGAACTTTCCATGCACACTCCATGCAGGTAGCACTTGCCTCATTCCCCAAATAATTATGCAATTACTCAGTTTCTCACCTTGTTTTCAGTCTGTCTAACCCCAGTTCACCCTGCAAGACTCAACACAAATGTTTCTGATTTACTAAAATATTCCCAGACTCAACCAGGCAGAGACTATTATTCCTTTCTCTGTATTTCCAATGGCACCTTTGAGATTTCTTTAATAGTATTTATTAGACTTGCACTTAAACAGGGTCAATTGAATATCACATTTATATTGACATTCTCATCTCCAAAATAGATGTGAACCCCAAAACACAAATAATTGGAGAAGAAAAAAACAGCAAACAGGAGATGATACCTTTTGGGAAAATGGAAATTGTATGGGAGGTTAGTAACTTAGCAAAGCAGAGAAAGCTGAGTCCAAAACGCATGGAGAAAAAAGATAGATGCTAAAAAGAAATTTCAGCTTTGTTTACATACCTGTGTATCTCTCTAGAAACAGTTTCAAGTCTCTACATTTCCCATGCCTAAAACAAATCCTGTTCTTAAGCAATGCTTTTTTAAATGAGTGAATGCTTTAATAATTATTATCATTATGATTAGTATTTACTGAATTTATAAGATCTACCAATTATTCTGTAAATCACTTTTTTGAAATGTTTCTAATTTAATTCTTATAACAGCTTCCTGAAGCAGAAATCACAGTCTTACTTAATAGACAGGAGCGCAGTTGCCGAGAAGTTACATAGCTTGGACAAGGTAATAACTCAGTTCTGAGCAGAGGTACATTTTGAACTCACAGTAGTTCAAATGCAGTGTGAACCAGCTTACAACCTACACTCATGGAAGAATCCCTAACTCTCTCCATAATCTTGTGTCTGACAACAGAAGCCAGAATTCATATGGTTCCTCTTTGGCAATAATACTCTGATTTTGACATTTTCTAACCTTTAAAACTTACCAGTCTTGTTTATTTGGTTTCCCCACCCAATAGAATCCCAACAAATTAAGGAAGGAAATTGAAGGGTTTTATAAAAGTGAGATTCACTCAATTAAGAGTGAAAAAAAATGGATGCAATGTGTTTGTTTTAACATAGAATAAAAATTACATTTATGTTCCAATAGTAGTTGTGACTATTTTCAAAATTATATTCTTCTAAAGGACATTTTTTAAGGAAATTTTTATATTAAACAATTAAATCGCTTTAGTTAACTCTAGGCAGCAATGGCTCTAAAGACTCTTTGTGGGGCAAGAGGGCCATTTTTTACATTTTCAATTTTTTAGCCTTCTGCCTGCAAACTGTCAAGCACACACAAGACAAGGCAAGGCCAGGGGCTGAGACCAGGAAAGTTACAATGAGCCATTCATAGGTGTATCATTATTTGCATAAACAGTGGAAGGACAAAAAAGCAAATGTGCCAGTTTCCCATGGTCCCTGTGCCACATATCAAAAAGAACATCAAAGCAAAAGGGACTGGGTGACTACAACACAATCTATAGGACACCAAGTCCTTGAGACGCTAATATTAGTCTGCATCTAAGCAGTTTTATATTCTACAGACTATTATGAGTAGGGGATAACAGAAAGCCCTATATCTTGCCAGTGCCCAGGAGGCAATGAGAAACTCTTACGAGAGCCGTACAGTGGAGATATGGAGGCAAATGGGTGATGGCCTCAAAGCAGCTTCTCCTAAACCTGCCATCCTCTAAACATTCTCGAAGAATCACAAAACGTTCTTCTAAGACTTGTATTAGTTGTGGTTCAAGCCTTTGTCTGCATGGCCTAGGAGGATATGTTCAAGGTCACCAGGGCACCATAGTAGAGCCGTTTCCTTATACTAACAACTGAGAAATGAGACAGAATGTTGAGTAGAAACTTTTTCTGATAGCATTTTAGAGGTACTTGTTCTGTTGAGAATAGAGGAGCAAAAACTAAATAAATGATCCAATGGCCACAGTCTCCATTTGTCCCAAAGCCTTAATATATAAGCAGATTATATATGTGTTATATTGTTTATATATATCAAATGTATATATTGATCTTGTTTGGTCAAGTAAAAGAAAATGATCTTTAATGTATTCTGCTCAAGAATAAAGAGAATTACCTATATTGAGAATCTTCTGGGTTTTTTTCCTTTAAATTTGTTATTGTTATGTTAATCACCATACATTACATCATTAGTTTTGATGTAGTGTTCCATGATTCATTGTTTGTGCATAGCACCCAGTGCTCCACGCAGAACGTGCCCTCTTTAATTTTCTGTGCACCAGGCTCTCTTGCTAAGCAATTTGAATAGGTTGTTTCATGTACTTTATACCACAACTCCAATGAATCAATTCTATACAGCTATATGTAGATGAGAGATCTTAGACTCAGAATAATTAAGACTTTTAACCAAGGCTGCACATGTTGCCAGCAGTGGGGGAGAGCACAGGGTTAACCCCTGCCTTTTTTACAGACTTAGTTGCCTCTTAAGAAGAAACATGTTTCTAATTTACCTTAGGAATATTTTGGTATATGTAGTGCTCTCTCCTTAGTGTACAGAGGTTTTAAAAAAGCAACATTATTGTGTTTAGAGGAAGTTATCTTCAATTATTGGGGAAAGATGGTTCTAGTGTATCAGTAAATATCCAAGAGCACCAGGCTATCAGAGCTAGGGAACACTGAAGCTGAAATGACTGGATTTCATGTTGATCTGATGGGTTATCAAGGTCTCTACATTTCAGTTCCTGGAAATGCCTATGTCTACACCAGAGGAATGAAAATTACTTTCTTAATGTTTTCCAAAATAGTTTTATTCTACAATAATAAAAGAGAATGCTCTAAACTGGAGAATATTCAGGGAAGAATGACCATGGTCAGCACTGGTCATCATTGTGCCCCCATCATTGTTATGTTAAATGTTGGCAGATGGAAATAGGGGGCACTTAGTTTGAGAGAAGAGACACAAAAAGAAACTGAGAAATATTTTCAAAGATCTGAGGGACAGTTTTGAGAAAGCTGGATAATATATATTCAGATGCTCTAGTTAGATCAAAGCCAGTGGCTAGAAATTAGAAGAGGGCATATTTTCAGTTAATTCTAAGGAAGACATTAATGGCTATATGAACTGTTGGACAATAGAATCACTTGCTTTTTATGGCATTGAGTGTCCCCTCAGTAGCAGTGTTTAAACACAAATCTTCCATTGACGTTGAAGATGTAATTTAGACATGGGTATAGCTAAATCGAGTTGAAATAGGTCTGTATATTCCCAGGTTGATGTCTTAGCGCATTTATCCTTACTCCTTAGAACAACATTTTTATCTAACTCTGTATAAATAAAACCCTAGTAATTCTCCAATATCCCTCCAAAAGCCACCCAATAAATCAAGGACTTCCTGACAATCCAAAACAAAAATTTCCTTTCCTCTTCCATGCTCTTACTTCCCCAGTAGGAATTAGTACGCCTACTTTGCATTGGAGGTGTTGTGTAATTGTAGATCTCCTGTCAAACTCTATATTCCAAATACTAGTATTGTTTTAACACCCCTGAGGTCTTTAAACCTCACAGATAGTCAGCAAACATTTACTAAATAAACAGATAAAATAGCCCTTTGAAGCAGGAGGCATTCTTTTTACCTATAAAAAAATACTTAAAAGAAGTAAAGAGTCTTCTTTTGCCTCATTTTTAGAAATTTCATGAGATTCATATACAAAGAATGATACAGTCTTATAAATCTGTCACCATTTTCTTTTACCACAAATGTGGTGGCTTAACTAACACAAATATGAAATCTTAAGTTTCTGTAGGTCAGGAGACTGTTATGGGTCTCATGGGACTAAAACCAGCGTATCAGCAGACTGGCCCCATTCTTTCCTGGAAACCTCATGAGAAACTATTTTCTGCTCGTTTAGGTTGTTAGCACAATTCAGATCCTTTTGTTTGTAGGGCTGAGATCTCCTTTTCTTGCTGGCTGTAAATTAAGGGCTATTCCCAGCTTCTAGAGGCTGCCACATTTCTTGACGAGTAGCCCTCTTCCGTTACCTTCAAAGCTAGCAATAGTCTATATGGTAGGTTGGGCCTTTCTCAAGTCACATCTTTCTGATTCAATCTTCTAAGTCCCTCTTCCTCTTTCAAAAGTTTATTTGATGGACGCCTGCGTGGCTCAGTCGTTAAGCGTCTGCCTTCAGCTCAGGTCATAATCCCAGTGTCCTGGGATTGAGTCCCGCGTTGGGCTCCCTGCTCCTTGGGAGCCTGCTTCTCCCTCTGCTTCTCTCTCTCTCTCTCTCTCCCCCTCTGTCTCTCATGAATAAATAAATAAAATCTTTTAAAAAAAAGTTTATTTGATTTGATTGAGCCCACCCAGATATTCCAGGATAATGTCCCTCTCTTAAAGTCAGTGGTTAGCAACCCTAATTCTATTGGCAACACTAATTTTCTTTTGCCATACAAAGTAGCATAGTCATGTGTTCCAGAGTTAGGACATGAACATCTTTGAGAAACCGTTATTGCACCTCTCAGGGGAAAAAAAAATGTCTTTTCTTTCCTCATTTTCAGAAATTTCAAAAAGATTGTTATTCAAGGTGTGATACAATTTTTTTAAAGATTTTATTTATTTATTTGACAGAGAGATAGAGAGCACAAGTAGGCAGAAGGCAGAGGGAGAAGCAGCAGGCTCTCTGCTGAGCAGGGAGCCCAGTACGGGCTTGATCCCAGGACCTGGGATCATGACCTAAGCTGAAGGCAGATGCTTAACCGACTGAGCCACCCAGGTGCCCCTGTGTGATATAATTTTATAAAACGCCGGAGTTTGTACCTTAAGTTTCAAACCTATGTACTAGGCATTAAAATTAAAAATTATTACAAGCTTTCATTATTTCCTAAAAACGTATATTTGGAATTATTAAAATATTATAAATGATCCTAAATGATTTGGAATTACTGTAATTTTCTCAATATAAGCCAACATATGTGGAGGTTTAATGAGAAACCTCAGTATGCTAGCTATTTCTTCTAACACAATTCAGTTTTACTTTAAAAAATGTATAATCTGCAAAATGAACAGCATTTAGTATCACTTAATATTACATCAGTAGGCTTTAAACTGTTCATGAGAATGATCCTAATACTTTGCTTTAGAATAAAGTACATGGGCTTTGTGTCTGCTGTTTTGCTTGGTGCTTAGATGTTGTTTATTTAGACTGTATGTTATTAACTCAATAATTGAGTTTGCTGTTTTGTTTGTAGTCATGATATATTGCATTTACCTGCATATCATGTATAAAAACTGAAATAAAACTAGGTCTTATAGGATGGTCAGAAACTCATCAATTCAAGCAAGGGGGCATTAAGAAGAAGCAGAGAATAGTAGCCGAAAGATAGCGGAGGAGTAGGGGACCCTATTTCACCTGGTCCCTGGAATTGAGCTGGATATCTACCAGACCACTCTGAGCACCCACAAAACCAGCCTGAGATGTAAGAAGATCTGGATCTCTACAAACAGAGTATCACAGGTGGTTGGTTTTGAGGTAGGAAGCGGGGAGACATGATTCTGCGGGCAGATATCAGAGGATAAACGGCAGTGGGAGGGCGCCTGGCCGTGGGGATCCCACACCGCCGGTGAGCAACAGCCTCACGCGCTGGGGACAGGGCACAGACTCGCAGACCGGTAGCGGCGGGGAAAGGACTTTAGGGCAGCCCCTGGGGTGGAAACCTGGAGCGATGGGGTCGCGCGAGCGAACTGGGAGCGGCTGGTGGTTTTAGAAGCACAAAAGGCAGAGATGTGCCCCGACCTGGAGGCAGGATTGGGGGCACTGCTGAGGGGCGCACAACCCAGGACACTGAAGTTTATAGCAGCACAGACAGAAAGAGAGACAATGTGGCCTGGAGAGCTCACTGAAGAACAGACTCTGGTCTCTCTGCTCTGAGGCAGAGGGTTGGAAATGGACTCTTCTGCTCTGACTTGTGGAAGAGACATGGAAAGCCACCAGGGAAAGCCACCAAAGAACAAAAGCCCCCAAAACTGATTACCACCAAGCCCATCCCCCGCCACAGGGGGCAGGGCAACTCTGCCCAAACAGGGTTGCCTGAATAACAGCGTGGCAGACCCTCCCCCAGAAGACAGCCTGGGAAAACAAGAGGCCAGCAACCCTAAGGTCCCTAGAAAACAGGTGCATCTTGCTTGGGTTCTGGTCAATCATTTGGACTCTATACATTCCCTCAACCACCCATCAACAGAATGACCAGGAGGAGAAACCCCCAAAATAGAAAAGACTCAGAGATTATGACTTATGCTGCAGATTTACAAATGGATGCAAATATAACCAAGATGTCAGAGATGGAATTCAGGTCAGCAATTGTGAAGACAATAGCTAGAATGGAGAAATCAATTAATGGCAACATAGAGTCTCTAAGGGCAGAAATGAAAGCTGAATTGGCAGAACTTAAAAATGCTATCAGTGAGATCCAATCCAATCTAGATAATCTAACAGCTAGGGTAAGTGAGGCAGAGGAACAAATAAGCGACCTGGAAGACAATATAATAGATAGAAAGGGAAAAGAGGCCAGGGAAAAACAACTCAGAATCCATGAAAATAGAATCAGAGAAATAAGTGACACCATGAAACGTTCCAATGTCAGAATAATTGGAATCCCAGAGGGATTGGGGAAAGAGAGAGGACTAGAAGATGTATTTGAGCAAATCATAGCTGAGAACTTGCCCTAATCTGGGGAATGAAACAAACATTCGCATCCTAGAGACAGAGAGGACCCCTCCCAAGATCAAGGAAAACAGGCCAACACCCTGGCATGTGATAGTAAAACTTACAAATCTTAGAACCAAGGAAACCATCTTAAGGGCAGTTAGGGGGAAGAGATTCCTTACGTACAGAGGGAGGAACATCAGAATAACATCAGACCTATCCACAGAGACCTGGCACGCCAGAAAGGCCTGGCCAGACATATTCAGGGCACTAAATGAGAAGAACATGCAGCCAAGAATACTTTATACGGCAAGGCTGTCATTTAGAATGGATGGAGAGATGCAGAGCTTCCACAACCGGCAGAAACTGAAAGAATATGTGACCACTAAGCCAGCCCTGCAAGAAATATTAAGGGGGGTTCTATAAAAGGAGAAAGACCCCAAAAGTGATATACAACAGAAATTTACAGGGACAGTCTATAAAAAGAACGTCTTCACAGGTAACATGATGACAATTAATTCATATCTTTCAATAATCACTCTCAACGTGAATGGCCTAAATGCTCCCATAAAACGGCACAGGGTTGCAGATTGGATAAAAAGACAGGACCCATCCATATGCTGTCTACAAGAGACTCATTTTGAACCTAAAGGTACATCCAGACTGAAAGTGAAGGGATGGAGATCCATCTTCCATGCCAGCGGACCTCAAAAGAAAGCTGGGGTAGCAATTCTTCTATCAGACAAATTAGCTTTTTAAACTAGAGTCTGTAATTAGAGACACAGAAGGACACTATATCATTCTTAAAGGTTCTATCCAACAAGAAGATCTAACAATTGTAAATATCTATGCCCCCAATATGGGAGCAGCCATCTACATAAGCCAACTGTTAACCAAAATAAAGAGTCATATTGATAACAATACGTTAATTGTAGGAGACCTCAATACTCCACTCTCAGCAATGGACAGATCATCTAAGCAGAAAATCAACAAGGAAACAAGAGCTTTGAATGATACATTGGACCAGATGGACCTCATAGATATATACAGAACATTCTACCGTAAAACAACAGAATACTCATTCTTCTCGAGCGCACATGGAACTTTCTCCAGAATAGACCATATACTGGGCCACAGATCAGGTTTCAACCGATACCAAAAGATTGAGATTATTTCCTGCATATTCTCAGACCACAATGCTTTAAAACTGGAACTCAATCATAAGAAAAAAATTGGCAGAAATTCAAACACTTGGAAGCTAAAGACCACTCTGCTCAAGAATGTTTGGGTCCACCTGGAAATCAAAGAAGAACTTAAAACAATTCATGGAAATCAATGAGAACGAAAACACATCGGTCCAGAACCTATGGGATACTGCAAAGGCAGTCCTAAGGGGGAAATACATAGCCATCCAAGCCTCACTCAAAAAAATAGAAAAATCCCAAATTCACCAACTAACTCTACACCTTAAAGAACTAGAAAAAAAGCAACAAACGATGCCTAAGCCACACATTAGAAGAGAAATAAAATTAGAGCAGAGATCAATGAATTAGAAACCAGAAACACAGTAGATCAGATCAATGAAACTAGAAGTTGGTTCTTTGAAAGAATTGATAAGATCAATAAACCACTGGCCAGACTTATCCAAAAGAAAAGAGAAAGGACCCAAATTAATAAAATTATGAATGAAAGGGGAGAGATCAGAACTAACACCAAGGAAATAGAAACAATCATTAGAAATTATTATCAACAACTATATGCCAATAAACTGAGCAATCTGGATGAAATGGAGGCCTTCCTGGAAACCTATAAGCTGCCAAGACTGAAACAGGAAGAAATCGACAACCTGAATAGGCCAACAATAACCAATAACGAGATTGAAGCAGTGATCAAAAACCTCCCAAAAAACAAGAGTCCAGGGCCTGATGGATTCCCTGGGGAATTTTACCAAACATTCAAAGAAGAAATATTCTATTCTACTGAAGCCGTTTCAAAAAATAGAAACAGAAGGAAAACTTCCAAACTGATTCTGTGAAGCCAGCATTACCTTAATCCCCAAACCAGGCAAAGACCCCATCAAAAAGGAGAATTTCCGACCGATATCCCTGATGAATATGGACTCCAAAATCCTCAACAAAATCCTAGCTAATAGCATCCAACAATACATTAAATGGATCATCCACCATGACCAAGTGGGATTTATCCCCAGCATGCAAGAGCGGTTCAACATTCACAAATCAATCAATGTGATAGAACACATTAATAAGAGGAGGGAGAAGAACCATATGGTCCTCTCACTTGATGCAGAAAAAGCGTTTGACAAAATACAACATCCTTTCCTGATTAAAACTCTTCAGAGTATAGGGATAGAGGGAACATTCCTCAAGTTCATAAAATCCATCTATGAAAAACCCATAGTGAATATCATCCTCAAATGGGGAAAAACTGAGAGCCTTTCCCTTAAGATCAGGAACACTTCAAGGATGCCCACTCTCACCACTATTGTTCAACATAGTACTAGAAGTCCTAGCAACAGCAATCAGACAACAACAAGAAATAAAAGGTATTCATATTGGCAAAGAAGAAGTCAAACTCTCTCTTTTCACAGACGACTTGATACTTTATGGGGAAAACCCAAAAGACTCCACCCCCAAATTACTAGAACTCATACAGCAATTCAGTAATGTGACAGGTTACAAAATCAATGCACAGAAATCAGTTGCTTTCTTATACACTAACAATGCAACTGTAGAAAGAAAAATTAGAGAAACAATTTCATTTACAGTAGCACCAAAACCATAAAATACCTCGGAATAAACGTAACCAAAGAGGTAAAGGATCTGTACTCTAGGAACTACAGAACATTCATGAAAGAAGTTGAAGGAGACATAAAAAGATGGAAAAATATTCCATGCTCATGGATCAGAAGAATAAACATTGTTAAAATGTCTTTGCTACCCAGAGCAATCTATACCTTCAATGCCATCCCGATCACATTCCAATGACATTTTTCAAAGTCCTAGAACAAACAATCCTAAAATTTATATGGAATCAGAAAAGACCCCGAATCGCCAAGGAAATGTTGAAAAAGGAAAACAAAGCTGGGGGCATCACGTTGCCTGATCTCAAGCTATATTACAAAGCTGTGATCACCAAGACAGCATGGTCCTGGCACAAAAACAGACATACAGACCAATGGAACAAAATAGAGAACCCAGATATGGACCCTCAACTCTATGGTCAAATCATCTTTAACAAAGCAGGAAAAAACATGCAATGGAAAAAAAGACAGTCTCTTCAATAAATGGTGCTGGGAAAATTGGACAGCCACATGCAGAAGAATGAAACTCAACCATTCTCTAACACCATACACAGAGATAAACTGAAAATGGATGGAAGACCTCAATGTGAGACAGGAATCCATCAAAATCCTAGAGGAGAACATAGGCAGTAACCTCTTTGACATCGGCCATAGCAACTTCTTTCAAGATACATCTCCAAAAGCTAGTGAAATGAAAGCAAAAATGAACTTTTGGGACTTCATCAAGATAAAGAGCTTCTGCAAAGCAAAGGAAACACTCAACAAAACAAAGAGGCAACCCGCAGAATGGGAGAAGATATTTGCAAATGACACTACAGATAAAGGGCTGGTATCCAAGATCTATAAAGAACTTCTCAAACTCAACACCCCAAAAACAAATAATCAAGTCAGAAAATGGGCAGAAGATATGAAAAGACACTTCTCTGAAGAAGACATACAAATGGCTAACAGACACATGAAAAAATGTTCATCATCATTAGCCATCAGGGAAATTCAAATCAAAACCACATTGAGATACCACCTTACACCAGTTAGAATGGCAAAAATGGACAGGGAAAGAAACAACAAACGTTGGAGAGGTTGTGGAGAAAGGGGAACCCTCTTACACTGTTGGTGGGAATGCAAGTTGGTACAGCCACTTTGGAAAACAGTGTGGAGGTGCCTCAAAAATTTAAAAATAGAGCTACCCTATGACCCAGCAATTGCACTCCTGGGTATTTACCCCAAAGACACAGATGTAGTGAAAAGAAGGGCCATATGCACCCCAATGTTCATAGCAGCAATGTCTGCAATAGCCAGACTGTGGAAAGAGCCAAGATGCCCTTCAGCAGATGAATGGATAAAGAAGATGTCCATAGATACAATGGACTCTTACTCAGCCATCAGAAAGGATGAATACCCAACTTTTACGTCAACGTGGATGGGACTGGAGGAGATTATGCTAAGTGAAATAAGTCAAGCAGAGAAAGTCAATTATCATATGGTTTCATTTATTTGTGGAACATCAGGAATAGCAGGGAGGACATTAGGAGAAGGAAGGGAAAAATGAAGGGGGGTGGGAATCAGAGGGGGAGATGAACCATGAGAGACTATGGACTCTGAGAAACAAACAGGGTTTTAGAGGGGAGGGGGGATTGGTTAGCCCAGTGATGGGTATTAAGGAGGGCACGTACTGCACGGAGCACTGGGTGGTATACGAAAACAATGGATCATGGATCACCACATTAAAAACTAATGATGTATTGTATGGTAATTAACATAATAAAATTTAAAAAAATAAAAAAGAAGCAGAGATAAATAGATCAACAGACTATATTACATAGTTCTTTTTTTTCCCTCCCAAATTTTTATTTAAATTCCAGTTAGGTAACATACAATGTAGTATTAGTTTCAGGTGACATTAGGTAGTTTCTTAATAATTCTTCAGGTTAGGTGATATCCTAACATTTTTTCATGTGTCAGCCATTTGTATGTCTTCTTCAGATAAGTGTCTTTTCATATCTTCTGCCCATTTTCTGACTTGATTATTTGTTTTTGGGGTGTTGAGTTTGAGAAGTTCTTTATAGATCTTGGATACCAGCCCTTTATCTGTAGTGTCATTTGCAAATATCTTCTCCCATTCTGTGGGTTGCCTCTTTGTTTTGTTGACTGTTTCCTTTGCTTTGCAGAAGCTTTTTATCTTGATGAGGTCCCAAAAGTTCAGTTGAAAGTAAAGTTGTTGTTGTTTTTCTTTTTTTAAATTTTTTTTAATCTGCAGGTTTATTTATTTATTTATTTCTGTGTTTATTATGCAGAGCTTCTTGAAAACTATCTTTCTAATATCTATGTTCAGAAAATTGAGAATGATAAATCTGGTATTGTCAGGGGATGAAAATTAATGAACTTCTATCAGCCAGACATTTGATGAGGTATTACTAGCTCATTAAAACCTTCACTTTTTTTAAACATTTGCTAATCTTCAATATTCTAGACACATTTTTAGCCATGTTGTATACATTAATTACTGAATTCTCATTGTAGCTGAAGGAGATATATTTTATTATAATTCCATTTTACACGTGGGCAACAAGCCAGGGAGAGTTTCAGAAATTCTTCAAAAATCACACAGCCTTTAAATTTCAGATTGAAGGTTTTAACAATGGAGTACAAATCCTAACCTCTATCACTGAAGTTTTAACCAGTAACCTCTATCTTTCATCTGTTTTCTACATTTTACCAATGATTAACAATGGCTCAGTAAAGTTAAAAAAATAAATGACAGAAATGACCAGTATCTTATGACTGGTAGGTGGTAGAACCTGGAATCAAACTTAAGCCTGTTTGCCTCCAAAGAAAATGTTCTTTCCATTAAGCCGCCATATATCTAGTAGATAGAGATAGACAGATACTTCAGCAACAATAAAACAAGGAAAGAGAAGTATGTCATGAAAGAGGCCCAAACCTCCTCTAAGCTACAGTGAATTATGACAGAATCTTTGCAGAATGTCTTCAACCAAAAATGTGGGTCATATTGAGCATCGTGATGTCTAGACGATTCCTTTTGTCATTTTGGATTGCATCCATAAACCATGTAGACAGATGGTACAGATATGTTTGACTGAGTCTGAGCTGATGGATTTTGAAATGTTTGCTGAATGTTTCCCCATCAAACCATACTCAGAGCCCATGACTTGAGGTTTGGTTTCTCAAGATATTGTTCCTCCTCTGATTACATATTTAAAATTAGAACAAGATAATGTTTCCAATACAAATTTGAACTTATGTCTTTTTTTTTCTGCTTCAATGATCAAACTTGATTGACTTAACAAAGAAGAATTGGATCTGAAAAGCAATTTTCTATCATAGAAAGAAGGTAACAGGAATATAGTTTACCTTTCTCTGAAAAGGAGAATTACAATTAATATAAAATGATCTGTGGTTTCATATGCTTTGAAAGGATGACAAAGAAATAAACAAGAATGTGTATAATATAAAAATCTACATAACAAAAGAATCATTCAAAATGAGATCTGGGGGAGTAGAGACAATATTAAAACATAGTCCCACAAATGACATTCCATATCCACTAATGTTATTATCATCTGGGTGTGAAAACTCCTTATGTTCAAAATACTAAGACACAATTTAGAAGCTTGGACATTAAAGAGATTAAATTATAATTGTTTTCTTTGTATAGTTAGGTTAACCACATGGATTTTATTTTAATTAATTAAAATACTATGAAAACCAAATATTTAAAATCCATCTAACTCACTTCCCTAATCTGCATCATAAAAGAATTAGTTTGAATAAGAATTCTAAAGTCATTTGTGAAGTCATTTATAACCTTTATGTATTTCCTATTCTCCTGATTAAATTACATGTCTGAGTGAGTCTTAATTATATTTTGCCAGATGATTTGAAAGCTTTCTATCTTAAGGTCTGTTAGTAAACAAATGAATGTGAAAAAATAGAATATGTCCAATATAATTCATATAATGTAAAAGCTTTATCATTGTCACAGGCTTCCTAGTGCAAATGGTTACCACTAATAAAGTCAACTCCAGCAAGAGGTATCTTGGCAAACGGGAGGCTCACAAGAGATATATTGTAGACATCTCCTTGAAATTTATGCTCCATACAGATTATCTTCTATTAACTGGTGAGCTTGAACCTTGAAAGGAGTTTCAAGTTTCAGATAAGTAACACACATCACTGAACATTACGTCTGCCACCTGGTAATGGATAATATAAATACAGCACATTTATTCAGCAGGGAAAGGAAACTGCTTCTATAGCCAATTCTCAATTATTCGGGGTAATGGGGGAAAACCTCCAAGTGGTTATCCATAAATACAGATAATTGGCAGAATATGTAAATTAGGTCCCATCTCACAAGGTTTATGAACATTTTGGCTGAATAGTGATAAGAAATGAAGAATTATTAAAGCCCCGTAATTATTATGAAGCATTTGACACATTCACTCTTGCCTGGCTTCCCTCCCATCTCTCTGACTTTGCCTCCTCCATCGCCCCCTTTGTCCACTCTCAAAAGGCATATCTTCCTCTTGGTTCTGCATTCAGTTTTCTTTTCTTTTTCATGTACAAATTATTTCTGGTTCATCTCACCCACTATCACAGCTACAGATAGCAAGAGAGCAGATGCTTAATACATGCTGGTTGAACGAACAAACTGCTAAGTTACATTCCCTCATGTTGTTTCAATTTAATTAAATGCTTAATGTATAGTGGGTGAGGCTGACAAACCTATACGGGTGTCACAGTTATCTAGGAGAGTTTTGTTTTAATGCAGATACTGAAGCCATTCCCACAACTCTAAAATCAAAATCTTGAGGATGATTAGGACAGAGAAGCAGGAAATCCTCATTAAAAAGAAATAACCAACTAACCACACATACACAGAGAAACAGGGAAACTGTTTACAAGACAATGTAGAATACTAGGATTTCTCTACACGCAGATGATTGTAATTGTCTAATTGTGTAATCTGTGTAATGAGAAGTTCTTACTCAAAATGGCAGCCCCACTGTAATAGAACCAAGCACCACCCTTATCGTCACACTTGACGGGCTGTAATCAATCATCTAACCATGGCCTGAATCTCAGGGTGGATGAATCCACTGAACCATAAGGAGGTGGCAGGGACAATTTGGTCGTCATCAGATCTGCATCAGTCAGTATAAACTTAACAAATATTTTCTCAGTGGAACTCGCCCTGTGGCAGGCACTACAATATCAGATGGGTTGTTGAATACTCCTGTTTGGCTGATAGCATTTTCCAAAGTACTTTTGTCACATGAAAATGACTAAGCTAGTTTTCCATTGAGCAGTAATCTTATCTGTCCATGGAATTAGTTGTTGGTTTTTGTTTGTTCCTTCACCCAGTGATCTTTCAGAAAATCTTTCTTAAAGGGACACTTGGGTGGCTCAGTTGGTTAAGCCTCTGACTCTTGGTTTCGGCTCAGGTCATGATCTTGGGGTCATGAGTTTGAGCCCCGTGTCAGGCTCCATGCTCAGTGGGGAGTCTGCTTGAGATTCTCTCTCTCCCTCTCCTTCTGCTCCTCCCACCCTCCCTGCCCCCCACCCCACACTCGCACCCCCTCTCTCTCTAAAATAAATATTTTTTTTAAAAAAAATCTGTTTTGAAATGAGGCTTACAATAAAGAATATGTCCTTAAAATCTTTTCATGAGGTCCTCTAGAATCTGGCTGAGCCTTCATAGTCCACATTATCTCTCCTCTAGTTTAGTTCCCCAGCAATAATGGATTCTCTTTGCCTTTCTTAAAATGATCACACTTTCCTGTTTAGCTTGGTTACTTCTCTCTAGACTATGCAGTTCACTGCTCTTCAACCAGCTTCCCCACTCCTCTTGCCAGGCTAATGTCACTTCCATCAACCTTCACGTGGATGATTGCCACAGCTAATGATGGGTCTCCTCTCCTCTTCCTGAAGTGGACTCTGAACTGCAACCACCAGGACGTGTTTCCAAAGATCCTGTCATGCCCAATGGGCCTCAGAACGTCTAAGCATCTCCTGTTGTTCTCAGGATAGAACCACATGCTAAACCTGGCCTTCATGGCCCTTGGTGGTCTGCTTTCTGTCCGCCTTCTTCATGTCCTGCTCCTGCCTTGCTTGCCATGCTCCAGCTACGTCTTTGAGGATTTAGGGCCTCCTTTTCTTCCTTCTGCTGCATGGTGCTTGCACACACTCTTCCCTCTGCTTGAACCATTCTTCTCCCGGCTTGTGCCTGGAAAGTTCCCTTGCCCCTTTACCACCCAGCTCCATCATGATTTCTGCAAGGATACTGTTTTTTCTAATCATTCTCTAGACCACTCTTCTCGTAGTATCATTTACTACAGCTGAAATTTAATCACTTTTCCCCATGAGTGTGTTCCACTGCCTGGCACAGTGTCTGGCAAACATTAGGTGCTGAAAAAATACTTACGAGAAGAACTAATTAAGATGCCTGCCTATTTCCCTAGGTTTGATTGAATATCTTTGTTCTGTGCCTCTTAGTGCTTTGTCCTTCTTTTTTTCATTCCTATAATCGTTGGTTCATTGTTTATTTTGAACCCCTAGAATCTTAAGTTTTTTGAGGGCAGAGTGCCCTGCTGTATTAACAGTGCCTTATATAATACCTAGTACATGAGAGACGATTTAAAAACAGGTGAAGTTGGAGTAATTACATATGAAACTATGATGAATCTGTTTCTCCATCTACAGTTTTGAATCAATCCAACTTTCAATAATCCATTTAATTCCTCTGGTTATTACATCAGTCATTCTGGCTTTCAGAAAATTCTCTCATTCTGTCTGTCCCAAATATCATCAGGGGTCTGCTGAATACACTAGTTGGTTGTCTCCTGCAAATTATTTACTCACACCATCCAGTGTGCCAGTGGATGTCCAGAAGACTTCAAAGCTCAAAGAACTGCCCTAATTAGTCATATCTGTCTTGTATCTATGTTTGGATTTGCCAGGGCATGCTTAATAATAATAACACTAATAATTGTTAACATTACTGAGTACCTACTCAGGACCAGGTACTGTGCTTATCATTTTCTTTAATTTACTTCATTTAATTCTCTCCATAATCTATATGAGAAGTGACAACACCATCTCCTTCCAATGCACTCAAGAGAAAGCCCAGTCCATGACACTTCTCTTCAATGTTTCCTTCACCGCCCCCCCCCCCACCATTTGCATGGGTCTGTTTCTTGATCCCACCAAATTCTTGGAAAAATCCAATTTTGTAATTTCCAGCTGCCCCATTGTAAAAGAAGATGTTGGCACACTGCATGCTTTTCCTTGGCGCATGTGGTTCGGATTTCAAATACGAACAGCCTGGCTTCCTTACCTCTCATTTAGATGAACTGTGATTGATGTCCTAGACTGCCCCCTAGAGTTCTCCAGTGGGAGTGAACCACAATTCCCCACAGCAGTAACAAGCTCAGGGTAAAAGACAAAGCTTTTACTGACCCCAGGCTCGTTTCCCCATTCCCGTCATGGTCCTTCCTAGGATTACCTCTCAAATCCAGTATTTGCATTCAAATCCTTGTTTCTGAGTTTGCTTTTGGGACAACTGTCGCTAAGATCTGCTTGCACTCATGGAGCGCCACTCCTGTTTTCCTTCAATTCCAGCAGTCTAATTTGGACATGACTTGGATGGAATTTAGAATTTCTGTTCAGTAGGTTCCCATAGTGGGCTCCATGTTTACTTGCATTTTGCAAAAATAGAGTATCTCCTAACTGACTCTCCCCTGGCTTCTATTTTGGTTTTGCATCCATGAGGCCATGCAGTCATGATGGCTGAGAGGTCCACACCAGCTCTCTTGTGGAAGTGAGTTCAGTGCCCCTCGACTTTTAAGTTGAATATACTATTATCCAGCATCACTGACCAGGTAACTATTAGTCATGCTTTGAGTCCTTTGTGATTTCCATAAAACTGTCCCAAGGGGAAGACTCTGTAAGTAAAGATTATATCCATGTGTTCCCAGCAGCTCATCAAAGGATGAGATGTAATGCTATTTCAGACTTCCATTTCAAATTCGTGTTTCCAGCCTGTCATAAAAGGCATTAAAAAAAAAAAAATCTGTGGCTCTTGGGAGCTGATCACAGCTAAAAAAAAAAAAATGTTTTTAACATAGTTTCTAAATCTCTGATTTCCATTTTAAATATATATGTGCATTTGTATGTATATATATGTGTATGTGCATATGTATGTGTGTATGTGTGTGTGTGTATATATATATATAATATATAATATATATTAACAATGCCTCAAACTGAGTCCAATCCATTTAATTTAATTGGTATCTAGACAAGATGCCTGAAAATTACGGGTTTTTTTCTGGTTTATATCAGTTCTTCAGTCTTTCATGCTGAATCTTTGTCCTTTTACAAATTAGATTTCTCACTTTCTTTTCATGGGATTCCTGTTGGGCAAATATAATCTTTTCAATAGGAGATAAACATTTCACAATTTTTTCACAGTAACTCTTTATAATAATACTACTCTCATTTTCACATTCTCTAAGACACTTAAACAGTACCCATTTATTAACCAAGCAATCTATCAATATTTATTCATGATGCCAATGGCAGACTTCTTGTCATAAATAATTATTGAGGTAATAAATAGTTTTATTATTAAAAACTGATGACAAGAACAGAGTGATTACCCTGATAAAGACTGATGGCAGGTCTTAGTATCTGATGTGACACTCAGAACACTGTGCAGATTGAATCTAAGGCCTCCTGCATGGATAATAAATTGTTATTTCAGAGAATAAAATGATTGATACATTTGCTTGCTGTGGAAAAAGCATTGGGGAGAAGATTCTACTCCCTAACTTATTTAAACAGGCTATGGTGAAACTTTCTTTCCTTGTGACAAATTTAACTTTTCAGGAGAGTGACAGCTCTTTGGCAGAGAGATGAGCAGAGACACATTCCTTTTTAGAAGCTCCTAAGAGTCAAATTCATTTTGGAAATCCTCTGGATATTCTCTGGCCTCGGTGGTGCCCTCAGCAGGCAGCACCCTGGGCAGAGTTAGGAGCAAGGCGGGAAGATGGTGGGAGCGTGGTAGGAAGTCATGACATATGATACCACGACTAGCTCAACAAGGAGATGAATGAAGTCTGTCAGATTACTTTGGGGAAACTGCCAGTGACTCTTGCCCTGACTGGCTCAGTGCTCAAGCTCATTGTAATTTTTTTCTTTTTTTTTTTCCTATTGGTTTGATCTTACCTTTTATGACAAACTAGCCTTGGAGACCATCTATCTTTTGACAACCTGGAAAATGACTGTATTGGGAGGAGATAAAGGAGGTGGGGGAGTGGGAGAGTCAGAATTGAAAATGTATGTCCTATGCATTTTTGCAAATGTTTTATTCATAACTGCTGTTACTACAAATTAAAATGCAATGACAAATATTATGAAAATCCTCTCGAAGGAAATACCTAAGATTTAAAATGTATTCTCTTTACTTTGCTCAATCTATTTGTGCTACAAAAGCCAAGGAAAAGAATGACAAATATATAATTTGAAATGTCACCCAGTAATAGCAGGGGTGAATTTAAGTCAGAGAATTATTATATTTTCCAATTTTTATTTTAGGGGAACAATTGAAACATCAAATATGATGTATATTCAATGATTTTCGATCAATTCTAAATGAACTGCCTGTATGTGAAACATTAAGTATCCACCTTTGAGGTCTGAATGTATTATATGTGTTCATTCTTCTCTGTATATGTTTAACAATGTGAGACTAAAGCAATTTCTGAAAATTATTTCTGTGAAAATGATTTCTTTTCAGCTTTCTTTTGTTGAAACTTTTCTAGGATATGTGAAAACATAAGTTATAATATCTCCATATTGTCATAAGTGTTGCTTTTTTTTTTAATTGGTAACTTTATTTTCTGGAATGCGGGCTTGATAAGAAAAAATAACAAAACTTCACAATTCAGTTACTTTAAATGTCTTGTTAAAATTATGTTGAACTTATTTGTAAAAAATCTATGGTGTCTTTTCCTCTCTTAGTGTGGTGTTTTCTCGCAGATGCACATTTTAAAAGTACTTTTAAGCATCTCAGTGGTGATAAGACATTTGCATTAGTGAAAAAAAAAAGGCCCAGCAACTATGTGGCGCCTTGTAATTGCGAACTCTTCCATTTACAGTACAAAGCAGGAGCTATGGGATCACAGTGGAGAGGTTTTAATTTCTTCTGTAGTATATGTTCAATTCCCTAAGAGAGGCTATACATGATGTTCAAACTCTGACAGTTTATAAAATTAGAGTCGATTAACACTTCTAGCAATGCCACAGGAAGTGTTATGCCCTTCAGGGTGGAGCCATGGCTTAAAATGTCTTCCCTGTCTTCAAGAAATATACGAGTTTATGAAGACATGGTAGATAAACAAACACATATCATAGCCAGCGAGATAAAGGAGTGCTTTGCAAACAACTACACATGTTTCATGCAGGAAGGTGAGGATGACTATCAACTTCACTAAGCAGAGCTTTCTCCCTTTAAATTCAGGAGTCAGTCACGGACAGGACTTAGTGCCAAGCACCACATTCCTAGCCTTGTGGGGGTTCAGCAAGCACTTAATTGACTTCTAGTTCACCAAACCCTATGCTAGGTGTTAAGGATATAAAAATAGGTCAGAATGTGTTTCTGACCTCAAAGAGCTCAGAAAAGGAATATGTATGTATGACTGGAGTGCAGAGAGGTATTAAAGTTATTGTGCCAGAGATCTGGATAAGACATAGAGCAAACAAATGTGAGATCTTGATAACTGTATCTGAAAGAAAAGTGGTTTCATGGAAAAGATGGGATTAAGCCATCTTCAAAGACGGTTTGGTTTTAAACAGTGAGAGGGATGGGATACTTCGGTTTGGGTGGCTTGGTTGCAGATAAATTAAAACAGAAGCTGATTTTGTTTAACATTAATAAGTAGAAAAGGAATTTATTGTAAGGACATTGGATAAACCACAGAACTGAAAATAAAACTAAGGAACCACAATAACAGATTTCATATCTGAAGGGGGCGATAAAGAGGAGCAGGGGACTCTTCATAAATCGTTCTAGAAGGGGTAAAAATAGCCTCACTTTTCAGTGGCAGCAGGGTCAGTAATAACATTCTGGCCCTGGAGGTGATAGCAACTAGTCTACTGCTAAAAACATGATCCGAGCTGTTATGTGATTATCAAGCCCTCTTTGGCATCCTGCACATTTCCCAAGCCTTAATCTCTGGCCTTCTAGATTATGTGATCTATCTTGTATCCACCTCTTAAATTTCGTTTCCTCCCAAGCTAATCAGAATCAACTATTTCCAACCAAAACCCTAACTAGCCAAGTGGATTTTACAATTCAAAGACGTCTCCTTAATTTTCCTGCGCCATAAACAACTTGTCTTTCCTCTGTGGTAAAAATAGTTTCAGGAAACTTTTGCATGCAACAAATACCAACTGTATTGTGTCTTCCAAAACAATGTTATTACAGCAAAAGAAAGAAAATCCCTATTGTTATTTATATGGGCTCAGTGCCTGCCCTGCTATTGTTACCATGTGCAAACACAAGGACTATGACTCACGGACTCTATGTTTATGAGGCTGTTGACCAAGGACTTAAAATCCAACGTTCTTGTCAAGACTTATTCCAAAGCTGTTATCACACATTTGTTATCTTCTGCTTTTTATAGGCATAACTCTAAGCTCATCTATAAAGAGTTCTGTAGTACCAGACAGGTAGCTGCATTCAAATACTGTAAGGTTATTGAAAACTTGCTTTTAAAGCAGATTGTTGACCCTTCCAAAACTATGATCTGGACAAGAATAGAAAAAAATAAGCCCTTAAATCTTGATGTCTTCAGCAAAACTAATGAACCTTCTTTCAAAGAGATCACCTGTATATGGTACTTTCCTCTTCTTTGCAGAACTACTTTATACACAGAGTTTCTTTAAATATTTGAGTTTGGGGAAAATGACTCATTCTTGATGGATTTGTCACTTTTTCCTTTTTCTTTTTATTTTTTTTCTTCAATAAATAAGACTGATATAAAACTGTTTATTTCTTTGCCCTGGTTGCTAGAAAGATGGGAATAAAGTGAGCTTTATCGTATGCCCTCTTACTTATTTTCTGAGTCCGAGTTAATTTACAATAGGGAAAACTGAAGCAATCTAAATGTCTAGAGTAATAGCAAAAACTTGTTATAACCTATTTCATTAAAGTTCAGCTACTAAAAACATATTTATTTAGGGAAAATTGTTTCCATTAAAATATACTGTTGTTATGCCCTTAAGCATATTAAATTTTGTTGACCCGGTCAGAGTATATTTTATTATTATTTTAAGTGCCTTCCAAACAAAAACCACATGGTAGGTGTTTTATGGTGATGTCATTCTGTTTTCTACTTACCATCGCCCCTGTAGTCCAAAAGGGGGTTTCCTTTCTCCAGTTTCTTACCCTCAGTGTGTCAGGGTTTTGCTCTCAATAAGATTTTTGTTGACTGAATAGAGAAAAATAGACACAAGGTGCACAGTCAAGAGGAAAAAATTGTAAGAATCATGGCACCACCATGCTACAGAAAACTATGTAGCTATTTTAAAAATACAATTTAGGCCTATAGTAAGTAGTATGGGAAAAAAAATCAAAATATATTCTTAAGTTATTTTTAACCAGGTTTTAGAACTGTGTGAATATTATAATATTACTATTATTAACGTAGATTATATGTATGTGTTAGAGATTCCTTCATTAATGTTTGCAAAGTGTGGGATATAAATTATTTGTTTTCAGCTGACCCAGCGTGCCAAGCTCAGGATCCATCTTGTAATTATAATTGAAATCCAATATAACCCTACTTATGTCTCCAAACCCTTCTTGTGATTTCACAAGAATGCCTATGTAGTTGCTCTTGTCTGTGAGGAGGGGAGGAATCCATTCTTGCTCATATTTATCAGAGTGTACGGGCTATGGATATAGCCTATGTAGGTATCCTGAATGATAGAATATATTCTAAGGAGTCAGATTGTTTCTCTCTCTCTTTCCTTTATTTCTATATTTCCATGGAGCCCAAGGCCACACTGTTATAGTTATAAAATATTTTAAGTTTTGAGCCTTTATGGAAGTCCAGTAAAGGAGAAATGGGTCTGAGACTTAAGAGCAGCTTTATGTGTAGAAATCCATAATAAAAGCAGAGGCAAGAGTCTGGAAAGTAGCATGAGCTATCTACTATAATTTATTGTCGAGTGAGTGGGCCAAGTGTCCCAGGTTCCAGGACAAAAACATAGCCTCTTCTGCCACCTTAGTTTTTCAACAGTTCAGCGTGTTACTCTCAGTCAAGGTGGCACCATGTCTTTGTAGGTACCTCCTTTATATATAAGCCTTACTTCTGTTAGAAACCAATCCTTTCATTATAGCCACACACACAGCCACCTCTGAAGGGGCTAGTTATTAGCAGAAAGTGTACTTTGTCCCATATCCTACTCATGGACTTAGAAAAATACAGTCCCTTTATATATCTCATGGCCGGCTTCAGTACCCTGCTCCCATCTTTCTCTATCAGAAAGACTATCCTGGCTCCAAGGTCCTCCTAGCTAGACTAAGAATCGAATTGATATGGGACAGATTACCAGGAGAAAATCAAATTTAAGAGCATGTATATGGGGAATTCACAGAGATATGGAAATTCCAAAGACAGGCAAAATGAAGTATGTATGACATTCTGAAATAAGGAGAATGGGTGGTGGGGGCTGGGTCTTCAAAGGGAAAGAATACAATCTTCAGGGAAAATGAAAAAGAGTAAATGTTTGGGCCACTCAGAAACAATGGGACAAAGAGGATGTTCGTCAAACATGCCTTGCTAGATTCCTCCCTGTCCACCATACCTCCCAGTTTGTATCACAGTGTGGTTATATACGATGATCATTCTCTTCCTGGTGCAGGTCCTCCATCTAAATTGTTTAGGCATTTGTGAGGGGGAAGGTAAGGAACTTTTCCTGAATCTGTTGGGTTTTCATTGCTTTTTTTTAAAGATTATATTTATTTGTCAGAGAGAGAGAACAAACAGGGGGAGCTGCAGGCAGAGGGAGAAGCAGACTCACCGTTGAGCAAGGAGCCCAATGAGGTACTTGATCCCAGGACCCCAGGATCATGACCTGAGCTGAAGGCAGAGGCTTAACAGGCTGAATCACCCAGGCATCCCTTAATTGCCTTTTAACTCAAAATAATCTTCATGCCAAAGTGGCCCATCTTGGGACAGCTTGCCTTTTGCCCCCAACATATGTAAGGCTCACTGTAAAATAAAAAGGCAGAGCCACTTGTTTAGAAATTATTGAATTTCAAGAAGACAACAGCCCAGCATTAAAGCAAGTGTGGGTCCCTTATGGGAGGGGCCCCTGTGTGACTGTACAGGTCACCTGCCCATGAAGCCAGCCCTGTTCTCTACAACTCACGGTGAACTTTTCAGGAGCCTTTTGGCCTTAACCTACTCCTGGGACTTGTTTTGAGGTTAAATTTGCTCTCCTTGATCTATTTCCTTACCTGGGAGAGGGGTGGAGATTTGCTGTCCACCTCTCTAAAAAACAAAACAAAACCTCTGCAATTCTTATGCAAATTGTTCTCTCTTCTCAGATTTCAATGAGCCACAAAGGGGGAGGCTGGGCTTTGATAAGCCAAACAAAGGTTTCCTTTAGACCTTTTTTCTAAGGCAGAGGTCTGCCTGGCATAAATCTGCATAAGTAAGTAGGACCCTCAAGATATGCTCGGGGTGAATTTCTAAGCCTGTGTCTTCAAGGAAGGGCTGGTGATCTCTTTTGTTAAAACGTCAAAGAAATAGTGTCAATAAATCTTTTTATCTCTTGTAGAACAAGTTTAAATTTCTTTTTATCTGTATATTTAATTATTTGCATGGGAAATAATCTGAAAGGAAATTGATTAACTGTACTTATCTCTGGATAAAATTTTGGAATAATAATGTTTAATAATTTGTAATTATTATTATTATTTCCTTATCTTTATTTTCTTTTTTTATATAGGGTTCATACTTCTCATTTTTTTAATTACAAAAAACAGCCTCTAACATTATATATAAGAAAAACATTTTTATCCTTTTAATTAAATAATTATATGGATGATAAATTTCTTTGTAATCTTGGGATTTGTAAAAACCCTAATTTTATGATACTGATAATTTTGCCCAATGTTGGGATGGAAATCACTAAATTTTAAGAAATATGACTAACTTATTTATAGATCCCGAGGTGTTCTAATATGCAAGACATTAACTATTATTACCTTAGTGGAAATTGTTCTAGATGTCTCAGTCAATGGGGACTATTATTTTGTGGTTTATGAGTGGTCCAGGATCTGTTTGGTCATCATCCCAAGATTATGTAAAATTGTCTATGCAATACTATATCTTTCCAAAGCTTCTCTTGTCTAGGCTAAGCATTACTTTTGGCAATAAGAGGGGTTGAATCCCTTATATAATAACAAATCTAGACAAAGATGATGAATGGTTGCCAATATCACAAAACAGAGATAAGTATACATTATGAGTCTTCTGATGGAAGTATGTACCACTGCTAATAGTAAGGTAGTCTTGTCTGTCTATATATCTATCTTTATCTATCTATCATCAATCAATCATCAGCCCTCTGGTTCTAACTACTGGCATGTTAAACATCCACACAGAAAGAGAATTAGCAAACATTTCAAGGGTAAAACCGAGTATGTGTGTGTGTGTAGATCTATATCTGCCTCTACATATATCTGTCAATCTAAAATAATTAAAGAAGAAGGCCTTTAGACTGAGATGGCTCTAATATCTTGGCAACCTATGTAAGCAAACCAAAAATTGGGTCAAAATCAATGCATGCAAATGCCTCAAGGTTAAGAAATCAAAACTTAAGAACAACAAATAACGAAGAGTCAACTAGGCATTCCCATATAAGGCAACCGCTTAAGTTATACCCAGTCAGATAAATTCCCTTGCTTTGCTTCAGTCTGCTCTATAAAGCCTTTTGCTTAGCTCTTTGCAGTGGAGTTCCCCTAACCACTTTTGATTTAGCTCTGCCTGAGTCAAATCAATGTTTGCTCAAATAAACTCTTAAAAATTTTAATATGCCTCAGTATATCATTTAACACTATCTAGCCATATATACCTATAAATAATATCTTTTGTCATCTTTATGATCGTAAATAATGACTTATTGAGCATTTCCCCTGTGCTGGTCCCTGTAGGAAATATTTTACTGGTATCATCTTATTTAGTCCAATCAGCATTCCTACCAGGTTGATGTTAGTTTAGATGAGATTTACACAGATAAAGTTAACTACTTATTGCATAGTTAGTAAAGGTTAGACCTGCTTCTACCCAGGAATTTATTAATAAAACACTTGACTTTTCATAAGGTGTTGCAAAGAAAAAGCCTGAAGTAGAGAGCTCCTGTCTTTCTATCCTGGGATAATATTAGCTCTCAAACCTTTTCCTTTTTCCTTCTTTCTTTCTTTCTTTCTTTTTCTTTCTTTCTTTCTTTTTCTTTCTTTCTTTCTTTTTCTTTCTTTCTTTCTTTTTCTTTCTTTCTCTTTCTTTCTTTCTTTCTTTCTTTCTTTCTTTCTTTCTTTCATCATTCCTTCCTTCCTTTCATTCATTCATTCATTCATTCATTCATTCATTATCTGCCCTTCTGGGCAATTCTACAGACTCTGTGGATATTCCATTTTATTTTTATGGGCATAATAATGCCTACCTCCTTTGTTGCCATCACTGTGTTTAGAATGAAAGGAAATAATGCTTGTAACTTGTTTGCCACAGATTGAGCCCCAGGAGAGGAGAGATATATTCTTTCTCTTTTTGCTTTTCTTCCTTTTTTCTTATCCTTTCTTCCTGTTTAATTAAGTGGTGAGTGTGTGTGTGTGTGTGTGTGTGTGTGTTTCGTTCTTGTAAAAAACAAAACAAAACAAAAAACAAACAAGCAAAAAAGGGCCTTTGAGAGGACTTTTCCTGTTATTTTAAAGGCAAGAAGTTGAAATTACAATCCAGGCAATGAGGTAAAATCTTGTTGAGAGACAGAATTTCTGCTGACCAATTCTTGCCCTGGCACCCAGGGGGTGAGAGAGCACTTGAGAACAGCAATCAGCAACCCATTTCCTCACTTCTCGTGGACTGGAGATGCTAATTGCTTGACAGTTCCTCCCACTCTGCCTACATCCTCTCTCCAAAGGCTCTTTTCATTATACCTGTTGTTTATGACCAAACCAATGTGCCATATTTAGAAATTTAAAAAGAAGAACCACCCCCCACTCTGATATTTTGAAGCTTTGTTGAGTGGTTAAACAATGAGCAAGATAAATTATCACTGTTAAAAAAGAAAACTAAAATCAGTGGCATGGAATTTCAAGACAGCCTTTCCATGGGAAGCCATGAATAATGTAGTTATGGTAATATAGCCGCTATTCATAATTATGAACACTTCATTCCTCCACATGTTCTCATGTCACACAGAGCAAGCTGGTGAGATCTGGTCTGCCTCTGATTGTATTTGCTGCCTTTTGCATTATAAATGATACTCTACGCTGACTACTCCAACTGTATGGCAGCCGTTGGTGACACTATAGTCAACAGCAGTGTGTCTTCTAACCTCCCCTGTAGGACTGAATGTGTCTCTTAAGTTGAAGCTTGGAGTTCATTCCCAATCAAGAGTTAGAACTAATATACATGAGTCCCTACATCAGTCATTTTAGAGACAAAAAAGACATTTTACTGTGAAATTGTGCATCATGGTCCTTTATTTGCATGGGCCCTTCTAAAGCCCTGAGAGAGATCCTAGCTATTTAGCAGTCAGGATGTTTGTTGAATTTTTATAACATAATTGCAAAGATCATGGTTCTTGACATCCATCACATTTTGCTACAAATCTGCCACTTAATAGATCTGCCACTTTATAGAACTTGGTATAATGTTATTGATACTTTAAAGATATTTATTTATTTGAGAGAGATAGATAGCATGAGATGGGGGAGAGGTAGAGGGAGAGAGAGAAGCAGACTCCTTGCTGAGTGAGGAACCCGATGGGGCTCAATCCTAGGACTCCAAGATCATGACCTGAGCCAAAGGCAGACACTTAACCAATTGAGCCACCTGGGTACCCCAATATTTTTGATACTTTATATTTGTTGTTAGAGTTAAATGTCATAACTCTTCAGTATTCTTAGCACATACCTAGCACTAAATATTCAATAAGTAATAGTGTTTGGAAAAAAAAAAAAACTAAAAAGAAATATGATGAAAAATAACCCACTCTGTGGGTTTGATTTTTAACATTTTCTTAAACCTAAAACTCAGAAGACTTTACACTATTTGTTTTAAAATCAATATGTACGTTTGACATTATTGTTTCCTTTTGCCCCTGAAAATGTCTAAACTGATAGCATATCTTTAAAAAAAAATAAATGCTGTATTTGAAGCTCCAGTCTGTCATGAGAATATAGTTTTTACTGATGAGAGTAATGTAGGCCTTTGATTCTGAGTAGTTAACTGACATGCATAAAATCATTCATGCACTTGGTCATCAAGATTGATTGGATAGGTTATTCAACTAAATCAACAGGTCTGGCATGAGTTCCAAAAACTTTTGTATTTTTTGGACAAAGAGAAAATTTGAAAAAATAAATAAGTAAAAAGGACACCGACATACAATTTTAATAAAGGAAAGAAGGAAAAAAGAAAGGAAGAGGAAGGAAGAAAGAAAAACAGACAGGCAGACAGGAAGAAAGAGAAAAAAATGAAAAGGATTATCAAATACCATCATTTAACCCATGATAGCACAAGCCAATGCTAAGATTTAAGAAGCACATTGTATTTGAAAACATGTGGAAGTGCATTTTGCTTTCTGTGAACTTGAGTATTTTACTTACTGTCTCCTCTTTTGCTTTGTTATTGCCATAGTACTTGAATAAATAATAAACTTCATCACAAATCCTGTCCAGCTACTATCTGCTCATTTCAATGAAATAGCCAATAGGATAATTTAGAATTTGACTTTAGATGATATTAGGCTAAAATTTCCTAATTGCCCCTCCCTTCTCAGCATTGCTCACTTCCAGTTTCCCTCCCTCCTCCTGCACTGTGCCAAGTTTAAGTCTTTTGCCCTCAGGCATATAAACCAGTAAAACAGAAACACTGGATATCTCCAAGGTAAAGGATGAATGATGAAGTAGCATTCTATTCAACCACACTCAGAAACATTACTATAACTCATGGTTATTGATTGCCTACTGAGTAAAAGACACTATGCTTGGCTTTCTAAGTGAATTAATATTTGAAGACTGAGGTACAATCTTGTAAGCCAAGGCTGGAGAATATGTAAACACTACCAACCAACCCTGTGTGCAAAATTGTACTTTTGCTAAGTTTTCAATGGGAAAAAAAAGAAAAGAGTTTTGAATCTTAGCATGCTATATGGTTACCAGCTGGGTCACTTGGAACAAGTTCCTTAACCTCTTTGAGCTTCAGTTTGCTTAATGTAAAACAGATTCTAATGATGCTTATCTCTTTGCTTTATTGTGAGAATTAAATGAGAAAAAAATTGTCTTAATAAATGCTAATTTACTCACCCCTGCTGAACACCATAGCCCCTAGCCTTATCTTCCTTTCTCAAGTTTCTTGCCTTGAGTCCTAAATTGAAACTTTCTTTTCACTTTTTCTAAACTCACTACCAGGATTCCTTGAGGCACACCAAATTGCAGGTGAGTGGTACAGACTTTAGGTGTTACCCTGGGGATCAAGATTATATTTCAAATGCACTCTTAACCCTATTTAATGAATGAATAATTAATAGTGTACTTTTTCCTAGTCTTTAGTGCTGTATTTTTCTAAAAAAAGTCTCTGCACTGACCATAAAAGCATTATCTGGGAGATCTTGCTTAAAAAAAAAAAAAGGAAGAAAGAAACAAAGTAACAAAAGAAAAAAGAAAATTTGAGATTACGAATGAGAACTGTCAAATCAAACTAAGCTCCAAGAATAGATTTTTCATAAAAATTATCCTTGTATCCACTTAAATCAGAGACCCATCTTCACATCTGCATCTACTTCTGCATATTAAGGACAAAAAAAGCAGAGTTAAATGATAAGATCCCTCAAGAACTCTATCACTCTTGGGCACCTGGGTGGCTCAGTCAGTTAAGCAACTGCCTTCGGCTCAGGTCATGATCCTGGAGTCCCAGGATCGAGTCCCGCATCGGGCTCCCCACTCAGCGGGGAGTCTGCTTCTCCCTCCAACCCTCTCCCCTCTCATGTGCTCTCTCTCTCTCTCTCTCTCAAATAAATAAATAAATAAATAAAATCTTAAAAAAAAAAAAAAAAAAAGAACTCTATCACTCTTTCTCCTTGCAGGAACACTGTTTCCAAATATCACCCCTAAGGAACTCACCATTGAGCTCACCATTGTGAAATTGTAAGTTCTCAATCTTTCAAGATGGTAGTCATCATATCTTCCTGTGGAAAAAATACTAGAAGTCAGTATGAAAGTGATTCCTTGCTTTGTGCCCTTAGTGTGTTTGGATTCAATTGGCTTTTTAGAAAGAGCCTCCTGACATAAGTTTGGCTTCTCAGGGGACATAGATTTAGAACACCTCTCACCTAAACTCTGTAGACACATGTGGCTTCTACTTTCTCTTTATCTGTGGCCAGGTTCTCTGGTTCACTATATTGTCATAAGGGAAAACCTAGTTCCCTTACCCAGTGAGTCTCCTGCATGAAGGAAAACTTAAAAAAGATGTGTAAGCCCTACCATCTGCCTGATTGAATTCCCTATTTCAGATGCAATGATGACTATGTGTTTCAGTAATTTACCTTTTGCCTGTTTTACAGAGAAAGAGAAAAATAGATTGTGAGTGACATTCATAAAAAGAACAGGCATTGATGAATTGCTGGCCAGATTTTGAGCGAGGAACATTTTTTTCTTCTCTTTCTTTCTTTCTTTCTTTCTTTTCTTTTTTTTTTTCTTATTTAATTCTCACAACTTCACTACTAGGTTTTAATCCTATTTTCAAATTAAGAATCTGGTATTCAGAGGTCATATTCAGAGAAATTAAGTAACTTGTTTGAGGCCACACAGCTGGAGAGTGATGAAGACTTTTTCTTCTGTTTTCACACTTGACGAAGTGACTCTCTCTCTCAAGATCCACACTGCAAAATCAAGATAAAAATCATACCTACTCCAGGATGTTATGAGGTTAGAGGGAGCTAAAGTATTCAGCACACTTTCTGGTATACAGTAAATAGCATCTATTGTTTTTATGATAATATTATTGCCATGATTATTTACCATCTAAGTATAGGATCCTAACAGATAAGGAATTTAATTTTCCTCCTTATTGTTCTACTCCTGGTGTCCAGTAAAGTGGCAAATAATAGATGCATCATCTTACTGTAGGGACTTCTCATACAATAAATTAAAATGAGAAAGTCAATAAAGCTAACAAGTCATGTTAAATATTCAGACTCTACCTTCTGTCAGTTCAGCAAGAAGAGCATAATCAGTGATTTCCCTAGGTACTTGACCAAATAGAGACTCAACAGGGCATCAATAGTCAGTATGAATCGCAATGGGGCTGGGGCTACTCCCTCCCCCGGGGGGGCGGGGCGGGGCACTGCTCTTCCACTTCCTGGGAACTCTCCCAGACAGGTTCTGTTACAGGGCAAGGGGTTCTCTTACTCAAAATGCACTCCTTGGGAAGGCCACCTTAGGAAGAAACTTCAATTTGAGAGATGAAGTGTTAATTTTCTGGCCTAGAAAAAGAATCATATCTGAAAGACAAAAAAAGGTAATGAGGATATGGTACTGCATATTACCAGGATAGGCATAACCTCTTGTTCTTTGTCATATTGTATTTCCTCTTTTTGTTGATGATAACATTATTACTATAGTACACATAATTGAGTCCCAAAATCATGTATTACCACTGTCCAAGGATTGAACTGACCCATAGTAAAAATTGTGAGTTTATCTGAGCAAAATCAGTTTGAACTGGGGAGCACCAAACCAAAGGTAGTTAGGAGGACACCACCAACAGCAGCTGGAGGACAGACTTTCATACAGAAAAGATAGAAGTAAAGCAAGGGAATTATTTGATTGACTAGAGCTTAAGCATTTGCCATATTTGGAAAAACCTAGTTGGCTATTATTGGTGGCCCTGAGGTTTTGATTTCTTAACCTTAAGGCATTTACAGGTTTAGGTTTTTGATTGCTTATGTAGGTTACTAAGGTATTAGAGTCACCGTGAATTGCCTCCTTGTTAATTAATTTAATTAACTATAAAACACTTTCAGATCCATAAAATGACAATGATTTTGATGGGTAAAATAATCTGAAAACTGAGAGAAATATCAGATTTAATCTATTCTGAAAGATGAGCTATATTAGACTCACTTGGAGAAGCTGTAAAATGAATGAATACCTACCTACCTCCTTACCTATCTACATTCATACACACGTACATATCCTAAAACACATCATTATCTCAGCTGTGCTGGAAGGTGGGACCAGGAGACTATTTTTAACAAGCCTCTCTGGTGATTCTGATGCCCTGACAGGTTATAGAACTACTGATATAATCAAAGATACTCATTTTACAGATGGGATGAGTGAAGCCCAGAATATGATAACTCCCTAATTATTGGCAAAGCCTATATTCTGTGTATTATTCTAGTAATATTTCTATGACACAAGGCAATATCTGTATAATTGTGCCAGGCTTCTTTCAGTTTTGATGACATGGTTAAGTTTCAAGGACCCTGAATCCCTCATCTTCTCATCAAACTCTGCTTTCCAATACGTTATGATATTTAAATATCTACGCAATTCATACAATTATAATTTTAAAGATATGCATGTTTTATCTAAAATAATATATTTCAAACAAGAAAAGATCAGAGGTTTGGGTAGAAATAGGATTTAGAGGAAATAGGGAAGGTGGAATGAATATAAATGGTTCTTAGTGGTATAAACCATGACAATATAATTTTTCCTTGAAGTGATGCTGCTAAGATGAGATGAATTACTGTATAGTATTCTTATGGTTCATTCAATATTAAGATTAACAAGAAAGTCCCATTGAACATAGGGGTCGTTATTACTTAAAATATTATGAAGTACTATGTGCATTTAAGAAAAACAACAGAGAAACCATATACAACTTTCATTAAGAGATGTTTTTGGTACATTTTGGCAAGAAGCAGAGACCAATGGGGGGGGGTTGCAATGACTGTTGGATGCCCTGAACTATTTGTTCTGTGCGTCAGGAGAGATGCCCACCAGAGTACAACTGGCAGAGAAGTCCCAAGAGGATTTTTTAGATACGGTATTTGGAGTTCAGATGTTCTATTCATTTGTAATCCTAAATTCCTATTTACTAGCTCAGAGACCTTAAGAAAGCTGCTGAATACCTATAACCCTACATTTTCATTCCTTAACTATTTCATATTGGTGTTATAAAGATTAAATGAGGTACTACATACAAAATGTTTTAGCATGGTGTTTACCATCTAGCAAATTCTTATTAATGTCATTACTGCTGTTGCTATTATCACTGGATTAAGTTCAATTGAAAGAGCAAATATGCTTAGTTGAAGAAAGTTGAGCCTCTGTCCATGAGCGGTTGATTTATAAAGTTGGCACACCTCCTGCCATTCCCACCATTGGACTTTAATGTTATTAGCAATTCTCAACTTGAAGATGTGTGCATGGGTGTCCGTTTGATGGATCAGCCTTTTTGTGCTCTCAAATAGAGTCACATGTATGCATGTATTTATTTAACATGTATGCATATATATATTCCTTCATACATATATATATAAGTATATATATACACAGAGAGAGAGAGAGAGAGGGGACACTCTTGACAAAACTAGCTCAAAATGGGTCACAGACAATGATATTTTAGTTGTGAGACCGAGACATGATACATGAAAGAAAGAATAAGCTGGACTTCATTAAAATTAAACATTTTTATTCTACAAAAGATACTGGCTGGGAATGAAAAAAAAAAAAAACAACAAGCCTCAAAATGGGAGAAAATATTTGTGAAAGATGTATCTGAGATAGGACTGTTATCCAAAATATATGAAGAACTCTTAAAACTCAACAGGTAAAGGGAATGAATACTTGACTATGATATTGTGATATTTATAATAAGAAATACATAGTTTGGTCTTAGTCCCAGGTTACTACTCAGAGTTTGTAAAACCTTTGTAATTTCCTAAGCAGTAAAGATGTTAGGAGCATCTTTTGTTCTAATAGTTGAACTTTGACCCTAGCTTCTGACACAGAGCTCCTAAGTCCCTTGGAGTTTTCTGAGCAATAGGAGCATCTTTTGTTCTAATGAGGCAACTCTTGAGTCTCCAGGTGGCCTTTTAGATAGCTTCATCCAGGATAGGGGCTGTTTACCAGAAAGACAAGTCGTGATTAGAGGCTTGAGCTTTTAGCTCCACCCCTCATTTTCTAGAGAAGGGAGAGCAGGTGGAGATTGAGTTAATAATTGACCATGTCTGCATGATGAAAACCCCATAAAAATGTCTCAATTAAGGGGTTTGGATCATTTCTAGGTGGGTGAGCACTTGGAGTGCTGGGGAGGTGGGACACATGGAGAGGGCATGGAAGCTCTACTCTCCTTCCCACATAGTTGGCCTCATGCATCACTTTCATCTAGCTGTTCTTTTTGTAATAAACTCATATCTAGTAAGTACACTGTTTTCCTGAGTTCTGTGAGTTATTCTAGCAAATTATCAAACGTAAGAAGAGGGAACCTCTAGCTAGAGGTTGTGAGAACCTCTAATTTGTAACCAAGTTGGACAGAAGTTTGTAGCTAACCTGGGGACCCACTAGTTGTGGTTGATGTCTAAAGTGGGGAGCAGTCTTTTGGGAATGAATCCTTAATCTGCAGGATCTGTGTTAACTCCAGTTACTGTCAGAATCGAATTGAACTGAATTGAAATGCACTCACTGCTATCGCAGAATTGGTTGGTGTAAGAAAAAATCCACACATCTTATGTCAGAAGTGTGATAGAATGTGAGTAAAGGAGAAACGTGGGAGGTTTCTTTTTTTCTCTTACACTAAAAATTGGGCCAAAGATTTTAACAAACACCTCACCAAACAAGGTATGCAGATGGCAAATAAACATTTGAAAAGATAAACCACATCTTATGTCATCAGGGAAATGCAAATTAAAACACAGTGGGATGGGGCACCTCGGTGGCTCAGTCGGTTAAGTGTCTGCCTTCGGCTCAGGTTCCTGCGATCAAGCCCTGCATCGGGCTCCCTGCTCAGTGGGGAGCCTGCTTCTCCCTCTCCTTGTGCTTGCATGCTTTCTCTCTGTGTCAAATAAATAAATAAAATCCTTAAAAAAAATAATAAAATAAACAACAATGGGATACCACTACCGACGGATTAGAATGGCCAAAATCCAGAACACCAGATACTGATGAATATATATAGCAGCAAGAATTCACATTCATTGCTGGTAAGAATGCAAAATGGTACAGCCACTTTGGAATACAGTTTGGCAGTTTCTTACAAAACTAAGCATATTCTTACTCTATAATCCAGCAGCCATGCTGGTATATACCTAAAGGAGTTTCAAACTTACATGCATACAGATAGATGCACACAGATGCTTGTACTAGCTTTAGTCATAATAACCAAAACTTGGAAGCAGCCAAGATGTCCTTTAGTAGGTGAATGGATAAATAAAATATGTTACATCCAGGCGATGGACTACTATTCAGTGCTAAAAAGAAATGAGCTATCAAGTCATGAAAAGACATGGAAGAAACTTAAATGCATATTGCTAAGTGAAAGAAGCCAATCTGGAAAGTCTACATACTGTATGATTCCAACTACATCACATTCTGGAAAAGGCAAAACTATGGAGACAGGAAAAAGATCAGTGGTTGCCAGGGTTTAGGGGGAAGGGAAATGGAAGGATGAATAAGTGGAGCACAGAGAACATTTTCAGGGCAGTGAAAATAATCTGTATAATACTATAATGGTGGACACTCGTCATATCATATATGTCATGTCGTATACGTCCAAACCCATAGAATATACATCATGAAGACTGAACCCTGATGTAAACTAGGGACTTTGGATGGATAATAACATGTTGATGTAGGTTCATCAATTATAACAAATATACAACTCTGGTGAGGGGTGTTGCTATCAGGGGAATCTGTGTGCAGCTGGTTTATAGGAAATCCCTGCACCTTCTGCTCAATTTGCTGTAAACCTAAAACTGCTTTGAAAAATACAGTCTACTAAAAAAAATAAAAAACAACACTAAATTTCCTCTTGCTGTCAGTCACTGTCTTTTATCTTTTCAGTCATAAGTAGGATCTCTCATCTTTTTGTTTTCTTACTCATCTTTTTCTTTGAAGGCAATAATTCCAAGCTTTGGAAGGACAGCAGAAATCCAACCTTGAATACTTAGAAAGGAAAAAAAAATGCTGTCACAGTTCTCTTAGGAGGAAAGGAGACAGAGAAGTTACTTCCTTTCTTCTTTTTTCCTTCCTTTATTCTTCCCTTTCATTCTTTTTTTCTCTTTTCTTTCTTTTCTTTTTCTTTCTTTCTTTCTCTTTCTTTCTTTCTTTCCTTTCTTTCTTTCTTTTTTTCTTTCTTTCTTTCTTTCTTCCTTTTTCTCTCACTGTTACTTTCTCCTCACTCTTTCCTTTCCTCTCTCCTTTCTTTTCTTTTTTATTTGTTCCAACTTGTTTTATAGTTTAGAAAAACTGTTTAACATAATCTCTACAAATCTGAAATGCACATGACTTATTGGTGGGAGTGATGGTGAGAACAGGGCCCACATCATGAGCTGTTGGAGCAGATGACATCTATGTCCCCACCAATTCTGGGATTTTGTTGTTGTTGTTGTTGTTGTTAAAGATTTATTTATTTCAGAAAGAGAGAGAGAGAGTGCACACAGAGGGAGAGGGAGACAGAGTAGGAGAAGCAGACTCCCCGCCAAGCAGGGAGCCTGATACAGAACTCAGTCCCAGGACCCTGGGCTCATGACCTGAGCTGAAAGCAGATGCTTAACTGACTGAGCCACCCAGGTGCCCCCCCCCCTTTTTTTTCAGTCCTGGGATTTTAAAGACCTCCTGACTCCCAGCCCTAACTGTCTCGCCTGTATCTTAGTGCTTCTTTGGATGACACAGGGAAGTTAAAATCTGTTCTTGGTCCTATTTGGACCCACAATAAAGCAGGTTGGAGACAACTGTGCAACTATTCAAAAAGTATGATGTCATATTTCTTAAATAGGAAGGAAACAGCCATAGTATTCAGATAGAAATGAGCAAATATAATGAAAAATAAAAAAAAGTCTTTTCAAGTTTTGTGGCTGAAAGTCAAGCTGTGTCTCTAAAATGAAATGGCTTCAAATGTAGTGGACAACACCATTAACCTAACCTCCTAAAATGAAAACCAGGGTCCTCTGATCAAGGGCATTATTCTTTTATTCAAAAAGTCACCATGGGAACAATCAGTAAGCAAAATATAATGCTATCAGAAGTTTAGAACTCTGATTTGAGAAGCAATAAAGTCCTGTCAGTGCTGTGCTGATGAGGGAGATAAGACAGAAAAATCTGCTAAGATAACTTAAATTTTGACAGATAAGACAAGATACATCTTGCATGTAGAAGTGATAAATATAATGGTCAGTGGCATTCAAGGATAGCAATTGATAATAATTTGGTTTCTATAACAGTGAAACATAATTCATGTATGCTCAATTTATTCAAATCCTCTTGGCTAAAGAAGATGTAATTTGTAATATACTAGACTTTGTGTGAAATCTGACTTTTGTAGATTATTTTATATTATTTTAATACAGATTTAGACCAAGAGTCCATGTTAGGTGACCTTACTTTGGAGGTCAAATGAGTGGCATTTAATCTTGTAGTTAGAAATCCAGTCTTCTCCTGGCTCTAGAGTTGACTGGATACAAGGAAGTCATTTAACTCCAGCAAAAGTCACCACAGAGTGACCTGTACAAACCAAAATGCAAACGTATCCATTCAATTTTTATTCAAGTAACAGTTATTGAGCACCCATCCTATCCCTTATAATGAAGCATACACTACTCTTCATATTCAGTGTATTTACCAATCATGTAAGTCTCACCTCAGGAAAAATACATGCGAAGCAAAATTATCAAAATCGCTTGGTGAGCATAAAATTTGCATGCAAATATAGTTATATGATTTTAATGTTTAAAGAGAACAGGTTATGATAACTTGAAGTTTTCATTCTCTAAACAATCACAGTTGTACTGGGCAAGCCAGTGATTGCACTTGCAGCTTCTTCTATCTTGTTCATCTGCCATCTCCCCAAGGCAATTCCTTGTATATCTTTTAGTCTAATCATGGTGTGAGTCAAAGACAAGTGAAAAATGCCTTCAGTTTGACAATTTTGCCATAACATCCAATGATTAGCTTGTTCTGTGTGTTTCTACTGAATTTTTCTAGATGAAAGTTGGACTGAAAAATGATGATAGTCCTGAGAAATTAATTTTTCTTTCATTCTGACAGCCTCTGTGCCTGGGCACTTGACTGGGTTTCTGCCTCTAACAGGAAGAATAGAGGTATTTGTATAACAATGTGAGCCTTTGAAATGCCTATTCCAGCTGCATTTCAGAGAACGCTTGCCCCAGCTGTAGAATGAATGCCTCAATCAAAGCTACAGCTGGGGTCCTCTCAGGAAGAATGGAGTCTTTCTGGAAAAAGGAAGCCCAGAAGGAAGGTGCTCTGTGGGACCAACAAATAGTCTTGCATTTTGTTAAAAGTGAGGTCAAATAGCCAGGAATCTACCAACAGTCACTGAGGAAAACATGTATTAAGGTATAGTTCCTTTTCACATGAATTAGAGAAGCATTCTGTTAACACCCAAGGAAATAAAAGAAATTCCTGCTGGCAATTTGCTTTGAAACAAAGGGGAATTCTCATTTTTCATAAATGTATATATTTATAGACAAAAATCAGTAGGTTCATTCATTTTGATGAAATTATGGTCTCTTCAGTAGGTTTCATCCCAGGTGTGTATATCTGTCTTTGCTTATGAGATAATAGGAACTAGATTCAAATCTAGAATATAAAACAGAAATAAAATTTAGCCATATAGGAAAGAAAAAAAAAAAAGTAGTGAAGAAAAGATATGACAAAATGTAGATTCAGAAATATACACCAAGTATTCATTTTCATTAAATGAATGATGGGACTTCAAATACCTTCACCTGAAAACCTAAATTTAAATACTAGCTTAATAAAAACAAAATTTATTCTCGATTGTGGTGAGTAGTAAGAGTGAGTTCTCTTAATCTGCAAACATTCAGGCATAAATTTCTGAATGGCTATTCTGAGAGAAGGGTCAGATTCATGATGCCATTGGTAAAGAAGCCAAAACTGAGTTGAGTGAACTAATTTTTTATTTTAATCAACTAGAAAAGTGTTTCTCAAATTTTAATGTGCATGGGATTATGTAAGAATTTTGTTAAAACAGGTTTTGATTTATCAAGTCGGAGGTAGGGCCTGAGTTACTACATTTCTAGCACTTACCCAAGTGAGGCTGATGGTGCCGATCCATAAACCATACTTTGAATTGTGAGGAATTAGAGGACTACATTCTCCTTTAAATTATGATATAAAAATAAAATAATTCCAACTTTTCAGAAATAAATACATAAAACATTAGGAAAAGATACATGTAAAACTATCGACCTCAAACCATATACTTAGAAGAAAAGCTATTTTTGAAGACATAAATTAAGATGTATTGACATTGAATAAAGTCAAATTCGAAGTTAGTTTTTAATTTACACTTACATTAGAATTTGTAGCTACTAAGGATTTTTTCTCTCCAAATTAAGAAAATGTATCAACTTGTGTGTCAGTGTATATCCAGTGTTCTTAAGATAACAAGCTAATTAAATTAGTGTCACTGAGGATTTTTATATATTTTTTATATATCTGAGGCTTTGTACAGGCTACACCCTTGCTCCTCTTCATTGTTTCATGGATTGTACCTAAATGTTTTAAAACTGAAATCAAGTAAAACTCCCCCTATATTCCCTGGCAGTCAGTATCATCTCTGTTCCGCTTCTCTAATTCCCTATGCATGGTTTAACTGTTTGTCTAGTTATCTAGTTACCTCTAGTTTCCTATCTCCCTGAATTCTTTTTACGTATACCTTTTGACAAAGATTTTCTTATTGACCAAACTCTACTCAGGCATCCCTGAACTCTTTTTCAATTATGCCTGACTTTTTAACTTTGTGTGTGTCCCTGCATTGTTCAATTTTAGGCAAATCCAGCAGTCAGTTTAACCTGACACCCGCCCCGACAACACTTGGATATCTGATCACCTTTAGTATCTGAACAGGTTCCTTAATCTCCACCACCCTCCAAGTGATGTCTGATCATCCTGGCCTGTCTTCAGCAAGAATCCTGTTACGTCAGTTTAGCCAGAATCCTCTCTTACCCTCGACATATCTTAATAACCTTCTATCCACTGACTCCTACCCTGTTTTTTCACTATAAATTCCTACTTGCCATGTTGTATTCAGAGTTGCATCTGATTTCTCTCTCCTCAAGACCCCATTGCAGTGGTCCCTACACCTACTGCCGTGTCCCCGTTGAATAAAGTCTTACCATTTTCAGCTAGTATCATGAATATATGTTTTTTCTTTAACACTCTTTCTGACTAGTTTATAAACTCCTTATGGCAGACTATGTGGAAAGGTTAAGAAGGGGTCTGTTGTCTTAGGTTTACATTCTGTTTCTATACTGTCATAACGTGTAGTCTTGAAAATGTATAATCTTGGACAGTACTTGGTGATGTGGATACTGGTACTGTAACTCTTTTGGGGAATTCTGCAATTTTTCGGAAGGGCACATAAGCTCAGATCTTCACCACACAAAGCCACATGCTCACTAATCAATGAGAAGATAGAATAGAGGAGAACAATAGAAATATTCCTTAACAGTTCCTCTCTGATGGTTTGCCGTGCCAGTTTTACTTCCACTGGAGGCCAGAAATCTTTCCTGGCATATTTAGACCATTTATATTTAATTTAAATATTGACATCTTAGGCTTAAGTATCTTCTTTTTTGGTTTTTTTTATTTCTCTTTTTTCTTTTTTCTTGCCTTTCTATAGATCACAGAAACATTTTTTTATATGTGTTTTTATTTTTTCTATAGTGTTTATGAGTTTATCTCTTTGTATAGCCTTTTTAGTGGTTAGTGAAGGTTTTCTGTGTGTGTATATATATACATATATATATTTATATGTACACATGCATTTACACATATATATGTTTTATATATATATGCACACACACACGTTCGTAATCATATGTATTTATAATCTCAAAGTTACTGGAGTCATTTTACTACTTCAAATAACATGTAAAAACCTTACCTTGTTTATGTTTATTAATTCTCTAGTGTTTGTAACATAATTATCTGAATATTTTTTACATACATTTCAAACCACATCAGACAGTATTATAACTCTTGTTTTAATCATCAGACGTAATGTAGAAAACTCAAGAAGATAATTGTGCTGCCTTAATAGAATTCTGGGTTAACAGTTCTTTACTTACAACGTTAAAAAAAAAAAAAATGTTGTGCCACTTTCTTCTGGCCTCCATTGTTTCTGATGATAAATCTGTTATCATTCAAATTGTTTTCCCCCTAAGTATTTTTCTGCTTTCATGTTTTTATTTTGTCTTTAGTTTTAAAAAATTTGATTATGATATTCTTGGTGTGGAGTTTTTGAAATGTATCCAGCTTGGAGTTTGTTCAGTTTCTTGAATCTATAAGTTTATGTTCATCAGAAAATTTCAGAAGTTTTCAGACATTATTTCTTTGAGTACTTTTTTTAGCTTCATCCTATTTCTTCTTTCTTTCTGGAACACTGACAACATGAATGTCAGATCTCTCATTGTACTGTTACTGGACCCTAAGTCTCTGCTCTTTTTTCTTTTCTTTTTAATCTGATTTCTCTTTGTTCTTTCAGATTAGTTGTTCTGTCTTCCAATTCACCAAATCTTTCCTCTGCCTCCTTAATTCTGCTGTTGAGCTTATTCATTGTGTTTTTAATTTATTTATTTATTTATTGGTTATAGAATTTCCATTTAATTCTTCTATCTACTTTGTGGGGTTTTTTTCTGAGATACTCTCTCTGATGAGACATTGTATTCTTTTTCGGTTTTTTTCAAGTGGTATAATTACTTATTGAAGAAATTTTATTGCTAGTTTTAATATTCTGTTCTCTTTGGTGTTGACCTCTAGAGATTATCTATTTCATTTAAATTGAGACTTTTTTGGTTCTTGGAATAATGAATGATTTTCTATTGAAACATCCACTTCTGGGCTGTTAAATTATCATACTCTGAATCTCATTTAAACCTTATCTTTTAGCTGAGTTTGTCTGATGCCACTATGGCATGGGAAGAGGATGCATGGCAGGTAGAAATAGAAGTCTGTGTTCCCTCCTCAACCTCTGTTGGTACCACAGGAAGGAAGTGATTCCATGTACTTATGTCAAGTCTCAGGCAAAGATTTTGACCATACTTAAGTCATATGCATAAGACTGTGATGGGGTAACTGACACCTCCAAATAGACAACATGGAATTTGGGAGAGGTGGATATCACATGGAAGGGATCCTGGGGGTACAAAGACACTATTCTCTAATGTCATCAAACTTGAAAAAATCCCGGATATACCCCGGAAAATAGAATCTTGCATGATAATGGATAAAGGGTATGATTATTCTTCTTTTGTGTCCTGACCATTCTTATAATATCCAACAGAAATCTCTCCAGTTTATCTTTCTCTAAAAGCAATGGGTTGCTTTCTTTTGGCCCCATGATTCTCATTTATTGCATTTATCACCTTTTCTATGCAAACACTTGGAAGAAATATTAAAAGAAGAGGAAGTATGTGTGGCTGTGTGTTTGTATGTATGTCTCTGTCTGTGAATATGTAAATGCACACACACATACACTCATGTGCAGGGTAAGTATGGTTATGAAAGTTGATCTGGGAAGCACATACTATGTCAAATATATTTTAGGTGCTATGGCGAACTAATTTTCTACATATCTTTTGTGACACATAGTTTAGAATTCAGTTGGCTTCTTATCTTTTAAACAAATCCAGCCCCTGGCCCTACAATGGCCTATGTAGTCACTTTTCCTAAATCCTTACCCCTTTCAAAATTTAGAACAGATTACAATTATCCCAATTAAATTTGATAATAAACTAAATATACTTTATCATTTTGTCCACCTGAAAGTTTAGCAGCCTGAACCTTTTATTTTAGTTAATTGATAATAGCTTATTTCAATATTTTTTACATAACTAGGCTTTATAAGTAGAGTCTCCTCTAAAGTCAACTATGTAAGGCCAATTCAGACTTAACTCACATTCCCAAAGGGCCCTTCAGGTGTAAGACACCATGCTCAGTGATTTCACATAGGAAGACAATTATTGTCATGTCTCAAGCATCCTTAAAACTATGTATATTACCCTCCTGTTTAGTTTCTTCTTTATTTACACCTCTTTCCAAACCATTAACAAAAACTGGGCTCTGTTTTGAAAACTTACTTGTATCAAATGTTTTCTTCCCTCACTATAGCTAATGCCATAGTTCACTTAACTCAAATGCATATAAGATCTTGAGACTTTTCCCCCTTGGATAGAGTTAGCTTTTCAGTTAGTTAGTGGAAAGTCACAAAAAACCATCTCTCTCTTGATCTCATCAAGGGGAAAAAAAATAGATAAATGAACAATCATACTTTTTACAAAGCTATCTAAGAAGAGCGGATTCAAAGAACTCTTAATGGAATAAATTCCAGGGAGGGAAGGGCCATTCATAGACCTTTGCAACAAGAAATGCTAAAGTAAGAACTTTACTGGAAAGGGAACTGATACCAGATAGAAACTCAATTTCCCAGGAAAGAATGAGGAAGAGAGGACATTTAAAATATGTGGATAAATATAAAAGATTATGTCTTTTCTTATTTTGCTTTAAGGAAAATTACTAGGTTGATGCAAAAATAAATGCAGTGTATTTTGGAGTTTATAATATATATAAAATAGATATATATATGAGTAATATTAGGAGATAGTACATGTAAGAATAGCATCGTAAGTTTCTCCATACATGAAATAATATAGTTTAACTCACATTATACTGTGATAACTTAGGGGAGTATATTGTGTAATCCCTACTGCAAAGCACTAAAAACAATAGCTAAATAAATTTTAAAAAAGAAAAGATTTATACTAAAAAGTCAAAATTGGAGAGAAATTGGAAAAATAAAGAAAATGTCAAGCATTGGCTATTTTATCAACAGAGACTCATGCATTTCTGCTGGGAATATGAAGTAGTACTATGACTTGGAAAACTGTTTGGCAATTTCTTATGAAGTTAAACATACTCTGACACTATGGCCTAGCATTCTGAATCCAAGAATTGAACACATTTGTCCAATGACTTACACATAAATGTTCATAAAAGCCTTAGCTCAAAATTAGAAAAACCCTAAATTCTCATCATCAACTTTTTAAAAGTTGTGATTTTTTTTTAATTTAAGGGACTACTTTTTAACAATAAAAATAAACACAACGTATGGATAGATCTGGAAACATCACCGTGAGCAAGAGAAGGTAGATGCAAATGTATACATATAGAATGATTCCTGTGTATTTTAACAACAGGCAAAGTTAATCTAGGCTAATTTATGTCTATAGGAACCAGAAGAGTGGTTGCCTCCTAGCAGGAGTGGCAGGAGGGGTATGAATTGAAAAGAAACAGATATAAAGGAATAGTCTTGGATGATATAAATGTCTTATATCTTTGCATCCTTATTTGGGGTTTAATTACATGGGTATACATTTGTCAAAACTTATATCTAACTGTGCACTTAAGATTTTTGCATTTTTGTTATGTATAGATTTTAATTCTCTATATAGACTATATGGAGATGAATATATATTTATATTTTTTATTAAGTATTTAAAAATAAGAAACCTTTCCCTGACTTTCAGTCTCATCTCAGTCCACTCCCCCCTTCAATTACTGCACTCTAGCCTCACTCTTTCAGGACTTTTATGCATGCTAGTCTTTCTTTTGGATACTCTTAGGGCAACTGTTCACATTCCTGGCTCTTTCTCATTCTTTAACCTTCAGATTGATTTTCTCCACTCCACAGAGTTCTTTTCCAATCATCCAGAAAAAATTAGCTTTATAGAATTCTGTATGAATTCTTAAATGAATCTGTCACATTTTGAAATTATATACATATATACATGTGAACACAGGTGCACATATTGCTTAATTTTTAATTTAGTTCTGCAGTGACTATGTCTGTTTTGTTCTCCATCATAGGGCATACTCCTTGTGCAGTGCCTGTCACCTCAGAAAGATTCAGACAAGCATTAAGAGCTGAGAGGACTACACTCATGGACTTAGAATAACTTACTCTAAGCTACAGGCAGTGGACATGTATTCCCTAATATTTTAGATCTCTTGGTGAAGACGTTGGATGCAGACTCTTATTAAATTGAGAACTTTGGACAACACAGGTGTGTGAGTCCTTTTACACTGAGGTAGTTGCAAGAGAATAAAGTCATATGTCTACATAAAGATCTGTATAGAAATGTTCATAACAACTTTATTCACAATAGCCCAAAACTGGAGGAAACAAACAAATAAACAAACAAAAACAAAAACAGAAAGCCATAAACAGGTAAATGAATAAACCATGAAATGGCCAGACAGCGGAAGGATACTCAACAATAAAAAGCTAATGAGCCATTTTTAAAAGATTTTATTTTTAAATAATCTCTACACCCAAGTGTGGCTCGAACTCACAACTCCTAGATCAAGAGTAATATGCTCTACTGACTGAGCCAGCCAGGTGCCCCAAAGCTAATGAGCTTTTAATAGACTGAAGAACATGAATGAATCTCAAAAAATATTATGCTAAACAAAATAAGTCAAATACAATAGAAAAGGCAGTGCAAGTACCATTTATATGAAACTTTAGAAAAGACCACTCTAATTTAAAGTGAAAAGAAAAAAAAAAATCAGTGGTTGCTTGGGCCAGGGACGGGTGGTATTGATGTGGAAGGGGCACAAGGGACATCGATACAGTGATGGTAATGTCCTATAGCATGATTTTGATAGTTACACACTGTATACTTTTATCAAAACTCATAGTACTCTTATTATACTTAAATTGGATGCTTTTTATTATATGTAAATTATACCTTATTAGAGTTGATTTTTTTTTTAATGAAAAGATTGGACTCTATGATCCTAGATGGCTTTCAACTCCATCATTTGGTTCTATTACACACAGCAATAATGTGTGAGAAAGCATTTAAAGAGCTTAAAAAATTCTGAATACATATTAAGGATAATTATTAGCAATCATGGTGGTATTCATTCAGTAGTTTTGAAATGAATATATTTATTAAAGGGAACAAAACATGCTTTCCCAAAGTTCAAGCCTCTGTTTAACTTTGGACAGATTAAGAAAAAAGATGTATTTGGATGTTTGTGATAGTGTGTGAAAATTTGTGCATATTCTTGTTTGTTTTGGCAGACCCTGGGAATCTGGGGTATTGATAAGATGTACAGCAATGATGACTTTACGTAAATATGAATTAATCAGAATCATCTTTTGCAGTTTCTCTTAACATTCAAATCGTTTTCCTAATTAGATAAGAAAAGGGTTTGACAAAATGTATTTGGGGTTTCATAAAACTTGCAGTGTTTGAAGAACAGATCAAGATGTTCGATGAAAATAAAAAGCAGCTGGATTTGCCCTTCCCTGCCACACACATGGAGTTTGTTGGGAATAGCTCATAAATCCTTACTTGCTCGCTGGTTCTGAGAACAGATGGCTCTTGGAGGCCACACTGATGGCCAAGAACTCATTGCATCTTCCACTCTTCATTTAGATGAATGGTGCAGTGGTATTTCTATCCCAAAAAGGTGCAAACTAAAATGGAAAGTTTTTTTTATTTGAATCTTGATGAGAATCAGAGCATCACCCAGACTCTAAGATTTCCAGTTCCTCCTTTGGAGACACTTGATTTTAATCTCCAATTTTAAATTCTTAGTCTGAAACTAGACATGTTGGCCCCCATCTGTCATCTGACCTTCCAAACATCCATCACCAACCATATCACAGATGCTAGAGAAAAAAATCGGAGAGGAGCTAGCTCTATTGAGTGCAAGATCGTTTATATGCATTATTACATCTTTTTTTACATAAAGATGGAAATGCTTTGGCAATCGTGAGTGTATGCAAGCTTTAAGATAAGTTTCAAATTAATTTAAAACTGGTTCTGAAAATTTACTTTGCTTTAAAAATAACCAAGACAATCTGGCTAAATAGAATGTAAATGGACTTTGGAATCCAGCTGACCTAGGTTCAATTCATGATTCTACTCTTACTACTTTGTTTTTAACCATGGGGAAGGCCCTTACCTTTTGAAACATCAACTTTTTTATCTTTATAGTGGGGGAAATAATATATTTCCTAGTGTTACAAAAATTTAATGAGCAGGCACATATGCAAATGCATAAAATGAACCTGGCACATAACTAGCCTTTATTAATACTTTGTATCCTATTTTTTAAGAGCTTGGCACTAATCAACTCAACTAGCAAAGTAGCAAGTTATAATATTAATAGGTGATTTGAAATCCAAGTTAAGCTAGCTACTTTCAGCAAGTTCATAGAGGACTACACAGGAAAAAAGGAGCATGATTTGAGAAGTTCTGTGTGACGAAGTCCTGGGGGGTTCAGGAGGCAGGTTGATGGGTAATGATGCTAAAATGATAACTGGAGGGTAGATTGTGAAAAGCTATCACATTAAGATTTAGACTTTATGTATAATGAGATCAGTATTATTAATCTTCACAATGGCCTTATGAATTATAAAGAGAAGATATTCTTTTGGGCAGATGTCATCAAAACCAAACATTCACTTATATTTCTTCTGTAGATTGAGGACAATAAAACTACAGAGTCTCTTACCATTAATTCCAGGTTTGGTGTATTCCAAATGTTTCTCTAAACTTCAGTGGTTAATAACATTAATTTTGAAGTTGAATACACAGGTTCAAAATTCAGCACTCAAGGAGTTTATAAACTTGAAGATGTTGCTTATCCCCATTAAGCTTTTTTAAATCATTTTTGTATTTACCTGCTATCATTGATGTGAATTTTAACTGTTCAGTAAAGTATCTAGAACCAAGCAAGCTTACTTTTTTTAACCACTTTACAAAGTATCATTATCTTGCAAAGTGGTTTTTGAAAGCTCCCTTTGAATCTGATAACTTGAATTCCAATTTTATAACTTATTCTTGGTCAAGCTAGCTCATCCAAGCCTTAGCCTCTTTCCATTTAAACATAGGGAAGAATAACCGCATTTTTCACTAGATAGTTGAATTAATTAAACAAGCGATTTCATAGAAAATGCTTCTTACTGTGCCTGGCAAGGAGTAAGTGTTCATTTCTCATGATGCCATCCTTCCCTTTATCTAAAGAATTGTGTACTAGGGGAGCCTGGGTGGCTCAGTCAGTTAAGCGTCTGCCTTCGGCTCAGATCATGATCCCAGGGTCCTGGGATCAATCCCTGGTATTGGGCTCCCTGCTCAGCGGGGAGCCTGCTTTGCTTTCTCCCTGTGCCTGCCACTCCCCGTGCTTGTGCTCTCTCTCTCTCTGTCAAATAAATAAATAATATCTTTAAGAAAAAAGAAGAATCATGTACAATTTCTATTATGCAATGTTCTCTTAAAGGCAGTTTCTTAGCAGATGTTGTTCCTTCCGTCTGGAACCCTCTTAATTCCATGCTGTGCTTGTTTGATTCAATTCCTAATTCTTCAAATTTCACTTTAAAAATAACTAGATTCCTAAGAAATATTGTCTGAAAATGCAGAAGTGATGCAGCGCTCAGTACTCCCCTGTCTCATGTCTCACTACTTGTTTGTAACTTCCAGTGGGGCAATTATTATGCTCACTGTTTCCTTCGTATATCCTCAATGCCGAGGAATAGTGCCTGGTCCATGTAAACACAATGGAGTTTTAATGATTGGCACATAAGTAGCCTTTATTAATACTTTGTATCCTATTGTGTAAGAGCTTGGCCCTCATCAAAACAATGTATAAAATATAAATATAAGCAAAATAGTCCAAATCATCACATTATATACTTTAAATATATTACAAATTTATTTGTTAATTTTATCTACATAAAGCTGAAAAAAAGGAAAAAATAGTGAAAAATAAGTGCCTATTGATAAAGCAATTAGGAATTAAAAATAATAGGCAGGCGGGAAGGGCGGAGCAAGATGGCGGAGGAGTAGGAGACCTGGATTTCGTCTGGTCTCAGGAATTCAGCTGAATAGGGATCAAACCATTCTGAACACCTACGAACTCGACAGGAGATTGAAGAAGAGAGTAGCAACAACTCCCTGAACAAAAAAGCGAGCGACCACTTACTGGAAGGTAGGACATGCGGAGAAGTGAATCCGAGGCGATATTCGGGAGGGGGCCTCCGTCGGCCGCTTCTGGCAAGTGCTAGAGTCGCAGAGCACAAAATCGGAACATTTAGAAGTCGGTTCCGCTGAGGGACGTCACTCCAGTGGCTAAGCGGGAGGTGAAAACCTCGCGGGACAGTGTGGACTCAGGACCCTCGGGGTCACAGAAAGACCGGGGATGCCTGAGTGCGGCGGAGCTCCCAGGTATCGGAGCGGGGAAGCTGGCTGCAGAGACGGAGCCGAGGCCCGGGCTCTCAGCTCGGGGTGGCCATAAACTATGATCCACGGCCCAGTAGGGCCACTGCTCCTCCAGCAGGGATCCAACAAGCGACAGATCCGGGGAGACTCCACTCCCTCCCCTGGGAGGAGCGGCGCAGGAGCGCACCACAGGGATCTGCTGGGTTTGGAGACTCCACACGGGGTCGGGTGCCAGAGAGAGAAACGCTTGGTCACAGGCCGGGTGAGCACGGAGTGCGGCTGGAGACCAGGGAGACGGGAGTGATTGCTTTTCTCTGGGGGCGCACTGAGGAGCGGGGCCCCGAGTTCTCAGCTCCTCTGGGTGGAGATTGGGAGGCCACCATTTTCACCCTGGTCTTCCAAAGCTGTACCGAGAGCTTGCAGGGAACAAAATCTCCTGAGAGCAAACCCGAGCAGCTTGCTTAGCCCGGACCGACAAAGGCGGGGCAATTCAGCCTTGGGCAAAGACATTTGGGAACCACGGCAACAGGCCTCTCCCCCAGAAAATCAGCACGAACAGCCAGCAAGCCAAGACTAAGTTTACTGATCAAGGAGAACGGCAGAAATCCAGCCCTAGGGGAATACTGCACATAGAATTCATGGCTTTTTTTACCATGATTCATTAGTTTTTCAAAGTTAATTTTTTAAATGTTTTTTTTAATTTTTCTTTTTCCCTTTTTCAAACAATATCTATTCAATCCCTTTTTTAAAAAAAACTTTATTTTTCATTTTTAGAGTCATATTTTATCCCTTCATAGTAGTTACTCTTATTTTTGGCATATATATATAAGTTGTTCTCTCTTTAAAATTTTAAGATACAGTTTCTTCTAACAGATCAAAATATACCCTAAATCACTAGTGTATGGCTTTGTTCTAGTCTCCTGCCTGATCATATTCTCTCTTTTTTTTTCTTTTTTTTTTTTAAATCTTCTTCTTTCTTTTTTCAAACAACTTATCTTATCAATTCCTTTTATAAAATCTTTTATAATGTTCATCTTTACAGTCATCTTCCATCCTTTCATTGTATCAACCCTTGTTTTGTACATATATAAGTCTTTCTTCCTTTAAAATTTTAGGAGGCACTTTTTTCTAACAGACCAAAATACACCCAAAAATCTAGTGTGTGGTACTGATCTATGCACTAGCCTGATCATATTTGATCATACTCTATTTTTTTGTATTGTTCTGTTTTTGTTTTTATCTTTTTCTTTTTGTTTTTTTTTCTTTCTCTTTCTTTTTTCTTTCTTTCCCTTTCTTTTCCCCTGGTTTCAGGTCTTTTCTGATTTGTATAGTGTATATTTGCTGGGGACGTTGTTAACCTGTTAGCATTTTGTTCTCTTACTCATCTATTCTCCTCTGGACAAAATGACAAGATGAAAAAAATCACCTCAGCAAAAAGAACAAGAGGTAGTACCATCAGCCAGGGACCTACTCAATACGGACATTAGTACGATGTCGGACCTAGAGTTCAGAATCATGACTTTAAAGATACTAGCTGGGCTTGAGAAAAGCATGGAAGTTATTAGAGAAACCCTTCCTGGAGAAATAAAAACTAAAATCTAACCAAGTCGAAATCAAAAAGGCTATTAATGAGGTGCAATCAAAAATGGGGGCACTAACTGCTAGGATAAATGAGGCAGAAGAGAGAATCAGCAATATAGAAGACCAAATGATGGAAAATAAAGAGGCTGAGAAAAAGAGAGAGAAACAACTACAGGATCACGAGGGCAGAATTCAAGAGATAACCGATATGATAAGACGAAACAACATTAGAATAATTGGGATCCCAGAAGAAGAAGAAAGAGAGGGGCAGAAGGTATATTGGAGCAAATAATAGCAGAGAACTTCCCTAATGTGAGGAAGGAAACAGGCATCAAAATCCAGGAGGCGCAGAGAACCCCTCTCAAAATCAATAAAAATAAGTCAACACCCCGACATCTAATAGTAAAACTTACGAGTCTCAGAGACAAAGAGAAAATCCTGAAAGCAGCTCCGGAGAAGAGATATGTAACCTATAATGGTAGAAATATTAGATTGGCAACAGTCCTATCCACAGAGACCTGGCAGGCTAGAAAGGACTGGCATGAGATCTTCAGAGCACTAAACAAGAAAAATATGCAGCCAAGAATACATATCCAGCTAGGCCATTGTTGAAAATAGAAGGAGAGATAAAAAGCTTCCAGGACAAACAAAAACTAAAGGAATTTGCAAACACGAAACCAGCCCTCCAAGAAATATTGAAAGGGGTCCTCTAAGCAAAGAGAGAGCCTAAAAGCAGCATAGATCAGAAAGGAACACAGACAATATACAGTAACAGTCACCTTACAGGCAATACAATGGCACTAAATTCATACCTTTCAATAGTTACCCCGAATGTAAATGGGCTGAATGCCCCAATCAAAAGAAACAGGCTATCAGATTGGATTAAAAAACAAGACCCATCAATAGGCTGTCTGCAAGAGACTCATTTTAGACCCAAAGACACCCCCAGATTGAAAGTGAGGGGGTGGAAAACCATTTACCATGCTAATGGACATCAAAGGAAAGCTGGGGTGGCAATCCTTATATCAGACAAATTAGACTTTAAAACAAAGACTGTAATAAGAGATGAGGAAGGACACTATATCCTACTTAAAGGGTCTATCCAACAAGAAGATTTAACAATCGTAAATATCTATGCTCCTAACATGGGAGCAGCCAATTTTATAAGGCAATTAATAACAAAAGCGAAGAAACACATTGACAACAATACAGTAATAATGGGGGACTTTAACACCCCGCTGACTGAAATGGACAGATCATCTAAGCAAAAGATCAACAAGGAAATAAAGACTTTAAATGACACACTGGACCAAATGGACTTCACAGACATATTCAGAACATTCCATCCCAAAGCAACGGAATACACATTCTTCTCTAGTGCCCATGGAACATTCTCCAGAATTGATCACATCCTAGGTTACAAATCAGGTCTTAACCGGTACCAAAAGATTGGGATCATTCCCTGCATATTTTCAGACCACAATGCTTTGAAACTAGAACTCAATCACAAGAGGAAAGTTGGAAAGAACTCAAATTCGTGGAGGCTAAAGAGCATCCTACTAAAGAATGAATGGGTCAACCAGGAAATTAAAGAAGAATTAAAAAAATTCATGGAAACCAATGAAAATGAAAACACAACTGTTCAAAATCTTTGGGATACAGCAAAGGCAGTCCTGAGAGGAAAGTATATAGCAATACAAGCCTTTCTCAAGAAACAAGAAAGGTCTCAAGTACACAACCTAACCCTACACCTAAAGGAGCTGGAGAAAGAACAGCAAATAAAGCCTAAACCCAGCAGGAGAAGAGAAATAATAAAGATCAGAGCAGAAATCAATGAACTAGAAACCAAAAGAACAGTAGAACAGATCAACGAAACTAGGAGCTGGTTCTTTGAAAGAATTAACAAGATTGATAAACCCCTGGCCACATTTATCAAAAAGAAAAGAGAAATGACCCAAATCAACAAAATCATGAATGAAAGAGGAGAGCTCACAACCAACACCAAAGAAATACAAACAATTCTAAGAACATATTATGAGCAACTCTATGCCAGCAAATTAGATAACCTGGAAGAAATGGGTGCATTCCTAGAGCTGTATCAACTACCAAAATTGAACCAGGAAGAAATAGAAAACCTGAACAGACCTAGAACCACTAAGGAAATTGAAGCCGTCATCAAAAATCTCCCAACAACCAAAAGCCCAGGGCCAGATGGCTTCCCAGGGGAATTCTATCAGACATTTAAAGAAGAATTAATACCTATTCTCCTGAAACTGTTCCAAAAAATAGAAATGGAAGGAAAACTTCCAAACTGATTTTATGAAGCCACATTACCTTGATCCCAAAACCAGACAAAGACTCCATCCAAAAGGAGATTTACAGACCAATATCCTTGATGAACATGGATGCAAAAATTCTCACCAAAATACTAGCCAATAGGATCCAACAGTACATTAAAAGGATTATTCACCATGACCAAGTGGGTTTATCCCCAGGCTGCAAGGTTGGTTCAACATCCGCAAATCAATCAACGTGATACAATACATTAAGAAAAGAAAGAACAAGAATCATATGATCCTCTCAAAAGATGCAGAAAAAGCATTTGACAAAGTACAGCATCCATTCTTGATCAAAACTCTTCAGAGTATAGGGATCGAGGGTACATACCTCAATATCATAAAAGCCATCTATGAAAAACCTATAGCGAATATCATTCTCAATGGGGAAAAGCTGAGAGCTTTTCCCCTAAGGTCAGGAACGGGGCAGGGATATCCACTATCACCACTGCTATTCAACATTGTATTAGAAGTCCTAGCCACAGCAATCAGACAACAAAAAGAAATCAAAGGCATCCAAATTGGCAAAGAGGAAGTCAAACTCTCACTCTTTGCAGATGATATGATACTTTATGTGGAAAACCCAAAAGATTCCACCCCAAAACTGCTAGAACTCATACAGGAATTCAGTAAAGTAGCAGGATATAAAATCAATGCACAGAAATCAGTGGCATTCCTATACACCAACAACAAGACAGAAGAGAGACAAATCAAGGAGTCGATCCCATTCACAATTGCACCCAAAACCATAAGATACCTAGGAATAAATTTAACCAAAGAGGCAAAGGATCTGTATTCAGAAAACTATAAAATACTCATGAAAGAAATTGAAGAAGACACAAAGAAATGGAAAAACGTTCCATGCTCATGCATTGGAAGAACAAACACTGTGAAGATGTCAATGCTACCTAGAGCAATCTACACATTCAATGCAATCCCCATCAAAATACCATCCACTTTTTTCAAAGAAATGGAACAAGTAATCCTAAAATTTGTATGGAACCAGAAGAGACCCCGAATAGCCAGAGGAATGTTGAAAATGAAAAGCAGAGCTGGCGGCATCACAATTCCGGACTTCCAGCTCTATTACAAAGCTGTCATCATCAAGACAGTATGGTACTGGCACAAAAACCGACACATAGATCAATGGAACAGAATCAAGAGCCCAGAAATGGACCCTCAACTCTATGGTCAACTCATCTTCGACAAAGCAGGAAAGAATGTCCAATGGAAAAAAGACAGTCTCTTCAACAAATGGTGTTGGGAAAATTGGACAGCCACATGCAGAAGAATGAAACTGGACCATTTCCTTACACCACACACAAAAATAGACTCCAAATGGTTGAAAGACCTAAACGTGAGACAGGAGTCCATCAAAATCCTAAAGGAGAGCACAGGCAGCAACCTCTTCGACCTCAGCCACAGCAACTTCTTCCTAGAAACATCGCCAAAGGAAAGGGAAGCAAGGGCAAAAATGAGCTATTGGGATTTCATCAAGATAAAAAGCTTTTGCACAGCAAAAGAAACAGTCCACAAAACCAAAAGACAACCGACAGAATGGGAGAAAATATTTGCAAATGACATATCAATAAAGGGCTAGTATCCAAATCTATAAAGAACTTCTCAAACTCAACACCCAAAGAACAAATAATCCAATCAAGAAATGGGCAGAAGACATGAACAGACATTTTTTCGAAGGAAGACATCCAAATGGCCAACAGACACATGAAAAAGTGCTCAACATCGCTCGGCATCAGGGAAATCCAAATCAAAACCTCAATGAGATACCACCACACACCAGTCAGAATGGCTAAAATTAACAAGTCAGGAAACGACAGATGTTGGCGGGGATGCAGAGAAAGGGGAACCCTCCTACACTGTTGGTGGGAATGCAAGCTGGTGCAGCCACTCTGGAAAACAGTATGGAGGTTCCTCAAACAGTTGAAAATAGAGCTACCATTCGATCCAGCAATTGCCCTACTGGGTATTTACCCCAAAGATACAAATGTAGGGACCCGAAGGGGTACGTGCACCCCAATGTTTATAGCAGCAATGTCCACAATAGCCAAACTGTGGAAAGAGCCAAGATGTCCATCGACAGATGAATGGATAAAGAAGCAGTGGTATATATACACAATGGAATATTATGCAGCCATCAAAAGGAATGAGATCTTGCCATTTGCAACAACGTGGGTGGAACTGGAGGGTGTTATGTTGAGTGAAATAAGTCAATCAGAGAAAGACATGTATCATATGACCTCGCTGATATGAGGAATTTTTAACCTCGGGAAACAAATTGAGTGTTGCTGGAGTGGTCGGGGTGGGTGGGAGGGATGGGGTGGCTAGGTGATAGACATTGGGTAGGGTATGTGCTATGGTGAGCGCTGTGAAATGTGTAAGTCTGTTGAATCACAGACCTGTACCTCTGAAACAAATAATGCAACGTATGTTAAGAAAAAAGAAAAAGAAGAAGATAGCAGGAGGGGAAGAATGAAGGGGAGTAAATCGGAGGGGGAGACGAACCATGAGAGAGGATGGACTCTGAAAAACAAACTGAGGGTTCTAGAGGGGAGGAGGGTGGGGGGATGGGTTAGCCTGGTAATGGGTATTATATAGGGCACATTCTGTGTGGAGCACTGGGTGTTATGCACAAACAATGAATCATGGAACACTACATCAAGAACTAATGATGTAATGTATCGTGATTAACATAACAATAAAAAATAAAAAAATAAAAAAAATAAAATCAAGTGTTCCTCACTCCAAATCCCTTTTCTGTTCTACACACGATGAATCAGAAAAATGATATTGATTTGAGTTTCTCTTGATTCTTAACCTCTGAAAGGCGTTTATCTTCTCTTATTTTATTTCCTGTGCCCCATCTGATTCCTTCCCCTGGGAGTTGCCTTTAGCGCTGGGCCAGGGCCATCAACTCTAGACTCCAATGCAACCGACTTTTCTGGGAAATACACTAAATGGTTACTTCTCTTCTGGTATTTATTAAGCACTTACTATATAACAACAATTTTGCCGAACATTTGACATGTATTATTTCATATATTCTTTTCAACCAAATTCTGGTGTAGGGATTTCCCCACTTTTACAGAAGAAAAAATAAATGAGGTTAAAACGTTGGGAAAAGTCACAAAGGAAGTAAGTGGTGAAGCCTGTATTCCAATCCATGTCTATGCGACTTAGTTTATGCTCTTACTCTATTATTGTTTGTCTCAAATAAAGTCATGTTGAAGAAACCTGTTGTAGGCAATGCCACAGACTCTTAAATCTGCAGGCCTATCCACAAATCTTCATACTTCTCTGAACTCTACATTTTTGGCACTGATAATAATTTTAATTTACTGTCCGTATAAGTATTTGCTTATATATTTTTTAATTTACTTCTCACGAGACTGTAAGTTTCAGGATGAAAAGGACCTCAATCACTATGTGTATGTTTGCAGCCCAGTACCCGAAGCAGTGACTGATACGTAGTTAATCTTAACACACATAGTTTAAGAGAAGCAATGCATATATGAAAAAAATGCTAAAATATTCAAGGAGTTTTGTTTGTTTGTTTGTTTTTGGTATTATTGATAACATTGCTCCATTTAGGAGCCATCTACTTTTCATACACTTCACCTTTTTCCAGACCCTCTTCTACCCTTCTCCATCCATCTTTGAATGCTGGGAGGCTGACCTGTTAGGTTATATTAACTAGATGTTCTTGCCCCTGGCTTCCTGTGAGATTTGGCCAATGGGAGCTACTGAGACGTGATGTGAAAGTGATGAAGAGATAGGTCAGAGTATTTATTCCCCCTCTTCTTGCCCCAGTAGGCCATGTGTTCCAAAATGAAAGACCAATGCTCTTGTCAAAAGCGTCCCTCCCTCACAGAGGTACTGCAACTGAGTTACAGTAACCAAACTGTGTCAGTTTCCTAGGGCTGCCATAACAAAATACCATCATTTAGGCCCCTTAAAACAGAAATGTATTGTCTCACAGTTCTTGAGGCTAGAAGTGTGAAATCAAGATGCCAGCAGGGCTATGTTACCTCTGAAGCCTGTAGGAAAGAAACCTTCTTGCCTCTTCCAGCTTCTGTAGCCCGATGTTATTCCTTGGCTTGTAGATATATTGCTCTTATTACTGAACTTGGCTTGCAGATGCACCACACCAAACTCTGCCTCCATCACTACATAGTGTTCTCCCTTTGTTCCTGCTGCCTGTGTCTCTCTGCCTTCACATGGCCATCTGATTATAAGGACCTTGGTCACACTGGAATAGGAGCTCACACTACTCCAGTATGACCTCATCTTAACTAGTTACATCTGCAATGACCCTATTTCCAAATAAGGTCACATTCTGACATAATGGAGGTTAGGACTCCAACATATGTATTTTTGGAGGGATGCAATTCAATGCATAAATCAACCCTCCCCTCGCTCCTTATGCCTAAAGTTACTAACACACACCTTCTGTTCCTTGCCCACATTGTTTTCACCATCTTATTGGCTTCCATTAACTCTGTCTATACCTCTGTGTATACTCCTTTTATTCAACTCTTTTGGCTCTCTCTCTCTCTCTTTTTTAAGATTTTATTTATTCTAGAGAGAGAGAGAACATGTGAGCGGGGGGAATGTCAGAGGGGGAGGGGGAGGGAGAGACAATCTTGAGCTGACTCTGCCCTGGGTGGGGAGCCCACTGCGGGGCTTGATCTCAGGACCCTGAGATTATGACCTGAGCTGAAACCAAGAACTGGAGGCTTAACCAACTGAGCCACCCAGGCTCCCATTGGTTATCCGTCTTGAGTGTGCTTTCTGTTTCCTGTAAGAACCTGCATCATGATAAACTCCTATCTCTATTTTCCCAAAACTCAGTGTAGTGTTTATTAAATTTGGCCAGAATTGGATGTGTCCAAGTTTTGGAGGCTTGAGAAGATCTTTTTTTTTTTTTAATAAAAAGCTAAAAAAAAAAGTATAAATTAAGAGATAATTAAAGGTTTAAAATAAAGACATCATCAGTATCAAACAGCAAGATGGAGCTCTTGGATTTGACTTTAAAACAAAAAAAAAAAAGTACATATTTGTCTGATATCTGATGACATTATCAAAACTAGTTGTAACAAGTTGTTATTTTTTTTTTACTGAGAAATCCAATATGTCCTTTAGACATCAGCTGTAATAGAAACTGACAGGAACTGGTAGAGAGGGTAAAATAAAAATTTCAAAGCCATTTGTGAATTATAAATAAAATATAACACCAAATATTGAATTGCCACTCTGAATCCATAGCTCAGTGATGATAAGGAGATCCCTACCTGCTTTAAAGTATAATATGACCATCATTCACCCAAAGTCATGTTGAGTTGCTTCAGAAAGTGGTTACTGGGATGGACATGCTGACACAAATCTATGTTTGCATCCATTCCTTAGCACGTTTCACATAATCTTGCTTCCCTTGTCTTCACTCCATACAAACACCACTTTAAACATTTGAGAAATGAATGTCAAGTATCTCTTCCAAGTGATGAAAATTATCCATTTGGGTATGACATCTCTGTTAGAACAAAGCAATTTAGAATTGTGGTGATTTTAGCTACCTCGAAGGTGTACGCACGCACACATTTGCATATGTGGAAGCACCTGTAGTCGGTGTATGTGCCTGTGTTTTGATAGAGAATTCTCAGTAGTCCCTCATGTAGAAGTCTTCTGGTCTAAGTAATAAAATAGTGAAGTCAATTTGAAAGTAACCTTGAGAATTTGTGGCATAGTTTTCGTATGCACAGACCAAATTAGTTCATTATTCCAGCTTGAGGGTCTGCAAATTTTCATTTTACTTTAATGCATTTCTTAGAATAAATAATGTGAATGTATTCTGACTGAAAGTAATTTCTATAAAAAATATCAGAATAACAACATTAACAAATGAAATAGTCTGTTTATTCATAGAATTTGAAGTTACTTATTTGCCTGTTCTCTCATAGGTATGCATAGATAAAAATAAAATCTGTGGGATTTCAGTGTTCATTTTGATCTTTAAAGCATAATAAAATGTTGTAATATGGCAGAATGAAAAAGCCATTGGAATTTATAGAGACCTGGGTTCTAGTACTGGTTCTGCCTCAAATTTTAAAATTCTCTCTGAGGATATACATTTATTTTTCTCATATACGGAATACAAGCATTCTTCTAAATTATATCTTGTTTCTTTCCAGTTCTGTCAATGTGTGACTTTATGATATACAGAACTCTAGGGAAAATTTGACATGTTGTGTGTCATGGATTATTATTCATATAATATTAATCTCTGGAAATCTGAATATCCAGAGATGGCAAATATATTTTCCAAAATGTTTTAGCCTTCTGAAGTGGCTATAAATGTGGTCAATACAAATAAAATTCTGGTTCATGTTATTCTTAATGGTCTCTGTAATTTCAAAGTCCTTGTAACTTGTTTTAGTTTATTTTAAAGAAACTGTGACAGATATCTAATATTAGAAGCATTTGAAAACTTTTCTGTGGTAGACAGCTTCTAAAATGGCTCCCAGTTATTCCTACCTTCTGGTATTCATGTACTTATGTAAGCCTTTCCTTTTGTATGTAGGCAAAATCTAGTGGCTTGCTTTTAATAAACAGAATATATCAAAAGTGATAGGCTGTCACTTCCAAAATTAAGTTATAAAAGATTTTGTCTTCCATCTGGTTCACCCACTCTGTCTTGCTAGCTCTGATGTAGCGTGCTGTTATATTGTGAGCTGCTCTATGGAGAGGCCCATGTAACAAAGTAATATACAACCAGTAGCCTAAAAATCAAAATCCTCGGTCTAACAGCCCCTGAATCCTTCCAATAACCATGTCAACAATCATGGAAGCAGATTCTCTTCCAGTGGAACTGAGATGACTGTGTCTCCATTCACATCTTGAGTGCAACCTGTGAGAACCTTAAATCAGGGGGCCTGCCTATGTCCTGCTATGGTATAGTTTACAATTCCTATCTGTAGAAATTGAGGAAATAAGTAAATATCGTTGTTTAAGTCACCAAGCTTTAGGATAATTTGTTACATGGTGATAGATAATTAATATGTTTTCTCTTCAGCATGAAGAGTGACTTAGGATGGGGCTAAGAGCCTACTTTTGGTGGGGAATAGAGGAGTAGTAAAATAGACCAAAGTAACTGCAAGTAAGATAGGTAGGTTCTTACCCTCCTGGGAAGCTTGGATTCCTGACTGGAAAAAAACAAAACAAAACAAACAAACAAACAAAAACAAGTTCAGAAGCCCTGGAATTAGGACGCAAATACGTGAGTAAGTTTTGCATAGGTCCCTACCTCTCTGTCAAAAGTCATCTTGTTTTGCACAGCAAAGGAAACCATCAACAAAATGAAAAGATAATCTACTGAATGGGAGAGGATACTTGCATAGGATATATCTTTAAGGGGTTAATATCCAAAAATATATAAAAAAGTTATACAACTCAACACCAAAACAACAAATAATCCAATTAAAAATGGGCAGAGGACCCGAATAGGCTTTTTTCCAAATAAGATACACAAATGGCCAAGAGACAAAAGATGCCCCACTTCACTAATTGTCAGAGAAATGCAAATGAAAACCCCAAGAAGATATTACCTCACACCAGTCAGAATGACTAGTATAAAAAGGACAAGAAATAACAAGCGTTGGTGAGGATGTAGAGAAAAGGGATGCCTTGTGTGCTCTTGGTAAGAATGTAAACTGGTATAGCCACTACAGAAAAGAGTATGGAGTTTCCTCAAAAAATTAAAAAATAGAAATACCATATGACCCAATAATTCCACTTCTGGGTATTTACCTGAAGAATACAAAAACACTAATATGAACAAATATATACACCCCTATGTTCATTGCAGCATTATTTATAATAACCAAGAAATGGAAGCCAACTAAGTGTCCATTAATAGATGAATAAAGAAGATGCGATGTGATGCATGCATACGTTAATGTGCACACACAGACACAATGGAATGTTACACATTAAAAAAAATGAAATCTTGTTATTTGCAACAACACAGGCAGCCCTAGAGGGTATTATGCTAAGTGAAATATGTCAGACAGAAAAAGACAAATACCATATGGTTTCACTTATATGTGGAATCTAAAAACCAAAACAAACAAATGGACAAACAACACTTCTGTTTGTATAAATACAGTGGAACAAACTGTGGTTGCCAGAGGAGAGGGGGAGGGAGAATGGGCAAAATAGGTGAAGAGGTTTAAGAGGTACAAACTTCCAGTTATAAAATAAGTCATGGTGGCTGGGTGATGGATATTGGGGAGGGTATGTGCTATGGTGAGTGCTGTGAATTGTGTAAGATTGATGAATCACAGACCTGTACCCCTGAAATAAATAATACATTATATGTTAACAAAAAAAATAAAATAAAAAAATAAGTCACAGGGATGAAAAATGCAGCATAGGGATAGAGTCAATAATACTGTAATAATTTTGTATGTATGTAGGTGACTGATGGTAACTACACTTTTCATGGTGAGCATTCTATAATGGATATAATTGTCAAATCACTATGCTGTACATGTGAAACTAATATAATATATATGTCAACTATATTTCAATTAAGAAAAAAGTCATGGGGTCCCTGGCTGGCTCAGTTGGAAGAGCATGTGACTCTTGATCTTGGGGTTGTGAGTTCAAACTCCACATTGGGTTTAGAGAGTACTTAAATATAAATAATAAACTTACTGAAAAAGTCATCTTTTTCAATAGAAAAAAATAGAATAGAAACTCTGTATTCTGCTTATTCATTAGAGTCTAGCCATATTTATCTTATTCCTGTTACTTAAAGAGTTCATGTCCTTCCTTGGACAAAGTCTTTGTGCTTGATGTTTCTTTTGCCTAGAATGGCCCTTCTACTCCACTCCACATTCTGGTGCTTTCTTTTTCCCTATTTGTGAGATTAATTATCACCTCTTAAGAGTACACCCTTCCAAAGTAGTTCTTTTCTTTTCTACATCCCTGTTATTTCTTTTCCCTGTGTAGATTATTTACAATTTACAACTAGTTATTCATTGTTTTTATCTTTTCTACCCACTGGAATATAAACTCCAAAGAGCAGGGGTTATGTCCCTTTTATTCACTCTTTATTCCCCAGAACCTTAGCAGAGTTTCTGGAACAAGTATGGGAAGCAATACACACTTGTATGGAAGGAATTGGAAAAGGGGAAGAGAGAGAACATCAGTTAGCACAGGTATGGGACCAATTTCAAGATCCATATGAGTACCAAGACCATTTAGGCTAAAATATTAAAGTACAGGAGAAGTAAAGTTCAACATCATAATTCTTTAATAATGCACTGAGTCACATTTGAAAAAATATTTTTGTTTATGCTTGATTTTGCTTATGTTTGTACTTTATTACAAAAGTGGAATTAGAAAGTTCTAACACTGCGGTTGAGAAAAAAGTGGATAATTATCGTTGAATGAAAGAAAGAATGAGTGGATATACGATTCATCATCACACATACTTTTGGTTTTAGACTTGACCATCCTTCTACAATAATTAGCAAAGTATAACCTCAGTGGGTAACTTCTCTATAAAATGAGAAGATAGATATGTTGATAATGTGAAACTCTCCTAAATCTGAAATACTTTATTTTATTGTTTCCATTTTATTATTTTATTCCATTTTATACATTGTAAGTTATACTGCATTGTTATTTCAGGACTGTGGCCACTTGAAATTGTCAGTGAGTTTACTGGGAGAAAAAGTGTGGCAGATTGTAAAAATATCCCGATTTTTCACTACTTCCTATATGCAGTCACTTTACCACTTTGCAGCCCAGTCTGGCTCTGGGCTTGGTCGTGTGATATGCTTTGGCCAATGAGATGTTAATAGATGTGACATAGCCAAGGCTTGAAATGGCCCCACCTTAGCTCTTGCTCTTACTCTGAGGACATGGCCATTACCATAAGAAGAACATACCAAAGGCTGACCTTATGGCCTGGGAAAGAAAATGACAGACACATGAAGCATAGCAATTAGCCAGCTCACAGTTGCATGTGCAGCTTAACAGATGTGTGGAAATTTAAGTGAGACTAGGAAAGGTTAGGTGCCCTGTGGTTGTTTCAGCTAAACTCCAAGATTCATGAGGGGAAAAAAAAGATGCATGCCACTGAATATTTGAAGAGGCTTGTTACAGAGCAATTCCTGATTGATGTAATAGGAAACATGTATTACAAAGAAGGATGATACACTGTATTGTGTAATGCATTACAAAATCATCATGTCAGGCAGTCAGCTTCTGACACTACAAATATTCTGTTAAGATCAGAATTTGTATTTTTACTTACTCTATTATTTGGAAACAGATTAAACACAACTTCCCTGACCTGTATTTTCAAAAGCACCTATATTTCAAAACCAGTTAGGAATAAGTAATCCTTCCAATCCTTAAGTGATATAAGACACTAGGAAATTGTAAAGGCAGAATGTTTAAAATAAAAAGAAATAAAAGAAATAAATAAAAATTATAATTTGGGAAGGTAATGAGTTTGGACTTTAGAACTTCCTCATATATGAATAGTTTGCTTTATTAATATGTATGTTTGCTATTCTTTTTATTATATCTTCTAAATATTTGTGGAAGCTTACAAGCCATGAGAAAAAAAAAAGAACATATATGCTAGTGTTCTCATGTTTGACATATTTGGAATTTCTATGAGACAGCAGAGATCAGCTCAGATAATTTATTTATTTGTGTCTATATTTATCTCCACCATTGTGCTGTAAATTCATTTAGGGCAGGAAATATGGCCCCTTCATTTTACCATTTCCACCCCCCCCCCAAATAGTGCCTGGTTAATATCAGGGCCCAATTACTGCTTGGCAAACTGAACTAAATTAAATTTAAATTAAAAGCTACTGAAGGAGACAGCTGTATATAGAAGTGCACAAAATCATGAGCTAAGAGTTTGATAGTTATGGTACAACAAGAACCTCTCTTCTCAGAATGTGGTCATTGTCTGTCATGTCTCCTCAGAGAACTTGAAGAAACAGGAAAAAAAAAAGTATTTCACTATCTGCAAACAACATTTTGTGGATGATAACTTAATTAAAAACATTCTATACTAAAACCTATATTGATATTTTATGAAAGAGACAGACATCATATTATCATAGTTTTAAGCTAAAATGCAAGAATTAAAAAAAAAAGCAAATAAGCATGGAGGAATTCTTTCATTTACTTCTACCACTCATACTATTTCTGTGGAAGAGTCTGGGGCATTCTAGTATACTGTGATCATTAGATAGGTTAAAACTTCATCTCATCTTTCAAAATGAAATGAAACAAAACAAAACTAACTTCATCTCATCTTGCTCCAAAGTTCATTCCAGAGCCAGACACATTTATAGGAACTACAGGTTTGTTAGCTGGAAATATGGGTGGATGAATGAATCAACCAATATCAGCTGATGGAGGTAAAGATGAGAATGCCTTCAATTTCAATATCATATATCACACATATAAAATAATTAAACTGTGTATTAGAGAAACTAATAGCTTCTCTAAGACATGGAGCCACTAAATCTTTCAAAATCTCATCTATTTCTCGTTGTATTTTTGCTTGCCTATTATTATTTTTTTAATTTTTTTATTATGTTAATCACCATACATTACATTTTTACTTATTTATTTTTCCCTTTAAATTTTTTATTGTTATGTTAATCACCATACATTACATCATTAGTTTTTGATGTAATGTTCCATGATTCATTGTTTGTGCATAACACCCAGTGCTCCACGCAGAATGTGCCCTCTTTAATACCCATCACCAGGCTAACCCATCCCCCCACTCCCCTCCCTTCTAGAACCCTCAGTTTGTTTTTCAGAGTCCATCGTCTCTCATGGTTCGTCTCCCCCTCCGACTTACTCCCCTTCATTCTTCTCCTCCTGCTATCTTCTTTTTCTTTTTTCTTAACATATGTTGCATTATTTGTTTCAGAGGTACAGATCTGTGATTCAACAGTCTTGCACAATTCACAGCGCTCACCATAGCACATACCCTACCCAATGTCTATCACCCAGCCACCCCATCCCTCCCACCCACCCCGACCACTCCACCAACACTCAGTTTGTTTCCCGAGGTTAAAAATTCCTCATATCAGCGAGGTCATATGATACATGTCTTTCTCTGATTGACTTATTTCACTCAACATAACACCCTCCAGTTCCATCCACGTCGTTGCAAATGGCAAGATCTCATTCCTTTTGATGGCTGCATAATATTCCATTGTGTATATATACCACTGCTTCTTTATCCATTCATCTGTCGATGGACATCTTGGCTCTTTCCACAGTTTGGCTATTGTGGACATTGCTGCTATAAACATTGGGGTGCACGTACCCCTTCGGGTCCCTACATTTGTATCTTTGGGGTAAATACCCAGTAGGGCAATTGCTGGATCGAATGGTAGCTCTATTTTCAACTGTTTGAGGAACCTCCATACTGTTTTCCAGAGTGGCTGCACCAGCTTGCATTCCCACCAACAGTGTAGGAGGGTTCCCCTTTCTCTGCATCCCCGCCAACATCTGTCGTTTCCTGACTTGTTAATTTTAGCCATTCTGACTGGTGTGTGGTGGTATCTCATTGAGGTTTTGATTTGGATTTCCCTGATGCCGAGCGATGTTGAGCACTTTTTCATGTGTCTGTTGGCCATTTGGATGTCTTCCTTCGAAAAAATGTCTGTTCATGTCTTCTGCCCATTTCTTGATTGGATTATTTGTTCTTTGGGTGTTGAGTTTGAGAAGTTCTTTATAGATTTGGATACTAGCCCTTTATTGATATGTCATTTGCAAATATTTTCTCCCATTCTGTCGGTTGTCTTTTGGTTTTGTGGACTGTTTCTTTTGCTGTGCAAAAGCTTTTTATCTTGATGAAATCCCAATAGCTCATTTTTGCCCTTGCTTCCCTTTCCTTTGGCGATGTTTCTAGGAAGAAGTTGCTGCGGCTGAGGTCGAAGAGGTTGCTGCCTGTGCTCTCCTTTAGGATTTTGATGGACTCCTGTCTCACGTTTAGGTCTTTCAACCATTTGGAGTCTATTTTTGTGTGTGGTGTAAGGAAATGGTCCAGTTTCATTCTTCTGCATGTGGCTGTCCAATTTTCCCAACACCATTTGTTGAAGAGACTGTCTTTTTTCCATTGGACTTTCTTTCCTGCTTTGTTGAAGATGAGTTGACCATAGAGTTGAGGGTCCATTTCTGGGCTCTCGATTCTGTTCCATTGTTCTATGTGTCAGTTTTTGTGCCAGTACCATACTGTCTTGATGACGACAGCTTTGTAATAGAGCTGGAAGTCTGGAATTGTGATGCCGCCAGCTCTGCTTTTCTTTTTCAACATTCCTCTGGCTATTCGGGGTCTCTTCTGGTTCCATACAAATTTTAGGATTATTTGTTCCATTTCTTTGAAAAAAGTGGATGGTATTTTGATGGGGATTGCACTGAATGTGTAGATTGCTCTAGGTAGCATTGACATCTTCACAGTGTTTGTTCTTCCAATCCATGAGCATGGAACGTTTTTCCATTTCTTTGTGTCTTCTTCAATTTCTTTCATGAGTATTTTATAGTTTTCTGAATACAGATCCTTTGCCTCTTTGGTTAAATTTATTCCTAGGTATCTTATGGTTTTGGGTGCAATTGTGAATGGGATCGACTCCTTGATTTGTCTCTCTTCTGTCTTGTTGTTGGTGTATAGGAATGCCACTGATTTCTGTGCATTGATTTTATATCCTGCTACTTTACTGAATTCCTGTATGAGTTCTAGCAGTTTTGGGGTGGAGTCTTTTGGGTTTTCCACATACAGTATCATATCATTGAGGAACACTTGATTTTAAATCTGCATTTACAGTTTCCGCCTAAGTGAACTTGGGCTATCACAAACTTTGTGAGCTTCAGTGTCCTCAAGTGTAGGTTATGGTCAATCACACCTGGGTGAATTATCCTGCTAGAACACTGAAGCTTTGATCTGTGGTAGTGAGGGAGTAAGTGAAGCCTCCTCATGTTAAACAATAAGTAACTCATGTTACTGTTCAACAAAGAGTCTCTTTCCCCTCTCAGCTAAAAAGGAAGTTAACCTTGGGGCAGCAGAAATGCAACTAAGCACTCTGGTCAGGGAATATCCTATCTGGCTTTCATGGCTCAGCTCAGCAGTGTGCTCTCCTTTTCTTCCTGCAACCCAGAATCATCTCCCCCGCCCCCTGCCTTCTCTGAGCATACTGACTCTACCTATCATCATTTCAGATTTTCTTCTTTTTTCTTTTTTTTTTTGGTCCCAACCTCCTTGTCCCATGCGGCTGTGTGTTGGGCTTGGTCTGACTGGTCTCTTCTTTCTTGCTGGGCCCCAAAGGAAAACCTGTGTGTGTTATTTTACTGCTCTTTCCTCCATTCTTTGTGATATTGGGAAAACCAGAATGACAAAAACACACTTGGGAAAGTTCATTATAAAATCTGAAATGTGACATGTTACAAAGTACAGAAATGTTTGGTTCCTCCTGCATCGTTAATAAGTCTGTTCTCAGGATATTCTCTTGTGATAGTGTTCTCTGTGTTAATTTTGAAGTTGGTACTGATCCAACCCCTCTCCACTTCACCCTTACCAAAATGAAAGCCTTATTAAGCCTGTGCTCATGTGTGCTCCTCCCATCTAGAACAAAGAGGAAGAAGAAGACAATTCAGATCACAAATAAAAAATATGTGCTTTCAGACTCTCAGGATTTTCTAAGTCTTGTATGGGGAGAGGGATTATATTTGGCATATTATGAAAGAGGGATTCCATGGATTTTTGAAGTATTTAAGAAGAGAAAAATATCCTTGGTAATTTTATTGGTGAAGGTTTTTTTGTTTTGTTTTGTTTGGGTTTTGGATTTTTTTTTTTTTTTTTTTGGTTTGATGGTTTGTTTGTTTATTTTACCTTTACAGTTTGGAGTTGTGGCCATCAGCCTATATTAATTTCCTTTTTTTTTCTTTCTTTCTTTCTTTCTTCCTTTCTTTTCAATTGTGATATAATTGGTACACAACATTATACTAGTTTCAGGTATACAACACAATGATTCAATATTTGTATATGCCAATTATTTTTAAGATGCATTTAAAAATTTTTAAAAATGAGCAGACTATCACATTTCCATAAGTGATGACAATATGTGCACACACACACCACACAGGCATGTGCACACACACATGCACACACAAATGAAAGACAAGAGAGAATCAAAGAAATTAAAGACCAGAAAGACTAAATACCACAAGAAGGAAATACACATATTAAACACAGAGACATTTCCTTCTTTTAAGCAAGTGTCACTGACAACATTCCTCAGTTCTGTGGAGGAAATTGTAAGTTCCTTTGAGAACAACACAGTAATATTTGGTAGCTGGCAGTGCATGATAACCTTGAGTGTCGAAAATAGAAAGGGAGCTCACAAATGCTTTTCCTCTTAAGTTACCTTTCATTGGCTCATAACTCTGACCTGAATTTACTATCCCCACAATTGTTCCCTCAAAAACTGTTGATTTCAAGGCTCTTGTTAGTGGGCAAATTTTAGCGGCTTCTTCAAAAATACTGATTTTGAAAGGCCTTTTTCTGTCTTAGTATGCCCCTGTTACAAAAGCACAGAGTAGGCAGCCCACTGATGTTAGTTGACTCTGGAACTGATGAAGGAAAATACAAGGATCTACATGGGAAATAAGAAAAATATGTGTGTTTTTAGCTTTTGTCAACAGCTGTCCCCCTTCTGTCTAGTTTGGAAGAACTAGTTGAAGACCCCTTTGTGGACAATACATGATAAAGCCAGTAGTCAAGAAAAAAGTTCACAGCAAGAATGGTATAATAAAAATAAAGCCAATTACATAACTACAAGAAAGGGTATAAATATGTCAATTTGAACAGTAACCAGTGTAAGTAATGCACAGCTTCAATAACCTAATACAAATAAGACAAAATCGATACTGCTGAAATCAACATATATTATAAATATAATCAGATTTTATTACTAACCCTAATAACTACTGTATATTTATTTGGAATTTTAGTGCACTGTGTTTAATAAAATATCGGACTTCATGAACTTTATGAAGCATTCCATCATGTTAATATTATATCCCTTTCATATAATTTGAAATAATTACCAAATATATCCAAACTACATTTATGTGAATACATCCATCAGCTTTGTGTGTCTGAAAGCTTTGCCACATTTTCTACCACATATGAAATGTTAGCTTCCTTACCTAATTTGTTAATTCATTGGAAAAACATCATAGGACATGAAAGGTGAAACAGACAGTTTTTCCTGTTCTTTGGTAACTGTATTCTATCCAGTCCATTTACTTACAAAGCATTCTGCCTAGTCATTTTTCTTTTTCTGGACCACTAATCCCACCTTAGGGCAAATTATTTTTTTCCAGACATCTGAATTACTTCAGTAGTTTTCCTATCTTCATTTTCTGGGTGCAGGAACTAGCTACTAAAATCCAGTCTTTATATGGTCACCAGATTTATCTTTGACTACTATTTTCAACTACCATAAGAAACATCTCACTACCTGGAGAATGGAATCCAATCCCATTAGAATGCAGTCAAGAACATAATTTGATACTGCTCTCTATTGCTGTTAAGTTTCTTATAATCATCATGCAGAACCCTTAGTTAAGGGGAAACGTGTCTGGCAAGACTGTCCAGTGTTGTCTCAAAACCCTAGACCCAACACTTTGTTGCTATTCAATCTTGTCAGATATCCTTGTTTCATTCATAAAATGTAGAGGACTTCCATTTTTATGTGTTGTGACTATTAAGGGAGATAAATGTGATAAGTATCCAATAAATGTTAGTTTCTGTTATTTTTATCTTCAGGCTCCTATTCATGGTGTTTTACATAGTTTAGTGTCTTCCTGTATTCCTTACTGCTACAATTTTACCTACTATTTAAGTCTCAGATCTGGTTCTTTCTACTGAAAAAAGAATATCCCGACATTAGTGCTCTGAATTTGTTATTTGAATTTTTTTCTACCCTTTTGTTCTTGCTATTACTTCCCAAATATGCTTGTGTCCCAGTAACTTTTAAGGAGGTGATTTACTTTTCCTTAACACAGCTTTGTGTTGCTTCATGTGTCATAAAGAAGTATTACTTGGGGAATTAAGAAGTATATGTCAATAATATATATATATAAACATAATTAAGATATATATGGAAAATTAATTTCTCTGAGTCTTAGTTTTCTTATCTGTGAGAAGGGCATAAAAGACTACATTCTAAGGGTAAGCTCAAAGATGATAAAAGGGAACATGCTCTGTGTAGTGGCAGTCTCTGTGCCTGTTTTATACTAAGTATTCCACAAACACCGGTTCTCTCTTTTGCCTCTGTTCATAACACAACTATCTTTTTTAAACTTTAAAATCTGTATTGATTCACTATTTCTTCAGTTACCTATTATGTGGCAATCTTAAACAAAGCAAAATTATCTATAAATGATACCACAGAGATACTTAATCCCTGTTGTTGACAGGACTGCCCATTGAGTACAGTGTTATAGCTGGCACTTCTTTTTTCACTTTCTGTCAACACAGGGACATTAGAAAGTGATGGATTTTAAATTTTCCCTCACAGAAACCTGGGTTATGTGCTGCACATTTGTCATTCACAAGCTATTAGTGCTCAGAGTCTTCAGTGGTGGAATAAAGTACGTGGGATCTGATATTAAATTATTTCTGATAATCTGAAAGGCAAAGTGGGGAATGGAAGAAAGTTTAAAACATATGAAGTGGTCTCTGGATGCAACTAAAAATAAATGCATTATCTAGTGACAAATCTTAAAGTATGACTTGGTAGGATGGGCCTATATTCTTCGTATTAATTTTAGCTTACAGAAGAAGGATCAAAAAGATTTACAGGGATACCATCAAATAAAATTTAACAAATTATTTCTGAAATAGTTATTTTATAGAAAAATAAGTGACTAATTGTGTATTTTCACAAATTGATAAATATTTATAGCCTATTTCACCTTGTAAAAATCCTCTGAACCCAAGGTTCCTATTAAGACTTGATATTCTTTGCCAGCAAGATGTGTGCATGTGTGTGTGTGTGTGTGTGTGTGTGTGTGTGTGTGTGTGTGTGCGTGTGTGGCTAAAATGATAGTTTACAACAAGATACCACAAAAATTTGAAATTGTCATCATTCTTACCGACACATGCATTTTCTTTTCTTAATAAATACTACAAATAAAATAAAATAAACAGAAACCAAAGTTCTTGGACAAATCACCATCCATCTTTGAACTATGTTTCAACTATTCTTATTATAACTAATTTTCTTCCACTTGACTCTAGAAATCCACATTCCAAATGTAATTTCCAATAAATTCAAATCCAAGTTTCATGTGTGTGCTTGGGGAGGAGGAGGTGGTGCGGTCAGTTTTATAGATTAGAGGGTTTATCAGATATGAGCCACATCCATTAAGTTCCTTAAGAGATTGATTAATGCATCATACCTTTATCACTATATTGATTCAGCTCACCCTGGAATTAAACAATGTCTCCTTAAGTCCACAGCTTGCTTTATTCATATTCCAGACTAAGGAACAAATTTGTGATATAATTTATCAAAAGCCTACCTTCTTCTAATTTCAGAGCATTATAGGAGGAAAAAAAAGTTAATCCTTATTCCATCAGAGAATTCTTAGCACAGTTCAGGTGATGTCTTTTTACTCAATCAAAGAACCTAATCCAGTGTAAGATTGAGGCCAAAGAGAATAGGTGCATCTGAAGAAATGATACAAGTCAAAACATATGCCTTTTGGAGTTAGAGTTTTTATAGAAAAGCAATGACATGGATAGAGTAGTTATGCTTCCTGAAAGATGAGGTCGACATATTTTGCCGTATTTTTTCCACTAAGTCCAATTAAAAACTCTGGACATTATGTATAAAACAAACAGAATAACACATTGAAAGGTGGAGAGAAGAAGGCAGACCAGTTAGGGACCTCAGGACCCAAGCAATGATATGGTGATGACTTCCCTGGGTTTTAACTTGCTATTGGCTTTATGCTTCCAAGCTCTGGAGCTGAAGAAGCTGGTCTTCTGAAATATGGAGATGACAAAAACAAACGCAAGGAAACAAACAAACAAACAAAAATCTTGTTCACTCTCAACAGAGAAACAGGAGAGGCAGAGCCTGGAAAGAGAAAAATTTTAGAAAACAACTGCTCTACTCTAACCAAACAGTACAAAAAGTCTGTAGCCCTGATCTCCACCCACTCCAGAAAAGAACACGTAGAGAGCTAAACTTTCATCCTCTCCTGGGTGTGATGAAGTGCTCCCATCTATTCACCTATGAAAGTGGTGTCAGAAATGGCCAAGTAAGAAATCAGGACTTTTGACCTTGCTGGGAAATGGTAAGGAATTCAAAAAAATGAAGGAAAAAAAAAAAAAGAAAGAAAGTAGGAAAAAAAGAAAAGAAATTTAAAAATATATAGAAGGTTTCAGTAAAAGAATAGAAGATATAACGTAAAACCAAATAGAAAAGTTAAAACAAGTGCAATAATCAAAGTAGACCAAAGTAAAACAAAACTCCAAGGATGGGTTCAGAAGCTGAGTGGAGGGGAAAGAGGAAATAATCAGTGGAATTGAAAATAAAAAAATATAAATTACCCAATATAAACAGAAGTAAGGCTATAGATTAATAAAAACATACATTTTTTAAAAAATAAAGAGTAGGGCATCATCAGTGACCCGTGAGATACAGTAAAAATGTAACATTCCTGTCATTGAAGTCACAGGAGAGTGTAAAGAGGATGGAGTTGAAAAAGTACTCCAAGAAATAGTGTCTGAAACTTTCCAAATTTGGCAAAAGACATAAGCTTTAAGAATCAAGAGGGTGAACAGATACTACATAGTGTAAGAAACACCACAGTCAAACTTATGAATAATAAAAAAGGAAGCTATGAGAAACATGTGACACTTTACCTATAGGTGGGAAGACAGTTCACGTGATGGAGGGTTTTTCATCAAAAACAATGGAGGTCAGAAGAAAGAGGCACAGCATTTTTAGAACTAACAACCTGGAAGCCTATGTCCAGCCAAAGTGTCCTCCAGGAATTAAGGGGAAATTGAGACATTAGCAGCTGTCAGAAAACTAAGAGCATTTACCTCTAGCAGATAGACATTAAAAGAATGGATGAAGTTCTCTAAATAGAAGGGGAATAAAGAAGAAACATCAGAGTTTCAATTAGGGAGAAAGAACTCAATAAGCAAAAATATCTATAAATATGAGAGATACTGCTTCCCATCTTGACTTTTCTAGATTATTTTTGGCAATTGAAGTAAAATTTATAACACACTCTTGTGTGGTTCTAAATGGATATGAAGAAATATTTAAGAAAATTACAAACAAGGAGGATAAAGAGACATAAAGGAAGGTAAAGTTTGTACACTCCACTTGAATTGATAAAATTATGACACCAGCAGCCTATGATAAAATGTATGTGTATAGTGTAATACCTTCAGCAAACACTTAAAAGGCTATACTAAGAGAGAAACTCATAAATACTGTAGAGAAATCAAAATGGAATTCTAAAAATTGTCCAAACCCATAAGAAAACAGGAAAAAGAATATAGGAAAAAAGAAAACAAAAACAAACATCCAGAACCAACAGAATCCAAAAACAAAATGGCAGACTGAAGCCCTGAATATCAATAATTAGATTAAATGAAAATGGTCTAAATACATGAATTAAAAGACAAAGACTGGTACAGTAGATAAAAATACAAGACATAACTATCTGCTGTGTACAAGAAACTCACTTCATATGTAATATATTAGGCATCCAAAAGTAAAATGATGGAGATATATCATGCAAACATTAATCCACTGGAAACCAGAGTGAGTATATTAATATCTGATAAAATGGACTTCAGAACAAAGATAATTACCAAGGCAGACAGTGACATTATGTAATGACAAGCGGTCACTCTACCAAGAAGACATAGCAATTCTAAATGTGTATGCAACAAACAACAGAGCAGCAAAATAGGTGAAGCAAAGACTGGTTGGTCTGAAAGAAAAAATAGGCAAATCTAGTATTATAGTTTGAAATTTCAGTAGCCTTAACTCAGCAATTAATAAAACAACTAGACAGAAAAGTAACAAAGTTGTAAAACAAATTAATATCATCAACTAACAGGATCCAATTGACATTTATAAAACACATCACCCAAAACAGCAGAACACACATTCTTTTCAAGTTCCCAGAGAACACATACCAAGCCGTAAAATAAATCACAAATTTAAAAGTTCTTGAATCACAACAGAATCAGACTAGAAGTCAATAATATAAAGATAACAGGAAAATATCCAAACGTTTGGAAACTAAATAACAAAATTTTAAACTATTCTTGGGTCAAAGTGGATTAAAGGAAATAAAAATGCATACAAATAAATTTTTTAAAAATTGGCTAAATTAATATGAAAATACAACATATTAAAATGTGTGGGACACAGCTAAAGCATGGTAGAGAGGGGGATTTGTAGTTTTAAAACCCTGTTTGTTTCTCAGAGTCCATAGTCTCTCATGGTTTGTCTCCCCCTCTGATTTCCCCCCCTTCATTTTTCCCTTCCTGCTATCTTTTTTTTTTTTAACATATAATGTATTATTTGTTTCAGAGGTATAGGTCTGTGATTCATCAGTCTTACACCATTCACAGCACTCACCATAGCACGTACCCTCCCCAATGTCCATCACCCAGCCACCTCATCCCTCCCACCCCCTTCTACTCCAGCAACCCTCAGTTTGTTTCCTGAGATTAAGAGTCTCGTCTGGTTTGTCTCCCTCTCTGGTTTCATCTTGTTTCATTTTTCCCTCCCTTCCCCTATAATCCTCTGTCTTGTTTCTCAAATTCTTCTTATCAGTGAGATCATATAATACTTGTCTTTCTCTGATTGACTTATTCCACTTGGCATAATACCCTTTAGTTCTATCCATGTCATTGCCAATGGCAAGATTTTGGGTTTTTTGATGGCTGCATAATATTCCATTGTATATATATACCACATGGAAGGATCTCAAATTAATAGTCTGGCTCACACCTTTAAGATCAAACAAAAAGAAGAGCAAATAGAACCAAAAGCAAATAGAGGACCATGCTCTTCTGTATTTATGCAAATGAGTTGAAAACTTCTGTCCACACAAAGCCTGTACACATATATTTATAGCTGCTTTATTCATAATTACCCCAAACTGGGAGTAGTCGAAATATTTTTAAGTAGGTTACCGGATAAACATACTGTGGTACATCCAAACAATGGAATATTATCCAATAATAGAAAGAAATGAGCTCTCAAACCATGAAGACATGAAGGAACCTTAAGTAAATATTGATAAGTAAAAAATAAACTAGTATAAACACACCATATAATGTATGATTCCAATTATATGACATTTTGGAAAAGGTAAAACCATAGTAAAAAAAATCATTGGTTTCTGGGGTTTGGTAGAAATGAGGGATAAACACATGGAACACAGGATTTTTAGGGGACGAGTAATCCCAATTGATGGATACATATCATTATATATTTAAATAGCTAGGTAGATGGTTAGATAGATCCAATAGAATGCAGAAAACAAAGAATGAACCCTTATGTAAACTAAGCACTTGAGTTAATAATACGTTCATATTGGCTCATCTGTTTTAACAAACACACCACACTAATATAAGAGGTTTGTAATGGGGTAAACTGTATGGAAGTTTATCACGCAGTACTCTTTGTACTATCTGCTCAATTTTTCTGTACATTCTTTGTACATCTGTGCTCAGTTTTTCTCTAAAATCTTCCAAATATTAAATATTATTAATTAAAACAAAATGCAAGTCATATTAGTTAGCATTGCATTTCTGAGAAGCAATGAGTCAAAGGTAGTAGAGTTGCAGGGTAAATCTTCCACCGTAGTAAGAGCTATGCTGCAGTAAAGAACCATCAATATTATACAAGGGAGGGGAGTACAAGGGGGAGCTGGATTTCGAAGTCAAGATATTGAATATTTGTCAGGGGCTCTCTGTTACTTTGCTAATTTGTAAGAAAAGATAGCACAAATGGAGAAGGCCTCCTTGTTTCAGATATTAACTAAAAATTAATTAACTTCTCTGACTAGCTCATAAACAATGACCTGCACATAAGCAATTAATTTAAGAACTTGGGGAAAAAAGACCATATATGCTGGAGGTACAATTTAGCGGCTAGAAGACCTGGATGCTAAAAACTTAGAGTCTAGAATCAAGTTCACCTAGGAGGCCTCTTAAGTCATTTAAAGTTCTGGGATTTTATAAAATGAAAGCTTTATAAAGAATTTATATTTTGCAAATGTTTCACCACTAAAGACCTTTTTTATTACCTATTTGTAAACTCATGTTTTATTTTTGTCTAGCAGATGAACTGTATTTTAAATCAATGTCTATTTTTCTCTATGCTTATTTGTTTCAAACACATGTACATATATCATTCAGAACATGTAGTTGCCATGAGATAACCAGCATTTCTATACTGCATTGATTTAATTTCTTCCCCCAAACTTGAAAGATGCTCTTTTATTTAACCCAGGTAACTATATTGAGGTTCTCCTCTAGGCTTTTAGAAATACTAACAATTTGTTCTGGGAGTTACATTTCCTTTATCGGATTTTTATGAAGATTAATGAACAGTTGGTAACTTCGCAAACAGTTTAACACAGTCATTGAAGCCAATAGGAATTTTAAATGTCAAGAATCTTTTTAATATCATCATCATCACTACCACCGCCAGTCACCCTCCTCCCCTCCTCATTTATTATTTTCCTGTAGTTTTGTTTCATACACACTTAGCCATAGAATACGTTTTACACACCTGTACATATTGCTTTGTCTTTGTGGAAACCAGATCACCTCTCCTTCTACCTTTAGTTAATGTTTACTTCTTTTTGTTTAAAGATTTATTTATTTATTTGAGGGGGGGGACGGGCAGAGGAGAGAGAGAATCCCAAGCCGACTCTGCGTTGAGTGCAGAGCCCCACGTCGGGCTCCATCTCTTGACACTGAGATCAAAACCTGAGCCAAAACCAAGAGTTGCCACTTAACCCACTGTGCCACCCAGGCACCTTCATTTAGTTAATGTTTACTGCTTTAAAACAAAGCTAAGAGTCACCATCTTGGAATAATGTCATTGCACCCGCTCTAAATAGTCCTAGAACACTCCAGGTTTTTCATTCTCATATCTTTGAACGATTTAGTTCAAGAAATATGTGTGACTACTGTCAAGCTTGTGCTAGGCACCAAGACAACAGGGACACTCTTCTGACCATATAAATGTTTTAAAGAGTTCATGGTCCCAGGGCTCCCGGGTGACGCAGTTGGTTGGGTGTTTGCCTTCAGCTCAGGTCATGGTCCCAGGGTCCGGGGATTGAGTCCCACGTGGGCTTCTGCTTCTCCCTCTCCCTCTGCTTGCAGCTCCCCCTGCTTGTGTCCTCTCTCTCACTATCTCTCTCTCTCTGTGTCAAATAAATAAATAGAATCTTTAAAAAAAAAAAAAAGAGTTCATGGTCTCATATTAATATCTCATGCACACGAATACTTTGTTGATCCCCAAATAATCTGGAATTAGAACATCACTTTGTGTCTCTGTGCTTTACTGTGTCTTCCTCCTGTGTTTACCATCTAGTAGGTGCTCAGAAATGCTTCTTTATTGACAGAGGAATGGAAGACACTGCCTTTTCTTTATAAACACACCTTCCCTTAATGAAAGTAAAAGAAAGTAGTTTCTTATACTCAGAGTGTGTCAGAACACTCTATGCCTCTGCCATATATAATCTGTTCCAGAAAGTAATATCCTGGGGGTCATCCTATGTTGAATATTTGTCCTCAAGTCCTCACTAGAGAGTGTTCTGCCGTTTGTCTCTATTTCCTCTACTTTTGCTATTGAAAGTACAACCTCTGGAGTCGGCTTGAGATTAGCAGGGGCTCCTTGTCCAAATTTTGATTGTGAAATGCAGCTTTTGTTTCCAGTCTTGCCATGTCTGATTTCCTCCAGTGTTTTTTCCTCTTAGCTTTTTTAAATTAAAGTGCTAGTCCCTGGGGTTGTATCTCCTGCCTGAAGCTGTCATCCTGTCCAAAGATAACAACACTGTATTTACCATCACAAAAAAATGAGAAAATAACATGAGAATGAGAACATGTTTGACCTATTAGTGATAGTGTCTTTTCATTATAAAATAATAAACTGTTTAACTGATAGATTGTGCCGGAGATTTTACAGTTTATAAGCGCATCTCGGCTTTCAATTCATTTTGTTGAAGTTTCAAGAATAAAAGGACGTTTTAATTAACACAAAGAGATTAACTCTTGGTTAAATGGAAGGTCCATATTGACCACAAAAAAAAGTCTATGCATGGTTGGATCTATCTTTTTAGAGAGAAATAGTTTAAAAAACAAACAAAACAGATGACAAAAATGCATCAGTTATTTTTTAACTATTAGCCAAAGGTCTAATATGTTAAATGAAAGGGTGTGTGTTATGAACTGTGAATATATAGAAACTATTTGTAATTGTAGACTCTCAGGGGGTAAAAAACTAAATGAATACCTAATCATAGGCAATAAAATTCTACCAATTACATTTCTTTTCCTTTTTTTTAATTAGATGCAAAAGTGTGCTAGGTATATTTAGAATTATTTTAATTGCAAACAAAGTGCCAAAGACATTTTTACATGTAGTCATTTGATATCTGCATGCTTCTTTTGTTTAATTTCACATTCCAAATATTTCTGAATGCATAACAAGCCACATTGCCAGGCTTAGAAGATAGAGCTATAATCTCTATTATACATTTAGGATAATAATGTCTGAGAATATATATTACAATTGAGATAATAGAAACAGAGAGAGATACTACTAACAGGGCTGATTATGAAGAACAAAAACTTACAAATAACCTGATGGATGTTTTGTCTTTCATACACCAGATAAATACTTAGAAAAGAATACCTTTATTTGTCTCTGAAACCACTCTTATCTCTGCATTATATCTCATCTCTAATCTGGGTTAATATTGGGTTTACTTGACAACACTTTTAAGTATATTAAGTAGCACTGTAACAATACAATGTATACTTAACAATAGTTACAGTAAAAAATATTTAGGATTTAGGATGACAAAACTATGACACTTTTGAGAGTGAAAAGTTTTAGTACTGATGAGCATTAATAATTATTCAGGGATAAAGATAAAAACCTAGAATATTCCAGGCAAGTATGAATGGTAATGCTAGGCTATTATGATAGCTAACAGAAGTAAAAGGTATTTCTAAAATTAGTAATAAATTAACATTACCAGGAACTATGAAGCATTATGTAATCTATGCTTCTTTAGTGGGCACAATTTCAGTTATTTGTCCCAACATCTAGTATTAGGCAAAAACACCTGGAAAGTATTATCATTGGCTAAAGATTGGACTTAACAAAAGAATAAGCACAAAAAATGACTCTGTTCATGAATGGTGAGAGGTATTTGTGTGTGTGTGTGTGTGTGTGTGTGTGTGTGTGTGTGTGTGTTCCATGACACCTGAATTGGGGAAAACAGAACATTATTTCTTCAACCCTATTTCAATAGAAAATTAAGAAATACAGAAACTTGCAGCCATTTTTTTCTTACTGCTACCAAAATAGCACCAGACTTGAAGACATTAGACTTTCTAAGCAGACTAATTTAAACCTGTCAACAGCATAGCGACCACCACCACCATCTTCAACAATACTGTGTTGATGATTGCAGTAGTATGACACATTAATCAAGACAATTCTGTGTCCCTCGGAGTTTTGTCATTTCATAAGACAATCATGTTGAACGTGACAAGCAAAAAGAGTCTGTGAGGTACGACATCGGTTCTGGTCTCACATGGAGATTGGTGACTTGGTTTTCAGTCTCAGCTTTATTCCATGTTAGTTGTGTGTGAGTATGTTGAGCCTGGTGAGTTTCCATACATCTTTGATAGTGTAAATACTATTTTATGGGTGGGATTTATGGCCAGGGTAGTAATTAGCTATTTTCTATTCTGCCCCAATATCCAAAAACTTCACGCATACCCACACAAGAAAAAGTGTGACACCATAACTTCAAGAACTCAGGATGTCAATGTGGAAGAACACCTGGCTTGAAATCAGCAGCTGTGGACTGGAACCTTTGCTAGGTGTTCCTATGACATATATACATCTGTCTCCTCTCATACCAGCCTTCTCAGATACCAATAGCCAGCAACTAACCAGAGCAAATTCTAGGCAGTACAACCTTATTTATGACCTAATTCTTATACACTCTGGAATACTCTGAAATTGTGTTTGTTTTTATACTTTGATGCTGTATCTTTGGGATTCTATGGCGCCATGTCCCCCTCTTCAGTGGTGTTGGTAATAATATCAGCAAATTAAGGGCTGATGTTATATATGGAAATAACCAGAGGACAGTGGAGGGTGCTGTAGTGCTTATATCATGTGTTTTGATTTGGTTTTGATATGAGTAGAGTTAAAGGCAACATTCTAACACTACCTGCCTTCCAAAAATAAGAATCAAGTTGGAGGTGATATTTGAAAGACATCCTTTGGGCCACGATGGTGGAAATGTATTTAGTTTCTTACTTTTACACTTTCTCAGCCCAGTTTCAGTCAGTTGGAAGTCAATCTCTCTCTTTTTCTTCCTTGCCCTACAATGTTCAGTGAAACTGGTGTGATATCTAGGGTTTTAAGAGAAATAATTTTCTATCTTTGTCTTTTAGACTAACTATGGGTATGGGCCTTGGGATAAAGAGCTGATTGGTGACATAATCATGTAGAATTCTAACTCCAACCAAACCCACCCACCCTGTGATGATGCCCAATTCATCATGAGTTTATTTCTTGTATTTTCTGGAGTAATTGCCCAGATTTTCATTTTTGCCTTGCCACCTGAAATGCATGGCCTTAAAAGCTACGTGGACCTATGTCTGATTTCTAGCTCTGCCACTTTATGCAATAATTATTCCCTGAATGCTTAATATGTGTCATTCTTTTAAGGTAGGTATTGGGTTTGTCATACATAATAAGGCATTGTTCCTGCCTTCAATGGAATTAGTGTCTAGTGTTTTAAATTAAGAAATTAAGAAACTATTATTATTATTATTATTTTATAAATTCTGAGATGAACATGCAAGTTATTATGAAAATATAGAGGTTGGACATCTATGTCATACTGAATGGTGGTGGTTATGGATGGATATCCTACGAAGTACTATTTAAATTCCATTTTGAAGGGAATATCAAAAGAACCCATGAGGAGAAAGAATTGGAAGAAACTCATGCGAGGTACAGAGAATGCTGCTTTCTACCCAAATGACCTTAAGCGTGTATCCTAATTTCCTTTGCCTTCATTCACATGGGAAATGGAACATTTAACTCACACTGTTTTACTTAGATTTGAGTAGAATATAAAGTTCCTGGTTCTGTGTATGAAATCTGGGATTGAATCAAAGAATGCCAGATGCCTTCAATCTCTCCCTCTCTCTCCTTTTTTTTTTTTTGCAGTTTTTGCGTTATGTCTTACCATTGACCATTGCTAATCCTTATAATGTCTACTTTAGACTCTTAAATCATATGCTAGCATATTTTTCCCAGGACAAGAGAGAGACATTTAAAGCTAATTTTAAGGAACTTTAACTGGGAATTAACTAAGAGTAATAGCCGTAAGCCAAATGTCTATTACAATTTCATTGCTGAGATTTGGAATTTAATATGCTTGAAAATTTCTCAAAGACGTCAAATAGCCAACATTTTCAGAGACAAATCCATTTTTTACTTCTTTCTACTTTCAATGAAAGCTATGTCCTTGTACTTTCCTTAGATCATAATTTAGATGTCAATCTTTACTACTCTAAAATAGTGGCCCTGGAGTTTTAGCTCTACTTAAGACCAGCTTCCAAATATAATAAAAAATAGCTATGAAATCAGAAACCTCTTAGTAATTCTACTGGCTCACAGCAGGACCACTTGAAAAGTCACTCAATATAGGAAAGAAATAAAATGTGCAAGGTTCAGAAGGCAGTGCCAAAAATGAGGTTGAAATGGTTGGAAATATTGTTTTATACCACTTCATCCTTAACCCTTTTGTGACATTTCACTGAAAAGTTGTATTTTAAGCTCCAAGTAATACTACGTAGAATATTGCAACTAACTTTCAGAATATTTCTCTAAGTGAGCAACTTTTCTATTGATTTGTGGCCAGGAGCTAGAACAGAGATTTGCCCACACAAGTGTGATTAATTAGACATCACATGGCCCTTCCCATTTTGAATCTTGAGCTTTGAACGATGATCTAGTTTCAACTCCTCATTTTAATCACAAGAAGTAGTGATATGGTACATCCATCAAGTCAATACTATGTCCAGCACTATCCTGTCATTTTCAGGAGGTGATCACATTGAAGATGGAGACCATGAGTCAGAGCAAGTGAACACTTACCCAACGTCTCCTGCAGTTAGAGGCAGAGTCTAAATAAGAATGAACCAAAGTCCAGTACCTTTTCCTTCACAATTCAAGAATTTTAACGTAATTAAACAGGTAATGCCATTGAGGTGATATTAAATGAAGAGTGTACATGTTTTATGATTATGCTTTATAAGAATATACATTAATGAATTGGTTGCTTTTTAAGGTGACTATTTGTTCCACATAGTTCTTAATTTGTTAGTTAGCATTAAAATAATATGCTTTGCTATTTCTGGTGAAAAATATATCTAAAATTTATATCAGGATTCCATACTTTCTTATATTTTACAAGAGCAGAAGAAAGACTAATTTAGTGGTGTTAGGCAAATCACTAATCTCTGTCAATTTAATCTTCAAACTGTATAGAGTAGAAATGCCTATTTTCTTTGAATTTTGCTGCCATTGAATGAAAGATAAATACTATTAATGAAGGTATTTTAAAATATTTCAGTCATAATTATGAAAATTAATTATGTTATTCTGTAGTAAGTTCAAAACCTGAGAATATTGAGGCATGATGGTCAATTTTCCCTTATACTATTTAACTCCAAATAAAGGGGTGGACATACTGAGTTTTCTTGTGATTCCTTTCTTTTTGCTTGCTTGCTTTCCTCTTTCTTTCTTTCTTTCTTTCTTTCTTTCTTTCTTTCTTTCTTTCTTTCTTTCTTTCTTTCTTTCTTTCTTTCTTTCTTTCTTTCTTTCCTTCCTTCCTTCCTTCCTTCCTTCCTTCCTTCCTTCCTTCCTTCCTTCCTTCCTTCCTTTTTAGCAGGGAGTCTTTGCTTATTTATTTATTTGTTTTGGATTGGTTTTGTTCTATCTCCTTCTTTATGGACAGTTTGCCTCATGTCTAGTCTTGCTCTTAAGCACAGTGTTTCTGTTTTTGAAATCTTTTTCCATTCTTCTAATGTCATACTAACTGAAAATCAAGAAATCTTTTTATACATTTCTGAAAGAGGACTAAGTAGCTTGTAAGTAAAATCCTGGATGTGTTTCTTATTAGTAACTGATGAACTTTGTTGCGTCTATAGCTGTTTAGATAAATCATATATCTTGATTTTGGATTTTTTTTATGATCCTTCAACATATAAAATTGGGCAGTAGAGTTCAGTACTAGAGATTATGAAGTGAATAATTCATAGTTCTTATCTCAGAAAGCTCACAGTCTAGTGAGGGAGAAAGGCAATTATGTTTAGTTGGTAAGGACTACCATAGAGTAAGCATTCAAGGCTCTGGGTCCTCAGAGGAGGAATATCTAACACCTAGAGAGGTTACAGGGAATGATTCAGTAGAGGCAATATCTAAGCTTTATATCTAATGGAAGAAAAGGGATTAATCAAAAGGAGAAAGAGAAAAGGCTTCTTAGGCAGATAGAGCAACATAAAAACATAGTTCTTTCTGTATGGTAAGCTGTTTAATGTGTGTAGAGGGCACAGTACAAGAAAGGGCCATTTTTGGTAGTGGCTGGATAAGTTAACAAGGTCCATATCCTGAAGAACTTTTTAAAAGTCAATGAAAATTTGCTCTTTTCCTGAGGTTAATCTGCCAGGTACATCACCTTCAGGTAAGTGCAGTGTTCTTGTTTTTGCTTTGCCCCCTCCTTCAGTCTGCATTGTTGAATGAGCTCATGTTGATCTATCACTAATAAAATAATAGTTGAGAACATAGATGAGGCTGAAGTGAATGTGTGCATGTGTGTTTGTGTGTATAGTGGGAGAAGTGAAAACATATTCTATGAGGAGTCTGTAGACAAACAACATGTTGAGTGTTGCAAAGAAGGCTCAAAACATTACATTAATCTAGCAAAAGACATAATTTATCGAGGTTTAGGATATAAAAGGGATGCATTTAGTCTGTGAGCTTGAGAACTTCCTATGCACAGAGTACCTGTCTATTGTTTTTCTTTTGGAATGCCCATCCCCCTTTTATTTTCTTGGCAAGAGAATATACGATCATGCTATCTTGCGTGTCCTCCATATTAGCACCACTGAATGATGTCACTACCAGTCACTGTCTTGATGAATTAATATATGTCTAGAGTCACTCTTAACTGTGGAAGGTTGAATTTTCAGTAGATCTCTGGTGCTCTTTGATAGTTCCACAAAGACCCTTCACCATGCAGAGGGAGGAGATGGAAGTCATGGTTGAGGGGACAAAGGTGGGACAATAGATTCTCAAACAGAGGGCCTTATGCATAGGCTGTCACTAGAGTAATTATGGAGGGCTATCCTGGCAGACACATGTGAGGAATTACTCCAGACATTCATGGTACACAAGGATGGCAAATAAAACAAAAATGGAAGAACTTGGCATGGGAGAGAGGAGGATTTATTGTCAAATGTTTTAAAGCCTTTAAGAATAAGCAAAAATAAGGCACTTTTTTTTCTCTTATAATATTGCTTTTGCGTGCAAACCTTTTCCCAGAAAAGGAGTCATGTATCCCTATATTCAGATGGTAGTTTGGTTCCTGAATTGTGATTGACACTGTCAGCAGGGGATTGGAGATTACATTTTAAGCCATACCAGTTTTGAGATATAACAGAGATAGGATCCTAAGATAATGCAGTTTAACTAATGGATTTATCATGTACTGAAGATATACTTTTTACAGAGACAAAATAAAGTATCTCGCTATTAATACCAGCCAGATTGAAGTTACTGCAGGTTGGGAATCAAATTTGTAAACTCTAAGTGGTTCAGATTGTTGTTAAAACATTGCTAAAGTTTATTAAACATGCAGTTTTATGTACAGTGTGATACATTAGGTGGTGTACTTTCAAATAAAAACATAAAAAATATTGACACAACAGTATTTATTTTAGACATTGCTTTTAAAGGATATGTACACACACACACATACACACACGACATAATACCTCTCCTCAAAGATTCACTGAGGACATGAGGCATAAATATATGACAAGGTAAGTAATAATGCTTAAACAATACATCGCAAATTGTTATTAGATAGGTTGCCAAAAATAGGTGATACATATAGTGTCACATACAGTGACATCATCTCAACCCAGAAGAGAAATTCAATATAAATAGCTTCAACGTGATACACAGATTTAAATATTTATAGGCTTCAACTAACTGCAAACGTGTCCTTAGAGATTTCCAGAGGATTTTCACATTCTTTGTAATTATCTGTTAATTGATTAATCTTTCCACTGGATTTTGGCTCCTGAGGGCAAGGATTGTACATTAATGTCTCTTAGTATTCCAAATTCCTACCCATGTGCTTGACATAAAAAAGGCCCTAAGCAGATGATTTGATACATGAATGAATGACATGCAAGCAGAGTGAGATAGACCATATTATAGCAATTACCAATTGCCTTTGTCTAAGGCCTTGCAAAATGGGACGTCAAGTAATGGCAGAGGCCTGGGCAACAGGCTTGCTTTGCAGCCCTCCCTCAGAAAGAAGTGAGAAGGGCATTTTAGGTAAGGAAAATAATGTGAAGAAAGCATAACTCTGAAAAAGACTGGTGTAGGTATTATGGATTGAAGAAGCACTAGATATCCTAGTTCCCCAGACTATCTGGTTAAACATGGAATATTCTGGAGCCCTGGAGTAGCTCAGGTTCTTGTTGCAGAGTAATGAGAATCCTAATCTCAGCACATCAAAGGTTGGCGGGTGGTGTGAGTGTTAGTGATTCCACTGTGGAATTAGGAAACCAATTTCAAGGTATCCATCATGGTCCTGACAGTCCTTGGGTTGGCATATGTCTGAGCTGAAGCATATATCACCTCCAGGAGAGCCAGAGGCAGCATAGTTTATTTAAAAAAGAGCACTAGATTAAGAGTGAGGAGATCTGATTTTGAGATTTGATTCTACCTTTAGCAAGTTGTGCGTGTGACTCAGTTTCCTTGCTTGTAGAAAGGGACGTGGCAGGTCCCACTATCCCTTTTAGATATATCACAGTTGCTCCACGATTCTGTGGACTGAGGTGATCCCTGTGTCCTGCGAGAGGAGAGAACTGAAAGTCTATGAGGTGGACTTGTCAGTCTCCTCTCTCCCAGAGGCACTTTCATGTCATCAAACTGGAGACAGAGGTAGCAGGTGAAGTGCGGCAAACTGGTTAGTAGCATTGGTTTTGGAAGAAAAAGAATCTGAGTTCTGGGCACACATGCTGCATCCACTCTTAGTAGCTATCAAATCTGTAAAATAAAGATAGAAAAATGTACCTCTCTGGGCTGAGTGTTAAATGGGTCCCTAATGTAAAGCGCCTATCAGAGAAGGGGAAACACAGCGAGGGCACCTACATTGCTGTTCACCTTATTCTCTCCTGAGATGACCCACTTTTCTTTCACATCTCTCGACTGTTTCAGGATGGAAAAATGTCTATTTTGATCTTCTTAAAATATGGAAGGAAAATATTGCAAAGTGTGTGGGCTAGAAACAGAGGAGTTATTTTCTTGCTGGAAGCAGTTATATTAAGAACTCAGAAAAGGGACTGATTACTTGGAATGCAAGTTTTGGGATTTCCTCATATGCTTTTGTCTCTCAAGGAACTATTAGAGGGAATAGGGCAGAAAAAAGATGATTTTCTGATTATCTTCTAAAATAACAACAGCCAAAACCAAATCCCTGAAGCTCAAACACAATCTCTTAAGATTACAACCATCCCTTTGTTGTTACTAGGAAGTGTGAATCCGCCCCTTATGGTCCCTTTCTCTCACGTCCATTCAGAGTTGTTATGATGTCCTCCCCTGCTTAATCAGATCCCAAACCATTTCTCATTAAAAACTAGAACAAGACTCAGGGGCGCCTGGGTGGCTCAGATGGTTAAGCATCTGCCTTTGGCTCAGGTCATGATCCCGAGGTCCTGGGATCGAGTCCCGCATCGGGCTCCCTGCTCCTTGGGAGCCTGCTTCTCCCTCTGCTTCTCTCTCTCTCTCCCCCGCCTCTGTCTCTCATGAATAAATAAATAAAATCTTTAAAAAAAAAAAAAAAACTAGAACAAGACTCAGACACTTGCCCGTAACTGAAAAGGCTTTGTCAAATGTGCCTCTGGCTCCTGCTTGGTCCCATCTCCCCCACCTTCCCCTTTGTTGCCTCCCTCCAGCCTCCCTAATCTCGGAAGCTCTTCCTCTAATCTGCTAAACCAGATTTCATTTCAGGTGTGTTTACATGCGCCTCCAATCGGGAAGACTTCTCTCAGACCTCTGCTTGATAGGCTCTGGCCCATCATTCAAGTTGCAGCTCCAATGTCATTCTGCTAAGATACTTCCTTGATTCCCTTCTGTAAAGCAGTCCCACAGGCTGGATGTTCTCCATGTTCATGAGCCTGTTGTATTCCATTCCTTCCACTTTCTGAAGATGATTTGACTTACTGATTCTTTGGTTTGTTTGTTCACCAGTTTACTTTCTGTCTTTCCCACCAGATGGCAAGCTCTCTGAAGACAGGAGCCTTGTAGACTTGGATCACTGCTATGTTATCTAGAAGAGTGCCGGGCACCTGGTATGTATTCGATTAATTTTTGCTGAACAAATACATGGATGGATGGATGGATGGATGGTTGGATGGATGGATGATGGATGGGTGGATGGATGGTTGAATGGATTTCATTTTAGCACTGTCCTTCCTACCTTGTTTCAGAAGTGAAGAACTCATCCTGCTTCAGCCTAGCCTCATACCCACTTAGGTACATCTGGAAACAGAGCAAATTAGTTCCTTTGCTTAAAAGTGGTTCTCTCCACCTGTCTGCAAAATAGCATTATTTGTGGAGTTTTTAGAGCACAGACGCCAGTGGTCCATCCACTAATTAAATCAGAATCTCTATGGGTGGGGCATGAGTATTGATAAAAACAAACCAAATAAACAAATGCTGTAAATCCCCTGGGTGTTGCTAACATGCAAATAGATTTGACAAACTGCTGGCTTACCTTACTCATCCCGAAGAGAGCTAGCTGTAAAGTAATCTGCTTTCCAGATTCTAAGAAATGATGTTTGGAAATAAAGTTTTAAAGTTTACAATTTGTATTATATGGGAATCTACAAAGAATAACAGACTGGAAAAGACACTATTCTTAACTAAAACAAGACACAAATTTTCAGATAGATACCCCATCCTTGATTTTGGTATACCATTTATTAACGATCCTGGTTGTTGTTTTTTTGTAGCTGGTTATTGCCCTCTTTATTCTGCTTGCATCTTTCTTGCGGGGCTGCTAGGGGTTCCTTTACTAAGCACTGGTGCAAAAGTTAGAGCTCCTTGGACGACAGTGGCATTGCACTATAACATATTTCAGGCAGATAAACATTGATACGATTTGAATGTGGGTTGTGTGACATCGTTGAGGGAGTTTAGGTGTTTGAAGCAGCTGCAGCAGAGACAAATGAAAGAATAAAGTGCAATTGAATGTAAGAAGGCCATTTATGCAGAGATTGAAAGATATGCTTTTATTATCTCAATATCAGTTCTCCCTTAAAGTTCCCAAGCACGTGAATTCCGTTCTACATGAATGTATACACATTGCTTTATATTGACTTTTGCAGACAGAATCCGTTACATTTACATTTTAATCAATCCAGATGCAATGGGCACTGTAATTACCAAACATTTGGAATCCAAATTTTGCTGATTAAAATTCTAAAATGACGATTTATTAGAAGAGCATAACAATTCCAAACGATTTCCTCAGGAGAATCCTCCCATTATTAATTATTAGCAAAAGCTGCTCCCTAAGAGCTCCCCAAAGGAGGTTAGAAAGAAAAAAAAATCAGAAACTACATAAAGAGGCAGAGAAAGATATGTTGATGTAATTGTAGCTAATGTGCTATGCATCATGACCAAAGAACGCTTTTTATATCTCTTATTAAAAAAGAAAGTGCTAATTTAATTTTAAATATCTGTGAGAAAAATTATAAAGCAGAAAACTGCAAACAGACACTGCTGGGCATAAAACTTTGTCTCTTTTGTGACATGAGCCTGTTTAGAGGCTGGCTTACTCCTTGCCCCTGCCATGACTTTTTCCCAGTGGTTCTTCAGCCATGCCACTTAAAATTAGATAGATATGATTAATTTGTTTCTTCCCTGCTCTGAAAAGGCACACTGCATAGGATCTTTGATCTGATCACGCAGCAGGTCTCCTTATGGTCCAGCCGTCCTAGGTTGGAATCAGAGCAAAGGCTCATAGGATTATGTGTGTCATTGTTAATTGAGCGCTAATGTCAGCGTTCATTAGGAACAAAGGAACATGTGGCGTTGCAGCCAGAGCTTAATTTTCTCATTAACTGTATAACATTAAGTGGTACCTATGATATCACCATGTAACTTCATGCAAAATAACATATTTTGTTTTTATGTGGTTATGTTCTTTCAAAGGGCTGAAAAAATTACTATAAATCCATCTGTTATTACTAAGAAGTCATTTGAATATAATTGGCTTAGGAGCTTGCCTTTTGTAAGAAGGACACCTGCAACAGACACAATTCAAATCACAGTGAGTGATTTCCTTTTCCTTCTACTGATGATCATCGGCTGGTTTTCTTGGCATTTGAGACTGGCACATATATGAACCTCCGCCATCCCCAACTCACCCCCAAAGCTTTTGTGACAGATTTCTAAGTCTGTTTCTCCCAACTGTACCCTGCCACTTACCCTTATTCTTAATACCAACGGCAGCAAGGAACAATCAGCTGCTTTGAAGCATTGCCCAGCAAGCCTATGATTTGGCAAATTTGAAGGAAGCACTCTTGCTGATGACACCAATGAGTGACACAAGCTCCTAAGTATAGAGATGTGCCTGGGTTATCAGGTAAAATCCATCTCCCCTAGAATAACTCAGAGCAGGATTGTGCTGAGCTCTTTGTAAGATGTTTTTATGTTGGATGATCTAGTTTGAGTTATAAAAATGAAAACAGGTATCACATCCCGTTCTGATCTCAGCTTGAAGTCTCAGAAACGAAATGAAGAGCTTCTGGAGTAGAGTGGTAGGAGGAAGTGGGGTGTAAAGATCCACTGCTCTGGGGGGACAAAAATGTCAAGAAAGATTTTGTCCATGAAGGGACATAAAACTAGATGTCTTTAAAATTGTCTTAGAGGGGCACCTGGGTGGCTCAGTCGGTTGAGCATCAGACTCTTGGTTTTAGCTCAGGTCATGAGCTTGGGGTTGCGGGGTCGAGCCCCGCATCAGGCTCTGCGCTCAGCAGGGAGTCTGCCCGGGTTTCTCTCTCCCTTTCCCCTTGCCCCTCCCCCCACTTTCATGCTCTTGCTCTCTAAAATAAATAATCTTAAAATTAAATAAAATAAAATTGTCTTGGAATGCCTGAATATTAAAAATGGGAAAAGAAAGGTTTGCAGCTTAAATCATGATTAGAAGTAAATAACCTTTCTACAGGGATAAATTAGGCTGGCTGGAGCTTGGGGTGAGTTTGGGAGTGAAGGGGGTGAGGCATGATAAGTCAAGAAAGGAGTTAGGAATGGATGACCATGCTGAATTTCCAAGATGGCAGAAGTAGTTTTAGGAGCGGTTGCCTACCCTTATCCTCAAAAAGAAGGAGAGGAATTAGATATAGAAAAATAGTAGATAGTCTATAAATTACTAATTTCTGGCTTGTCTGAAGAAATGGAAGTAATAGAACAGAGGGTGGAGTCATTGGAATTAGAAAAGAGAAGGGTAGGGCAGGAGGGGAAAAGGAAAGTGGAGAGCAGAGGAGAGGATAATCCAGGTTCTCCGGCTTACACTGAAGCGGAGTTGTTCACTATGTGCACTGTCCTGGTAAACCTTTCCTTGTATCTCCAACCCCGCACATTTTAGCCACCATGCACCTTGCACAATGTGTTCGGTTCACCATATTGAAGGGAGAACTGGTTAATTCTGACGCTAGGTATGAGTTGAAATCTCAGAGGAGAGGTCTGGGCTACAATCATCAGTGGACATGTGGATGCTGTTTGATGAGTAAGAGTTTTAAAGAGTAAAATTGAAGGGGGGGATGTCACATTGAACACTGTGAAAGGTGAATATTTAAACGATGTGTGTGAGGAGATGACCTGGAAAGGAACCAGGGATGGAGAAGGTGGGGATCCAGGAGGAAAACGAAAAACATGTGGTATACAAAAGGTGGAAACTAATATGCACCTCTATCAGAGAATATTGAGAGGTTCAATACATTGAGGATTGACAAATATGAACTATATTTTATATTATGATGTATCATTGTGGATTTCTTGGTTTTGGACCTTCACTTACCCTGTGGGGGAAAAAAATGGACAGTTTTCAAGATGGAGAAAGGTAATAAAAATGTAGGACTTCAATACAGTTAACACAATTTCAACATTGATATAATTTCTTCACTTTGAATAGTTTTTTGAAACAGCATTGAACTAGAATATTTAAATATGTGCGTGTTTCATATTTGGTCAATAATAATGACATAGCAGTTATTACTATTTGCCAGATTTATATGGCATGAAATGGATGTTGACAGGATTTTCTCCTACTGAGAATGTCCTAGATGCTGGGCTTTGTATATGTGCCACTCAGTATGGGCATGGAAGCTAATGGCTAAGAGTGAGGTATCAGTGGATGAACTGCCTTTGTGAACCCTGACTCTACCAAACACTAAGTGTGTTACCTTATGGGAGTCTCTAAAGAATGGTAAAGACAAGAAGTTCTGGTAATGTAGACAAAAAGGGAGCAAGGGGTAATAAAGTGCCCACGTCACCGACTTTTTGTGATGATTAAAGTAGATATTACATGGAAAATACTTTAAACAGTTCTTGACACATACTAAACATTCAATATATGTCAGCTCTCACTATTATGGTATTTCAGTTAGCATAACAATTCTGTAAAAAACAAGCAAACAAAAAACAATTCTCCCTATTGACAGTCTCTAAGAAGTCACTGGATTTTAGAGAGAAAAAGATACTCATGTAAAGTAAAGACATTTTGGGTGATGGTGGCAGGACTGTAATCTTAATCTCTTGGACTCTGAAACCCATGCTTCTCTCAACACACTGGACATTTCCAAACTGTTCTGAGGTGCCCTGTTGGTCAGAGTGAAGCCAGGGGGTCCTCTGTGTATGGGATTAGGGAGAGGGAGGTGGGAGAATTCAAGAAAGCTGAGAGATAGGAGTCTCTTATTTTACTTATTGGAGGCTTTGATTTTCTCTCTTATGTAAAGTAGGTCCCTAGGCAAGATTTCCTATGAAAAGCAATCTGCCACTAAGAATAATAATAACAGTGTGGGGCGCCTGGGTGGTTCAGTCAGTCAAGCCTCTACCTTTGGCTCAGGTCATGATCTTAGGGTCCTGGTATAGAACCCCGCATCACATTGCATGGGGGGAGGGCGCTCCCTGCTCAATGGAGAGTCTGCTTCTCTCTCCCCCTCTTCCCCTCCCCCTGCTTGTGTTCTCCCTCTTACTCACTCTCAAATAAAAATAAATAAAATCTTAAAAAAGAAAAGAATAATAACAGTGTGACTTGGGAGACACTAAACTATAATCCCAAAGCCCTTCCCTATCTCCCAGCTATCAGAATCCAGAGTTCAATTTGAACATACTGATAGTGTATCAATAAAGCTCTGTGCTGCCACTCCGCTTGCATTATGATTCTGTTATATCCTTGTTAAAAACAAGCAAATAAACAACAAAAGTAGAATCTTAATATGTATCTGTTGTTTCTTCCTCAAATTCTTTTTTTTTTTTTTAAGATTTTATTTATTTGACAGAGAGATAGAGAGCACAAGTAGGGAAAGAGGCAGGCAGAGGGAGAGGGAGAAGCAGGCTCTTCGCTGAGCAGGAAGCCCGATGCAGGGCTTGATCCCAGGACCCTGGGATCATGACCTGAGCCAAAAGCAGACACTTAACCAACTGAGCTCCCCAGGCACCCCCTTCCTTAATTTCTATAACCCACCAAAAAAGCACTTCCAGAAGACATACAAGTAAAGAGGTCATCCCAAAATGGGATGATAGAAATATTTACAAATCTTCTTTGAAATAGGAGAAAAAGAAGTAACTATTTGCATATTCAAAAGCCTCTTTGGGGAAAGTGACATTCAAAACAGGTCTTAAATTGTGAGCAAGTATTCTCCAGCAGAGAGTAAAAGGAAGGGGATTCCAGATGGAAGGAACAGCATATGCAAAATCAAGGAGGTATGTGTTAGCATATTTTGCTGGGGAGCCCATGAGCAATTTTGGAAGGAGATCATAGTGTGCCCGAGGGGTGGGGATTATGGTAGAAGATGACACTGAAAACATAGCGTGGAATCAGATTTTGAAGTGCCTTATATGCCAAGCTAAAATGCTTACTCCATTCTGTAAGCAGTAGACAACGATTCTAGGATTTCAAGCATGAGCCTGTCATGATTAGAATGATTTGAAAAGATCAATCCAGCTCTGTGTGGAGGAAAGACCAGAACAGAAAGAGACAAAAAGGAAGTGAAAAATGATCAAGTTCTCCTCTTGAGAGCAAAGTGCCATATTTATTGGGTGAAATGTTGATTTATCTCTTTGAGCCCTATCTTGTAGCTCTCAACACTCCTTATGTTAGTTTGAAGGGTGAGTGCTGCCTTGAAAATGAAAGGCTTTTAGCTAGCTTGTTATGTGCCTTAATGAAATAAAACCTAATTTATAAGAACAAACAATCTTTAAAATACTTGAAAATGCAAGCACTTTGATGAGCCTGATGGATAAATTCATAAGTAATGTACAGGAAACAAGAATTATTAATATCCATAGAAGGGTTTTATAAGGATGCTGTTTCATCCCTTTAAGGACTGATCTGTGGGGGAAGAGGGGGCTAATTTCACATCAAGGCAGTTAGTTACCTATGCTGTACAATGGGTCAGGCTACTCCTAAGTTAGTGGCCAAAGATGGGAAAAAGAGTATCAAGAACAGACTTCATAGTTACGTATTAAAAGATCCATTATAAAATAGACAACCTTGATTCTGAAAAGGAAGGAAACTTTAAGAAATCCACATGCTATGAGGATGTATGAACACATTTTTATTGTGGACAGGAAGGACAATTATGGGTATTACCACCTCTCCAAGGCTGATTATTTGTCTGATTCACAGTCTCCTGTCTCTTTTTTTTCCCATGTGCCAAATGATTTACTTTTTATTTTCTTATTGAACTATAATTGACATAAGATTATATTAGTTTCAGGTGTACAACACAATGATTTGATATTTGTATATATTGTAAAATGATCACAGTAAGTCCAGTTAACATCCATCACCATGTATAGTTACAGATATTTTTTTCTTCTGATAAGAACTTTTAAGATTTACTTTCAGAAACTTCAAAAATATACAATAGAGTATTATTAACTATAGTTACCACATGTACATTATATCCCCATGACTTATTTTTGTTAACTGGAAGCTTGTACCTTTGACCATCTTTTTTTTTTTTTTTTTTAATTAACCAATAATGTATTATTTGTTTTAGGGGTACAGGTCTGTGATTCATGAGTCTCACACAATTCGCAGCGCTCACCATAGCACATACCCTCCCCAATGTCCATCACCCAGCCACCCCATCCCTCCCACCCCCCTCCACTCCAGCAACCCTCAGTTTGTTTCCTGAGATTAAGAGTCTCTTATGGTTTGTCTCCCTCTCTGGTTTCATCTTGTTTCATTTTTCCCTCCCTTCTGTCTCTTTAGGCTTTTGTGAGTATGAGACTTTATTAGCTTAGCTTTCCTTTAGCTTTTATGTTGTTTGTCTACTGCAGTGGAATTTTTGCTCTGCTCAAACAAAGTGTCACTAAAATCATCCAATGGCATATTGATAACTTTCAGATATCACATTTCATATATGGCATGACATATCCCAGTTCCTCAGTGTTGACCCCTTTGGCTGTCTACTCCATCTGCTCTCTCCATCTTAAGCTCTTGCATCTTAAGCTCTGGCTTGGACTTCCTAGATTACCTCTTATATTTATCCCCACCCTTTCCAATGGCTCTGCCTTGTCCTGAACAAAAGTGAGGGCTTCAAAATGTAAATCTGTTTGAAATTATTGGATATCTTATCATTATTCATGTAATAAAGATAAAACCCCTTACCTTAGACTTCCTTATCCTTCATATATGTCTCTCTGGTCTCATTTCAGACCACTTTATCCCTTCTCTGTGATTCCTGTTCCAGGGAGCCTCCTTTTCTTTCTTTCTTTCTTTTCTTTCTTTCTTTCTTTCTTTCTTTCTTTCTTTCTTTCTTTCTTTCTTTCTTTCTTTCTTTCTTTTTCTTTTCTTTCTTTCTTTCTTTCTTTTCTTTCTTTCTTTCTTTCTTTCTTTTCTTTCTTTCTCTTTCTTTCTTTCTTTTTCTTTCTTCTTTCTTTTTCTTTCTTTTCCTTTTTCTTTCTCTTTCTTTCCTTTTCTTTTCTTTTCTTTTCTTTTCTTTTCTTTTCTTTTCTTTTCTTTCTTTCCCATGCTACCTTCTGTCCAGAGCCTTTGTACATCCTATTTTTTGTCTTAAATATTCTTTCCTTTCTTATCTGCCTAGATAAGTCCTTAAGATATCAGAGGAAATGTTATTTTTTCACTAGAAGCCCTGCATAATGTCCTGTAGTTGTTCGAGGTTCCCTTTTACAGGTTATCTTGACCCTATATCTCTCTTCTCAGATACAAGTTTCAATTTCTTGAAATTTTATTATTTGGGAAATGTCTGTTTGCCCCACTAGACTAGATGTCTCGTAGAGGTGGCAAGGGGAGTACGTATTTCCACTCTCATTATTTACCTACTCAAGAGCTGGCATAGTGTCTGGCATAAATTAAACACTCATTAAATCATTTTTGAGGGTTTTTTTTAATGAATAAAATAATGAGGCCTAGGCTACTGGAGTTGAAGTCTGGATTTCATTCTGGCTTTACAGTTTATCAGTTGTGACTTTGATTAAGTAAGTGGATTTCTCTGATTTTCACTATCCCTAGATGTAAAATGGGAATATAATACACTGTGTAGTGTAAAAGACTGCTAGAGAATCAAAGGAAACAAACCAAGAGTGGGAGGAAAAAAATAGCAGCTTAGCACCTGCAGCACAGTAGCTACTCAAGATCACAGCTTGGGCTCCCCAGAAGCAGATGATGAGATGCAGCTTGGGGCACAGGATGTTTCTTACAGATCATTACATGTGAAAGGAAGGCAAAGCAAGCAGGATTGGACAGAAGGAGAAATTGAACTGTAAAGGAAGCCCAGCAAATCCTTAGCCCACCCAGTGCTGTCCTACCCACAAACTATAATGACTTGACTTTTATACCCTGTCCCACTCAGTCCTTTCCCCTTGGAGGAAGGTGTGTCCAGTGCATAGCCACATCTCACTCATGCTCAATGCTTTTGTTCATGGGGACAGTCAGTCCATCCATCAATCACCCTTTAATGAAATGCCCAAGTGGGCTCTCATGGCCCCTGCATTTTACAAGGGTTCAAAGTGAGCAGCCAAAAATATTGGTATTAAACCTTTCCTGATCAATGACACAAGCACACAGAAGACACAGGAGGAAATGATGGATGCTGAGAAGAGGGAATTAGAAAAGCGCCAATTAATCTCAGGCTGGAGATCACACAGCATAGCATGGAGTGAATGGGTCTGTTTTTGAAGAGACTGGGAAGCAAACTCGACTTTACCACTTCAAGTGATTATTTACATTTACCAAGCACTTTTTACTTGTCTGTGTTTCAGAAATTTGAATAATGTGTAAATGAACTTGTTTAAAAGGCAGGGGAAAAAAAACATAACCCATGCTGATATAAATTAATTTTATTCTAAGATTATTTATGCAATAAGCATAGTTAGTTAGAAAATCTACAGGTTATAGCTAATAAACAACTATAAATCCACAAATTTATCATTAGATACCAAAAAAAGCACATTAATAAAAATCACATTAAACAAGCATGGATTTTTCTTGACAGGTGATATTGTTTTGCTGAAATAAAGTCCTTGCTTGCCATGCGATTGTTTTGGCACAGTTTCTTTTACAACTGAAATGTAATTTCTGTCATGTACAACTGAGGAATCAAACCTGTGTTCATTTTTCTCTATTCAAATTAGTAGAGAACTATTGTTCCTATTGTGTGGTATATAACTTACCTTCTTTTGGCATGTGTGTATCACTGATGTAGTAGAATTGCCACAGTTCTTTCATTACCTCCCAGCAATTAAAATGGTGCTATTTTTGACTGACATTTTTTTTTAAGTTCTTAGTTTATTAATCCTCATGAAAAATCTGTACAATTACCACAGATAAAGTCACTGTTGCATTCCTCGTTTCAGGGGTGAAGAACATCAATGACCATTTGTTTCTGCTGTAGTAGTCGGTTGGTCATGAACTTCCTGGTTGGGATAGTTACTGTATCATTCAAGATAGTGGCCAAGATTCTCATGAGAGAACTTGAATTATTTTTGGCATATTTCGATTTTGTGGTATCTGTTGCTGATAGTTTCCAATATCCATTCTCCCTTTCATCTTTAGTTATAGAATTATACTTCCCCCACTGGGAACATTGCTGCCCACATAATAGGGCATATTCCCCAATGTTTCTTGAAGCTAGATGAGGACATGTGCCACCAAGAGAGACATCACTGGAAGTTGTTTTGTTTTTTTAAGATTTGTTTATTTGAGAGAGAGAGAGTTGAGCAGGAGGGGTAGAAGGAGAGAGAGAGAGAATCTCAAACAGACTCCACAGTGAGTGTGGAACCTGACTTGGGGCTTGATCTCATGACCCTGAGATCATGACCCTGAGATCACGACCTGAGCCGAAACTGAGAGCCAGACACTCAAGCAACTGGGCCACCTAGGCGTCCCATCACCGAAAGCTTTATGAGGTACAGCCCCCTGACTGTCTTCATTCTGTTCTTGCATTCCTTCCACTGTTTTCTTGAGTCTTTTTCTTTGCATATAGGCCCTGTCTTGTAAGTCTATGTTTGGGCTCATTTGGTACAGCCATCAAGAATATTAGAAAAGATGATGTGTCAGGGCACCTGGGTAGCTTAGTTGTTTGAGTGTTGAACTCTTGATTTTGGCTCAGGTCATGATCTCAAGGTCATGGGATCAAGCCATACGTCAGTCTCCCTACTCAATGGGGAGTCTGTTCTCTCCTTCTCCCTTTCCCTCTGCCCCTCACCCAGTTCTTGGAATAGAAAGCCAAGATTCTCATGATGTCTTTTGACCATGAAGCTGCCATTCAAGTCTTGGCTTCAGTTTACACAAAAGACAACACAATTTTATTTTTGAAGTTCTGTAAGATTAATCATTCTGATACAAAATTATGATATAGACTTATTCAACTTTCACCATATTATCCATAAAATTTCTCAAAATATGCATTCTCTTCACTTACTCACATGGGATATAGACAAAAACCTATGCTATTGAGTCAGGATCAAAAGCCAGTCTCCATAGCTGTGTGACCTTAAGGAAGCTACTTAATCTCTCTAAGCAGTAATCTTCTGATTTGTATAATGGGGATAGAAATATAGTGGAGCTGTGAAGACTAAATACCATCATGCATATAGCATGGTTACCAGACCAGCTGCCATAAATTAAGTAAATCATGAATTGACATTGATAATGATGGTGATGATCTCTGCATAAAGAGGGCAGATTACCCCTCATCACACTTCCATCCAAACCAAGAATGGACAAAATGTGAAAGAAACAAAGTTGACAATCTTTCTGAAGATTTCTAAAGAGATGTCTGAAAAACTCTATACACAGTTCAAGTATAAGCTGTGTATCTTATTCTTAAACTATAATCTTTCCACTTGAGCAAGAGAGGATGCAGAGCCCTTATTCAGACTATAGTTTTTCACATATGATCCCCCTTGAGATCATGTGTTATGAAGCCATCCAACACATATGTGGCTGATGGCCTGGCATGTCCTTAACAAGCACATGAGCCCCTCTCACTGTGCCTTGTGGAATTTAGCATATGGTCATCAAAATCTCTGGATTGTCCAGAGTGCAATTCAAAATGAATCTCTGTTAAAATGCCACTGATGAAACATTATATGGCATAATATTGCATCTAATGGAATTAAGTTTTTTTTTTATTTTATAGATTTGCATCTGTCCTTAATCACCATATGAGGTTTTTTTTCCTCAAAAAAAATAAAACAACACAAGCAAAAACAAACAAACAAAAAAACTGTCAGTCATTCCTGATGACAGTAGCCTTAGGAAGACAAAGACAAACAGACTTCAAACAGACTTCATTAGGCTTTCAATACACATCTGAAAGGGAAAACACACTGCAAACATTATTTAGCATTTTGCTGGTCTGTTAGCCAATGAATATTACAGCATAAGCTTACTCAGGGTGTTTACAACTTAACATACAGAGATCAGGTGACCAGTGATTACCACAAAACATGCATGTGACAAACTAATCATTTTTATGGTTATAAAAAATTTAAATTGTAGGTAAAGAGAGCTACCCGTTTTTACATGTCTTGATGTGCCAGATGCAGGGCTAAGTGATTTACAAAAAAAATGTTGTTCCTTTTACTATTTAAAATAATTGTGAGCAAGGCATTATTTTGTCAGCTTTGTAAGAAAGTTTCTTCAAGGCTTATTGCTAGTAATTGACCCTAATCTCACATGTAGTAGACGATGCAGGTAGAATTCTACTATGTGTTTATTTGAATTCAAAGATATTATTTCATGTATACCATGCTGTAAGTAGCAAATGAGCGATAACAAGACAGATTAAACTGAGGTTTCCTATTTATTATGTCCAATGCAAAATTGTTATAGAAGTAATAGAGAGGTAGATGGGTCTAAGGCATTTCCACAGGTGATTCCCAAAACAGTCCTCCAGTGACAGTACTATCATCCTTAGTTTATGGATGAAGAAAGTGTGATGACACCTGGTAGTACCAGCACATCGATGAGCAGATCTACCAACCTTCTAAAAGTTTAATGACTAAGTATTCCCCATACTAGGAAATTGATCTCACTGGATATGGTCAGATAGCCCTTTGCCATCTCTTGTCTTCTTATGCCTCTGCTGTTATCACGAAGAGCATATGCCCCAGGTAGCCCACGGTCACAGAGTGATGAAGCCCAAATGCAGCCAGACTTCAGCCTGGGGACTGACTCAGGAAAACAGATATGCTGACCTTCAGCTAATTAGCTGGCTCCAACTAGATTCGATTCTAGCAGAAAAGTGAGAATCAAGAAAGTACTATGTTTTATTTTTTTTAAGATTTTATTTTTTTTATTAGGGAGAGAGAGAAAGCACAAGCAGGGGGAATGGGAGAGGGAGAAGCAGACTCCCCGCTGATCACAGACCCCCCCCCCCCACCCCCCGACACAGGGCTCTATCCCAAGACTCTGGGATCATGACCTGAGCCAGAAGGCAGACACTTAACTGACTGAACCACCCAGGCGCCCCAAGGAATGTGTTTTAAAGTGCTGTATGAATATGCTTATAATTGGTGTGTGTGTGGCGGAGGGTGTTTAGATTTCTGGCATTGGGCTAGAATTCCCTACATTCAAAGGAATTTTAGTAATTTAGTACTTAGGAGTTGAGAAGATACAGCATTTAATACTGCTTCTTTCAAAAGAAAATGCCTTTCAGAAAATAGAGATGGATTTATTCTTATGAGAGAGAACAAATTGCATCTTAAAACCAAGGCATTGAGTTGTCAAAAGGAGTCTTGAGAAATCTTTCATTGTTCCATTTACTAAGGAGAAAGCCAAAGGCTACAGAGTTCAGGCCACAACGATCAATTCATTTAAAGTAATGTAATCACTTTTTCTTACAAAATATATTTAATCCCATTGTAAGCCAAGTGAAATTAGAAGTTGCTTTGTTGTTATATTGCCTAATTACCTGTTCTTCTTTTGCTTCTTGTGTTTTTAAAATACATACTTATACTCATAGCTGAAATAATCAATAAAAAAAAAAATAAATAAGACATCCTCTGTACTAGTCAAAAAGACTTGATGAAACACAGCAGTATTTTAAAAGTCTCCCGCCAGCTTTTGTTGTTGTTAAAAGGCTTCCAAAAAAAAATGGTATTTAATTTTCACCCCCCTTCAGGAAAGGAGATTGAATGATTCAGGCAGTTGTTATGTGCTGAGTGCCCTTTTGGTTTGGTCACTTTTCTTTGTGCTGACAAAGGTTTAGAGACTATGAGGTGTTTTTGCCCCTTTGTTTTGTAGTTTTGTGTATGAGGCTTACCAGCAATAGTAATCCAAGGTTTGGATTTTACTACTCCAAGGGATCAGTTGTTGTAGTACATGGGGAAAAGGAGATTGGGCACATGTGTGTGCTTGGATCAGTGGAGATGAGCATCCAGTCATTCAACATCCCAAGCATAGAGAATGAGACCTCAGTAAATTCCTAGAGATGGGTCAGTTGATTAACTGATTGGTTTTTATGTTTGTTAGGTCACTCTTTCTCAAGCATGGTTTATATATTACTGGAAGATCTTATTTAAAAAATGCTGATTCTGATTCAGCAGTTTGAAGGGTAAGTCTGAGGTTCTGCATTTCTAGCACTTTTTGAGGTGATATCAATGCTACCTGTCCACAGACCACACTTGGATAATGTGGCTTTAGGTGACCCCTGCCAGTGAGAATTCAAGAGGCAGTTTACATCTTAGAAATTCAACCTGTTGCTCCTATTATTCACTATTTTATTTAACCAAAAAATATTTATTGGGCTTCTCCCATAAACCAAGAACAGTCCAGCAGCAGAAGAGTAGTCAGGAACACAATCCCTGTCCTTCCAACACTGAGAATCTTTGGGATCAGGGAGAGAGAAAACAAGCAAGTGTGGTAGCAGAATAATGCCCCCGTCTTCCCAGTTATGCCAACATTCCAACCCTGGAACCTGTGAATATATTGTTATATGGCAAAGGGGAATTAAGGTTATAAATGGAAATAAGTTTGTTAATCAGCTGACCTTCCGACTGGGAGACCATCCTGGATTATCACAAGGGCCCTTAAATGTGGAATAAGGAGGCAGAAGTTCCAGAGTCAGAACTGTGTGATGTGTGAACATCTCAACCAGACATTACTGGCTTTGAAAATGGAAGGGGGCCATGAGCCAAGGAATACAGGTGGCCTTGAGAAGCTGGAAAAGTGAGGAAACAGATTTTCCCCTAGAGACTCCAGAAAATAATTCTGGTGCTGCCAACACATTGATTTAGCATGAAACCCGTATCAGATTTCTGACCTACCGAATTGTAAGATAATAAATGTGTATTTTTAAGCCACTAACTTTGGTAATTTGTTACAGCAGCTATAAAAACTAATATCAAGAAAACAACCAATTAAATAATATGTTCTTTGATGATAAGCGTTATAAGGAAAAAAACAGTTAAACAGCATAATGGAGAAAGAAGTTTGAGGGTCACAATTTTATATAGGGCTCTGGAAAATTATTATAACTAATAGATGCCTTGATGATAAACTGAATGAGGGAAAAGATTTAATCAGGGTAAGGCAGAAAAAAATGGATATGTGTAGGAGATGGCTGTAATTTTATGTAGGATTTTTGGGAAGCCATCTTTAATATGATAACATTTCAGCTAAGACCTCAAAGATTGGAGAAAGCCATGCAGATATCTGGGAAAGGGGCTACCCAAGCAGAGAGAAAAGTGAATATCAGGTCCTTGAGGAGGAAGCAGGCTTTACATGTTTGAAAAACTAACTAGCAGGTTGACCAAACCGACAGGGTGGTATTAGCTAAGGGGAGACAGATGGTAGAACATGAGGTTGAAGAGGCAGGGGGAAGCGAGGAGGTGTGGCCTGAGGCCATTGTAAAGCCTTACAATGGGCTTACAAGCCCTTACAATGGGCTGTGCAATGTGGGGAAACATCAGAGAGTTTTTTTAGGGAGTAGTACATTTCTAAGCTGAGGTTTAAAAGGATTACTTTGGATAGTTTGTTGAAATAGATAGCGAGGGGGTAAATTTGGAAAAAAAAAAACAGTTAAGAGGTCATTGTACTAGGTTACAATGAGAGATAATAGTGGTGGACTAGGTGGTGAGGGAGGGCTCAGATTCAGGACCTAACTCAAAGTTAAAATATGGGGACTTGGGATGGAGAGGAGAGAGAGAAGTATTTTTCTGGAACTTTCTAAGATTGAGCCTAAGCCAATGAGAGTTGCCACTGACCTGAAACATGAAAGAGGACCAGGTGTGGGGACAGGGCCACTCATTAGTCATGTTTAAACATACTAAGTTTAAAATGGCTAGGAAACAGCTAAGATCCTCAGGGGATCTATCCTTTTGGATAGATATATCCAGTTGGATATATCCTTTTGGATTTCAGAGGAGATGCTGGGGCTGGAGAAGGAAATTTGTCTATCACTAATAGAGTTTTGTTTTTAAATACAAGATTGGTGAGATCAGCTAGTTGCAGAGAGTTAATACAACCAGAGAGTGGAAGGGGAGGGAGGGTAGTCAGGGAGAGAAGGAAGGGAAGATGTCTGAGGACACAGGCAGTATAATGAAGAACACGCTATTTTTGGTAACACTGTAACATTTTCTTCTACTGCACTCAGGAACACTAACTTTTTAAAATTTTATTTATGTATTTACTTATTTGGAGAGAGAGAGAGAGCAAGCGGGGGGGGGGTGGAAGGGGAGAGGGAGAGGGGGAGAAAATCTCAAGCAGACTCCGAGCTGAGCACAGAGCCCCACATGGGGCTCGATCCCAGGACCCTGAGATCATGACCTGGCCAAAATCCAGAGTCAGACCTCAACTGACTGAGCCACCTGGGCGCCCCTGGAACACTAAATTTTTCCAGTTGTCCTTATAGTTAATATAGACCGTTTGACTAAATTTGATTAATGAAATGTGACTAGAAGTGTTTTATGCCACTCACCACCTGAGACCTAAAACTCCAGTGTGATCTTCCAGACTTCTCTCCTTCCATGTTGACCACACTCTAGCTCATTGGACCATGATATGCACTGCTTTTATTTCATGAAACTTTTATGTTTTGAGATAAGTGTATTCTTAATCTTCTTCATCTATTTCACCCGTTCCCCCCTACCCACCTACCCTCTGGTAATTATCGGTTTGTTTTCTATAGTTAAGAGTCTGTTTTTTGGTCTGTCTCTTTTTTTCTTTGTTTTGTTTCTTAAATTCTACACGAGTGACATCATATGATAGTATTTGCCTTTCCCTGACTTATTTCACTTAGCATTATACTCTCTAGGTTCATCCATGTTGTTGCAAATGGCAAGATTTCATTCTTTTTTGGTGTGTGGATGAGTAGTATCCCATTGTGTATATATATATATATATATATATATATATATACCACCTCTTCTTTACCCATTTATCTATGAAAGGACACTTGGGTTGCTTCCATAATTAGGCTATTGTAAAAAAACACTGCAATAAACATAGGGGTGTATATATTTTTTCAAATTCGTGTTTTTGTATTCTTGGGATAAATAGCAGAATTACTGGATCATATGTTAATTCTATTTTTAATTTTTTGAGGAACCTCCATGCTGTTTTCCACAGTGGCTGGACTGGTTTGCATTCCCACAAAGATAACACAAGGGTTCCTTTTTTCCACATAGCTATTGAAATTAAGATTTTATTTATTTGAGAGAGAGAGTGAGCAAGAGAGACCACAGGAGCAGGGGGAGTGAGAGAGGGAGAAGCAGACTCCCCTGCTGAGCAGGGAGCCCGATGCAGGGCTCAATCCTAGGACCCTGAGATCATGACCTGAGCCAAAGGTAGATGCTTAACCGACTGAGCCACCCAGGTGCCCTAGCTATTGAAATTTCTAATTGTACCGTTTATTTCCTTTCAAAACAATTGTTGATTTTGTTAACATCCATAGGATTTATTACTCAATATGAACTTCATTATGTCTGAAAAAGGCAGAAATAATTATTAAGAATCTCTGGGAAAGCACAACTTTCCTCTGTCTAGGAAATCTACATTCCTGTAAGTGGAGTGGCTTTATCAGCTTCATAAGCCTTGTCTTATTACTCTGATGTGTTAACCTTAAAGTTCTGCCTAAAAGGACAGGAAAATATAGAATCAAAAGAAGATTAGACAGGGACCATGTTTTTCAAGAGTGAAGGTTTTGTTTGGAAGTTTTTCTCCTTGGGAAACTAGAGTAACATTAGAAAATAGGGTAACAGATTTCAGAAGGTGGTCCAGTTTATTTCAAGGCCAATAACCTATTTTGAAAACGGGGGCTAATGTGCCTTTATTCTCAATCCTTAAATATGCCTACATAGATATTCATGACAAACTACCCTCTCTTATCTTTACATTTCAACCCTTTAGCATGTCCTCCATGATTCTGTCTTCTGATTTTCTTTGTGAGTTAGGACAGTTTTCCCACGTAGCCATCTTTGAGGCCGAAGATAACTCATCGCATTTCTGTTTCTCTATTGCAGTACTGATCATGCATGCAATTCCTCTTAATTAATACACTCCCTCATTCTTTACGGGTTCTTCAAGTCCTCAGATTTAACCTGTTTGTAGAGTCAACAGCACACCCTCTGTCACTGATCACAGACTTAGTGGGTTGTTTGTTTTTGTTTTTTTTTTTCTGATTCTGTAAACCCTCTGTACTTTACTTCCCAAATTACCTCTCCTCCCAAGTTTACCATAATTCCTTTTCTACCGTACATGTATGGTTTTTCATTGATCTCGGTTTGGTTTTGTTCTTTGCATTTGATGCTCTGCCCGTGATTTGTTCCTCCTTTTTTTATAGCTTGTTAGTGGGACTCAGGCCATTGGCTCCTCCACGCCTGTCTAACTGTACCATCCCTGTGGATGGCATTGCAACTCAACTCGTTTTCATTCCAGATATAAACTCCCAGGTAATATTTGTTGGCAAGTAAAATTAAAATACTTTTTTGTTAAGCACACATATATTGAGCACATGTTTTTCATCAAGTACCCGTATTTTAATAGCAGCAGATTCCCTACTCATCTTTAATTGCACATTCCCACTCAACTCTCAGAACGTTATGTCAACTTCAGATCAACTCTAACTTCCTAAAAACATGCCTTTACATTTATGTATTTTAGCCAATAATACATAAAATGTGTCAGTGTGAATGAATGCACCTGAGGTCATTCGTGTAATTCCTAAGCTTGACACTGAAACTTAGCAATGCTTTGTTTATGATCTTGCCTGGTTTTGACACAAGCCTTATTATTTGTTCAATACAGTTATAGATGTACAAATTATGGGGGCTTATGAAAAATCAATTTACACAAATTGACTCTACACTCTAGAAAGCCCTCTTTTTCACTACATGAGTTATCCTGTAATGCATATGCATGTACAAAGACATCTAGAGTTTTTTTTTCTCTCCAACCCCACTTTTCAAGGCACTCAACCATTACACTCTGAGACAGCTAAGCTCCTGGCTTCTTGGGTCTATACAGGTATCATATTTGTAACCATTAATATGCAGACAGGAGATGATTAAATGCAGGCGTGATAAAATGTGACACCCCATAATAAATGAGAATGAAAAAATGAATTTGTAACCATAAATCATGTATTCAAATTTATGTCACAGACTTACATTGATGAAGACAACGTAGAAATAAGAAAATATGAGATAGACCTATTTAAAAAATTATAATGAAAGACATTTAAATTTTACAATTTTTTTCAACTATTTATCTTCGGTAGAAAATTTGACTTCTTGCCCTTGATCATAGAATGCTTGAACTTTGTGCTTTAGAATAAGACATTGGACAGTTACCAGTTTCATTATAATGCAAATTTTTAACTTTAGCATTTTAAATATGTGTGCTCTTATGCATCCAAGACAATGAGCTACTACCATCTTTGCAGAAAAGAAGTAAAAAGTATACTTTTAAAGACACAAAACTATTGAAGTTTAGTCTTACTTCAGACTTTAAAAAGAACTTGACTATACTATTGTATCCCCTGTTATGTTAAGTTTTACAATAGTATAAAACTTTTAATCATAAAATTTTAACTTTCAACTTTAAGGGCAGAGCCTCAGAAATTAAATGTTATGATCTTTGATTAGAAAAATTAAATGCAAAGCTGAAAATTTCTAGGAATCCAAAATATAGTCAGAAACCTCATTTAGAAAGCTACAATATCCAGAGCATCATTATAAAATAACAGAACTTTATATTTCAATAAACCAGCCATAATTTGAATTTCAGATGGATGTTGTTTTTTCAAATGTATCCCATTTGGTAGGTTGTAAAATTATTCCATTGCCATTGAAACAATTTTGGAAGTCACTTATACATGCAATACTTTGGTTGTGTTACATTTCAGGAAAAATGATTGCCTCGCAATTTTGGGAAAGTAAAGAAATTACTTCTACCATCCATTAATACATTGCTACATTGTCATTTTTTTCTATATTTCCTCCATTCAAGGGCTGTCTTGCACAATGGAGTAAATTTGGGGTCCTTCCAAGGAGCTTTCTTAATATAGGATGATTTTCTGAAGTTGTATTTACACTCTTCTGCTATGAGAATTGTGTCTCACCAAAATAGGTATGTTGGAGTCCTAGCACCCAGAAGTACTTCAGAATGTGACCTTATTTGGAGATAAGGTATTTACAGAAGTAACAGAATTAAAATAAGGTCATGGACGTAGGCTCTAATCTAATATGGCTGGTGTTCTTATTAAGGGGAATTTTAGACACAAGGAGAGACACACATAGAAGGAAGATGAGGTATAAACACTACATCAAAAACTAATGATGTAATATATGGTGATTAACATAACGTAATTAAAAAAAAAAAAAACAAAACACAGAAGACAGCCATCTACAAGCCATCTACAAGCCAAGCAGAGAGGCCTGGAACACATCCCTCCCTCCCAGCTCTCAGAAGGAACCAACCCTTGATTTTGGACCTCTGGCCTGTCTAGAACTGAGATAATACAATTCTGTTGTTTAAGCCCTTACCCACATCTTGTACTTTGCTGTGACAGTGCTAACAGACTGGTACTTCTACTATAATGCAATTATAAACTCCTTTGTCTGTATTTTGCAGAAATAATCCCAAGCTTAAATGACTTCTCTCTGTTAGTTGAGATCACTCTGTTATTAAAGCTCCTTGGAATGACCTCAGATTTGCCCAGTCAGTCCACTACCACTGTGCTAGGAAATAGTAGATACTCAAGAAATACCTGTTAAACCGAAATGTCAAGTTAAGCCCCCTGCCCTTGGAAAGTCAAATGAATTCTATGGAACACACAATATAAACTGCAGTTTACTCATACCAACTCTCCAGAGATTTAGAGGTAAGGAAAAGGGGAATACGGTTAGTTGTAACTCTCCTAGTATTCATGAGCCCCTGCTTCTGCTAATTAGTAATATAGCTTGCCTTGTTGTCTCCATAGTTAGATCTTATTGTGCTTGGCATTTCCAACAACATAATCCCTTTTCCTAGACTATTCCCCATGGTATCATCAGATAAGGCAATCTTAGAGTTTGAGGCAAAAGAAAATAATTATTATAATACCCAATATAGAGTAAGTAGCCTTAAACTGAATATCCTGCATCCCAACTTTTAGTAGACTTTTGTACATTTCAACCAAGGGGATTTTTCTTAATTTGCCCCTCCCGTTTAAAAAACAAAAATAGGGGTGCCTGCGTGGCTTAGTCGTTAAGCATCTGCCTTCAGCTCAGGTCATGACCCCAGGCTCCTGGGATCGAGCCCCGCATCAGGCTCCCTGCTCTGCAGGAAGCCTGCTTCTCCCTCTCCCACTCCTCCTGCTTGTGTTCCCTATCTCACTGTGTCTCTCTCTGTCAAATAAATAAATAAAATCTTAAAAAAAAATAGATTTTAGGTTCCCACCATCTAGTTTGTCCCCCTAATTTCTCTATGATTCTGTGGCTTCTCTGTATTTTTTTCCCTTTGCCCATCTTGCTGTGGACTGCATGTTGCCCCCCTCTCAAATTGGAACATTAAAGCCCTAACCCCCAATGTGATGGTGTTTGGAGATGGGCCTTTGGTGAGATAATTAGGTTTAAATGAGGTTATGGGGGTGGGGCCCTCATGGGTGATGAGGTTAGTGCCCTTGTAAGGAGAGACACCAGAGAGCTTGTTCTCTCTCTTTCTGCATCCTCATACACACTCATCTAAGAAAAGCCCCACACAGAGAGACAGCAGCTGTCCACAGCCAGGGAGAGAGATCTTACCTAAACCTGACCATACTGCTGCTCAGATCTTGGATGTTCAGCCTCCAGAACTGTGAGAAAAAAAAAAAAAAAAAAAAAAAAACCTGTTGTTTATGCCACCCAGTCCATTGTATTTTGTTGTGGCAGCCCAAGGTGATTGAGATAACTCTCTTCTGGGTTTACTGGAAATTTAGTTCCTTTATTTCATTTTGCTAAAAAACTTGGTTCTGGGGGCATCTGGGTGCCTCAGCTGGTTGAGTGTCCAAGTGTTAACCTCAGCTGAGATCTTAATCTCAGGGTTGTGAGTTCAACCCTGAGTTGGCTCCACAATGGGCATGAAGCCTACTTAAAACAAACAAACATAGTTCTAGACTCATCATTGTATTTGCCTGTGTAAATCCAAAGGGCTAATAATGAGCTATACTAGGCAATGGTCATCTGTTTTTCATGTTATCTCTTAGCCAAACAGGAAAGAAAAAAGACTTCTAATTTTCTATATTCACTTCTAATTCTCTGCAGGGAAGGTAATTTAGGAGCATCATTTTATATACAAATTATGCCACTCTGCTTCAAAGTCAGGAGTGACTGGAGTTCATTTGGGTTCTAAATAAAAACTTCTTATATGTTTGTTTAACAGGTACACGATACACCACCTGAATACATGAATTAGCAAATAAATAGTAATAATGATAAAAAATGTAGGTAACTGATTCAGACAGACCTGAATTCAAATTTGAAACATGCTATTTATCCCCTCTGCAATTTTGGGGGTAACTTTCATCAACCATTTTCCTCTTTTGTAAAATTAAGTTAAGCATGTTCCTCTCAAAGTGTTGCTGAGAATTAAATAAGATGTCACACTTACTGCTGTTGTCTGACTAGTTATAGATGCTCAAAAACAAACAAGAAAGAATTGTTACTTGACATGAAGAGTCTAATCCTCACCTTCCTCGTTTAGATGTACTTTTAGTGCTAATGACATAAAATAATATAAATGTGCATATGCGTGCCCACACACACATATGCACACACACACATATATATAATATAAGATACATGTATATATACATATATGATACACAAGTATATGCACGCATGTATACATATATATCTATATATACACACTATTTTCTGTCACCTTTTTTATTTTTTATGTGGGACAAAATTATATTAGGAGAGATGAAGAAAAAGTTAAAATAATTCAGAAACATGGGCTCATGCTTCAGACTTGTGTGAAGGTTGGGTGGGCACACATGCGTGGGGAGGCTTGTGAGATTAAAAAAAAAAAAAGAAAGAAAGCAAAGAAGAAGATGGCATCCTTGTTCTACTGTGTTTATATTTATACTTTTAAAAATAGGATGCTAAAGGTGATAAGAGTTGAGCAAAACAATATTATTTCAGCAACTCCAAAAGCTAGTTGACAATAAGTGGTCCCTTGAGGCAAGATTCTTCCCAGTAGCATTGTTCACTCTGATATTTGTTCAAAACTGAGAAGAGATTTGTAAGATCTGTCCCTCCAGGAAAAAAGTGATATTGATGTCATGTAGCTAATGCAGAACCAAAAACAAACAAAAAACCCCAAACCCTCAAACCAGCAAACTGATGAACATATCACCACTTTCCATTTTTCCTTTGAGTGAAAGATTCATTTTGCAGTATGTGAAGTCATCCCCAGTTGAAATATAATAGGACAAAGAAGGAGTAGATTTTCATAGAAAGAGGTATGGAGTCTTTATGAGTATTTATTATCATTTCAGCATTTTGAGTTCTCTTGAGTTTGATCAAAGAACTCCATTAAACACCTGTGCCAAGTCCTGTGTCAGACAATGAAGGAGTCATGTTCAACAGTGCTTTCTGGGCACCTATGTGTACAGTGTCCCTGCCTTCCAAAGGTAGAGTGTTCCCATGAAACCTTTCATAAGCTAAAATAGCGTAAAGTGAAGAAGAATTACCATTAATTTATATAGAACGTTTTTATTTTAGCATTTCCAGACCCCAAAAATAGCCTCTCTTAGGCTTTACTGATATCTTAGGATTCGTCTTCCTCAGGGATGCACAAAACCAATGGAGATAAAGCACAGATGCTCACAGACACAGTTCAAAGGTGTGGCAGTTTGGTCCTGAGATGGTAAGATGCTGAGTGTGATTCCTGGGGAAGGAGCTGGGTGGTGCCACTCTCACTGCTGGACATGCATGCTGCCTCCATAATAGCTCACTGTAATAGCAACGCTGAACACTATTTTTGCCTTTGCCTTTTGTCATAAGGGTGAAAATCCCATTTGGAATTCTGGTTCGCAAAAGCAAGTCTTTTGTAAAAGTGAAGAGGCATAACTCAAACTTTTGAAAACTGAGGGGTACCTATGCCATACCCCTCAGGCACCTTGCTATTATTGTCACTTCTATTCCTGCATTACAAAAGAGAAACCAAGGGTCAGATAATTTAAATGCTGTCCCCATTGTAAAACCTCTCATAAGGTAAAGACCTGTAGCTTCCTGAATTACTCTGAAGATCCCACAGAAAATAATTGCACACATGTCGTACCTACTTTTTTTTTTTTAACTCTCCAGTAGCACTGGTATTCTTTTCCTTTTTCTTTCTTTTTTCTACTTACCTGTAAAGGAATTGACTGTTTAATTGCATAAATTGGAAATTAAATTGATAGCAATAACCAAGGGTCAAGCCATGATTCAATTAGGAGCGTTTCAAGGTAACAGTAAGTTTTTCTTAAAATGATTTAAATAAAAAGTGATTTGTGTGTGTGATTTAACAAGAAGTCTGTTGATAGCTGATTGCTGACAGCAGTTGAGTGGTTTATTGATGTACAGGCTGGCAGTTCTGATTCTCTTGGACTTTCCTTGTGTTTGTGCTTCACATAGTCACAATATGACTGTTAGAGTTGATGTTCTAAGCTAAAAACAGTGAGGGGGTGTTTTAAGGAAAGAAGATGGCTTTCCAGAAACCCTCACTGACTTCTCTTTACATCTCATTGACCAAGACTATGTCCTGTAGCCTCTGTCATATCTATGAAGGAAACTGGTAACCTCTCTGGTGGGACTTAGAATTTCATTTTCTTGAACCAAAGAGCTTTTTCTTTTCAAGAAAGAAGATAGTAATGGTGGGTAATTAGGTAATTGAACATGTCTTTAATGATGGTAGAATTTTGTGTACGACCTTGCATTTGGCCCAGGTTTAAGAACAAGTGGTTCAAATTTGCAGTAACGACCAAAAACACGATAGAACTTTGAAGAAGGAAATCATTTGTGATACCTGAGTAATACAGTAAAAGTTGTATTTTAAAGCTAAGCTTGGAGCACCTGGGTGGCTCAGTTGGTTGAGCATCTGACTTTTGATCTCAGGGTTGTGATTTCAAGCTCTGCATGGGCTCCACACCTGGCATGGAGGCTACTTAAAACAAACAAATAAATAAATAAAATTTAAGCTTGCATGAATCTATACAGATAATAAAGTTGTATAGAAAACACAAAACCTCTCACGGGCCAATGCTCATCAATTGGTAGAAATTACCTGGATCAATGTATTCATGAGTGTTCGGGGGCTTCTTTAGGCTCACAGAGAAAGGGTATGGTGATCCATTATTGATGGCAACCATTGGTGAGGGAGTGATGAGGGATAGATGTTGGTATTATGTATATGTAATTAGGGGATTTTACCTCTATTTAACTGGGACTAACTCAATACTTACAACAATTTGACCATCCAAGTACTACCATGAAAAATATAATGCAGTGCAATACAACATAATACAATGCAATATAATCATTTTGCTCTGGATCGATCGTCTTGATTTTGAAAATACTGAACATTTTCTCTTCAAACACATATTCAAAGAAAGCTGTTTTTTTTCCTGATTGTGGATGATAGAGAATGAGCTAGCAACTGTAGCAGATAAAATTTGCCATGTGTAGCCACATAAATGGTTTGGGAAAACATACCCTGGCACTCTGGGAAGAGGAGAGGAAGAAGAAATTGGTTGTAGTAACTGGAGTAATTGCAACTCTCAAATGCTTCTCCTCAAAATTCCACCTTGAAATTTGGAAAGATGCTACCTAACTGAGTGCTTCTATCTTTGTTCTTTTGCTGCTGTTGCAACCCCAAAGTCCTGTTGCCTGACATTGTTTTTACCAGACCTGTTGGCTGAGCCTGTCGTTGGGTGTGTCCATGTCACTGCAACAAATGCCTCCTCCAAGGCAGGGACACTGCCAGGAAAGCCACGAAGCCTGGGTTTGTTAATGCTGCTGCTAGTTTCTTCAGTTCGAGGACATTTTTATTTAGCCTTCAGGAGGTCTTAGTCCATTCAGGCTGCTCTGACAAAATGTCACAGATGAGGTGGCTTATAAGGAACAGAAATTTATTTCTTATAGTTCTGAGTCTGGGACGTCCAAGACCAAGGCACTAGCAGAAATGGGGTGTCTGGTGAGGGCCCACTCCTCATTCATGGATGGCCAACTTCTTGCTGTGTCCTCACGTAAGAGAAGGGATGGGTTGCTCTCTAAGGTCTCCTTTATATGGGCACTAGAATCCCATTCATGAAGCTCTATCCTCATGACAATCATCTCCTGAAGGTCCCACCCCCTAATATAATTGCAGTGGAGATTAGGTTTCAACATGTGGATTTTGGGAGGGTACATTCAGTCCATAGCACAAGGTATACCAACTATGTGCTACACACTGTAGAAGGTCTCACAAGGATTATATACTCAAGTAGCAATTTCAGCCCTGACCTCTCTGAACCCAAAGCATTTTCTCTTTCTGTTTGACATGCCATTTCAAACCTACACTGCACAATGTACACACACAGTCACGCACACATTAACTTACCTATTTATATCCGAGTCTTCATCTTAATTGTAAACTCTTTGATGACAGAGAAGAATTCTGCTCATGTTTTGATGTCCCAAAATGTCTAACAATATGCTCAATAAGTGAACAGTCTCAATAAATAATTCAGTTCTAACGTGTTCCAATGTGCAATGTAAAAAGTCCACACTCTAGCTGGTTACATGACTATGTTCAATTTGTAATATTCATGATACTGTGTACTCATGGGTTGTGCATATAAAGTATGTCTATTAACCATTGATCAATAATTTTAAAGGTATTCACTTTCTGAAGTCGTTTGCATATTAACAATAAGAGTATAACACACCACAAAAAAAGACCAATTTCAGGTTAAGAAACAAACTTCATATCTGCAATGATATGTGCAGAGAAAATGACATTAACTGTGGAGTTCTTAAAATAACAGGCTATGAAGCATAACCAAATCTGTAAAGTTAGGGGAAATTTACATTCTATAAAAACTGTTGAAGTTGTTTTTGCCATAAATATCTATGAATATCTTCAGTAAGACTGATATAAATGTGTCAATTTATCTATTTTGGATTTATATACCATATACTGCCTTGGAGAACTTGAAACAGTTTACAGTGTTAACAGTGCATCTCTGAGAATCCTAATTGTAGTTAGCTTGCACATTAAATCAGCAGATTTCAGTTTTTTGACTATGACCCACAGTAAGAAAATATTCTGCATTTGAACCCAACACACACGCGTGCGCGCGCACACACATTCACAATGGAAACAAATGTTTTATAAAAACAATAGTTGTTACTATGTTACATCATTCTTATCTCTTCTATTTGTTTCACTTCTTTTCTCTTTTCTCTTTAATTCTTTTCACCATTTTGTAAGAATGCTGGTCCAAACCCTCAAAATTAATTTCATGGCTCACAGAAGCAAGAGTTGGCAAACATTGTTCTCTAAAGGACCAGTGAGTAAATATTACAGGTTTTGCAAGTCATACTGATTTTTGTCATAACTACTCAACTTCGCTGGAACTATTCAACTCTGCCATTTTAGCGTGGAAGCAACCATAAGCAATATGTGAATAATTAGGCATGTTTGTGTTCCAATAAAACTTTACTTACAAAAGCAGACTGTTGCCTGGATTTGGCCAACAAACGGTAGTTTATTGTGGGATGATAGTGACTAAGGGATCATGAGGCTCAGTTTGAAAAATACTGCTCGAAAAGTAGCTGTTCTCAAATATTTGGTCTCAGAACCTCTGTGTCCTTAAAATTATTGAAGCAAACAAATAGATTTTTATGTGGGTTATATCCATTAGTATTTATCATATTAGATATTAAAACCGAAAAAAAATTAAAACTGAGAAATTTAAAAATACATTTATTAATTCATTTAAAAATAAATTGTGTTCATGTAGTAACTCATATTTATGAATAGTTTCACAAAACAAGAAAATTGCTAATAAGAGCATTATGCTTTTATGTTTTCTTTTTTAAGATTTACTTATGTATTTGGGAGACAGGGCGAGAGAGAGAGAGAGAGTGCACTCGTGAGCAGGGGGGAGGGGCAGAGGGACAGGGAGACAGACAATATCAAGCAGACTTCCCACTGAGCTCAGAGCCCCACACAGGGCTCAATCTCTCGACCGCTGAGATCATGACCTGAGCTGAAATCAAGAGTAGGTTGCTCAGTGGACTGAGATACCCAGGCACCCCTGCTTTTACATCTTAACAAATCTCTTTAATGTCTGGATTAAAAGAATAGAGCTGAATTCTTATTTCTATTTTTGCATGCAATCTGGTGAAGCACAGCATATTATTTTGGTTAAATTATATGAAGAGTTGCAAACCTCACACTGATATGTACTGAAAAAGGGAAGAGTACTTTAATAGACTTACCAGATAATTATGGATATTCTTTTTTGATACTCTACCAAATTTTGATAAGTGTTAGCTTCCTAAATGTTAGTTTTAAGTAAGATTCTGAAAATCATATCAATGAACATTGGTTAATGTCATTACTGATCTCTCCTGAAAAGTCTCTAAACATTGGGAAACTGTCAAACTCATGGTAGTAGATCCATATTTTCAAGTCTAATGTTTGCTTGAAATTTGTATTTTTCTTTGGTAACACATACTGTCAGTTATTTTCCTTGAAGTGACAGGAGAGCTTTATTCATTTTGGAGAAAAGATCTGTCAAATACCCAAGTCAGAATTACCATAGTTTATGTATGTGTGGGAAAAAAATTTAGCCTTGCTCCAAAAGACATTGACCTATGTCCTCAGGTTCTTGAAGGTAATATCCAAGCCTTTGGAATGTCATGTCTATATGAGTCTCTTTGTTTACCTTTGGACCTTAAAGCCTACTTGATAATAAGATTGTGATTTAGGGTTGGGGCTTTGGGCTACACAAACAATGTGATTTAGGGGGATTTGAGACATACCACATAAGCTTGACCTTCAGAGGGCTGGAGATTGAGTTTATCCATGTGAATATTCAACCAAGTTTGTGTGACCAAGCCCCAATAAAAACTGGATGCCAAAGCTAGGGTGAGTTTCCCTGGTTAGAAATATTCCATTCACATTGCCGCAAACTGATGCCAGAGCGGAATGCTGCTCACGATTCCACGGGGAGAAGCTTTGTGTGTGGATTTTCCCTGGACCTTGCTATAGAGTCTCTTCTCTTGGCTGATTTTAATCTGTACCCCTTAGCTTTAACTGTAACCATGAGAAGAACAGCTTTCGGTGAGTTCTTTGAGTTCATCTAGCAAATTATTGAACCTAAGGGTGGTCTTGGGGACCTCTGAACTCAAAACTTGCCTCAAAAGCTGGGTGGTCTTGGAAACATTGTTCTTTCTAGCTTTGCAATTTGTTAGTCATTCATTCAAGGGAAAACAGTGTTCTGTGACAAAAACTGCTAGCACAGCTCACAGACAAGTGCACAGGAATTTTTCTTTGGGGCAGTCATACTTCAGGATGCAGTAGAAGTACTTTATATATCACACAATATATTTAAAAGACCTATGTCCAGTGCTTTTCTTAGATGAAACTGGCTTTTTAAACTCTAGATGAATGATGACAAAAAATACATTGGCTTTGTTTGTGCTAAGGTTCTGGTAGTGTTACCCACTATTGCTTTTGTACCATCACTGCAAGTGTCAAGACTGTAAAAATAGAGAATGATGTCTTAATTTTATTATGAATATAAGTATCAACTCAGAGACACCTTGTAGTAATGTTAGGACCCCCCGAGAATCTGTGTCCTCACTCTGAAAACTATTTCTATAAAAACAATGCTACATATATTATACATATATCTCAAGGATTCTCTACTTAATAGCCAGGATTCCACTTAGTTACAAGAGAGAAGCTTAATTGGAAGCACTTCGGTTAATTTCATGTTTCTGAACTTCTTCCCTGTTGGTCTGGGTCTTTTCATTTTCTGGAATTTTCTTACCTGCCTCAATACTTTGCACCTCTACTTGCAATGTTCTTTTCTTATGTCCCACGACACTGTATGTTCATTCATGCATATGTGATCTTGTGTGTATACATACCCCATCATACCCCAACACCACTTCCCATTGCCTCTTTTCCTCTCATTCTTCATGGCCCCTCTTCATCCTTCAAGTCATTTCTTTAAATACCTCCTCCTCAAAGAGGCCTTCTGTAATTATCCTATTCCTTCTTTCTTTTATTTATTGCTTTATTCCCCCATTTCCTAGCATGCCTGGTAGTAGGGTGCATAAAATCTAATGAGCTAAGAAAAACTAGTGATTAATATGAAGATCCTGATAAATTCAGTTGCTACCTATCATTTTGCAGCCCAATGAAGTGTCCTAAGATCCAGCATACTACTCTCTGACTGACGCTCTTATGTCTTTACTTATTTATGCCTAGATGAATAAACATATATATATAAAAGTTTATATATATATACACACACACATATATATACATATACATATACATACACCTACCGGCTGGCACAAAGTGAACATTCATCACAAAATTATTTAATGTATTCATAAAGGAATTGTAGTCATATATTAAAGTATATTCAGCTTTATGCCTCAACAGAGCCATCAGACATGCTTCTAGAAGATTCTCAGGTGTTTCTTGATCATCGGCCTTATAGAATTGCACTATTCCTAATACATTTTTCCCTTTAGAATAATTAAACAATTAGGGTTTCACCTTTTTTTTTTAAGATTTTATTTATTTGACAGAGAGAGACACAATGAGAGAGAAAATACAAGCAGGGGGAGTGGGAGAGGGAAAAGCAGGCTTCCCGTGGAACAGGGAGCCCGATGCAGGGCTCAGTGCGAGGCTCGATGTGGGGCTCGATGCAGGGCTCGATCCCAGGACCCTGGGATCGTGACCGGAGCTGAAGGCAGACACTTAACCACTGAGCCACTCAGGCATCCCAAGGGTTTCACCTTCTTATATAGACTACAGACTTCCTTTACCTGGAGAATTAACTCCTAGTTAGTTAACAAAATTCTTACCTTCAGTCTTTCTTTCTTGGAATCGGTGTTAGGGGGAGGAGGTATAGAAAAGTGTGGATTATTGGAATTGAAGGAATAAATGGATAGAATGGTCAAACATCAGACATCATCAAATCTGTGAAAATGAAAAGCAAAATCAATAGGGGGAATCACAGAGCATATAAAGGTGGGGATACCTTTATAGATTATCTAATCCAAGTCCCTAATTTTATAGTTGGGAACACTGAGGCCCAAGAGAAAGTAAGTCCCCTCAGAAAGAGCTAAAGCCCATTTCTTTGATGCCTCAGCAGAGCTAGTATTTTTGTACTAATGGTCTAATGTGCTGCATTTGTTAAACTAACTGCATTTCTATATTAATTTCATACCTTTGTGTGATAGTTTGTTTTTGTTTTTGTTTTTCTGAGGCCCTGAGTCTTGGCTACCTTGGGAGGAAGCTACAGAGTAGCAGGTGAAGACATGTGCTATCCACCTCTAAACTTGCCCCTAAGTTGACTGTAGTGGAGAGAGCCATCTCTGGTCATACCTGGCATGAGATATAAGACTGCCAATGGCCCTCTATTTTTCTGTGTGAGGAAGAAGCCAGAGAATAGGGTTCAGAGGAGACAAGATGCAAAGTAATTAATACGTGAAGTGTAAGTTCTTCTGACACCTCTCCATTTGCTCTTGGGATTTCTTGCCATGAAAATAAAATAGAGATCTATTGTTACAAAGTAGCAGGAGAGAGGGAAAGGTAAGAGGAATTTTCAGAAATCTTGTATACAGTTAGAAAGCTTTTTTATTGTCCAGCGTTTATTTGCCGATAAGTAACCTAAAGCCCAACATTATGCAGCCAACCTAGCACCCAGATTTTTTTCATTCCTAGAAAAGTGCTCTTTTCACCTCCCCAACCACCATTATCTGTCGATGTATGATCAAAGACTCAGACTTTCATCTGTTGAAGAAGGGTATGCCTCACGTTCTTTCCTACTTTGTAATCTCTAAATACCTCTTAGCCAGAAAGGGCAGAACCCTGCATTTTGGATAATAATATTTTAAGTTTAAGTAAAGTTTTTATCCCCATCTCAATTTAAGAATTGAAAAAAATCAGGGCTCTGTCTGTTAGGCATCTGACACTCGATTTTGGTTCAGGTCATGATCTCAGGGTCCTGGTATCAAGCCCCATGTGGTCAGGCTCCACGCTCAGCAGGGGTCTGCTTGAGGATTCTCTTTCTCACTTTCCCTTTGCCTTTTCCCTCACTCACACAGGCATGTTCTATCTCTAAAATAAATAAATAAATCGTTTTAAAAAGTTGGAAAAAATCAAACTTTAAATTATAATCTATAGCCTTCTGCTTTGAACTTTTTTTTTTTTTTTTTTGCTTTGAACATTCTTACCCTGATTAAATGTGTTATTATATGTTATGGGACTTACTTATGGACAAATAAGGGAAATACACAGACCTGTTTGCAAAATTTTTTCTTTTCATATTTCATATCTTGATTTCCTTAGTTTTACTCATTTGTGACACTTCCCACTTTCAATATACTCTCTCAGTAGCATCCACATACCCTGAGTTTAATCCCTTGAAATCAAAAAGACCTAACACAACTTTCATATCCTGCTTCTTGACTGCACTATAAACTCCAAAGGAATCTCAAAGTTTATTTGTTTCTTGTATGAAAGAATAATGTAAATGATCCTCTGGTCTCAGAAAACCAATGCCAGAAGTAGATGCTCCAGTTTGGTATAGGAAGTCTCCCTCTCATTCTAGTTAGTATCTATCCTTATAAAATCACCTCTCATGTGATTTCTTCTTGGCTGACAATCACACTTTCTATGAATTGTGAGAAGTGGGGATTTTCAGCATAAGTATCTGCATATTCCTTATTAAGACTAATATGCAGAAAGATAGTTTTATTTATGCCCTGTTTGCAACTGTTATATAGCTCAGCCCAGCTAACAGGTGTGAATGAATCAAATGGTCTTGAACATTAATAGTAATTAATTACTATTAATTAGTGAACAGGATTTTATTTTTCTCTCTGTTGGCACATTTGTGAATTATTCTTATAGATTTGCTGTTACTACATATAACTTATTAAGAATTTAAAGAGGATTGGTATCCCAGCCAAATATATCTGTAATTCATTACTATATATATTCTTAAGTTTCTGTTACATGAATATTCATTTCTGGTTGTTATTGTCAGAAACTGTGTGGTGATTGGGAGGGGAGGGGGGTTGCTGTCCATGGTGCTATGGTTGAGATTTCAGAGGTCCCAAGACTGAAGAGAATAGGGTAGTGTGTGTGTGTGTGTGTGTGTGTGTGTGAGAGAGAGAGAGAGAGAGAGAGAGAGAGAGAGAGAGAGAGTGATATGCCCGTATACCTGAGAAAACTTGATGTAACAGGAAAGCCTATAGGATAAAGAGGTATCTAACGTTTGCAAAAAGACATTCTAAACACCATGTTGCAGGTGAGGTGATATCTTCCTTTCAGTCCAGTTGTAGGATTTACTGAGAAGCCAGAGAGGATGAGGTGGAAGAAGTTATACAGGGATGGTGGTTCAGAACTAAATGTGTGAACATCACCTGAGGGCTGGTGCTTCCCTTTTTCGGTATTGCCTGAAAAAAGCCCCAAGGTATTATGCAGGACAAGTGAAAGCTATCCAATCTGCCTGGACAAGTATATCTGTGAAGGGGTATTTGTGACACATTGTCAAGAAAAATGGTAAAAGGGTCTCTGGTATCTAAGAACTTGCAGTTATCAATACAGAAAGGAATAAAATCATATGGTCTTGTCATCTCTGTTCCTTGTTGAGTGGATTCAGCTTTATTTTATTTTATTTTTCCAATACTGAGCAGCTATTTCATGTGGGCTCCATTTGGCTTAAGATCATTTCCTTGGCTCTTGGCCCATGGATGGAATATGTCACCCAACAGCTTCTAAGCTAGTCATCTCTAAATGCTGCCCCATTCTGGTGGGATATAATTCTCATCATTCCTGTTAGGGTATTTGGAGGCCTCCCCAGATGGGTCTACCAATCTGAGCTCTGTGTGTCATGGTTTTAGATTGCTGGAAAAGGACAACTCCTTCAGCAGGCAAACAATAATGTAATATACTGAAATGGAGCTTTGGAGTAGAGAAATTTCCATAACTGTTGAAGTGATCAGACAGGGAACAATAAACTGAGCTGTTTAGGCTGGATGGTGTGCTGTATCGGATGATCTATTCCCTGTTCTCCCACCATGCCTGCCTCATTAGCTGTGGTCATGAAAGTATAGGGAGCCCTCAGGAGTTTTATGGTTTTGCATTTATTGCAGCTTGTCCTTATGAATTGTATTTTGTTTGTTAAAAATGAGAAGAAGCAAAATATATCCTAAATGTAAACAAGGTTTACAGTGAATGATTCTGGCTGGCAGTGTTTTAAGCATTTTTATATTTATGTATTATCTGCTTTCTAAGACTTCTAAGACGAAAATGCGTTGCTCTAATGCCCAAGAGTAAAATGAATACAATTAAAAACAAAATCATACAAGACAAAACTTCAAGGCAGAACTTTGGTGTTTGAGTAAAGTTGTTATTGACACCTTGTTGCCCACTCCCAGAAATGAATTTACCCACATAGAACATTCGTCTGTGAAACTGATTTTCAGTCATAAACTGAGGCAGTGTCTGAAACTATTGTGGGGGGTTTAAGTTTTGTAGTATTGAGGTCCATGTCTGTTAGATAAGTGCCTCTTTTATTTATTTATTTTTGAAAGGGATGACTCCCCTTTTCAATGCTGTTTGGAAGAATACTCTATGGCAGCATAGGGCACCTTAAAATCAGGCTGACCAGTGGCTGGCAAGGGAACATCTCCAGGGCTGTATATCAGTGCACTCTCCATTGTCTTGAACTTCTCTTCATAGACTCATCACTTTACTTGTCAACCCTGTGATTTTTAGAAAGCTTCTTAATAGCCTTCCATCTCAAATTTATCATTTAAAATGAGAAAAAGTATTTGCAATACATGTAGCAAAGAATTAACACATTGTCATATGTATGTATGTAGATATGTGTGTGCGTGTATGAATATAAGTGTATATATAATTATTTTAAAAGACATAACATTCAGTACCAGAAAAAAAGTGCAGAAAGAAAAAGGAAGAGTCGATAAAATGAAAGGATGTTAACTTCTCTGGTATCATAGCTTTGTACATCAAAGGAGTCCCCTTTGTTTTGCTCATATGTTGGGTAGATCGCAAATTTGTTGTCACATTTAGATGATTCATTTCTATGATAGGCCTAAAATAATACCTAACATCAAAAAGTGGCTTGATAAGTGATTTATGCCTTTCAGAAGCCTTTGGGAAGAGGAGATATATTGTCCAACCAGTATTTATGGGCCCAGAGATAGGGGTCAGACTCCTGAGAAGAGAATCAGTTGTCGGCAGCAGAAATGGGTGAGGGAATATGCCATATTCTGGTTTTTAGCACAGGACTCCTGGGGGCTACTAATACTCTGAAACCAAGACAGAAGTTCAGTTTATACAATGATTTATCAGAATATAAGTTCATCTCCTAGTACATTAATACTCATCTTTTTTCCATCTCCTATCTCTTCCTTCTTTACCTTTGCTCCCTCCTCCCTCCCTCTCATTATCATCAATATATTTTCCTTATAACTACCTTTAATTGTGTACCTTATTCTTTGACTTGTACTGCATATTAGACCATAGGTATTTAGATTTATCAGTCTGTCAATCTATCTGTATCAGCTATCTTGCAAGAAATATAATAATATCCTAATTTAGGGTCGGTAATGAAATCACAGTCCAGAGTGGTTAATCAGGCTTGTTGAAGTCACCCAGTAAAAAACATAGTAAGGCCATGATTAAAACCTTAATATTTCTGATACCAAGGCAAATTATTTTAGGTTGGAGAAATATTGTGGCTTACCCCAGAGACTGCACATTCCAATAATACAGTAGTGGGACTCATGACAGAATCCAGCCATATTTGATGACACATCAGGCTTATTTCAGGAATAGGATGTGGTCAAGGGCAGACCCTGGTTCAGAGTATGGAGTGTTATGGCCTCTTCTGGCACACTAGAAATCTCCGCTCTCTGCCGGCTGCAGACTTTTTTGACTTCTGGGGGGAAGGTGGGATTTTATTATGTTCTCTTTCAGGAACGTACCAAATCTTTGTGTTCTTCCTTGGACATATGTAAACTGATTCTTCAAACCTGTAAGTGAGCTGGGTAAATACTTACAGAGTAGCAAGCAGAAAGCAAAGAAAAGGGGGAAAATGTCAATCCCTTACATATGAAAAATAAATTTTAAAAAATCTTTTAAGACATTATAAAATGTTGCCATATTAGCAGCTCTCAAAACTGGAGTTCCGTTAACCTATGCATGCAGAACTGAAAACATATTTCCTGTGGTGCCTTCCTGCTGTTCAATGGCAGGAGGAAAGGGGAGAAAGCATCTCACTTACAAGTTTGCAGTGGGAATTATTTTTAACTTAAAAAAGTATGCTATTGATAAAATTCTAAATTTTCTTTCATTTTTATGCACGCCCCCCACGTACCCTCTGCTCGAGCCACAGACTATTTCTTACCATTCCCCAAACATGCCAGACTCTTTCATATTCCATGATTTTGCACATGTTGTTTTTTCTAACAGAGATACCCTGAAAATGAGTTCTGCCTACTCCAAATTTAAAAGGCAGCTAAAATGTCACTTCCTCTGTCAGACCTTCCCAAATGACCTCAGGACACTGCACCTACTCACTTCACTTTGTTTCTCCCTCTGCTACAGCCCCACTTTTCGTCTTATCTTTACAGCAGACATAGTTCAATTAAATCCCACTCATTAATCTGAGTTTCCCAAGCCTAAGAATGGTGTCTCCTACATTATCTGTCTTCTGGGGTTGACATTAGTGTGAACTCAATGTCTGTACACACATACACATACACACAGATATGTACGCATAGATGATTCTCGGCTCCTCCCCTGGACCTTCCTTGCTTTCTATTCAGGAAACAATTACATTTTATAAGCTTTTCATTGTAAGGTAAGCTTATTTATAGAAAATAGGAGGACCTCAAAGTAAAAAAAGGAAAAATAAGTCATTCCAATATGTATGCAATCTCAGAAAGAGGGGACCGTTTGCCACCCATGAAAGGTAACCATTCCATCCTGATTCCATAGATGATTGTTATTACTCATAGATGTGAGTTCCAGTCCTACCTCTGGTCTTGGAAGCTATAATAACCTGGCTGATTTACATGCCTACTCTGACATCTAAGATTTTCATCTATAAATTGGGAATGATTGTACTTTAGAGAGGTTATATGGGGATGAATGGGTGCTTGATACATGGCAGGAGCTGCATACATTGCAGCCAACAGTTTTGCTGGCAAATTCAACCCTTGGCTTCACCAGTAAGTCCTGGAATTGGACATATGCTGATGAATTCACTGATTGGTTTCCCTGCGGAAGAGCTCCATCTCGTACCACCAATCGAGTGGCACAGTGGCAAAGTCTAAAGGGCACTGGATTAGGAGTTAAAGTAGTTGTCTCATCTGACGACAAGTGGGAAAGGGTCTTACACAAAACTTTGCACATATGGACATTTAGATTCTAGACTAGCCTTCCCAGAAATTACACAGTGATCTTGTGCAAATGATCTCTTTTAAATGTGTCTATTTCCCCACTTGTTAAATGGGAATCATAATATCTAACTCCCAGCGATTTTTTTGGTCATTAAATAATATTATAATCACGTTGTTTACGGGTTGTTTTCTGCATGTCAGGCACTGGGTGAAGCACTGGGCATGAATCATCCCATTTAATGGCACAAAAGTTCTGTGAAGCAGATGCTACTATCTATTTACCCATGAGGAGATTAAGCCTTCATGGGATGTCAGTAACATGTTCAAGGAAACACAGCCAGTTTACCTGTATTTAAAGCTCATGCTTGCAGATGCTAAATTGTATTGTTTCCCCTTAAATTTAGTTTACTCTGAGCTTACTAAGGGCAGGATATGAAAGTTAACGGGATAAGCAACATCTCTGCTTTCATGAAAGTTTCCATTCTAATGGAAAGAAACAGATCTAATAACATAGTTTCCATTAGTGATAGTACATTTGAAGAAAAAAAAAAAAAAAGGCGGGAGGATGTGATGACCAGATACGACAGAAGCCCTTTCGATATCATGGCCAGGAAAGGCCTTTCTGGTTGATAACATTTACTACTGGACCTAAACAGTGAGAGGACCGTGTGTGCTAAAGGGACTCAGTAGCATCTGGGGCACAGCTCAACAAATGTATGCTCAGTGGAAGCAGAAATCAGTCAATGAATCAATCAGCTAGTCTGCCAGTCAGCCAGCCTATAGCTAGACTCAGCCCTTCTGCTAATTGACTGTAAGACCTAGCAGTGACTCTGAACTCTCCCTGCATAAGAGGCCTTGTAAAAACACTTATGTCCCAGGGTTTCTGATTCAGTTGGTCTGGGGTGGGGCCCAGGTAGCTTAAGGTCTAACAATTCTTTATGTGATTCTAATAATCAGCACTGGTTAAAAATCACTAATGGAAGGAAATATATTTCCTATCTTTGAGCCTCATTTTTTTCATCTGAAGGATGAGGAGGAAAAACATGAGCAGTCTCCAGTATATGGAGACCCGTGCTATTCAAAGTGTGGATCTGGAATAAGCAACATCTGCATCATTTATTAGAAATTCAGACTGTGAGTCTCACACCAGACCTGGTGAACTACGGTCTGGATTTTGACAAGATTCCCAAGCGATTTCTAAGCACGCTGAAGTTTTGAGATGTGCCGGACTAGATTATGCCATGAACTAAAGCTGCCAGATAACAAATGAGAGGGACAAAGTCAAAAATGCTTGTCCTGAAACCCAGGACCAGCATGGATCACGTCCTTATTGTTAATCATGGAGCTCTCCCATGTTAAAGCCAGGATGGTTTCCATGAATTGCTCTGAGACTAGATAAGTCCTTTTGGGTTTCAGAATTCATTCTAAAATGTACCAAGAAAAGCTTGGTATAGATTTTATTTTCATGCTTCAAGATACTGCTTTGAACTATAACCAAAACTTTCCTAACTTAAAGAATAAATTATGAATAAGGTCATAAATCTCATTAAAATCTAATATTCAGCAAAGCGGCCTGGTGTGTATACTATGGAAAATTGGATTTCACTGTAACTGGAGCCCTATGTATAATATTGCAAGTTAATTACAGAGGTTAGTTTTTCAACATGTAATGATAGCTTATACAGTCTCAGTCTCTGTGCTACTATCAGAATTTAAGTGCTCTTAAGAGACCAAATTTAATAATTGTTCACCTATTCAGGTTCACAAGACTAAACATTTCCTGGGTAAATAGCAATTTACATCTTTTTGGTACAGATAAAATTAACAGATTAATAAAGTCTTCATATGCATAACCATACAAAAGAAATAGTTCTTCTTACAATGTATGTTAAGTTTGACTCAGTTTAAACTCTCATATTGTGCTCAGCCGTTTATCTAAAGGGTTGGAAAAATTGCTCTTATTTGTTACTCAGGTGGTGCCTTGGGGTGTCTATACACCTTTGACTTGCAAATGGTTACACAATCTGTATTATTTGAGTTGATGACTTAATCACAATAATTTTATTGTTTATGTGGAGTACAATCAAAATGTAAAGAGCTATGTAACAAGCATTAACGGATTGTGCTTCTTTTGTCCATTTCTGAAGGGAACTGAATGGTGTTTTCCTCCTAAAAAACAGCACCTGTAATGCCTTGAACATGCAGAGAAATGTGCTCATACGTGCGCTTGGCCCACACACAGAAACGCACACACGCGTGCGCACACGCTTATGCACACACACACACATGCTCATAAACACCTACATTCTTTCCTCAGTAGAAAAAGAATACCAAAGTGACAGAGTGTTGTATCTATGCTTTGTTCCCTTAGCTAAATAAGTTTTTGGTTCCTGTTAAATCAATATACTGAAGGATAATTTAATGAAAAGAAGACACAAATTACATTTTCTTGTTTCTCTAAAATAAATTAATTCACAGGGTGCTTTATCTTGTTTAGAAGTTGTCTTAACCCAGGAGGTATCACTGAATAATCTTTAATGTAGAAAAATAAACTTGGCACAGTGCAGATATACATTTAAATAGCATTGATAAATCAAATTTAAACATCGATACTTGTTAGCATTTCTTTAAATGTGCTCTCCTTCCAGCTAATGAAAACTGAGGAGAGATTCAGAGTGCCCCACCATTATTGATTACTGAGAGTTCTGATTTCCCTCCTGAGATTGCACTTTGGCCAAAACTTTCACATTTGTATTTTCCAACTAAAGAAAGTAATAATTATAAATTAATGATATCAAGTCTATTGAAATGCAATTACTGCAGTTTCACTGAGGGGAGGTAAAAAAAAAACAACTCAGCTTTAGAAAGATTTCAATCAACAACTTGATTCCACAAAGCCATTTGTATTCATGGCAAAATGGACTTTGAGCTATCGGAAATACGCACCTAGCTTTTCCAGTTCATCCCACTCGTTTTGCTTACCAGTGGTAGAAATACTAATGGGTTCCTTCTGAAGTCATAATGAGAGATTAGGCAGTTGCTGGTTTAAATAATAAATAAAGAGGCTAATTTAATATCATATCCTTAGGCAATTGTGCAAAAAGGCGCCATTAATGTGTGTATGTGAGTGTGTGTGTTTTTTAAGAGAAGAGGCAGTTTTGACATCAGAAGTCGGCATCACTTAGTCTCCTGCTAGAATCCTGGCTGGGCACATTCTGTCTCTGTCCATGCAAGACGTCCTTTCCTGGGAAACTGTATGCACTTCTCCAGTGTTTCTAGATCTTTCACATGTGCATTCTAAATGGACATTCTGAAAAGTCAAAACTATTATTTTGCAATCCAAAAATTCATCTGCTGTGCTCTTCAGGTACAATCAAAGTTCCTTCAAGCATTTTCAATCTACAAAGACATTCAGCCTTATTTAGCCTCAAATCCAATTTTTAAGGATCCTCTAAAGTCAATATGAATATGTTAATTTAGTTTTATCATCATAACCACATAAGTGCTTATAAATATCTGCAGGATCCACGTGTAAGCATACATATTTTAACATTATCGAAAGCCTTCTGAAGTTGTTGAGTTCTTAGAACTGATTATAGTTTCCAAAGAACTCTGAATTATGCACAGAAAAAAAACACAATCTATTAGAATTCAATGTTCTCCAAAGTATATTTATTATGCTATTAGTAGCAGTTTATGTATTTAATGTGAGACTAATAATTCTCTTAAAATGACTTCACATGTTATTACACTATTGCAGATTATGAATGTTTTATTTGGTAGCATTTGTTTCTGAGTATCACAAATTCTATAAAGCCATTTTAAAATAATTTAGATTTTTGGATGCATCCATCATTCCAAGTTTATCTTTTAACGACTTGCCTCTTTGAAATAACCAATGCCTTTAAAAATTAGGTTTTTAAAAAAGATAGGTTAAAAAATCCTCCCAGCCACTTTTTTGCTTTTGAGCAAAACCTAATAAAAATGGAAGGAAACCCAACTTGCGTATTCCACTTGCACTTCAGAGCAGTATGACTATCATAACGTATGTTTACACTTTAAGGCAGCATAGCGTATCAATTAACAAACATGCTTATGAAAATGTCCATTTAAAGGAACATTCTTACAATGTACATAGTCTTGTACATCCCAAGATGCTGACAGCATGATACACCAGCTGCAGATAAACTGATGAAAATGCAGTAATTCTGAATTTTAATATAATATAAGCCATGTCAGCAACATTTTGAAGACCAGCTGCCAAGATTTCAATCCAACTGAATGGATAATGTTATTTTTATATTCTGTTCTCTTCTGGCAAATTAGACTTTTCCCCCTTTTTCCTTATGATAAGCTTTGACTTATCAACAACAACAAACTTCTGACTGAACATCATGCAATGAATTATCACTCTGTTTCAGATGAAAGACTAATTATAGTGATGAAAAGTAAAGAGACCACAACACTGCCAAGGAGAGAAACTGCAACAAAATATTATTTGTGATTTGAAATTTGATATATTCCATTGCAAGGATAAGTAACGTTTACAAAAAAAAAAATCTGTTTTCTGTTCAAATTCAAATTGCGATACATGGCATCTTGCTTACTAACTCAATTTCTTGTAAACCCAAGTGAAAAATAAATTTGTCAGATTTCCCCAGTGTTAAGCCAGTCTCCTGAGAATGTCTAAAAATGAAAAATAAATGGATGGTGGCACCACAGATCTGGCCAAAGTGATTTGCCACAGCTGTCATACTATCAGGATATGCTGTGTCTCAGGGACCCCAGAAGCTGACCTGGACTTCAGCCATTCAGTACCCCTCCCCCACAAGCAAGTGGACCTGACAAGCCCTGCTGAGTGGTGATTATTTATAATGACTTTGTTCATCCTCACCCCTCCACTCCGCCCTCCACAGTGCTGCTCCCATGATCTTCCCAAATCACAGGCAGGTGCAACACACCTGTTTAAAGCTATTCAGTAACCTTCATAGACTGGAAGGAAACCGAAATCCCTTAGTTCTTCATCATTTGGCCTCTGCCTACCTTTCATCTCAATTCCTGTTTCACTACCCTGAGTTTACCAGCAGCCATACTCTGATCATAAGGAACACTCTTCAGTTTCTAAAATTCACTCTTTCCTCCTGCATCTCTGTATCTTTGCACAAACCTCTCTTCTGGAAAAATCCTTCTGTGCTATAAATTTTTAAAACTTCCTATTTTCCTGATGTAACATCCCCACAAACAGGATGTGAGTATCATGCCCAGCTGCCTAGGTGCACCAGTGTGATAAGGCTGGCCCCTACCACAAGTTTTCTTCTTGCCCTTCCTTGACTATGTATGGCTCAGTGACATTCAAAAACACCAGTGAAATCCCCCCATGCCTTGGACTTGTGTATTCTACCCTGATCTCCAATAAAGGCACTTGCTTGGGTCTACCCATCTGCTTGGTTAATCCTACTTTCTTGGTGCTCCTCCATTAGAGCCCCCTGTGTGGAGTGTCATACCTCCCTCTTCTGGTATTTGTGAGTATAATAAATTCTTTAATTTCATATACCTCTCCAAGTGTCACTTCCAAGACCAATTTGGGATGATCTTTAAAGACCCCACAAGGGAACTTACTCCCCCATTTATAACATACCTTCCCTTGACTTCCTAGAATCCTCTCCTCAAGTACGCCTCTCTTGAATGTCAGGCTGGTTCCATTCTGCATACCATAGAACCCCACTGTTTCCTCTGTTAAGGCACCTTTCACATTCTGTTGCTCATATGTGGGAGTTCTGTGGTTGAGAACATAGGGTAGGGTTTCAATATGTCTTTGCCATTTACCAGCCTGGTAGCCGTAGAAAAATCATTTAAGCTTTCTAAATGACAGTTTTCTTATCAGAAAGGGGAAAAAAAGAGGTTAAAACTAATTTCCTGCTTGATGTAGTTATTGGGAACAAAGATTGAGATAATCCCTGTAAAAGCCCATTCCAACTGGCATAGTAAGTGATCCCATAATTTGGGGTCAAGTTATTGCCTATTTCAATAGAACCTGACATTCTATGTAAAAATGTTTTCATGCTTTTAAGAAAATCAGATTGTTTCAAGGGACTGCTTTTTCAGAAATTGGTGTGAGTTGATAAAAGAAAACATAATTATATGTGGTGGACATAGATGTATACATACACCCAAATACATGAACCAAAATACAAAACTGACATGGACTTCCATGGGGCGCCTGGGTGACTCAGTCGGTTAAGCACTGGACTCTTGATTTCGGCTCAGGTCATGATCTCAGGGTTGGGCTGTGGCTCATCAGGGAGTCTGCTTCTCAACCTCTCTCTCTCCCTCACCCTGCTCACCCTCTTGCTCTCTCTAAAATAAATAAATAAATCTTAAAAAAAAAACTAACATGGAGTTCCAATAATGACAAGTAGAGAGCCATGTTAACTCAAGCAAATTATTTTACTTTATGGACTTCAATTTTCTTTTCTGAAAGTAATAGTCAATCTAGAGATTGCTTATCTATGTTTCAATTCTGTCATGAGACCAGAGTCATGAATTCAGTATCAATATACAGGCCTTCCAGGGCGCCTGGGTGGCTCAGTAGGTTGAGTGTCTGACTCTTGGTTTCAGCTCAGGTCATGATCTCATGTATGGTGGGATAGAGCCTTGTGTCAGTCTCTGCGCTCAGTGGGGAGTCTACTTGAGGATTCTATCCCTCTGCCCCTCCCCACTCTCCTCTCTCTTTCTCCCTCTCTCAAATAAATCAATAAATCTTTTAAAATTATATATACATATAATTATATATACATATAATTATATGTGTATATATATACATATATATATATATATGCCTTCCAATTACTGATCTGAAAATCTTTGAATTCCCTCCTATTTATTTTGTGATAATTTGCAGAGGGTAAGAAGCACCTCTCTTTTTTTTTTTTTAATTTTTGCCATGGGAAATTTTGATTTAACAAAAAATAAGTCATTATTCTCATCCTTAAGAAGGGTATATTTTAGTAGAGTGGCACAATCTGTTCAAGTTTCCTCATGTTGAGAATAGCAGCATATTGGGTCTGGAAGTGGGCAGTTTTAAGAATCGGTAGAATTGTGTATCTCAACAGTTTTCATTCTGGCTGTTTTGCCCTTCAGCCAGAAGGGCAGAAGAAAACTGGGTTTGAATGTAATTTAAGACAACTTAGAATAACAGATTGGCTGTCTTGAAGAACATTTATTGTGCCCGTAGCACTGAGCAAGAAGGCCAATTGCAAAGAGCCTTGTATGATGTTCCAGTTCCTAGTGCTCTTAAAGACCCAGCCTCCTCCCACATTAAGCCTCAGAAATGAATCATTCCAAATTGCATGTTAAAATGCATAAGAGCTAAAAATAAATAAATAAATAAATAAAATAAAATAAAATAAAATGCATAAGAGCTTCTGCTGATAGATGCTTTTCCTTTGGAGCCCACAGTCTCTAATTTCACTCTCAGATGTTCACTCATACATCAATCATGGCAAGCCGGCCTTGAGTCTCTGTCAGCCTGTGGGATTGCCTCTGTGTGTCTATTCCAAATTCAAATCCAGCCTTTCAATTAGTGGATTAAGTAGGTGTTCAGGGTTTCTGAATTGAGATATTTTCCTTCAGTCAACAAAATGAAGGAATAGATTGTATGGTGCTTCCCTCTCTGCAGAACTGGATGGTCATTTTCCTGGTTCAGTTCAATTTGATTTGGCCAAACTCTGATTTATTATAATCTGCTAGTCTGGTATCAACTGTAAATAATTGAGGAAATACACTATCCACAAACAAAACAAAATACAAATACAATTTGATCACAATATTGTATCTTCATATATAGTTTATGTAATGGTGCTACAAGAAAACATAGGGATGAGGTATTGATATAAGCTGACAATTTCATATTTTCAGATTGGGATTAGAGCATGTAGAGTTTGCTTTAGTAAAGATGTTACTAGCTGGGTCTGACTCCCTCATTATCCCCATCTTCACCTCCCTTGCACTCTGCTGTAGTCACAGTGAACATTTAGAGTTCCCTGAAATTACCATATTTTTAATGTCATGAAGGCTTTATACATATTCCTCTCTCTACTGGATTACATACTCTTAGTCATCCATTAGACACACTCCTATCCAAACTCTAAAACCCTGGTTAAGTGTTTTCTTAATTGATGTAGAGATCTGCCTCTCACTAAACTTGAGAATGAGAGTCATACTTCATTCATTAAGAGAGTCTGCAGCCAATATACTGCCTGGGAGAAAGTATGCATGCCATGATAACTGTCTTTTCATGAAAGAATAGATGAATGAAAGATTGATTAAATGAAGGGCATTGATTGAAGGGAAGAAGGCAAGGATACTCAAGGTCAGGAGTAGGAGAGTGGGGGAAAATGGTGTGGAAATAGGCCAATCTCTTGTACAGAAATGTATGGGGATGTGACTGACAGAATTAGGGTGCAAGATTGACACACAATGGGAGACAGTTTGTATGGGTCTTGGAGGCAATGAAGTTGCATTTAGGATTAATATATTGCACTCTAGATAGTCAAAGAGGATTCTTGAGCAGATAAAAGTAATAAATGAAACATTATTTATGGGGAACTCATTGTTCTGCCTTAATAAAGCCCTTGACACTACAAAGAAAATCAGACTTGTTTAATAAAATCTGAAATGGGACGATAAGAAAATAGTAGGGTTGATATCACATGACACTCACCTTAGTCCTGTTGCATATAGATGGTGACTCCTGCTTTGAAGTGGTAATTTATAAAATGTTAACCTTGAGACCTGGATAAGTGAATGTCATTTGCAGGGCATGGAGGCTGCACTCTGAAACTCTGTCTCATTATGGCAAATAACAGAGCAATGAAGGAAGCACAGAAACGTTCGACTACTGGAAGTCAAAGTTCACAAGCAAAATGCCTTCATGTGTTTGTCACTGCACATTTGCATTTTATACATCATTTTATTTTCCACTGTGCTTTAATAATCACTTTAGCTATTTACCTTTACACATGCAAAATTCACAATTTGCATCTGCAAATATCTGCTCCTAGATACATCTGCCCACCTGCAGCATAATTAACTAACTGAAATTCTTTGACATTCTAAGATGTAAACAGTTTCCTAGCCCTGATGTTGGTGAGTCGGCAAATATTAAAAGTTGGTTCTTGATTTTTCCTTCCTTCCCCCTTCCCCCCTCCCCCTTTCCTCCCTCCCTCCCTTCCTTCCTTCCTCCCTCTTTTCCTTCCTTCCTTCCTTCCTTTTTTCCTTCCTTCCTCCCTCCTTCTTTTCCTTCCTTCCTTCCTTCCTTCCTTTTTTCCTTCCTTCCTCCCTCCCTCTTTTCCTTCCTTCCTTCCTTCCTTCCTTCCTTCCTTCCTTCCTTTATTCCTTCCTTCCTCCCTCCTTCTTTTCCTTCCTTCCTTCCCATACTTCTTCCTTCTTTCTTTCTCTTGTCCCTCATCTTCTCCTTCTCTCCTTCTCTTAAAGATACAGCATTATCTCTGCCACTTGGACACTTCAGAACAAATCTTCTGGTTGTGGTTGCAAATCTGAAAATATTTTGGAAGTGCAATAGGTGATCTAATTTATAGTCCAGATCTTTCCCTTATCACTGAAGCTCTCATTCCACTAGCTGATGGCAGTGTTGCTGACTGACAGCCTACAGCTAAACCTCTTCAAAAAATCGCTCCCAGATAACTTATCCAAGCTTATGGCATCTTTCCAAAGTCACACCTTTTACCCAGGGTCATCCTGTATCTAATGAGTGGATGTAGTAGATGAAATCTTCGCTCCCTGTCTTAGTTCAGGCTGCTTTAACAAAATAACATAATGGATGGTGTGAACAACAGACATTTATTTCTCACAGTTTTGGAGGCTGGGGTCCAACATGAAGGTGTAGGGAGGGGCCTGCTTCCTGGCTCACAGAACTCATCTTCTTGCTGTGTCCTCACATGGCTGAAAGAGAGCTGGAGAGCTCTCTGGGGTCTCTTTTACAAGGGCACTAGTCCCATTCATGAAGGCTTTACCCTTATGGCCTAATTACCTCCCACAGGCCCCGCCTCCTAATCTGATTACACGGAGAATTAGGATTTCAACATATGGATTTTATAAGGACACATTCAGTCCCTTGTGCTCCATTTGCCCCAGTCCAGGATAATTCTGCAGGGACACCCTAGCCCCACAGCTTTCTACAGTATAGACTAAGGCCTTTTCGGAGTGGGCATTGCAAGCCAACTTCTTGTTCTGCCCCGAATCCTGGTTACTTTACTGCCCACATTTGTGGGGAAATGAGAAAACATCACATCACATGTCCTGCATACTCATCTCCATGTCAGAGTCTGTCTCCAGGGGAACTTGACCTTCCATAGGAAATAAGTAAGAATATGTGAAATCATCCTAAGGGACTTGAATTTCAAAAAATCCTGCATGCTAACTTAATATGTTAAAAGTCTCACATAAAGGCTGTCCATCCCTCCACAGGGGTAATCAAAGTAAGCTAAAAATTGCCATTGCTAGAAGCTTTAAAAGAACTCTGAGGAGCGCCTTATGGAACAGCCGCAACAGTCCTGGTTTTTGTCCCTACCCCCACTCTTGGGCATTTATTTTAGGAGACACGGAACAATGGGCAAGTCTTATCATCCCTGGTTTTTACACTGCAGTACAATCAAAACTGTTAAAAATTACACAACTATCTTTTTAAAAATTGATAGGCATTTTGACAGATTAGACAGCTAAATTATATTTTTTTACGCCTGTGTGTCACTTTATTTTTCAAAATCCTTCTTCTTATGAGATATCCTACTTGATTCATAACTGTGAGATGTAGGCAAAACAAGTGTCCCCCTCTGTAGTACTGATTAGCAGAAATATTTACAAAGGGAAATTATTTCCCCCAGGTAACTGGATGAGTAAACGCTAAACTGTGGTAATTCAAACCTTCAGTGATATGAGTTGATATATAAATAAATCAGTAAAAATTAAAGGAACATAACAAGTCTCAAATGAAGAACATCTTCCTACTTCAGTGATGTCATTTGCCTATCTTCCCATATGTGCAATAATCACTTCGGTTTTTTAGGTGGTGCTCTGCCCACCAAAAACCTAGCGCAAGAAAAGGGCCATTTCTAATCCTGCAGCCAGGAACTAAAGAGTGCAGCGGAGCCTAAGATGACTTTTTTGCAACTGCTTGTATCTTATTAAAATGCAAAAGAGAAGCTGACTAACTTTAAAATGAGTTTTATAAAGACTGAGCATCACCCTCATCTGTAACTATTTTTGCCTCCAAGACCTCCAAACCTATTTAGCTAACTCAAAGGATAAACTATTTCTGGATCATATGTCTAACATGGCCAGAATCTGATCTGGGTAAACCCTATTTCACTCATAGGCAGGCAGAAATTTATTTATTATTCTTTTTCTCTAAATTCAGAAAAATCAGAGTTAGGCTAATTACCAGATATAGTGATCATTAGTGTATCCAATATTGTTTTTTAAAAGGCATTTTTTTTTAAGATTTTATTTATGTAACAGAGAGAGAGATAGGGAGAGCAGGAACACAAGCAGGAGGAGTGGGAGAGGGAGAAGCAGGCTTCCCGCGGAGCAGGGAGCCCGATGTGGGGCTCCATCCCAGGACCCTGAGATCATGACCTGAGCTGAAGGCAGACGCCTAATGCCTGAGCCACCCAGGTGCCCCTTAAGAGGCATTTCTTGACAGAGATATCAGTATTCACACACAAAAAGAAGAGAAGAGCAAAAAAAGAAAAGAAAAAGAAGTTGGTTAAGGGTGAGGTGGAGAACTTTATTCTGATTTACTGCTCTTTTCCAAGACCAGGAATGCATCCCACATCTTTGAAAATTACTCCTCTACAAAAAAGGAAGCATAATAGACAGCTTGTCTTCCCACTTACTAACTGTCCTTTTCCTAATTTGGTTAATTATCAAATGATTTTTCTATAACATGGGGACAATAATAGTACATATCAGTTCAGTCAGGGTCAGTCAGAAAGAGACAATCCATTTTAAGTGTTTCAAATAGAGGAATTTAATCCTGAGAGAAGAGTAAAAACAAAAACAAAAAAAATCCAGTACTGTGAGAAACCTAAACTTGCTGATTACGTGCCCTGCACCTTTTTCCCCCTTCTATACAGTGTGTTATTTGTATACGTGAGGTCATAAAATATGTTTTCTTCTATTTGGGGCGTTTTAGTTTAAACCCCAAAGAAGCATTATCTAGGGTTTTTTAAATGGTCAGTTATATTGTGAGAGTTTGCTGCATAGCAAACGATAACATCTCAGTAGCATACAATAATAACCATTTATTTCTCACTCTAGTGTGTGGGCTGGTAAGGGCTCTGATTCAGGCTATGGGTCCAGTTCAGGTCCGCGGCACCTGTCCCATTCTGAGGCTTTCCCTGGAGAGGCAGCAGCTACCTGGGGGCACATTATTCTCATGATAGGGGTGAGCAGTCCCAGCAGTGCAAATGGAAATACAGGATACCTCTTAATGTCTAGAGGTGAAACCGGCACACTATCACTTCCACCTTCATTTTACTGGCAAAATTCACCTGGTCAGTCCCAACATCACTGGGTTAGACCAGTATACTTTTTTCCCACAGGGGAACTGCAAGTTTGCAGAAGAGTAGTCTACAAAAGAAAACAGGAGAAACACAGATGTTTAAACAAGGTCGCACGTAGAGAAAAAGAAAAAATGAGTTAGAAGTAATCACTGAAAAGTGGAACACACTTGAACGATGGAGATTCTGTTCCAGATCTACAGCAGCTGAAGTATTTGTATGAGCTCTTCAGCTGGTAGCATTCCGGTAACTGCTGGAGCGTTCTGCCGTCATCATGAGACAGCTCACGGTTGCCTCTGCCTATGCAGTCTTGCCGCCCCGTATTTCTCTTTGTTCTCCTGGGCTCCGTCCCCTCCTTCCTGGGCATCCGTGGCTCCTACGCGCTAATGACTTGTGCTGCCTCAGATCTCGCCACCACATGGCTTCTATTCACTGCTTTCTCTCTGGGGGTCATTCCACTTATTCTCTTGATTGACTTCCTTGGTTTCCTTATACGCTGTTTATTCAAACTTGCTGGAAATGAGAATATTATTGGTTCAGCTTCTCATCAATGTTATCACTTATTGGGCAAAGCTCAGAGACTGCTAACCAGCTGAGAATCATCTGCCTTTAGATGCTTATTTCTGGCCCAGCCTGCTGTACATGAGGGGGTACTCACATCATCTGAAGGATGTTTACAATGCATCATTAATCGTCCCTCTGTGTAGAGGTTTCAGATGTGTCTATCTCTTTGAGAAGGGGGCTGTGGGCTTGTTGAGGATTTCTGAGACATTTTGGAAGGGAGTGATTTAACTGACAAGCTCTTTGCTTGGTCTTATGGTTTTAAGGTACCGCTAGAAGGAAGGAAGGAGGAAAAGAAGGAAGGGAGGGAGTCTTGAACAGCAGGGCTGAAAATGTCTCCCACAACTTACCTTCCTCACTTAATTCTATGTCACTTCTTCCTCTCCCTCTCTCTCCTTTCCTCCTGAACACTTATGCACATAAAATGCATTTATTTGGGGGACCCTTCCTATATTTGAGCAACCTTAAGGAGAGAAAGTTTTGCATCTCAAAGACTCCAATGTTTTTAGACAAAATATCATCAATGGAACATCTGGAGTCCTCAGCCTGGGGATTTCTCCGACAGTGGCTGCGTTTCTGCTCCCTGATTTTCCCAACAATTCCTTTTGGAATTGTCTTAACTGACAACATACTAATTGCTTCTCTCAGTGACTATTTGACTCTGTAATTCTGATTCCTGGTCCAACATTTGTCTCTCTTTTTCTCTGCATGTTCATAATTCTGTAGCTGCTTTTCAGACCTATCCATCTGTCACTGAAGCAACTATTAGGCTCCAGATGCTACCTGGTAGGACTTAAGATGAACACCATAAATGAGAATAAACAAAACCAAAATTACTGCTAATGAACAATAAACAAAATGTTTGTGAATACTGTATCTCATTTATTTGAAAATTCTAGGAGAATTATCTGCAGTAAACAAATTGCCAAAATTCAAAGTGCTGAAATACAAACATATTTAAACACATCTTGTTTGTAAAATAACAAGATTATGCTCAATTATAATAATAAAGGCAATAAGGACTGTGCATTATTGGGTGATTTATATGTGCCAGGAGCTCTGCTTACCCTTCTGGTACATGATCCTACTTAATCCTCATGTGATATGTGGTGGTAACTGTAATTCTCATCCTAAAGATACTGTATCTGAAACAAAGTTAAAAAGTACATCAGGTCTACTAGGTGGCAAAGCTAGGAACATATGGGTGTTTAATTATCACTTTGATTTAATAGATGATTGAATAAATGAATAAATGAATTCTTGAGTATGCCCAGAAGACAGGGTTTGAAGAGACAAGTGTTGGCATGTATACCTGAGAAAATTCTGGGGTCCTGAACATGACACTATTGATTCTTTTATAATTGTTAGATGACATATTGAGAAGGTTTTTGAGCAGCAAAGTAACACTCTCAACATTTTTTACTGAATAACCAGAGAGAGTCATAGTGTATGTCCTAAGACGAAGAGAGACTTGAGGCAGTGGAGTCAACTGGGAAAGTTTTTCAAAAATCGACACAACAGGAAAGGGTCTAAACTGCAGTGGCAGCAGTGAGACTAGAAAGGGTAAAATGAATGTGAGAATTTTGCACAGCTTTGGTCATTTCCAGAACTGGATAACCCTTTAGGAACAGCAGCTAAGGAAGATGAAGGAGTTAACAGCACTAAAACTGCCTTTTGTATAAAAAGCATTTCAAAACATTCTATTGCTTTAGGGCCATAATTTTCAATATTAATTGTATTTGTTACACTGTAAGGCATTTGCTTATCTGGCAAGAAAATATCCAAATGCCTGTAAACTCTTGATTTGGCTAGAGCTAACTTATTTTTTCGTATATTAATTTATAATTTAATATATTATCTTTTAGGGAAAAAAGTATTTATAATTATAGTGCTACATACATATTAGTTATTACTTTTATCATTCTCTACTCCTGACCCAGTGAATACCCTGACAAAACGTACTCAGTGAATAATTGTTAAAATGAACAAGCGAGGAAATCTCATCATGTACCCAAAATAAGTCTCTGAGAAAGGCAGAAGCTCAAGTTTTCTTTTATGACCAGGGAGATGGCTTGAACAAGTTGCTTCTGTTTCCCTGCTCAGCATGTGACCTGCCAGGAATTAAACCCAGGTAACTTTCTCTGAATTAAAGTTTCACTTGAGGGCGCTTGGGTGGCTCAGTTGGTTAAGCGACTGCCTTCAGCTCAGGTCATGATCCTGGAGTCCCGGGATCGAGTCCCATGTCGGGCTCCCTGCTCGGCAGTGAGTCTGCTTCTCCCTCTGACCCTCTTCCCTCTCGTGCTCTCTGTCTCTCATTCTCTCTCTCTCAAGTAAATAAAATCTTTAAAAAAAAAAGTTTCACTTGAGTGTATTATGTTGTTTGATTAATAGGAAGGATATCTTCGCCAATCCACTACTAAACATTAACTACATTTTGAAATTCAGTCAGGTAAGGGGGGGGAGAAAAAAAGAGGCAGTACTTTTGGTGGCTCAAGATTGCAAATATTCATCTCATGTAAGTGTAAAATATGCTGCTTCATCTCACGCTATTTTGTTGGAATGAGAACAGTGGGAGGTGTGTCCCCCTCAGCTCTGACATATCATGGCAGATGTTCACCTGAGTACACTCCAGGTGAGAACCTTAACCACCTGCAGCCTGAGTAAGTGGCTGAGCACCCGGCTGAGAATTACAACTGCTTCTCGTGTTGGAGCCGACTGTTTCTTCCATATCAATTCAGAAGCAGATAAGCACAACAGAAGCCCATGTCTAATAGCTAACCGTCCAAATTAAAGAATCTTTTTCGGAAATGATGAAAGTCCATAGTCCAAAGACTGTCCTCAGATGCTTTGTGTTTAACTCTTGTGCTTTTTGAAACAGGCATTCCAAAAAAAAAAAAAAAATTCTGTGTTTCTAGAACCATGATGATATTGTAGGGAGGGAATAGGATGCAAGGCCTATAGAACTGATTGCCTCTAGAGCTGATCACTTCTAGAGCTGATTGCCTCTAGAGCTGATCGCTTCTAGAGCTGATTGCCTCTAGAGCTGATCGCTTCTAGAGCTGATTGCCTCTAGAGCTGATCGCTTCTAGAGCTGATTGCCTCTAGAGCTGATCGCTTCTAGAGCTGATTGCCTCTAGAGCTGATCGCTTCTAGAGCTGATTGCCTCTAGAGCTGATCGCTTCTAGAGCTGATTGCCTCTAGAGCTGATCGCCTCTAGAGCTGATTGCCTCTAGAGCTGATCGCCTCTAGAGCTGATTGCCTCTAGAGCTGATCGCTTCTAGAGCTGATTGCCTCTAGAGCTGATCACTTCTAGAGCTGATTGCCTCTAGAGCTGATCACTTCTAGAGCTGATTGCCTCTAGAGCTGATCGCTTCTAGAGCTGATTGCCTCTAGAGCTGATTACTTGCAGAGCTGATGGCTTCTAGAGCTAATTGCTCCTAGAGCTGATTGCTTTTGACATCCATTAACAGCTCTGTGGTTTTTGTTACATCTTCATATTTTTGAACCATGCTTCCATATCTGTAAATTGAGGAAAGCAGAACAAGATGATTTCTACTCATTTTCTTTCTAAGATGCTCTGATTCTGACTTAAATATTAACTAATTATTTATTCTATCTTACTGAGGGCTTGGCACTTAATGCAAGATGGAAAAGGATAGTAGATACAGTAAAAGTGCTAGTTATGTAATTGTGGAATTAAAACAATTGAATGAGCATGATAACAAGGTTAGCAAGGGTTAAAAAGGTGTTACTTCTTTAAATATTCCATTTTCTCCCTTGTCCCTACCCAGTAGACACACACACACACACACACACACACACACACGCACATGCTCATTTACTCTCTCACTCACCATGGCTCTGTCTGGATCAGAAATGGAATAAACCTTAAGAGCAACAATACCACTAGAAAGTCATCAAATTGTCTTATACTATGGTGTAAACAATTATTTATTGCACAACCTGGAGGAACACTAACAGAATCAAGACACAGTTACTACCCTCAAGTTTCTTCCAGACCAGAAAGATATAAAAATATATGAATAATGCCAAAGGAGCAGATAAGTCATGCCAGTTTAGAAATCATGCCATTTCCAAAATCAATTTCATTATGTTACAATATCAGAATAAATGAGTTCCATTGCCTTGCCAATTATAATTGTCCTTTTGTAGTTAGTCGGTATTCAGTGGATTCTAATTTATTTGCAAATTAGTCAACTTGGTCATATTTGCCAGAAGAAGAAATAGAAGGAATCAGAGAATTTTAGTTACTTGTACAGCTTATAACTGACTGAGCCAAACTTCAAATTCTATGCCTGTAACCCCTCCACACATGGTCTCCGACCCAGATGTACCAAGAGTTAGCATATTCCATAGAGCATATCTGTCATTACTACTTTAAAATTGGTCCCCAAATACATAAACATGAAAACAACATGGCATTTGCTGAAATCTTGTAATAGAGTACCAGCACTATTTAGATTGTTGTTACTTTAGAAAATGTACTGCAATCAAGGCAATTAAGCAGACAGACCAACCCGTGTAGCCAACCACCCTGGAGTGCTTCTCCTATTGAGCTTATAATAAAATCAGAATCACTTAACTAAACTCCAGCATGCTTGGACATTTTTACATAAAGAAAGTGTAATTAGGACAACTTTCCTAACAGCCTGCTAGATAAAAGATGCGAGAGTGTAGACCTTCTATATAATCTTTAGTGCGTATCAGTTTTTTTTTTCTTATTTACCATCTGATGAACTGTAAAGGAGAGGAAAAGATGAAAATTTTAATGAACTGAACAAACTCTGGTCTTCTATAATGTTGCATAGGTGGAATATATCAGTTGGTATTAAGCTGGGACACTTTCTGAAACATAATCCTTTGAATATTCATGAGTTTTGCACAGGAGGATAAAGGCTTTGTTAAAAACAATACCCCTTGAAGATTTGTCTAATTGTGATTTTAATAAACTAAAAAAGATTAAGCAATTCATTTAGGTATAATGGTGAGTCTGCTCTAAGAAAATAAATGGTAGTTTAAAAAACTTTACCTAAGGTTACCTGGTTCAAAGTATTGCATAATGAATCACTCACCTTTCAAGGAAAACTGTAATTTCCAAATTAAAACTAAGGCATTGTCAGCTTGGGCTGAAACTATAATAAAGAAACTTTGGAATAAAATATAACAGAAGATCCAGGAATAAAAGTATAGTCAGATAGAATATTATAGGGCAAACAAATATTCAGACTGCTAACTTTTTATTCCTCAATATATATTCTTTTAATATAAGTATCATGGCTGTCTTCTCAAGAGTTCCAATGGCCTGTTTTTCAAATGGTACTTTAAAAATAACACGATTGGGGCGCCTGGGTGGCTCAGTCATTAAGCATCTGCCTTCGGCTCAGGTCATGATCCCAGGGTCCTGGGATCAAGCCCCACATCGGGCTCCCTGCTCCATGGGAAGCCTGCTTCTCCCTCTACCAGTCCTTCTGCTTGTGTTCCCTCTCTCACTATGTCTCTCTCTGTCAAATAAATAAATAAGATCTTTAAAAAAAATAAAATAAAAATAGCACGATTTTTAGCAGTAATAAAAGCTTCTGCATTTATTGAGTGTTTACTATATGTCAGGCAGTGTGCTCAGAGACATGATCACATTAAATCTCAATGACACTGTAGAGTGGATATTATGATTTTATAGCTTTATAGGTTGGAGAGATTAAACTTCTCAAAGTAGAACACAGTGTAGACGGTGACACCAGTAACTGAGATCACTTCTGACCTACTCCAGATACCATGCTGTTATTCACAATACTGCCAATCCCAGCCTTATTACTAGATTGTGTTTTGGCTTTCTCTTCTGGGAGGAATTGATATGGTGTTGGCCTCTACCATCAGGGAAAACTCAGCTTGTTTTTCTGACCTAGTAAATCACCTAGTATATGGAAGAATGAGTGAGATAAAGAGCCACCCAAATCCCCCAGCATGCCTTCAGGCCAGTCTTGACTCTTTGAGGGCTCTGACATAACAACCACCCTATCCACTCCGCTGTTGTACTCACTTTGCCAACACTTAAACTTCCTTTAATGGGACACTATGAAAAGTGAGACTGAAAATGCAAGCCTTTCTGTGTGAAATGGGCTCTGGTTTAGAATTCAGATCACCTGTGTTCTAATCCCAGACTAATAAATGTGTGATCTTGAACATCGATTCTTTCTCAGACTTTCAGTGGTGTTCTGGTGACTTTTATAGGCTCTTTTGTGTGGACTGTGTGCATCTCTTTCCAACTCTGCGCTCATTGATTCACACGGGTAGCTTAGGATCTGCCATCTTGGGAGTATTTGCATCACAGAAATTACCAAATGATACAGATCAGAGCCCATCTCCCCCTCTTCAACCAGTCGGTAAATGTTGGCAAACACATCGCTCATCAATTTCCTAGTTAGAAAGAGGTTTGCACTAGATTAGATGTGGCAATCAATTTACAACTCTAAGATAAACTCAGTTTTCCTGGTATTGGTCACCAGATTCAAATAAGAAAGAAAGAAATGCAATTAAGTTATAAAATTTGCCAAGAGAGATCTGTCTTCTCCATCTCCCAGCAATGCGGTTTGCTTCAGAGGCTTTCGTGACTCTTATAACCAGGAGGTGGTTATCATACAGCTAAGGACAGCACCACAGTTCTCTGGCAAAAAGATTTTCTGCATATGGTGCTGTTGCTGCTAAAATCACTGGCATCATTTTCTGCTGATGTGTAACAAAACTGAGGTTCCTGCCCTGCTTCTTCCCAAGGGTGGAAGTAACTGACCTGAAGTACTGTTTAAACATCTATATTTTTTCTGTGCTTCAACAAAATTGTCAAATGGTAAAAGCACTCATTATCTATCGTCTGTAGTCTACACTGCTGCCCAAGCCACACTCCCATTTTTTTTTAAGGCACATCCACATCAGAGAAACGTTAGTTCGGATTCTGACTCCTATCACTTACTACTGGTTTGACCTTGGAGAAGTTAATTAACATCTGTAAACCTCAGTTTATTATTCATCCATAGCATAAAAATGATGATATTGAATCCCCATGTATTTTGGGAATATTAAATAAGGCAGTTCTCAAAGACACTCAGCAATATCTGCTACCCCAAAAATGTTTATTGGTAGTAGCATTACTAATTCATTTGTTAGGAAATGCTTTTTTTTAACATTTCATCAAAATATATTAATAATAAAGGGGGAATTTATGGGAGTGAAAATGGCTAATATCCCATGTCAAGTTTTGATCTGGTTTTATTTTCTCTTCTAATCTCAGTATGACACCAAACCTTTAGTAAAATTTTTCTACCTACAATAATTTGTATTAATGCTGCCTTGGAAAATAAGGGAAGATGTTTTTTGTTTGTTTGTTTTTGTTCACATGCGCGTGTGCGTGTGTGTGTGTGTGTGTGTGTGTGTGTGTTGCGAGGTGGGCAGAAAGACGATAGCAGCCACTGTGAGGTGAACCAATAATCTTGGTAACACAAGATACTTTGAAAATATACTCTCCACATGAAGAGATCCTTAGAAATCTTGATTACCAGACAGACTTCCAACAGTCAACAGCATGGAGTTTTGAGCCATTTTAATTGAATATTAAAGCAACTGATGATTCCAGAGAGCTGAAATAGTTGGGGTTACCAATGCAATAGGCGCATTGGTTAAAAAGCTGTCCGTACACACATTGGAATCCTACAGTCAATACACCTGAAACTCTACCTCATATGAAAAATAGAGCACAGATCCTTTACAGATTACTGACTTTAAACATGGAAAAGAGAGAAGGGAAGTTAGAGCAGTCAAGGACTGACTTCATGATTTTGCTGAGTTCATTCACCCTATTCTTTTTCTTAATAATGTTTGACCATTTGCTACTTTCGCCGCCCCCCCCACCATCTGGAAATGGGACAACAGTTCTTGATTATTTATTTTTCTGAGAAATGGCAAAGGGACATAATGACCTAGATGACCACAGTGGGTCTGGGTGGGAGGTTGGGTGCTTTTTGATAAGGCAAAGATAATTATAGAAGCTTAATGATTTGCTCAGGTTGTAAATGTGGGGAATGCTCTTTGTTGACCTTGCTATTTTATTTTGGATTTGAAAATAATGAATAATTTGTTTTAGGGCATCAAAGGGTTTAAATGTCAAATCGAAGACTTTGACCCTGTCATTTTTAAAGTGCTTGGTTAGATAGAATAATCATTGCTAAGGCCAATGGGCGCTTTCCTTAAATTAAAAGGTTTTCAGAATATGTTCAAACTTGATAATATTTCCATAATTATTGTGTGAAAAATATTTTAAAGAATTATTGCTTTAATGTTAAAGATGAAATTAAAATGTGTATTCTTATGCAAAATGAACACTATGGCAAATTTTGTCTTATAAATGTCACTTTTAATGGAGTCTTCTGTTGAAAAAATGTAGTTGTGATTACATAAATACTCTGTTGTAGAGGTATTGCATTTATTCATGTTTGTTTCATGTCATTGGATTAATATATGTCCTTACTGTTAATTTTTTTTTTATTATTCATTCAGTCTACTTAAAGGAAGGATTTGAAGTGACTCACAATGTAAAAGAAAAAAAAAACAGTAAAATCAGGCCTTTGAAATAATGAGAAAAAAGGAAAATGTGTACAGTTGGAAGGCAAGGAAACTGAGGGCCATAATTATACCAGAAATTTTTTCTAAGGATGGTTACAGCTAAGAAATTAACACAAAATTTATGACAGTCAAAGCAAAAAGGAAAATGTGCTGGTTGTTGTATTTTCTTCTTGTATTAAACACAACACAACAAAACAAAAAAGACCATTTTTTTTTTAAGATTTTATTTATTTATTTGACAGAGAGAGCGAGAGAGCACAAGCAGCGGGAGCAGCAGAGGGAGAGGGAGAAGCGGGCTCCCCGCTGAGCAGGAAGCCCCATGTGGGGCTCGATCCCAGGACCCCAGGATCATGGTCTGAGCCGAAGGCAGACGCTTAACCACCCAGGCGCCCCTCAAAAGACCAGATTTTCAAACAAGATTTCCATATTCTGAGCTCTAAGGCTTTTTGTTACACATACTCTTATTTAAGGCATACAGCAGTTAATGTTGACCAGCCATCAGGAGGCCTTTTATCAAGCCGTTTCCCCCCATCCCAAAGCTTCTTATACCTGCATTTGTCTGAGAGATTTCCTTTGGCTGACAGGAATCATGTAGCCCAGAAAGTCATGGGGAGGTGTTATGCTAACTTCTTGGAATAGTTCATGAAAAGTAACACGCTGATATAATATATAACAGCCCAGCCCCCTGCCTCTTAGGAGGGATTTTGTGGAACAATTCACAATCCAGAATCCCTTTTGAGACCAGGCTGAGGCTCACCTTATGCTGAAATTCCATGTATGCCCACGTTTTTTCCCCTGCCCAGTCCTATTTCCCTTACTTTCTGCACAGGTTCCTCTTGAGATTACTCCCTCAATAAGTTATTTGTTCAAGAACCCCCACCCTAAGACAAGGCGAAATAAATTTAAAAATAAAATAGAAGTAAATCTTTTTCAATGGAATGTTGCTTACAAAATTGAGAGAAGTATTTTCTTTCAATAGTTATTTTTGACTCTTCCCTTAATAAAACCTGAGGGAATAATGTTAATTCATAATTTATCAAAGTCTTGGCACCAAATACCCTTCATCTTGTTTCTAATTCTTTCTTAGATTTATTCTACTTGCTTTTTTTTTTCTTTTTTTTCTTCTTCTTTTTTTTTTGCATAGTTCTCACATGATGTTTTATGGCTTTGACCAAAGGGAAGATTGATTAGCATTTGTCCAGAAAGAAGATAGTCTAAATATAGAAATCCAATAAAAGTGAAAAAGAACCACGGTAAGACAGTTTATTAGAGAGTTTGAAGCAGGCAGGGGATTTTAAAGGAAAATAAGTGTAAGGAGATCTCTACACCTGTGTTTAATCTCAGGAATCCCCTCCATATGGCACATGACTTTCAGCAAATAAAATAATCTCTGTGTAGCTCATTTTCTCCATCATTAAACCAGGTGGTAATAACACTTGCCTGCTTCAATTGTAGTGAAGATTAAAATATAACATATTTAGGGTTCTTCCCAGTGTGAGTGATAAAATGGCTGATTAATAGATATCAGTTTATTTCCTCAAATGCCAACTCTTCAAGTGAATACATGTAATATTAAAGAACATATGGGCGATTGCAAAAGGGGTTTCTGAGATAGAAAAACCTGTATGTGGGAGATGTGTCTTAAAGGAAAGAAAAGTAAAAGGTGTGTGTGGGTTGGGGGGAGAGATTAGGTCAGGAATGTGTTCATAATGGTTCTTAATTATATTTGTTTAAGGATTCAGAAATAATAGAAGCAACTAAACCAATGAGGTAACTATTATTTAGTAAAAATATTCCACAAAAAGAGTAGCAACATTAGGGGAAGAAAGGAGAAAGTCATGTTTCCAACCAATAAAACACAGCACGGGGGGCATAGAAGTTTTACTCATATGGCTCCCTAAAATGCATGCGTATGGTCTTAACCATTAGCTGTTTCCTAAGGTAACAATTAAAACAGTCTTATGAGCTATTTTGAGTGAGATAGCTGATAAAGTATTTGTTCAGCAAATGAAAACACTTATATCTAGTTCCAAATAGAAAGGGTAGGATAAAGGAAGCTGAGTAGTTTGATATTGAAGGGAAAGCCATTCATTGCCTGGCTTTGAATTTAAGCCAGGGTGGCGGCAGAGACTGTGCTATGGGTAAAAAGCATTTCACCGTAGCTTATCAAGAGCTCAGAAAGAATTATGAATTCGACACTTCCCAGAGTGTGTGTCTCATGAGATGTTTTTTAAAAAAGAGGACTCTATGATGAAACACTTGGAAATATAGAACTGTTTATTTGGAGGTTTGCAGTGCATGTTAAGGTGCATGTTAGCATTTTTTAAGGCTCTGAGAAAATATTCTGTATTATTTTTTTAATTTTATATTAAAGACTTTACTTATTTATTTGACAGAGAGAGACAACAAGAGAGGGAACACAAGCAGGGGGAGTGGGAAAGGGAGAAGCAGGCAGGGAGCCTGACATGGGGCTCCATCTCAGGACCCTGGGATCATGACCCAAGCCGAAGGCAGACGCTTAACAACTGAGCCACCCAGGTGTCCCAGTATTCTGTATTAAAGATAAATCGTAATTGGAGTTTTCTTTGTTCATTTGTTCAGTTTGTACTTTGGGGTAAAATTCCATATTACCATCAGTCTCAGAATGAGAGTGATATCAGATTACTCCTTTCTTCACTCCATTCTTCATTATGTGCCCAATATTTTTGAAAGCTTAGAAAGAATTCAACCTGGGGCGCCTGGGAGGCTCCGTCAGTTAAGTGTCTGCCTTTGGCTACTTAAATATCCAAGAAAAGCCAATTATTATTTGCAAAAACAGGAAGTCTGTTTCAAGGTTATTCTGCCCTTGCCCATCTGTGAAGACTTGACAACTCCTCTAGCTAAGAGATATTAAAAAATAATAATAATAATCTAGCATATCTTTTTTTAGGACCCCCCCACATTAGAGTTTAAATATATTTAAACTAGTCTTCCAAACTTATTTTGGTCCCTTTAATATCCCCTCAAAATGGGGTTCTGGGGTGGGGGATGGATTAGCCTGGTGACGGGTATTAAAGAGGGCACATTCTGCGTGGAGCACTGGGTGTTATGCACAAACAATGAATCATGGAACACTACATCAAAAACTAATGATGTAATGTATGGTGATTAACATAACAATTAAAAATTATAAAAAAATGGGGTTCTGCAGAGTGTAATCTTTTAAGTGCTTGACTGCAAGGTGCATTATTTGGTATTTGCATTTTATAAAACTATGTAAAGTAGAAAAATGAGAGCAGATAACTAACTTTCCCATGCCTCATTTCCCCTATCTCCTAAATTGAATTAATAGAATCTGTCATACTTCTTTCTGTCTGTGACCTTGGGGAGTTTCAAGTTGAAATGGCTGTAAAAAAGTTTTTATATTTTGTATATTCAGTTACTCTTTCAGACAGGCAAGTAAGGTAAAAGAAACAATGTACTTTATTTATAAAGCTTCTTTAATCCTTATTAAATCCTGAATGATTTTTCAGACAGCTTTCCAGAAGCATGATTTTGTCAGGGAAACTGAGGCACAGAGTATTTGTATGGTCAACCCAAACTCACAGTCATTAGAGAATGAACTGATACAATGTCATAATTTCCTGCCTATTGTTGAACGCCAGGTGTCAGTGTAATTTGAAATATGTCTAAAAATGAGGGGCACCTGGGTGGCTCAGTCGTTAAGTGTCTGCCTCCGGCTCCAGTCATGATCCCAGGGTCCTGGGATCCAGCCCTGCATCGGGCTCTCTGCTCAGTGGGAAACCTGCTTCTCCCTCTCCCACTCCCCCTGCTTGTGTTCCCTCTCTCGCTGTGTCTCTCTGTGTCAAAAAAACAAAATCTTAAAAAAAAAAGAAGAAAAAAAGAACTATGTCTAAAAATGTAAACAAAAATGAAACAAAACATATTTGTCAAAGAAATGTTTTAAAAATTGTGTTGCTTATCTGATTTTACCCATTAAGTAGCAAAATTGTGACAGCAAAACATTTCTTTATCCACATACCTACAATCTTGGTGAACTGGAATCTTGAAATCACTCTCATTTTGCCTCAGGAATGGAGCCTCACATCGTAGATTTCTCCCTTGCTTCAGAACACAGTCTGTCTCTCTGAGTTTCTGGAGATTTGTAACTCAGCTTTCCCTAATTCTCTCTCCTTATTGAGTCATGCAAGTTCTACTCAGAATAGCAGTAACCCAGGCATTAAAGGAAAGGCCTGGGCGGCCTGGGCAGGGAAGACTACCCAGGCCATCACACTGACTTCCGAGTTTCAGGAATGTGCAAACAGTCTGATTCACTGTCTTTAATATGGTGATATTAGATTCCTCTCTTCCCACGTCTCTATGTATGTGCTTGATAAATCTTGGGAGAACCATGGGAGATCTGAGCAGGGTTGCTTCTCTTAAGTGTTCAGCAGCAGACTGGTTTGGAAACTTCTATTTGGTTCAAAAAAAAAACATAGTTTTGTTAGCTATTAAATTAAACAATAATATGAGATCATAGTAAAGAGATTTGGGTTCAAGTCAGGGTCTGGAGGGGAGAAAGATGGAATGGGGTGTCTGGATTATGATGAATAAACCAAGGCAAATAAAACTACCCAGAAGAAGAAAGGGTGATGGAGGATAGGCAGCAGTTTGTTTTGCAAACACTTCTTTCAACCAGGAACATTTTATCTTATGAATAAGATAGGGATCCAACCTACTGTTTGTCTGGTCTTGGTCAGGAATCATTCAAGTCATAGGTCGAGGTGAAGTTGGTGGTACCTATAATTATTTGGAATTTAAGCATTTAAACATCAATTGTTATCATCGTTAGGAGTGAATTTTGTACCTGCAATCATTGCAATACATACAATTATCCAAATAGTGTTTGTGAACAAAAGAACTGTTTATTTCTTTTCATGTTAGATTTTTCCTGCTCATTTTTTAAATGTTCAGCAAGGCTGTATTGTTGATAAGGAATAAAGAGTAAGATATCCAAATGATTGATTAGATTGAAGCTTAATTACTGCAAAATATTTTTACTTTTTTCTTTTTTGGCTATTGTTTTTCTTGGCTCTTTTGTATTGAGGGGCACAGGTTAGTCTGTGTCATCTAAATGAGTAACACAAGTAGTTCCACATGTCTATACAAAATATAGTGACTGTCATATAGATAGCTCACAGATCATGCATTCTAGTTAATAAAATTCCTGGGACAGTGCAAGTATCATGTCTTTGGACCTCTTAACTTTTAGTCTCCTTTTAATTTTTTCTTGTGATACAAGTTTAAGCTCTTACAACTCTCTAGTACTTAAGGCACCCATGTTAAAGACCTTTCTTTTCGAACATCTCCAAAAGGAAGTTCTTATTATCACCCACGGTTCATCCTTTTCTATTAAAACACAGATGTGAAAGGCCACAAATCAGTATATCTGGCTCTAAAATAAGCCTTGCCATTGTGATGCAGGGCCTGGTGTGGTGGGGGAGGGCCTTGAACAGCTATTTGTCTTCCAGTAATTACTTTCCTGTTTATTCCCCAACATCAAATTGATTGAATCTAACACAACATCTCTTGTTTCAAGTTACTTTATTCTGGTCTATCCTCAGCTATTTTGAATTTGAATCTAAATATGGACTCATTCCCACAGACTTGACCTTAAAAGTTTCTGGAATTAGTTCTGTATGTCTTCTTTTACCATATACTTGAATTGGCGATTTTACAGATCTACCTAGATCTTATCCTTTACAGATAGGCCCTACTATACAGGGTCTGAGCTAGAGAAATAGGTGGGGACAAGGCTCTGAACATCTTCATATATCTTGCTAAAGGAGCACCTCATAAAAAAGAGGTCACAGGGTTTGTATATCACAATAGACCGAACTACTACTGTACCCACTATGGAAACAGTTTCAGGAGATATCTGTGTTACAGCATACTCAGCATTCTTCCTGAATATAACATCCTTGATGCTCTATCCCCTTTCCCACGTACTTTTGAAACTCTAGAGGCTATGGCTTAATCTTGGAATAATTATATAAACTTATTTTTCAGCAAGTGGAATCCTGGTTCCATGAATGGAATAGAGGGGTGCTTACTTTTTCTATGATTTTTTTTCTCTCATCAAAGAATCAGGCCTGTGTCCACTGAGTTTTCCAAAGACATCTCCAAACATGGTTCTAATCTATCACCATTACCCCAAAATGCACCTGTATTAAATAAGATTTGATTCACACTGTTTTGCAAGGTGTATAAATGCATGTTCCTTGGGCATATCTGTCTAATGAAATGGCAGGATATTGGAGGGGAAAGACCACAGGAGGCATATCTTTATAGTTTTCTGCAGCATTCTATACATAGTAAACCCTCATCACATTACTATCCAAATGAATTTAAGAGAAAAATCATTTTTACTTTAGGTTTCTAAATTAGATTTGCCATTGTCACCTAAACTCTACTTCCTACTGGAAAACATTACATTTTTTCTTTTTTGGAAAACAGTTAGTCATTAAAAATATCAAACCCCAAAGGGCAGGAAAAAATTATTTAAACCTCACCACATGTGGTTTGAAACAGGATTTTCTAACTGGGGAGACTAATCAAGCACATTGAATATTCTAAATGTATTTTCTATTAAACAGGGACTGCTGTAAGGCCAACTGCTTCACACCCGTGTCTTTAGACTCATTAATTAACTAGCTGCTGTGAGAAATTCACTCTAAAGAAATCGGTTAACTCAACATAATCCAGAAATAAATTCCATTAGGACTATAGTCTTGTAGTCTCACCACAGGTCAACATTGTGAAACAGCAGTAAGACCTGTAGAACTAGTGTATTGTGAAATTAAATACACACACACACACACACACACACACATATGACTAAGAATGTGTATCTTTTGTGATGCTTACTTCATCTAAAACAGATTTTACCTTTTTGATTTAATTCAATTCAATTCTTGGTTCAATCAAATTTTCCAAGTTGTTTTCCTTACTTAAGTAGATGATTAAGTCATTTAAAATGTTGGAATCAGCTCTGCAATATGAATTTCAGTGAGTGATTCCAAAGAAAAATACTAATTGTGCCTGAGATTGCCTGTATATTTCTTCTTGTGCAATATTTCAGTCCTTATCTTGTTTCCCTACCTTACAGATCCTATAAATTCATAATTAGAGGCGCAAATGAATATACCTTCAAACCGACGTACACATGAAAACCAATTCTCATGTCAAATCTGATCAGAATAGAATATTCAGCAGCAGCCTTCCCTCATCATCTAGAAGAACTGGAAACTAAGTCACTATGCCGTGTACTCATAGGTAGTTCAGGGAGACATTGCCCTGGGGCCGGGATCCTTCTGCTTCTCTAACCCCCAAGTCACAGCACCTTTTTTCTCTCTTCCTCTGTCTTCCATATTATTATCTGCACCGTTTCTTGACGCTAGAGCCAGTCCCCAAACCAAAGTTCTCTTATCTATAACTTCGCTAACTGAGATTTTGGTAGCTCTTATAATGAATCCAGGAGACTACAGTGTGTGTGTGTGTGTGTGTGTGTGTGTGTATGTGTGTGTGTGTGTGTGTGTGTCAGGGCGGATGGGAGTGTGAGTGTGTGTGTGTGTGTGTCAGGGTGGGTGGGAGGGTGAGAGTGTGTGTGTGTGTGTGTGTGTGTGTGTGTGTGTGTGGCGGGGTGGATGGGAGGGTGAGTGTGTGTGTGTGTGTGTGTGTGGCGGGGCGGATGGGAGGGTGAGTGTGTGTGTGTGTGTGTGTGGCGGGGCGGATGGGAGGGTGAGTGTGTGTGTGTGTGTGTGTGTGTGTGTGTGTATGGCGGGGCGGATGGGAGGGTGAGTATGTGTGGGTGTGCATAGAAGTGAGGAGATTGGAGATTTAATCGGACTCCTCGTCCAGCCATTCCTGGAATCCTACTTTAAGGGAATCAGAGACTATGTCCTAAAGTTTTTGTACCTCATGGTGATGTCACATGCTCGATGCTATATCCAGAAACTGGCAGAAATGCTTTTACTAGGTTACCACCTTAGAATTTGCATATGATATACCCATGAGAATAAATGTTGTAGCTAGTCTTGATATCATCCTGTTTCCTTTCCTTGGATCACAATTTCCAATACCGGGGCCTTTCAAAATCTTACTATTCAAGATGAAGAAAAATAAAGTCATAACAGAACATATATATGCAATACCAGATGGGATGCACTTTCCAATATGGTAACTTTCTTTTCATTCTTTGTCCTCACACTGGCATTTAACTCTCCTAGACACAGAGGTGTGAATCACCATTACCATGTGCTATCTGCCTGAGAAAAGTGTAAGCTGCTTTTACATACATTAACTCATTTACGGGAGACTATAGAAAGCATTATGCTAGGTGTTTTTGCATGGATTATCTCATTCATCTGTAGACTACAAAGCACTTTTATATGCAAGATAACCCTAATTGTAGGAAATTTTGTTGTTCAGACTTATCCATCCATTTTACAGATGTATGCATCACTCAGATTGCCCCTCTTTTAAGATCAGGAAATGCTACTTTGGAAGGATGAAGAGTAAGAAATGGGAGTTGGAATGACAGAAAGAAAGTATCTGGAACAAAGAGTCCAAAAGCTTGAAAATAAATAGGGGCATAGAGGTGAGTGTTTTGGGCAATAGAAGCTGATTTTTTTTTTCTTAATACGTTTCCAAACGTGGTTAGTGAACTTGAGACTAATTCACTTATCAAAATAAAGTGTCTCATTCATATGAACAAGTCAGGACAATTTATTCTTTGTTATTGCTCATCGAAGAAGAGAGTATCACAATCATCTAAGAAAATAATATATTCCCCATGAATATCAGTGTAACTCCTAATTAGACAGTCATCTATACACATGTGCCTGCACATGCACACACACACAACACCGTATTTTTCTTATTCAAGGATTTTTTTAAGTTTAGCTTAGAAATATTTTGATACCAGGTTTTCTATACTTGAAGAGTGACAATGTTCCTTCTTTGCCCCATATTCTTCAGTGGCTCCCAAATAAAAGATAGTATTTAAGATCCTTTACGATCTTCTAGCTCTCTACTCATTCAGCCTCTCCTCCTGGTACTACTCCTTTGTCTGCATCTCGTTTCAAACATTTGTATCCAGCTATGCTTACATTTCTGTGTAACTGAACATAATGAAGATCTTACTCCCAGCCTCTACTCTTTCCAATAATCTTTCCTGTGCCTAAAATCATTTTTCCCTTCTTGTCCAAGTAGAAAATTCCTACCCACCCATCAAAACACTATTCAAATGCTACTTCTACTTTAAATCTACTTGATACTTTCAAGATTACATGCTCCTATTTTTGCAGTAGGTCTATTTTAACCAATTACCTGGTATATGCGGTGGTTTTGACATTTGCATGTCTGCCTTCCCATTAAAACCTAATCCTGAATAATGGACACTGACTTCTTCATCTTTGCATCTCTAGTATCTGATACTGCCTCCGGCATATCATAAGTGATTTATGACCTATTTATTGTCTAAACAAATGAAGAATGGATGGATGGGTAGAACATGGTTTTAAACATACCAAACAAGTGGGCTTACTTAACAGGAGAGTTTTGTAGAATATGAGATTATTGCACTTGTTATCGAAATGGATGGACCTGTGGTATAGTTATAAAATTTTTAAACTTGATCAGATTGCAAAAAGTATAGATTTGGGGGCACCTGGGTGGCTCAGCCAGTTAAGTGTCTGCCTTCGGCCCAGATCATGTTCTCCAGGTCCTGGGACTGAGTCCCACATCAGGCTTCCTGCTCAGCAGGGAGTCTGCTTCTCCCTCTGACCCTTCCCTAACTTATGCTCTCTCTTTCTCAAATAAATAAATAAAATCTTTTAAAAATTATAGATTTCAACATTATGAGAAAGAAGAAAAGACAGGGATAAGAAGTATTTTCTCTGTCATAACAGAGCATAGCAATTAAATTCAATGCTAGACATTCTATCATCCTAGAAAAAGAAGGTACTGGGCACTTAAATTTTAATTTTAAATTATTTTAAACTATTATTTTTTTCTATGTCTGAACCAATAGCATATCTCTTCACTAAAAGTATTTTTACAACAGCATGGTAAGAAGTATTAAATAATATGTGGCTCTTTTCTTGAAACTTATAAACTATCCAAAAATATAATTAATACTGAAAATTATGGTAGGGATGTTCATCTTAAATAATGATAATGCACATTGCAATCAAGATTTTCTTTTTTTTTTTTTCTCTCAACAACAAAATGTTGTTTCACTGCATCTTTGGGGGAAAAAAAGGTATTTTCCTATGATTCTTAATTAATTTGCTTTGAAAAACCTTTTTTAAAAAAGCATTCTAGCTGTTTGCAGTAATTATACACAGAAAATGCATGCGAAGGTCATTCTCCAACATCTGGAGATGGAAACAGAGATTCTTGTTAATTAGGATAACTTATAGATGAAACAAAATCTACTTTGTAAGCAGGTATTTGATGGTAGTGTGGGATCAGGGGAGGGGTAGAGAGGAGAAACAGGCAGGGTGTAAAAGCATGAGAGAATAGAGGGTAAAGAGATTCTTAATCTGAATGGCTTACAGAAAAAGGCAATCTTCAATACCACGGTTTTGGACAGAGTGGGAGATACTTTTTGAAAATGCTATCCTCCCAATGACCCTTTCCTCCAAGAGAAATGGGCTATGTCTGTGATAATAATGCAAATCTGGGAGATTTTGGGTCTGTTGCAGACTTCACATGCTGATGTATGGGGCATCAGTCAATCCTTTTGCAGAAGCTTCAAGGTAACATGAATCCACTAGTCCTTCTTCCTCAGTCAGTGACTTTGCTCAGAGGGCCCGAGGCAAGACACTAACAGAGGTGTTTGTCACTCCTGGGGTGCACTCTGCCTCCAGCCCAGCAGCTGTTGTTTTGTGATAGATCAGTGAAGCAAAACATTATGCAGTGATGAAAAATAGATCTTGAGTCACCGGTCTCATTCTTACCCCTTTGTTCTGCATTAGCAACCAACCTCTGGGATTCATTTAGCTGTAATCATTTGTTACTGAGGGGCAACTGTCTTTCAGACAATGATGATGGAGTCACTTTGAAACAACTGCAAATGAGGAGAAATCATTTTCCAATATACCCTCCTAGGATTGCTTTTCATAAACCGGTGCTTATTCAGAGAGGCTGCCCAGAATGTAGATTATATTCATCAATAACAAATGAGAAATTTTGACTTCTTTGCTTTTTTTTTTTAATTCTCTCTCCCCAGGAAGTTAATTGGGTTATCTTCTAGATTTTCTAATAAGATTTAATTCAGGAGATAAGGGATCTGGAATAAGACACAAATGCTTTAAGTTTCAAGGGGTTCTCTGTTAGTGAAGTCCTAATATATTTTATGACATCTCATTTTATTTTGCTTTACTATATTTACATTAGGGGGAAAAGCTTATGCAATCTACTGAAAATGCAAGGTTGGTTTTTTTTTTAAGATTTTATTTGTTTATCTGCGAGAGAGAGACAGAGATAGGGAGAAAGAACACTAGCGAGGAGGAGAGGGAGAAGCAGTTTCTCCGCTGAGCAGGGAGCCCGACATGGGGCTCGATCCCAGGACCCCGGAATTATGACCTGAGCAGAAGGCAGATGCTTAACCGACTGAGCCACCCAGGTGCCCCAAAATACAAGTTTTGACTACAGTGTTCTATTTCCCTCAGTAAGTTATTTGCAAATTTAATAGGAATATTTCCTCTATGCTCATGCAACTCCCTAAAAAGTCTGCGACTTTGGCACAGTCTTTTAGATCTCAATATAAGTAATTTCCAAGTCAGCCTTGGAATGATGATCAACATTTTGTGATTTCTTTCACATAATTTAATCCATTACATTTATTGGCAATGCCAATGACAAACATCAAACCTTTAATAAAAATGAAGATTAATATTTGGGTAGGTAACCTCAAATCAACATATGTCTGAAGCATTTCTGTTGCCTGCATTGAACATTGATTTCTTTGTCCTGAAAAATAATCTTGCACAGTGGAGAACACTTAACCTGAATCATATTCCTTTCCACATGAGTAGGGGAAAAGTTCTTTGTAACAGGCATCAGGGAACAGGGTCTCTTTGGATCTCAGCGATGTCTTTGCCTAACGATACAAGCCCAGGTTATAAGGATACTTTATATCTCACATAAGTGATCCATTTTTCTCCCAAAACATCTACTGAGTTAGTTAGAGCAGACATTATTTTGTTCTAGCTTGCTCTATTGTGTTGAAATATAAATACACATGCATATATGTGCTTATATATTAAATATAAATAATATATATATTTTCTTACCAGTTTTAAGTGTACAGTTGGATGCGTTTTGACAAGTGTAGACAGTGGTGTAACCACCACAGCAAGCATGATATGACACCATTTCCATCACCCCCAAGTGTCTCATCCTACCCCATTTGCAAGATATCTCATCCTCCCCCCAGTTCCCTGGGCCCTGACAAAGAGTGATCTCCTTTATATCACTATAGTTTCACTCTCTTTAGAATTTCATATAAATGGAATCAGGTGGTATATAGTATTTGTGTCTGGCTTCCTCCACTTAGTATAAATACCTTTGCCATTCATCCATGTAGTTGCACATCTCAGTAGTTACTTTGTTTTGTTGCTGAGCAATATTCTTTTATGTAGATATACCACCGTGTTTTTATCCATTCACCAGTTGAATACAAGTATTCATAGGTTTTTATGTCTTTTGGGTAACTACCTAGGCATGGCACTGCTAGGTCATATGATAAGTATTTTTAATTTTATAATGAACAACCAAACCATATTCCAGAGTTGCTACACTGTTTTTTATTCCTGCTAGTGATTGTATGAGAGGCTCAGTTGTTTGGTTTTGCCAAAACTTGATATTGTAACTCTTTAATTTTAGACCTTCTAACTGATATATATTATTGCCTCACTGTAATTTTTTTTTGGCATTTCACACATGACTAATGATGCTTTTCCATTTTTAATGGGTTTATTTGCCCTTTAATATATACGTTCATAAAATATTTTTACAAATCTTTTGCTCCTTCTTTTAAAAATCAAATGTTAGGGGCACCTGGGTGGCTCAGTCAGTTAAGCATCGGAGTCTTGATTTCGGCTCAGTTCATGATCTCAGGGTCATGATCTTAGGGTGTTGAGATTGAGCCCTGAGTTGGGCTCTGTGCAAGGCATGGAGCCTGCTTAAGATTCTCTCTCCCTCTTCCTCTGCCCCCCGCCCCGGCTCACATGCACACACTCCGTATCTTTCTCTCTCTCTCAATAAATAAATATGCAAATAAATATCAGATGTTATATTGTTATTGAGTTGTAAGAATTTTTGTGTATTCTAAATAAAAGTTCTTTATCAGATATATGTCCTGCACTTATTCAAGCAACTGTAAATAGAATTATTTTATTTTAATTTCCATTTGTTCACTAGTAGTAATAATAAAGTAGATTTAATAAATTTTGTATCTTTTTAAAGATTTTATTTATTTATTTGAGAGAGAGGGAGCATAAGTGGGGCAGGGAGGGGCAGAGGGAGAGGGAGAAGCAGGCTTCCCACTGAGCAGGGAGCCCGATGCAGGGCTTGATCCCAGGACCCTGGGATCATGACCTGAGCCGAAGGCAGGTGCTTAACCGACTGTGCCACCCAGGTGCCCCAAAGAAAAGTGCTTTGACAAAATATGAGTAAACCAAATCCAGCAATATACAAAAAAGATAAATCATGAACAAGTCAGTTTACCCTAAGAAGAACAAATTAATATTCAAAATCAATGTAATTCTCAACATTCACATGCTAAAAAATATGATTATCTCAATTAATGCAAAAAAAAAAAAAACCTGACATAATTAACCAAAGGAATAAAAGATAAAATTCTTCAACTTGATTAAGGGTAATTATGAAAAATCAGCCACTAACATTTTAATGGTGGAAGATTTCATTCGTTCCTCCTATAATCAAAAAACACAGTGGGTACCTCTTCTTATCTCTTCCATTCAACATTGTGCTAAACACCCTAGCAAGCATAAGAAAAAGAAATAAAAATCATAAATATTTGAAATCAAGTGCAAAAGCCGTCTTTACTCACAAATGACATGTTTTATGTAGAAAATGTTTATGTAGAAAATGCTATGGAATCCAAAATCTGTACTAGAGTGAGTGAGTGAATTCAGTAAGGCTACGTAAAGTTTTTTTTTAAAATACAAAGAGTTGGGGTGCCTGGGTGGCTCAGTCAATTAAGTATCTGTCTTTGGCTTAGGTCCTGATCCCGGGGTCCTGGAATCTGGCCTCGCCATGGGCTCCCTGCTACGGGGAGCACCTGGGTGGTTCAGTCAGTTAAGCATCAGAGTCTTGATTTCAGCTCAGGTCATGATCTCAGGGTCATGGTCTCGGGGTCTTGAGATTGAGCCCCACATTGGGTTCTGTGCAGGGTGTGGAGCCTACTTAAGATTCTCTCTCCCTCTCCTCCTGCTCCATCCCCCCGGCTCACGCACTCTCTCGCTCTCTCTCTCTCATTAAATAAATAAATAAATAAATAAATAAATAAATAAATAAATACCAGATGTTATATTGTTATTGAGTTGTAAGAGTTTTTATGTATTCTAAATACAAGTTCTTTATGACCCTGAGATCATGACCTGAGCCGAAATCAAGAGTCTGCTGCTTAACAGACTGAGCCACCCAGGTGCCCCTAACATCTGATTTTTAAAAGAATGAGCAAAAGATTTGAAAAAACATTTCATGAAAGTATATGTTAAATGGCAAATAAATCCATTAAACACAGAAAAGTATCATTAGTCATGTGTGAAATGCCAAAAAAAAAAAAATTACAGCGAGGCAGTAATATATATCCATTAGAAGGTCTAAAATTAAATAAATAGAATCTTTAAAAATAAAGAATTTTTCTTTTGTATTCACAAGGGATATTGATCTCAAATTTTCCTGAAATGATTTTGCCTAATCTTAGTATCTTATTACATCAGATGATGTAATAAAAGTGTTGAGCAATGTATCATCCACTATTCCTTATATATGGCGTAGAATTTGCCAATGGAGCCATCTGGGTCACAATTTTAATCTCTGGGAAAGTTGTGGGTAGAGATTTAATTTATTACAGATACAGGGCTATTTAGATTATTTCTTCTTCTTCTTCTTTTAAGATTTTATTTATTTATTTGACAGAGAGAGAGAGCACAAGCAGGGGGGGAGCGACAGAGGGAGAGGGAGAAGCAGACTCCCCACTGAGCAGAGAGCCCGACATGGGGCTCATCCCAGGACCCTGGGATCATGACCCGAGCCGAAGGCAGACGCTTAACCAACTGAGCCACCCAGACGCTCCTGGATTATTTCTTCTTTTTCAGGTTTAGTAGTTTGTGTCTTTTAAGAAATTTTCCGTTTCATCTAAATCTTCACACTGTACCTGTGGTTTGGCCTATAAATTCTCCCCCAGCATTAAGCTGGGACAATGGTAGGGCTTGCCTCTTTGTTTCCCGTCCCCAAGGGTTATTGTCTATGGTCCCCATTATATACTGTCTAAATATATTTGTTTCATATATTGCAATAACTAGGTTTCTAGCTTCTGTAATTTGGTGCTTTAACACCTGCCTTACATGCACACATTGGGTATGCCTGGCTGTGGACAACTTAATAGTATACGTTGGCCACCTTGCCTTGACCTCTGCCTGCCTCGCTACCTTTTGCCTGAGAGAAGTCCTCCTCCCAGGGGCTCATTTTCCAAATAGAAACCAACCAATGCCGAGGTCCCATTCCAACCACCATCCACGACCGTCTCTTACTCTCTGTCCAAACAACCCAGACCCACTTAGCAGACAAGGAGGAACAACTCTTGGGCCCCGGAGCCCACAAAAATTATCCAAACCTGCAAATCCTAAGCCTGCTTCCTCCACTTCACCTGTTTCTTTCTGAAGAAACCACCATGAAGGCTTTTGCCCGCAGTTCCTCCTTTCTGGCTGCCACCTGACTGATCCAGGTGTACCCCTGTCTCCTCAAGCCTCCCAAACCACGTGGCATGACCCCTCTTCTTGGGAACTGAGTAACAAACTATCTGTTCAGTGATGCATATATACTGATCTCTTGGTCTTGCTGTTCCTTAAAATTTTCCATTAACTCATTATATTTCAAAACATATATTTTTTTGCATTTTCTAGCTTTTAAGGTGGGAGGGTAAAACCAGTTACTCCATCATGGCTGGAAGAGAGAAAAGGCGCTACTTTGCCACCATTTTCGGGTTAGAGAAAATGCTGTTCAGGGTATTTGTCAGCTACCAAAGCCTCACAATGAACTCAGAGAACTCAATATATTTGTTCAGTGTTCTTACTAAAAAATATTTATCTACCATAGGTTAGGTTGTATTACTATATTAGTTTCCTGAGGATGCTGTAGCAAATTACCATAAAGTTGTGGCTTAAACAGCACACATTTATTCTCTAATGGTTCTGGAGGACAGGAGTCTGAAAATAGTATCACTGGGCCAAAGTCAAGGTGTGGGCAGGGACACACTCCCAGTGGAGGCTCCAAGGACAATCCCTTCTTTGCCTCTTCCAGGTTTGGTGGCTGCCGGACATTCCTGGGCTTCTGGTTGAATCATCCCAATATTCAAGGTTAGCATTTTCAATTCGCTCTACTCTGTCTGCTTATAACCTTTTCCTCTGTGTGTACAATCAATGTCTCTCTGTCTCTTTCTTATAAGGAGACTTCTGATTGCAGTTAGAGCTCCTTCTGCTCACCCAGGATAATATCATCCCAAATTCCTTAACTTAATCACATCTAAAAAGACCTAATTTTGTCCTGTAAGGGTAGCATTCACAGGTTCGAGGGATTAGGGCATGGGATTCTTCTGGAGGACTCATTTTTCAGCCTAGCACAATTGCTTTGTTTTTATGTTTTGTTTCCTTTTAGCAACGTTTCATCTTGCCCACTGTCACTATCAAGTACAGAATAAAACTTATTTTCCCCCTGAACAGGCATGCTGCTCAGTAGATAAATCTCTGGAGTTTTGAAAAGAGCAAGGTAACAGCTGAAAATATTAACAGTTCCCCAATAGATTAGAATAAAACAAAATTCAAATCTCTTCAGCTTCCATTTCTCAGTTTTCTGAGTTTCAAGCTTTCTGCTTCCTGTCTGTGGCTACGTTATATGGGGGAGGGTCAAGGGGACAAAGTAAGTTGTTCAGTTTAGTAACAATGACAATAAAACTTAGAGTTTCTTCTCAAATGTGGAAGACTACATGAAAGAGAAAAATCCTTGAGTAACAGGACTATATGCGAAAATGTTTGCTAATTTCATAAGTTTTCAGTAATATGAGAACCTAGTACAAAGTAAGCCCTTAATAAATACATGCTTTGAGAAAAGGAACGCATGAGCAAATGTGTTGTTATGGAACCTGGACTGGATTGCCCGACGGAAGAACCAAGCAGCACTCGGAGATCTTGGAGGATAGGAGCTTTATTTAACGCTGGCGGGCTCAGAGGAGAGTGGTCTCCAAAGGTCTGAGCCCCGAGCACAAACAAAGCGGGCAATTCATACGCTTCTACTTCCGCATACTTGGCACTTTTGGCGTGTGTGTGAAACAGGGCAGGGAGAAGAACCCGGATTGGTGAGCAGGGGAAGCAGAGCAGGGAGAAGAACCCGGAAGAGCCCCGGGGCAAGGTTTGGGACTCTCTCGCTGGCTTGGTTGGCCATCTTAGGACACAGATTTTCCTTATCATTCCCCCCTTTGATGCCCCTTTAAATGCCTAGTTTAGAGGGCATCATTCTGTTTGACTCTGAGGGTTGACTGCAAGGCTTGGGGTGAACACGGACTTAATCATAAACTTAACAGCACACCAGGTAGCAGAAGACCAGGACTGAGTGGGGCCAGGAAAACCATGGTGAAATGTGCTCAGGAGTAGACAGCAGAGGGTCAGTAAAAGTGGGATCTATATGACCTTAGATAGAATCCTCTGGGGGAAAGTCCAGTCAGGAGGGGCAACAGTGTAGAGTTCAACTCCCAAGATGAGGGAAATCACACGGATGAGAGCTAGGGACCACAGTGAGCAGGTGTCCATCACCATCTCATCGAAGGTGAAGCCGGATTGGATTCATGAAGTCTGGCTGGACTCTCCACTGGTGTGGCTTCTTGTCCGAATGATAAGCTTTCTTCTTCCAATTTTTGACCCAAACTGAGTCCCCTATCTGGAAGGTGTGTACCTGAGACCCTAAGGAGATTGGGGCTCTCTCAATGGGGTACTTTTATAATTTATTTAGGGTGGCCCCCACGCTAAAGCTGCTCCTTTATCCCTTTATCTCCAACCTGATGCAAGTTTCCTGGAAGGTTTCCCAAGCACAGGGGAGGCCGTCCATATATTAATTTGAATGGGGAGAAACCTGATGTCCCGGGCATGCAGCGAAGACCTGGGAGAGCTAGGGGTAGCAGATCTGGCCATGGAAGGTTAGTCTCCTGACAAAACTTTGCTAAGGTTCCCTTGAGGGTGCGATTCATTAGCTATACTTTCCCTGAACTTTGGGGCTGGTAAGCGGTGTGGAGTCTCCAGGTAATTTTGAGAGATTTGGTCAAGACCTTTTCAATGTCTGCCACAAATGTGGGTCCATTGTCACTATGGATTGTTAATGGCAGGCCGAACCGGGGCATGATCTCCTGCAAGAGGACTTTAGCTACTTCCCGGCTTTGCTCCGTCCTGGTCGGGAAGGCTTCAACCCACGCAGAGTATGTGCCTACTACTACTAGGAGATATTTGAACCCCCTGCTTGGCTGCACATCTGTGAAGTCTACCTCTAGATCTTCGAAGGGGGTTGCTCCCATCCTCTGGACACCTGGCGGGGACTGTGATGCAGACCGAGCATTATTTTTAGCACATGTTATGCACCATTCACTCGGTGCTTGGCATAGTGCTGGCACCTGACTGACGTAGTAGTGCTTCTTGAGAAGGGCCTCTAATGCAGTTTTTCCCAGATGAGTGAGTTGGTGGTGTTCCTTGACTAGATGCCCTCCAGTTGCTGTTGGAACAAAGATGCGCGCATCTGGCATCATCCACCACCCCGTTTCAGTCAGGGTGGCCCCTCAGCCATGGCCCATTCCTTTTCCTTTATAGTGTAACTGGGTGGAGGGACTTCTTCCAGGGGGGTTAGGGCCATGGTAAGGGAAGGGGCTCTGTCTATGTCCTCACGGGCTGTGGTCTTGGCTGCCTTATCTGACAGACAATTTTTATCTGCCAGACGATTTCCCCACGCTATGAGGTCATCTCCTTTCTGGTGTCCCTTACAGTGCAGCATTGCTACTTCCTTTGGAAGCCAGACGCTTTGAGGAGTCTCAGTATCTCCTCCCTGTTCTTGATAGTTTTTCCTGTGGCGGTTAGGCCCATCTACAAGGCCCCTTTCCTTATAGATGGCTCCATGTATATGTACAGTAGGGAAGACTTACCAAGAGTCAGTATAGAGGTTGACTCACTTGCCTTCACCAAGGGTGAGGGCTCAGACTAAAGCATACAATTCAGCTCGTTGAGCTGCCCATCCAGCTGGTAATGCCTTAGCTTCTAGGACTTCAGTGGTTGTGGTTACTGCATAACCCACTTTCCGGGCACCCTCTTGTAAGTACCTGCTGCCATCACTGAACAGCATGAGTTCTGGATTCTTTATGGCTTGATCCCGCAGATCTGGACAGCTCACGTAGACTTCATCAGTCACCTGGGAGCAGTCATGGTCTGGTTCCCCCTCTTCTGTGGGGAGGAAGTTGCTGGATTTAATGTCCTTACTGTTTTGAGGGTGACCCACGGGTTTTCGCAGAGGAGCCCTTGGTATTGTGCTAGCCAAGAGTTGGAAAGGAATTGGTGTCCCTGTGTGTTCATGAGGGACACAACTGCATGAGGAAACTTGACATTAAGTTCTTGCCCCAGGGTAAGTTTGTCCGCCTCCTTGATGAGTAGGACTGTGGCTGCCAGCACCCTGAGGCATGGTGGCCATGCCGCTACCACGGGGTCTAGCTTCTTTGACAGGTAAGCAACTGGCCATTGCCAGGGTCCAACAGTCTGGGTGAGTACCCTGAGCACTATTTTTTTCCTTTCCATGCACAAAGAGATTGAAGGGTTTTTCTACATCTGGTAGGCCAAGGGCTGGAGCCCGCCCCAGGGCAGTCTTTATCTCTGTGAAAGTGGCTTCTGCTTCCTCATTCCAGGCAGGGGGTTCTCAGTCTGGTCCCCCAGGAGATCATAAAGGGATCTTGTTATTGCCGAGAACCCAGGGATCCAGTTGCGGCAGAATCCTGCAGCCCCCAGGAATTCTCATAGGCCCATTTTTGTCTGGGGCTGTGGCAGGGAGATGATGACCCTTTTCCTCTCCAGCCCTACTTCTCTTTTCCCTTGGGTAAGGAGAAAACCAAGGTATCAGACCTGTCGTTGGCAGATCTGTGCCTTCTTCCATGAGGCTCGGTATCCCGAGTCTGACAGGAGCTGTAGGAGGGCCTTGGTGCCTTTTGTGTTGTCTTCTTGTGTGTCACTGGTGAGGAGGTCATCCACATACTGGAGGAGGGTGCATCGTGTGGCCTCTCTTGGGAAGCTGGCAAGGTCCACAGCGAGCACTTCCCCAAAGAGGGTTGGTGAATTTTTAAACCCCTGCAAGAGGCACGTCCAAGTCAGTTGCATCTGGCACCCTATAGCAGGTGCAGTCCATTCAAAGGCAAACAGTGGCAAGCAGAGGCAGAAGAAGCCATCCTTCAAATCTAGGCAAGTGAACCATCTGGCTGACCCTGGGATTTGGCCAAGGAGGGTGTATGGATTCAGGACCACTAGGTGCAGAGAGATGGTCACCTTGTTGATGACCCGCAGGTCTTGAACTAGTTGGCATACCCCTCCTGGCTTCTTGACTGGCAGGAGTGGGGTATTCCAGGCTAACTGGCACTCGGCTAGAATACCTGCTTCTTTGAGTTTGGTCAGATATTCTTGGATGCTGATCTTAGCTTCTTGTGGAAGGGGGTATTGCCTTTGCCTCTGAGGTTGGGCTCCTGGGATCAATTCAACAATGATAGGGGCCTGATTCCAGGCTAGTCCAGGTGGGTTGTTTTCAGCCCATACTAAAGGGAAGGTGAGTCTGAACTCTGGCGGGCTGCTCGGTTGGGTCTGGGCACAGAATAGCCTCCATTCTTCTTCCCTTGGCATGGTAATTGCTAGTATTAGAGACCCCGTCTCCTCTTGCCTTGGGTTCAATCAGAGGATAGTGTATCCAGTGGGCTCAAAGGTTATTTGAACCCTAAGCTTGGAGAGTATGTCTCAGCCCAGGAGAGAGATGGGGCAATCGGGCAGATAAAGGAATTCATGTTGGACCTTGTGACCCCCAAGTTCACATTGGCGAGCCTGGCAAAAGGGCTGTTGTATCGCCCATGTCCCGGTGGCCCTAAGGATGGTCATAGTCCTTTTGCAAAAGGGGCCACTGGGGAGGTGACAGCAGAGTGCTCGACCCCAGTATCAAACATAAAAGTCACTGGTTGGCCCCCCACCTTCATTGTGCGGTTCATGGGGGCCAAGGAGGAAAGAGGCTGGTCCCCTCAGTCTGAGTCCATTCCCACAAGGCCTATGAGGTCCTCCTCTTGGGGTTCTTCCTTGTAGCAGCTGGGCTTTTGAGCCTTTCGCCGATTGGGACATTCGTTTTTCCAATGCCCTTTCTCTTTACAGTAGGCACATTGATCCCTTGCCAAGGGGGTTCTAGGCTTCCCCCCTTTCAGTGGTTGGGGTCTCCCCCTCTTTGTGTTGTCCTTTTCTTTCAGGGCAGCAGTGAGGAGGCTTTCTTTTTCATCTTTTTGTCAGCTTCCCATTCGGCTGCAACCTCTCTGTTCATGTAGACCTTATTGGCAATCTCTATTAGTTGGGTGACGTTCATCCCAGCAAAACCCTCTAGTTTCTGAAGTTTTTTTTTTTTTGATGTCTGGGGCAGCCTCAGCCACGAAGGAGGTGTTTACCATCTGTTGGCTTTCCTGTGCCTTGGGGTCAAATGGAGTGTATATCCTGTAGGCTTTACATGGTCTTTTGTAGTAGTCCCTGGGGGACTCCCCTGGTTGTTGAGTGACTGAGGATACCTTAGTCATGTTCATGGGTTTCTTAGCTCCTGCCCCAGTTCCCTGGAGGAGGGCCTCCTGGTACCAGCAGATGTGGGCCTGTCCCTCAGTTGTGGTGAAGTCCGATGTTGGGCACTCTTCAGGTGCGGCCATATTAGCCCAGGCAGCAGAGTCGATGACTCCCACTGGTGCGTGCTCTTCCAGGTACTGCCATGCATCTTTCATTATTGTCCTCCTTTCCTCTGTGTTAAACAGGGTGCGGTGTAACTGTTGGCAGTCTTCCCAGGTTGGCCGATGAGTCTGGAAGAGGAATTCTATGAAGTCTACCATAGCCAGTGGTTTCTCAGAGTAGGATGGGGTGTTATGTTTCAAGTTGAGGAGGTCAGTGGTGGAGAAAAGCTGATAATACATCATGGAATGGCCAGGTTGGAACGGCCGGGTTGAGCTGTCCTGTCCTCATTATGCCTCTCGGGTTCCCACATCTCTTGTACCGGCATTTGGAGGGTGCTTGCGCCTGGCCTGGGGCACAGCCTGGCTGCTGGTCCTGGAGAAAGTGGATCTTTTGGGCTTGGGGGCACCGGTGGATCCTCTGGGCCTGGGGTACCGGTGGATCCTCTGGGCCTGGGGGCGCCAGTGAAACCAATGGCGACAGAGTGTCTGGAGGTGAAGGGCCAGGTGTAGGTGGTCTTGGGGGTATATATGGTGGGGGCAGGATCGGTTCATCCTCGGGATCTCTGGCTAGGATTTGTGGAGACTGGGGCTTTTGCTGATTTTCTTTAGGTCACTTGGATGAGGCGATTAAGACCCTGGCCTGTCCCTGCCTGTTGTAAGCGAATTGCACCCAGGGGGGAAGGGTCTGAGCAATTCCTAGCCAGGAGTCAATGTATGGAAACTGGTCAGGGTGTCCTGGTTCTCCTGTTATGACTCTCCATACTTGACGAATCGTTGGGACATCCAATGTCCCTTCTGAAGGCCACCCAACATCAAAGGTGGGCCATTCCAATTCACATAGGGTTCTCAACTTGCCGGGGTGCATCCTGACTTCATAGTCTCCTGAAAACCCCTTCTTGAAATTTTTGGTCATGGTCTCTAGAACTGTAGGTTTACTCTGCCGTGACCCCATGGTGATGTCCCTGTGTGCGGTGGCGCAGAGACAGAAAAGGGGGGGGTGCCTCCTGAGGTGAGGAGACCAATCAGATGCCCATTTGGCCGTGTCCCAAAGGAGCTTGGGTGAGGCTTAGCCATAGCGGTCTCAGCGTTGTGACTTACAATCAGAAATTATTCTGATGCCGCCATAGACTGTATGCTGTTCACCACGGAATCGCAGACAGGCCCACTCAGACTCCATAGGCTTCTGTGGACCTTAAGGGTGCCCACCCATGGAGTCACAGAATCAGTCCGCTTGAGCAAGCCAGGTCGGATTGCACATTCACTCACGCATTCACACTCCAGAAGTTATTACATTCCCTCCCTGGGAATCCCTACCTGTGAGACCTCAAAGAGGTCTCTGGGAGGTGATCAGGCTCCCCTTCCACCCCAATGGGGCTAGGCCTGTCTGGGTCCTGAGGCCCCAGGCCTTACCAGAATCTGACATCGGGACCAGGTCCTCATCTGCCAAGTCTCCTTGAGTCTGGCGGGAACAGCGGGGGGGGGGGGCTGACCCGCGTCAACCAGGGCAGGAGACTGCCAAAAATTAGGCAGGACACACTTTCTCCATTACAATCCCTCATTCCGTCACCACCCCGCTGTTGCCCCCAAAGCGGTGGCAACAATGGGCCAGCGCAGTTGGGTTTCCTGGTCAGGGAACCAAATGTTACAGAACCTGGACTGGATCGCCCCATGGAAGAACCAAGCAGCACTCAGAGATCTTGGAGGATAGGAGGTTTATTTAACGCTGGCAGGCTCAAGAGGAGAGTGGTCTCCAAAGGTCTGAGCCCCGAGCACAAACAAAGGGGGCAATTTATACACTTCTGCTTCTGCACTCTTGGCACTTTTGGCGTGTATGCGAAGCGGGGCAGGGAGAAGAACCTGGATTGGTGCACGCAGGAAGCAGAGCAGGGAGAAGAACCTGGAAGAGCCCGGGAGAAAGGACTGGGACTCTCTTGCTGGCTCAGTCGGCCATCTTAGGACACAGATTTTCCTTATCAGTGTAAATGACCAAAGCAAGATATTCCTATAAAGAATATGTCCTATGTGTCTATCATTCACAGGCACATGTGGGTAATTACATAATAAATATTTCCCTAATACTGTGATTCTAGAATGTGATTACAAAATTTTTCTGGTAAACTCATGATTTACTTGCAAAATTTTCAAAGTATTTGCAAATAGACTTGTGATTTACTTTAAAAAAAAAAGTGAACATTCTTGAAGAGAATGCAAATGGTTTCCAATTAGCATTTGGTTTTCTTTCAGCAATATTATACCTATATACAAAAGTGTATAGAACTGAAAATGAATTTAATCATTCTCCCCAAATTACTAACATTGGCATATAACTAATTGTGTATTTTGACATTCACACATTCTAGGAACCAGAAAAGATGAACCCAAATACGACATAACTAGTCAATTAATGCTCAGAATTACAATGTGATGGCAACATCTTCCTTGACTTAGTATGGTTTGGAGATAGGACTTTGTGGTGGGCTCTAGGTTCTGACCAGTAGGCCCCACACAGCCACTTGTTGGACATGTGACTTTGACCTCATTGCTTAACTTTTTTTTTTGTAATCAGTCTATATCATGGTGAAAGTCCAAGGCTTACATACCTCAGGATTGTTTCTAAAACAAGGGAAGAATAATGCATTATTTGTTTTTGAAGAACTAAGCATTGATATTTCTATATCTTGGGAATATTGCACAGTACCTGAAAAAAATAGGAGGAATGCAATATATGTTATAGAGGGATATTCCTAAATAATTATACAAATATAAGTTGTGATTCTCACCTATTCCAAAGCAGGTTAGGGAAAAAAAAAATCACATCTCTCTGAATTTCTCCCACCTTCTGCAGATATGGCAGCAAGTCTTCAAAACCAAAAACAAAAACAAGGGGCGCCTGGGTGGCTCAGTCGTTAAGCGTCTGCCTTCGGCTCAGGCCATGATCCCAGGGTCCTGGGATCGAGCCCTGCATCGGGCTCCCTGCTCAGCAGGAAGCTGGCTTCTCCCTCTCCCACTTCCCCTGTTTGTGTTCCCTCTCTCGCTGTGTGTGTCTCTGTCAAATAAATAAATAAAATCTTTAAAACAAAACAAAACACTAATAGAGCCAATGGATTCCCTAGTGTGGGAATAGTGATAATAGGAGAGGAGAGCAAAATGCAGGAAACAACAACGAGAACATGGATGAACAAAATGCAGGCCTTCAATGAAAAAGACAGGAGTTCATACTGTAAATGGCATCAAAAGCCAGAAATCAGATGAAAGCTACCTGAGACAGAAGCAGGTTAAAACAATTAAGGATGGACATTGAAAACGTAAAGAATTTAGAGGTTGGTTATGGCTAATCTGGAAGGGCTGTGTGGCGCTCTGCTGGGCTGGACTGAAAAAAAAAAATGGCAGCAAAATGGCTGATAGTATAGACTAACAACAACTATGAAAATCTATTTAGCCAAATTAGTCTTTGAAAGATTAGAGTGGTTAGGGTTTTAAAGAGAAGTGAAATATGATATTCCTGTCAAAGTTCAAGTAGCCAAGGATAAAATGCTTGACAGGGCAATATTATAGTAGAAAGTAATGGTTCTCTTAAGAGAAATTTCTCCCCTCCCCCCCAATACAATCTCCTTTACAACTTGAAATAGATAACCCCTTGTAGAGACATTTTGAGTGGCAGGTTTTGTGGTGCTATTGTAGATGGAGCGGGGGGAAAAGAAGAAAAAAAAGCCTGCCAATTCATGTAATGTTTAGTTAGCACATAATGGCCTTGCAGGTGAGCAAAGAGTAGGAGATCAATAAGATACCCTGTCATTGCAAAAAACTAGGATAGAGGGTAAATTTGTTTTCTTCACCACATGGATTTCAAGTTCATTTCTCTGTATGATGTGTTAAAAAAAAAATCCTGGTGCAGTAACTTGCATTGTATGTACATCCTGAAGGGGAGAAACTTAGCAAGAAAATGAATAGTTTCCAAATTTAACAAATGACTGGTTGTGAATGGGCTGTATTTCTAAAGATGAAAATGTCAGAAATGTTAATACCCAATTACTGAAATAGCAGACCATATTTCATAATTAAAAAAAAAGCTACCTCATTCCAGGAAGCATCAAAAACTCATAGAAATGTATATGTGGATGTATACTTATGTACATATATGTATATGGATACATGCGTGTATGGATAAACATTTTATTTAGTTTCTTGTGGTTAGATGACCTCAGCTATGTTGAAACTTGTTTATTTTTTCTTCTAGATTATTCAGTGAAGGAGAAAAATAGTATCAGCATGCTAATTAATACACTTGGGAGAGGAGTTATTATAACATCCAAAAATTTGTATGGGGGTATTTATATTTTAATTCACTCAGTTGAAATCCATCAACATTTCAAAAGTCACTTGAAAAACTGCAGAGGTGACCAAGATACAATCATAAATTTCTGGACTTACTGTCTTGGTGGAGTACATATGGAAAGCCTTTTGTGTGAAACAAAACCCATGCTCTAGGATTTCATAGGTTCATCCAGAGTAGGGTCACTTGTAGAATGAGCAAAACAAAATGGTTTCTAATGTGAAGACAGAACTGAGTCTTCAAAAATTGGAAGGATTTTTTTCTGGTATGATTTCAATAATACCACTTATGTAGTGCTTAACCTTTAATAATTGTGAGGGAAAAACAGGCAAATTCAGATTGTGAGACATTCTACAGGAAAACTGGTGCCAGCTATTTAAAATTGTCAATGCCATGAGAGAAACAAACAAAAAATGATGGAGATGGGGTGATTTAACTTAAAGACAAATAAATAGAATATGTGATCCTTGATTGGATCCTGGATTGAGGGAGAAAAAAACATTTTTGGACAATTAAAGAAATTTGAACATGAATTGGATATTAAATAATATTATTAAATCAATGTTAATTTTGTCTGGTGTAGGCTTAGTTTTGATTCTCCCAAGCTGAGAGCCACAGATAACAATTGTGTGTGGGTAGTTTATTTTAAAGGTGACCCCAGGAGGAGAAATGGAGTGGACACAGTGAGAGAGGGAAATCGAGTCCTCATATAAATGGTACAGCTTTAATGTAGCTCTTTATTCTGTGTATCCAGGTAATTATTCCTCCAGGAATTCTCTGATGAGTGGTGTAGAATGTACTCCAGAAATGTATATGAAAGACAAAGGGCTAGGATATTTATCCACTGCTTCAAGAATTTTATTGGTTGAGAGTAGCTTACTGTGGGTATTTTGTCACCTGCATTTCCAAGTACAGAGGCTAAGGTACATTACGAAGGAGGAAAGCATCAAGATATGTGGCAAGGTGCATGAGACAGTGAGCTTTCAGTGCTATCAAGAACTATCTAACATAGTAGTGACTAAAATTAAAACTAGATTGACAGGTGTAATAATATTATTGTGGTAATATAAGATAATGCCCTTGTTTTTATGAAACAAATATTGAATTATTTAAGGGTAAAGTGTCAAAATGTCTATCACTCAATATCAAGTGGATCTTGGGTGTGCATGCACGTGTGGATGTGTGAGTGTGAGTGTGTGTGTGTAGAGAGGGGTGAGAGCAAAGAACCTTAAAGCCAATGTAATAAAGTCTTGGCACCATTCCATCAATGTGAATGTAAGTTTAGAATTTTTCAAAATTAAAAATTGGGGGAAAAAAGAAAGGATGGGATTTTAGATGAATTTGGAACAGGAAACTGTTCTTTGTTCGAGAAAGCCTAAGAATGAAAAGAGTGAAAGGGTGGGAACTCTCAAAGTAGAAAAACATAAAACTGGATGCACAGAGTGTTTGGAATTGTCAGTTTGAAGTTACAAGAGAATTTCAAATTCCTTTTTGTAATTGATGGTAAATACTTGGGGTTATAAAGAAGGACAGAAGGAATGTATGCATATGATCTAGGATACCTTCTCTCTTTCTCCGTCTCGCACTCTCTCTGTATGTGTGCTCGTGAAGGTCAGAGGTTTATTTGTAGTACTGAAACAAAGTGGATGCTACTGGCATATTAAAGAAGTGAAGAATTAAAGCCCTGAGCTTGGATAGTAATAGTAGTTTTGAAAAAATTGAGGTGAATGTTAATAAGAAGATAACATACATGGAGAATTGATGTCTTCTATCTAATTGGACTCCAAGATGGTAAAGGAAAAGCATCTATGGTAACTAAACTTAGCAATAGTTTAATCTTGCTGTTCTCTAGTCCTACTGCATAATTAGTGATCAAAACCGATAAAGAAAGAAATATGATGGGGCACCTGGGTGGCTCAGTCATTAAGCATCTGCCTTCGGCTCAGGTCATGATCCCAGGGTCCTGGGATCGAGCCCCACATCGGGCTCTCTGCTCAGCGGGAAGCCTGCTTCTCTCTCTCCCACTCCCCCTGCTTGTGTTCCCTCTTTCACTGTGTCTCTCTCTGTCAAATAAATAAAATCTTTTTTAAAAAATTCAAAAGAAAGAAATACGGTATACCTCAGATAATAAGGAAGAGTTTTACAGCTTCAAAAAACATGGAAAAGAAGGATGTTGGGGAGAGGGGAAAGTCAAGAAAGTCTTAAATTTTATATCATTTTTCAGGTGATGTCCATTCCTTTGAATTTATTTTAGGATTAGGGTTCTTATAAAGCCTTTGAAGCAGGAACTATGTATAAGAATAGGAAGATGCTATTTAAACAGTATTTTACATGGACCAAGAGCTTTGGTGGTAACCCACTCAGGAACTTATTGGATGGCTGGGCTAATGACATGGCAGACTCCAAAGGTATATAAGATGCAAACAGTTATTAATACTTGCATAGCAGAGAATACTGGATTGAAGAGGTGTCTCCACAAGGGGAGACTGAGGCAAAAAGTGAATCAAGCCAGGTACAGAAGCAAAAGTATTCATGTAGCTAGGGAGAAGGGAGGACAAGATGGGTTAGGTGGCATTTTGATTAGTTTATATGACTCCCAGTTGTGTAGGCAGCTTTGTGGTTGTTAACCCATGTCATACACACATCTAGCACGGAAAACCATCAGGGTTTCTCAAAGTAACACACTACAGGGTTAAGAAGCAGAGATAATCAGGAAGGGCTTGGGAGAAAGGCGAGTGGGGAGGATTTTGTGGGGCTTGAGGCTCTTGTGTCTGTGTTAACCCATATAAAATGGAGTCCATGCAAAACGAAAATGGTGTGTCTCAGACATCATAGCTAGATTGTTCCTCTCGTTACAAACAGGTGTGAGGTTTTCTTTATCATGGTAGCCAAATGTCAGTTAAGCAAATGTAGAAAAAAGTAAGGAAGATTAGCATGAAAACCCAAGGATCCAATAGGAAAAGAGAGAGTATTTAGCACTGAGGGAGATGCGAAATAGAACGATTCTTCACCATACCCCTTGTCATGTATAATAGACAGACTTCAAAAGAGTTTATGCCACCAAGCCCATTCTTTACTTTAGAAGGTTTCACGTAGTAGCCTGTCAGCTTCCCCCATGGAGTAGTGGTTAAGCAAGTAGGTTTTGGAGTCACATTTGTGTTTGAATCTTGGATTGTCCGCTTACTACTGTTGCAGTATTAAGTCATACAACCTCTATAAACCTGCATTTACTAATCTGTACAGTGGGAACAATAATGGTACCATAAGAGAGGGTAAACACAATTTTACGTATTTAAAAAAAAGCAAGCTGTGAGGCAGGCACAGTTGTTAAAAATATTTTACATGTCGTTGGGCATCTGCCTTCGGCTCAGGTCATGATCCCAGGGTCCTGGGATCGAGCCCCGGATCGGGCTTCCTGCTTGGTGGAAAGCTGGCTTCTCCCTCTCCCAGTCCCCCTGCTTGTGTTCCCTCTCTCGCTGTGTCTTTCTCTGTCAAATAAAAATCTTTAAAAAAATATTTTACATGTAAGATGCACAGATACTAAGAGTTAAGTTACTTTTCCAAAGTTACACACTTGCAGTTAGCAGAGCTGGGATGTGAAACTAGGTTTGCCTTATTTCAAATGTCACTTTTTAAATTAATATATGATACAATGTCCTTTTTTAAATAATGCCAATCAGTGGGGGATTGCTTAGGAAAAAGGACAATAAAATGAAGAAGAGTCAAGGATATCAAGGTAGGCAGTACTCGTGCAAAGACTACTCTGGGAATAGAGTGCCTTGGACAATGAGAGGCAAACATAATAGCCCCATTTCAAGGCAATATCTATGCAGAAGCAGCTAAACTGGGTTTTCTTAGCCAGATCTCATGAGAATAGAAACACATAACCCATCCTTCTCTACCCTTAATTTCTTATCCACCGAACCCTTTTCTGATCATAATTTGGCTTCTTAAAATAAGCTTGCCAGTCGGGAGTGGTATTGAGTTATCCAGGTAATTATATGTCACAGGATATACAAAACCATCAGGATTCAGTTCCACAATTCATCTGAGAGTTCTTGTAAGTGAGAGACACAGTCCATCCACTCTGAGACACTGCTAGGATGATGTTTTTGAGGCAGAAAGTCTTCAGAAGGCAGCAAAACCCACAAGTTCACTCCCATTTGGGATGCTTCTAGGCCACCACACGCTAACTGAATGCACTTTTCCTCATTTACTTTTGACAGAAGTTATCCCATTTTGCAGATGAATGAATTATGGCAAAAGGGGGTAAAGGAACTTGCACAGTGTCACAGGGCTATTCTGTGGGAAGAACTGTGTTTTGATCACTTCTATTTGGATCCCAAAGTCCACCTTATTTTTACTGTATCACAAGAGTAGTTCTACAAAAATACGAGTTGTCAAGGCAGGAAGGGCTAATACTGGGGTGGTCACATAATTGCATTCAGGAAGAAAGGCGGGTTAAAATAGGAGAATTTGTATACTGTAATGGTTCTCACCAGTATCTCACCAGTATCACCTGGAGAGCTTGTGAAAAGCCAGATTACTGTGCCCTGCCCCCTTGAATTCCTGACTCAGGGATGGGATGGGACCATAGAATTTCCATTTCCAACAAATTCCTACAGGGTGCTGATTCACCGATATAGCCAGAAGTATACCAGTTCTGCGAGTAAATCATTGCCTTCTGGGAGGTAAGTCCAGGGTCAGTTTCCACAGCTGACGAAGATTAAAAGCCGGACAGAAGAGGTGAAGGCAAGAGGTCAGAGGTCTGGTCGTGGAGTGGGGAGTGGGCCAGCTGGCTAGAGAAGTGAAGCTTCAGGACTTGTGTTATTAGTGTTTTTTCTCACTTTAACTAGAAATGACTTACAGTATTCCAAAAAAACGTATTTAAGTCAGTTAACAAATATGCAATACAGCCAGGTAGAAGAAATTTAAATCGAGTAAAAAAAAAAAAGTCAATGATAAACACAACAGCAGAAGCCGGGAGCAGGTGAATCAACTAGCTCTCATTGATGCCGCCCATGCGTGCCTGAGAGGGTCACCTGGAGTCACCAGCCCAGCAGGGGCAAGGACCTCTCTCCTGTTTTGCTAGTACTTGTGGGTCCACTGAAGACCCCCGTGGCGTCTCCTCCCGTGGTGCCTGGTGCCAAAGCAGCCGCTGGAATGTGAGTACTCGTGAGTTTCTCTGCACCTCCGTGGCAGCAGCAAATGGGAGCTCACACTGCGTGTGTTAGCCTCACTTTTGTAACTCCTGCAGAAAAGCCATCCCAGACTGTTCTGTTCTGTGACAGAAGCTATTATCTGTGCGTCTCTTTTTCGGTGCTTGTGGCAGTGAGGGTGCTCTGGGCCACCTCTCTTTCTTCAGTTTCTTGAGCTGCTGAAAAAATGAGAGAAAGTCCTGACTGCCCCTTGCAGAGTAGTTTAAAGAAAGGTTGTCTTCCAATTTATTTCCCTGGGTCTGACTTCCAGAAAGATTGTCAAACCTCTTGGTGCCCATTTTCAGTAGTTTATTCAGTGTGAGAAGTCACAGAGTATCCTAAATTCTGAGGAAATTGGTGCTACTACTCAGGGTATCAGGGAGTGTGGAGGGGCAGTGATCTTGAAAGTAATGTAAAATTCACAGTTTCCAAACTTTATAGAAATTATTGCTCACGTAACCTCCACACCGTTCACTTTTTCTTCTCCTCTGCTAAACATTGGAAATAGAAGAAAGGCCTGCAGAGGAATTCTCTCTGGCAGTAGGGATGAAGGACAAAACCTACCTCAATCAACACGTCACGTTGGTATCCCTGTTACGCCTGGCTTAGGAGCAGGTATTGGAAGAACGCGTTATGCCTGTTGGGCTCCTCAGGACTTTTAATGTTTATGATCTGATGTACTGGACTTCTCTGTGCTCAGAATGACCTTTCCCTCCTTGCTGTTAAGCTCTCTGCATATACCAAATGACAGCCTCTCTTGGGTGCAAACAAAAGATAGGTAAATAGGTATATTTGATTTTGCAATGATGCCATTTTACAGAAGGAGGATGTACAAAATTTCAGGCTATGAAAGACCATCCCTTGTTTTATGTCTTTGCGTAATATGTGCTACCTAAATTGTGTTCTGTCCAGTCTTCCTGAAGATATTTCACATATAGGAGTGAATATTAGAGTAACCACTTATTTCTCTCTAATTTTACCTTGTAAATCTGGAAAATAAAGTCACCCATCTAGGCATATTTTCAAGAACCATTAGTACTTGTAAAACTCTGTGGTATCTTTTTTTTAAGACTTTAAGAGAGAGAGAGCATGAGAGAGAAGGCACAAGCAGGGCGGAGGAGCAGAGTGAGAGGGAGAAGCAGTCTCCCTGCTCAATCACAGCACCCTGGGATCATGACCTGAGCTGAAGGCAGATGCTTAACCAGCTGAGTCCCCAAGGCACCCCTCTTTTTTTCAAAGATTTATTTATTTTAGAGAAAGAGGGAGCAAGTAAGCAAAAAGGAGAGGCAGGGGCAGAGGGAGAGAGAAACCTAAGCTGACTCTGCAATTAGTGAGGAGCTCCATCTCAGGACCCTGAGATCAGGGCCTGAGCTGAAACCAAGAGTTGGATGCTTAACTGACTGCGCCAGCCAGGTGCCCCTAAAACTCTGGTATCTTAAGAAAAAAGTAAATTACAACAGGATAGTAAAATATTTAAGATGCTCTAAACTGAGAACAAATGGTTATTTTTAATTTTGAGTTAGCATGATTATTAAAATAATAATTATTGAGTTCTGAGCTAAAGAACATCATTACAAAAAGTTACAACAAAATCAAAACCCACAGCAAAAAAAAAAAAATGGGTACAAATTAGTAATTGTTTTAGGATTTATGTTTAACCTATTTCTTCTAGAGAAGCTGCTCCAAGAACCTGCTATAAAACCTCAACGGATTTCTGTTTTCTTTGTGACAATGAGTTTGCTTTGCAGTCTTCTGAGCACTTTGGTTAGGATTCAGTGAGTTTCCAGAAAGCTGTTTTACTCCTATGTAGTAAGAATCTGTTATGTAACCTTTGCATATATTCCCCCTAAGGCTTACATTTCTTTGGTATGCCCATTTGAAATTAATGAGCTTCTGAGGAAAGAATGCACTCTTTTGTCATCATAAAGATTTCAGGTTCTAGTGACTTTTTTTGTCACTTGATGGAATGTTCCGTGTCTCAGTGAGTATGGCTCAGCAAGTGTTAAATGTGAAGTTTTCTGGAGAAGAGGTGTGATAAATACTCTTAGTGGTGTAGACTGGATTAGAATGTTGGCAAAGTGTGGTGCTTCTCAATGCTGAGAACATGAATTGATCACCTGATAATATCAAGCACAGTATTCTGAAAACTCTGGAAAACATCAGGACAAGAGAAATTTGGGTTTTACAATTTGGGGGGCAGGGAGGAAGAAAGAACCATTTGTTAAGAATCTAATATGCAACATATACTTGCTGCATGTACTTTCCATGTATCAGGTCACAATGATTGAAGGGCTTCGTTTGAATTTAGGGACCTGTTCCAAACTTCAAACTTTATGAATAAGGAGTCATTGAGGCTCTAAAGTTAATGTTATAGTCACACATCCAGCATCTCTTTAGCAGGTAATTATTAGTGTTTTTAAATAGTTTGTTCTTGGGGCGCCTGGGTGGCTCAGTTGGTTAAGTGACTGCCTTCGGCTCAGGTCATGATCCCAGGGTCCTGGGATCAAGCCCCACATCGGGCTCCCTGCTCGGCGGTAAGCCCGCTTCTCCCTCTCCCACTCCACCTGCTTGTGTTCCCTCTCTCGCTGTCTCTCTCTGTCAATTAAATAAATAAAATATTTAAAATAAATAAATAGTTCTTCCTCTTATTGAAGTATAGTAACTATTTCTGTGAATTGGTTGATTTATTGGTACTGGAACTTGGTGAGGTATCCAAGATCTATATTATATTGTGGGGTATTTTTTTGTTTTGTTTTGTTGTTTTGTCCCTCTCCTTTGTGAAGGAATTTATTTCAATTCTGACGCTCACTAACCATAATTAGTGCTGACCCCATAGGTTAGGGGCTACATGGCACAAGACTGTGCCCACTTCACACACTAGACTCAAGCAACCTACATGCTTGCCCAGCTTGGCTACACATTCAGAGGTTCCTGCAACGTTTCCCCTGGTTTGATAATTTGCTAGAAAAACTCACAGAACTCAGGACTAACTGCTATCGAGTTGATCTTTAAACAACATGGGAATCAGAGGTGCTGACCCCCCCCCATGTAGTCAAAAATCTATATGTAACTTTTGATTCCACAAAAACTTATCTATCAATAGCCTGTTTCCCTGAAGCCTCACCAGTAACCTAAGCAGTCGATTAATATGTGTGTTGTATGTTATATGTATTACATACTGTATTCTTAGAATAAAGTAAGCTAGAGAAAAGAAGATGTTATTAAGAAAATCATAAGGAAGAGAACATACATTTATAGTACTGTACTGTATTTATAAAAAAAAAAAAAATTGATGTGTAAGTGGACCCGTGCAGTTCAAACCCATGTTTTTATAGGGTCAGTGGTACCTACAATTGCCATTTTATTATAATGAATTCAAATGAATACTCAGAGGAAGAAACCCATAGTGGCAAGGCCTGGAAGGGTCCTGAGAGCAGGGTTTTCTGTCCTTGTGGAGTGAGGGTGGGCCACTGTCCCATGTCTCTGCATCGGTCCGGTTACCAACTGAGAAGCTTTCTGAGCCTCATTGTTTTGAGTTTTTACCAAGGTTTCATTACACAGATATGATCGATTGAATCACCGGGCACATGATTGAAGTAAGTCTCCAGTTCCTTATCCTGAAAGCGCTAACTCTCTAGGCACTTGGCTTTTCTGTAACCCAGACCTCATCCTGATGCGATCTCTGGGCCCTGGAAGGAGTCGCCTCATTTACATAACAAAGACATCCTATCACATTGGAAATTCCAAAGGTCTGTAAAGCTCTGTGCCAGGAACAAAGACCAGACATGTATTTATATCCATATCTAGATCTACACACATTTTTATTATACTACAGAGGATAATGGAATATTGTAGTACTAATGCTTTCTTATTTAGAGAAACTTTTTTTTTTAAATGAAGGTTGGATATGTCTATTCATATTTTTGTGATGTCAGGAAAAAGAATTATGTAGCTAGCTATTTATCTGTCTATGGATCCCCTTAGCAAATCAAGTCTTTTCTTCTTGGGAGTCTGTGAGCTTAAACGGCCGTAACTATGGTAAGGGCTCTGCTGGTACCAGCATCAGATACTACTTTTATATATGAGGAGGCAAGCTTAAGAAGGTGAAGTGGTTTTTCCAAAATGCTACAGCCAAAGACTATATGGGAATTTAGGCTCTCAAACTACCAAGCCCCTGCTCTTAATACTAAATCATGCAGACTTCCAGCACAGAGTTAGCCCAGGACTGATTGAGCCAAGGTTAGAGTTTCCAGTAGACCACCCAAAAAGAGAGCAAGCATTAAAAGGTACTAGAATGCCTGGTTCCATGCAGAACTGAGCATGCTTCAACCTCAAAAGAAGTGCAAAGGGCACAAATATCAACTAAGAGAAACATGACAAAATCACTTATATATTTTGATAAATAAAAATCTAGTTACAACAAGCCTGACATCATATTTCAAATTATACCTTTAGTCTTTAAAGTTTCTGTTATCACCAGTGTCCACTATGATTTCTTATTTAAGTGTTTACAAAGTATTGGTCAAGGGGAATAAATATGCCATCAGGAATTCATGGGGAAACATTGTATTTTTTTTTAATTTTGTTAAAGATTTTTTTTTATGAGAGACAGAGAGCATGAGAGCAGAAGCCAGGGGAGAGGGAGAAGCAGGCTCCCCACTGAGCAGGGAGCCTGACCTTGATCTCAGGACCCTGAGATCACAACCTGAGCCAAAGGCAGACGCTTAACCGAGGCACCCAGGCACCCCAGAAACATCGTATTTTTGTAAAGATAGATTATCTAGAGAAAATTCTTAACATATTATTTCCCTCTTATTTAAGTTCAGTCTTTAAAAATCCATATTGCAATTCCATTAACCTGCAAATTAATATAATAATTAACTCATTACCTTAATGGTGCTGTAATTATCTATTAGCTATGATTGTATTTTAATCTTTTGAAGTCAAGGCATAATGGTTTTACCTATGCTCCCCACACACAGTTTTCTCTTTATGCCCTTTTCCCTTGCAGGTTATAAGTAGGACACAGAATCCCTATGACAGTTATCTAATCCCTACCACACCTAGGATAGTCATTTTTCCAGAGCTAGGGTATCCCTGTAGTTTAAAAAAAAAAAAAAAAGTGCAAGAGAATTTGAAAGAAGAAACCCCAAAGCATTTCTTTATCTGATTCTCTTTCCTAACCTGGGATAGAGCTGCACACTTTATCTGGGGAGACCTCTGGTCCCAGGTAATGCTGCCATGCAGTATAATGATCACAATCAGGAAGATGATATGATAGGGTAATGAGTTCTGTAAGCTTTCTGGATACGTCTCTTACCTGCTTTTCGGGTGTCTTAAGCATGCTTATTTGGCTGGTTTGGCAAGCCAGTCCTGGTTTTGGGATAAGAAAGGCGTAAAAATAATAATGTTGAAGGTTGATTCAATATAGCTTAATCTAAGTACGAGCTTAACATAGATATTATGGGACAAGGCCAAATTGCAAAAGGTCACTCTGCTGTGTCTTAAAGAGTGGAGATATTCATAGCAACTCCTTACTGTGTGTTTAAATGCTAGATGCTGATTTATTTAGATTAGCCCTCTGATCTTGTAATAACTCTATAAATTAGTTGTGATTATTATCTCAATATTACAGATGGGTCTTGGAAAGATGATAGAATTTTCCCAAAATCATAGAGCTGGATGGTGATAGACACCTACACATGACTTCTGATTTTTAAGCTTCTGTCTCTGTCAATATCTTTGTTCTGTCAAGTTGACAATGAGGAGAACTCAGGTCTGTATAACTTCAAAGTCCACATTATTTTTTTTTCTTTTTAAAAAATCACCTTCTTTTCCTGTTTCTTTCTTCAACCCCTCACCTCCAACACAGACACTACAGTGCATTACTTAAAAGATCAATAACATACAGGAACCATTTTTCTCTTTAGTCGAGAGGGGAACAGTGCCATTAGAATAAAGATTGACAATTGAGTCATAAATACATTGTTGGTCCGAGGAGCCCAGGGACTGTAAGGAATATCTAAACTACCTCACTGAATACTTCACAGACCTAATGAAATATTTTTATAGTATTTGATCCTCAGCAACAAATTTACTGATTCTTTAGCTGTGCCCTGGTTGAAGTCTTGGTTGTCAAAATAAGAGGGCATTAGCTAGTCTGGTTGCTGCATATCAGTGAGTGTTATCCACCTGATATTTGGCCACTGCTACAGGCTACATTGTGGAAAACCTAAGGAGGTTCATCTGAGGAAGAGATGATTGTTGAAATAGGCTGTTAGAGACAGTATTTAGAGGACAAATGAAGAATGCCTTGATTCATCTGACCTCCCGCATCTTTCATGTCCAACTTGGTTTCAGGTTGATGTCTTGGTGAGAAGTACTACGTACAGATACTATCATGCCTTTGGTCCTTATCTTCTTCTCTTGAGACTTCACTTAGTTTCTTACAGGACAAAATCCAAAGGCAAAAAAAACCCTAAAAATCAGAAAGCCTATTTTTAATGACTCTGAGCAGCAAAAGCAAACAGTGTCTCTGTTGGATACAGCTAGTGACTTCTTCAGAGAATTAAATAGTGCCAGTCTTACTAACACTGGTGCATATATCTCCAGACATCAGCAGTTATGACAACACTGATGGGCCTCAGCTGCAGTGGAGTCTTCCAATTGCATTGGAAACATAGCTTCTGTGTTTGGCGTTGACAGAAAAAAATGTCGCTGCAAGTAATCCGAACACAAATTAGAAACAGGTTAGTCAAAAGGAACAGTCTGCACAGAGATAGAAAATGTAGAGCTGAGACCTACCCTTACATGTGTTTGACTTTAAAGCTCCTGACATCCTAACCGGGGGCTTTAGAAAACTTACTGAAAGACTCTCTCTGTTTTCTCAGCTCTCCATTGTCAAATGCATAGGATTTGAAATGTCATTCTGTGTGCTGTGTACTTTATATGCTAGCGCTCAAACATAGTAGCTGGTATTTGTCATATTAGAATCGTATGTCTTTTATAGGCTTGGGATAAACTGGAGAAAGCTTAAAAGTTCCTCCAGCACGGAGGGCACCACAGAATGCCAATCAGTAAATATAATTGTTTTGATATTATTTATTCCAACTTATATAAGACTCACCTTTATATAAATTGGTCTCTTTCTATTCAAATAAGGCTTTAAACCTTTGGACTTCCCCTAGATGGCACGTCTTAAATGTATTTCCTCTCTGCTTAGTGAGGTCTTTGTCTCAGGTCTCCTTATGTGACTAAACATTTCTGGTGACTCAAACAAGATACTTCTGTGTCAGGAACAATTAGGGTCTGACAACAGTTGAGTGTAGGGTTTTTACTGAGGTGAAGCTGTTTCTCTTTCGCATTAAGTGCTAGGTGAAATGACTGTTGGCTAACCTCAAGTAAATGAAGTAATTCCACATTATCACCTGTGTGCTTAGAAAATAGGCAGGTCAGTGAAAAAAAGAAAAGTTGTAAACTGGTATAGAATGCATTGATAAGTTAGGTTGAATGGATGCCTTCTTTGAAATTGAATTTCACATAAAGCAGGAGGTCATAATGCTCATATGGCCCACCCATTCGTAAAGGTAAGTTTGTGAGAGGAACTTGCATTAGAAAGTGCTTTTGGAAGCTTATCTTGTGCAAACCAGAAGCATCATCTGTTACAGGGTCTTTTGGAAGAAAAATAAGACCTCAAGAAGTAGTTAAGGCAACACAAGAGCAAATTTGTGCCGTTGCCCTTGAATAAAAACATAGACTGTTGTGCCAACTTTTCTAAAAATGGTTATATTTGGTATTTATCAATGACCTCTGGGTATGTCCACAAGCTAATGGAGACTTCCTTCACAATACACTTTACTCTTGCAAAGTCTAAATGATGTCAGAGAAACAATACAGATATATCATGAAAGGCTATCATCCTATCAGGTGAAATTACCTCTTCAAGAGAGAAAGTGCTCGAATGCAACAATTCATCTCTCAGCTCTCTCTTCTGTATTAAGCAGTATGAGATCAAACATATAAAATGTCTACTATTTAGGGGGTTCACTCTGTGTGCACGTGTGTCAGTAGAAGTTTCAGAGTTTATCAAGCCTAAGACCAAAATCAAATATCCCCTCTTACGTGTAGCCTTTTATAACACCTCTCCCCTAACCAGGACACTGAAAAGCCTTCCCTTCTCTGATATACAATTCAGACCTCTGGTGCAGAATTTACAATTATTCTCCCATCTCCTAGGAGTGCTAAGTTAAGATGTCTGTCAGCTTTCAGCACTCATTAGGGGATTGTTTTAGTTTAAATAATTTCTTTGTCCAAATTCATGCTTCACTTTAGAGGCAGCTTGCATCAAATGACTGGTCAACATGGGGATATAAAAACTGTTCCCTTCACCCCAACTCTGAAAGATCACTGCAACTCCAGGGTATCTTAGGGGTTTGGTCTACTGGGGATGCGTTGCAGCTCAGTAACTTCTGCCTGATCCTGCCTCTGCTCTTGCCCCTCCACAGATGTAAATCCTCAAAACACCCTTTAGTCAATAGCCTGAGTGCTTATCTCCATGCTGTAGGCTGCGTCTAGGGAAGTCAGTCTGCAATACCTTTGTGCTCCCACAAAATGCTCATGTGTACCTGTGTTTCAGTTACAACAATCCACTACGTTTGTATAATGGCTTCTGTTTTCCTATATGTTAGCTCACTTAATTTTCCGGATGGCCCTATGAGGTTATTTTTCTTCTCATATGCCAAGTGAAGCTTAGAAGAGGTTAAGAACTTGTACAAAATTAATACCTAAAGTAATACTCTCCTATGCACAATGAAATTACCCATTCTCACAATATTTGTTGTTACATGTGTCCATTTCTTTTTCTTAGGAAAAAGACCACACTTTCTCCAACCTTATGTACCCATTGCTGAAGTCAGTGTCTGGCCCAAAACTCCTTGTGAGTTTTTGAACTTGGAAAAATTAATGACTTTGGTAATCTGTGGTTGCTTTATCTTTAAAGCTGATAAATATTATAGCTATTAGGCTAAAACCAGATAAATTATGTAAAAGGTGTAACATTCAATTGAATTTTGGTTTATAAGCTTTCAATTTGGCTAGCTAATACAATGGGAGGTAGAAGGTAGATTAAGTGCAGAAATTAACAGCATAAATATTAGGGTCAGGCCAGTCTAGTTCCCAGTTAAAACTCTGAGACTGACTCCATCCCTGACCTTGAGTAGCTTTTATGATATATCTGAAACTAAAACTGATCAGCCATAAAGTTATTTCTCATAATACTGTAAGATCATCCATGTAAAAACATTAGCAGGATGCCTGAAATATCATTAGCTCTCAATAAACAGAAGCTACCCTGTGTAGACACACCCCCCCACATACATACATACACACATGCTTGTGCTTGTGTCAAATAAACATGCAAGGACAAAAGAGTGGTCAAGCTAAAGAAGAGATGGGAAGGGCAGCTAATAGGTCTCTGGCACTAGTTGATTTAGATAAATAATCAAATTCAGTTGAAAATTCTGCTATTAAAAAAAGAGGAAACTAAGTTTCAAGAAGATTAAATAACTCACTCAAGGTCACACACTTGGTAATTGATGGAGCAGCTGTTCAAACCCAGACCTACTGACAATAGAGATTGAAAGAGGAAAAAACAGATAGAAAATAAAAGGAAATAAACAAGAGGGGAAATAATATCATCATTCATAAAATATGTATGTCTGAAAATATAGTAAATGAATCCTTAAATTTTTGTATAAAAGAGAATCTTAACTCTTTAGTTGATTACCAGCTTCACAGAATCTTAACATCAATTATTTATCTCTCTACTGATAATGTCCATCAATAGGGAGAATATGTTCCATTTTGGAGCTCAAGATACCAGTGTTGTGGTCTCCACTGATTGATTGAAGATACCAGAATCCAATTTGCAGGAGAGTTCTTACTTCCTTATTAAGCACACATCACCTTTAAATGTTCACTGTCAAGAATTCTCATCAGGCTTTTAGAGCTTTTCTGCACTGCCTGTGAGATCCTCACAGTATTGGAAGTTATCAGTAAAGACGCTTTCATGTCTACAGAGGTGGTTATAGCCAACAGTAGAAATGTACTTTCTGGCATAATTAAGACGATTATCCAGGAGATCAATTCTAGGTAATGTGAAGATCATTCCCACTGCAGGTTATTCTCAGAGATACAGTTCTCTATTACCCCCATCCCTCAAAAAAAAAAAAAAAAAAAAAAACAAAAACCTGATGAAAAATTACATATCAAATCTGAAGTAACTTTTATTGATGCAGCCTGGCCGGACGATAAAAGTTGGTCATTCAGTAGAGATTTAGTTTGTAAATATTGCTAATCTCTCCACAATCTCTCTTTCCCATTCTTATCTTCTTATTGTAAACACAGCCTTGAAGGCATGACTACATGATCAAATTAATGACTAAGATGACAACTGGAATTTGTATTATACTTCTATTAACCTGAGAAAGTATTTGTTCCAACACTTTTACTGTTGAAATAAAGGAAATGTAATAATTGCCCTCACTACAGGTTTTTAGCAAACCAGGATTGACCCTTCCTAAAGAGAAATGCTACACATGATATGTAGATATTCATGCTTAAACTCTAAATATCCCAAAGTATTATAATTGAGAGCACAGGCAATTATTAAGAATCCCGTAATACTTTTTCAAAAACTATAACAGTCTACTATATCAAGAGAGTCAAACCTATATGATTACATTGAATGGATTACTACTAGCAAAGAAATTCATCGTAGGCACACATAGGAAAGACTTGCTAGGTGTATCTTCCATATCAAGCTTTATATATAGTACATGATTCAGAAATTTATTTTGTTTTTGAGCAAGCATTTACTATAAGTCTATAAAGTAACAGATACTGTGCTAACCCTCAGGAATTCACAAATAATAATGTAGAAACCCATACCCTACACATTCACATTCTCATATATTAAACTTATGAATGCATTTAAAGAAATCTGACTGCTATGAGGCAAGCACTATCATTGTGAGCAAGACAAAATATTTGTGCAAATGGATTTTATATTTTGAAGAGAGTGGGCGTAAATAGGTTAAAAATAAATATATAAAGATGTCATGCACACAGTGAATTATACTTCATTGTAATAATATTGTAACTAATATGAAGTAATTCTTAAAATATGTACTAATTACAGTGAATTATTTTTATAATGATAGAGTGATAGGAGGAAACACAGGTCTCCTTGGGAATATAGAAAAGGAAGCAAAGAGATGATGACATTTAACCTGAGCCTTCTATCATGACTTCACCAAAGAAATGATTATTTTAGGCAGAAGAAAGTGTGATTCTAAGTTTAGAAAAGATGGTGTGCTGTGGAATTGCAAGTAGCTCCAGAAGACCTGTCATTGTATTCACACCTTCACGAAGACGTGTGACCATTTTATTCTCCTCTCCCTCTACCATGCTTATCTGGTAAATATCCCTGTCTAAGGATAAACTCCGTGACTGCACTAAACAGATGAGCTCTTCTGCCTGGAAAGCACAAACTTGTGCTAAGTAATCCTACTTTAAATTCATGATCACAAATGCCAAATGACTTAAGTATTGCTCAGCAATCCGACACTACATTCTTATTTTTTGTCTTCCATCTCCACAATCCCTTCTTCACAACCCCTCGTCTCTCCTCAAAGCTCCTATACCAGTCTTGTCTTTCTCACTCTCAGCTGAAGACCTAAATCATATTCTACTGAGAAAATAGGAACAAACAAATTTCCTCCTCTTTGGCATCTTGTGGGAACTGAACTCTTTCCCTGTACCTGCATTCATTACTTCCCCTTCTGTTTCTTTAAATGGAAGATTTCCATCAAAAGTTTTATCAAAAGCCAACCCCTCCCCTGGGCTTTGAACTCCTTGGTCTCCTGGATTTAAGGAGAAATTCTCCCTGTGCCAAGTTAGGTGGTAAGATTAGGAATATTTGCTAAATATCAGGAGGTAGGCAGTCAAACCTTTCTACATTAACTTTTAATGAAAAAAAAAATTCAGTGTGTCTAACCTTATGTATCCGTGAGGAGAGAGAGACCAACAAAAAGTAGATATCAATCATTTTCTCCAATAATAATATTCTTTTTACTCTCAGGCTTTTGGACAGATCCCTGTTAGATCAGTTTTACTTCAGAGGTGTATTTACCAGGGTGCTAATGAAGCTGAAACTTCAGGACCACTCACTTGTATGGGCCCTACTAAGACATTAGAATGGACTTGAACTTATATGTACATACTCAAAATCAAATTTGTATTAACTTTTCATTCTACTCTTCAAAGGAAATCCTCCGAAGGGCATGACCCGCAGGTCCCACAAAACCAAGACCCACATGCTTATGTGTCCACAAAACTTTGACTTTGATAGAAACAAGATTGTCCTTTGACCCAGAATGCTTCAGTCAGATTTCTGAATAGAGACACAGTGATTGAATTAATAAGTATTGGGCAGTGGACTTTTTTTTAAACAAAATTTTATTTTTAGAACCATTGACATTTACATAAAGATTGCCAAGATAGTATAAAGAGTTTGGTAGGCCTCACACCATTTTCCCTATTATTAACATTTTGTATTAATGTATTTTGTTTGTTACAATTTATGAACCAATATTGATACATTAGTATTAACTGAAGTTCATACTTTTCATATTTTCTTTGTTTTTATTTAATGTCTTTTTTTCTCTCCCAGGATCCCATCCAGAATACCATATTCCATTTAGTTGACATGTGTCCTTAGGTTTCTCTTCGTTGTGGTTTCTTAGACTTTTATTGTTCATGATAAGCTTGACAGTTTTGGGGAGTACTGGTCAAGTGTTTTGTATAATGTCCCTCTACTGGAATTTATCTGATTTTTTTCTCATGATGAAACTGGGGTTATGGTTTTTTAGGGGGAGAAAGACCACAGAGATAAATTGCTATTTCCATCTCATAATGTCAAGGATACATGCAATAGATGTGACTTATTGATGATGCTATTGATGTTGAAGTTGAGCACCCAGATGAAGTAGTGTTTCTCAGGTTTCTCAACTGAAAACACATTCTCTCTTGTCCAGTTCCTTACTGTACTCTTTCAATGAAGGTTACTGTCTGCAGCTTACACCTAAGGATTGGGGAGATATGCTCTGCTTCCTTAAGAACAGAATAATTACATACAATATTTATACTTTTTCTGAAAGGGACATTTGTTTCTTCTCTACCATTTATTTATTCAATCATTTGTTTATTTCCACATGCATTTATGTTATACTTTGGGTTATAATCTATTTTGTTGTTTAAAATGCTCTAACTTTGCCCACTGGAAGTTGCTCACTTGAACCTTGTGTCCTTTGATATACCCCCCTCATTGTGGTTTTTGATTTTTATTTTGTTTTGTTTTTGAGCATTTTCTTACTTTCTGTCACCAGAGATGCTTCATCTTAAACATTTCCTGCTCTGGGCCTATAATCAGCCTTTTCTTCAAGGGTCTCAGGTCCTTACATCAAATAATGGTTGAAAGAAAAAATAATAAAGTTATTGAGCACCTCCTAAGTGCCAAGAACTATGCAAGATGTGTTGCTCACTGATTTTTCATAACAACTCTGTGGGGTTTGTATTATTATGATCCCAGTTCTCAGGTGGAGATTCTGAGAAAAACTAAGTTAAGAAATTTGCTCATAACCTATGCAGTTATCATAATGAGCAGAGGGAGGTTTCAGATTCAGGCTCAATCGTGGGGTCTTATCCTTTACATTTTATTAAAGGGATTTAGAAAAGAGAGCACATGAACACATAACCAACTTCATGGAAATATAAATAAAGCAAGGTATTTCAAAGACCTGTGGAGTCACAGATGACAAATTATGGGTATCTGCTTTTTTAGAATTTGCTACAGTTTTTGCTTTTCTGGAGATCTGGACTTGGCATATTTGAAGGCAATTTCCTGGAGATATAAAAATCCAGATATTTAAAGGCAACTTCTAATATGATGGGCAGTCTGAAAATAGTGCTCGCAGAGCCAAACTTACCGTGTCACAAAGGAAGAGTTTGCATTATGTGGTGCATGGATGATAGATCCTAAAATACCATTGGTGTCCTTGGCTTCCAAATTCAGTACTGTTCCGAATTCATCAATCCTAAATTATTCTTCAAAGTGCCTAAGGGCGCCTGATCTTAGTTAGGCCTGTTTCCAATCCTGCCTTCTACATTAATGACCATGGAACCAGTCTCTGGAATATCAGTATAAACTTTAATAGATTCCTCCTACCATGGGTCTTATCTTGTTGCCTATTTTCTGCACAAACACTACCATGGAGAGTGAAAGGGCATTAACAAAGGAAATATTTTATTATGCTGTTGTTTATATTCTAAAAATTTAGGAAATTGATATTACAAAACAACAAATCTCTCCCGTGCCTAAGGACAGTTAATAATGTCACATCACCAATTATAAGGAACCACATTTGAGAACCCACAATTAATTGCATTCTTGTAAGTCATTTGAAATAAAGAGAAATAACAAATGGTGTTTAGTCACCACTTTTACACCAAATTCCATTATTTATACCTACTAAAAGATTAATTATCAACTGAGAGCTACATAAACCATGTTTATTTTAGTAATATATCTGTATTACAAGCTTACCAAATTTTCCTTTGCTCATTAATTTATTTGCATAAATTTCAGATTATTGTCAAAGAAAAAATGTTGACTTACAAGCATCTAATAAAATGAATATAAGCTCTTTTTTCTCAGTTTTTTTTCTCTTCAGTTGAGGTGAAGAAAAATTCAATTTTTTTTAGCAAAATTAGCTTCCAGTACAGTTAGCAATGTCTAATTGGAAATCTGAATGTGATTAATATATAGATTGAAAATATTATTATGCACTACTTCTCTAAAATTCTCTTTTTCAGTGGTCATTTATCTTTATTTGGCTATTGGATCACATTATATGTATAATTTAAATATATATATTACATGTAAATTGAAAAGTTCAATTTTCTAAGTGTTCTAAAGAGGACCAACTTTTGCCTAAGGAAAACTGTGGTATTTGGTGCCGTTCAAAGATCAGGAAAGGTTACTTGAAGCTGTTGACCACTGATGTTTTTATATTAACTATAGTTGCAGGATTTTTTTCCAATTTTTTTTGTTCTATCTATTTCACCTTTCCATAGTCTTCTAAGCCACCCCATCCATAACTGGGATTTACAGCACAAACTGAAATTCTTTTGTCATCCAGAGGACCATATATGAATAAATTAAGAATTTGTTTTAGCAAAATACTCCAGGAGATATGTAAAGGCACAAGCTGACTTAGGGCGTGGTGCTTTGAAAAGAGTATAGCAGGAAAATGTTCAACTTTCCACTAAGCAGCTGAGTGATCTTCCCGTTTTTTTTTTTTTTTTTTTTTCCTTTTTCTGAGTAGATATTTATGACTGGGCAATTCTCTGCTTGTTGAGTATTATAGTAAAGAGAAAATGCATTTGATCAAGACTGCTACATACATGCATAGATATCTGGATAATATAGCTGGTCATCAGAATAGGTCATGGGGCACTTTTCTTAGGGCTATATATGTTTGAGCTGAAGCAAACAGATCTTGACAGTCATTCAAACTTGGGTCTATGGGCACAGATGTGAGAGTGATGACCTCCCATTAGTTGGAGATTTTATCTTTTAATGATTTAAAGACACACACACACACACACACACACACACACACACACACACACACACACACCCACACCCACCCACACCCACCCCTACCTTGTGCAATAAGAACCAGTGGATGATGTGAATATTAACACATTGATACTTGAATGTGAGAATTATCCCATCATGTACAAATCCCATTTAATCCTCACCTATTATCTTTCTAATAAGATTGGTTATTTCATAACCACATAATTAAGAATTCTTAGTCACATTTATTGTTTTTTGTTACATTTTGAGATATTCCTCTGGGATAATATATCCAACTGGCCACTGATTATGCAATGTTTTCTTTATATAGTTAAATATAAAGTCATATAAGGACATATAAACTCACAGTCCAGGATTATCAAATCTCAATATCCTGCCAAGCCTTGTTTTTTTAAAGTATCTTTTTTTAGTAGTCATTTTTATGGTCCTCTGGGCTTTCTGGCCCTCCTATCAATACTGATTAAATATGAGTTGATGATGAGATCTTGTTATTAGGCTTTCATGAAAAATGTGTCCATACTAATATGCAAGGGCAGTGCTGAAACTCATTTGACTTAGCAGGATCCTACAGTTATGGAATACAGAAGGACAGACCACTGTTGCTCAGAGGTTCATACCTTCAAGGCAAGGATTGCTTTCTCATGGACCCAAACAAAATGTCCTTTAAAAAATTTTACCAGTTTTGCAATTTTGACACATGTGTTACCAACAAGTTTTATGAATCAATTTAAATGCTAAAACCTTCCTAATGAAAAGGAAGAGATACTTGAATATATAGTAATTTAAAAATCCAAAGTCAATCAATGGAAAGTTATTTCAGGCATCATCTTCTTAGGATCACATCAACTTCCTATTTACATCCACATTCCAAATACCTTCTATCCCAATTCCTTTGGAAAATGTATTGTAGCATAATTTCATAGCCCTATAAAATAACTTAGTTGTCATAATGCCTCTAGTTTCTCTTTAAAATCAAAGTTTTAATTTGCTTCTGTTTTATTTTAATTCCTGCTTGACTTTTTAAGGTACTGATAGTCAGTGGAGAAAAGGCAGGCAACATGTTAAAATGTCATCAAAGCAGCATTCTATTTTAAAACAAAGATATATATTCTAATTCCAATGACAGCGATAAAGCACTCGAGGGTGTGCTTTAATGGGCCATTAGTTTTCTTCTCGGGTGGTTGAAATTCTTTGGCCTATAGCCTTCTGCTCCCCTGAGTCTCTGGGCCTCTATTAGACCCATTAAAAACTCCCTGGAATGCGGTTTTTGTCTAATGTAATTATTATAAAAATGTTCAAGTTACACATTTATTCCCCCATTTGCAATGGCATTGGCATTTCACTTGCCTAAATGTTGACATGAGGGTCTTCAGAAAATATAGTGCGGATGATCAATTAGAAAGTAAAAAAGAGATTTTTCAGGGCCATGTCAGAGGAGGCAAGAGGAAAGAAGAGAAATGTCTGAGTAATCTGAACTGAGTAATTTGCACACATGCCAAATGCATAGTGGTTTGAACCATGTTGGCAAATCTTCACAAATCACAAATTTGATACATTGCCCCCAGCCTCATTTTTCAAATGATCTTCACCACTTCTCCTCTGTGGTGGACAGAGATGCTTTTCTGTTCCCTTAGATCTTCATTTTATTTTATAACACTAGGAAGAAAACAGATTCCCATAATGAAAGAAAACTGACTAGGTCCTAGCACCAAAGGCAGAAGAGACCAGGAGTTGTTATGGTGTATTTATTTTCCATATTATATTAGATATAGGTCCACATCTACCCTAGAATCCCCTATTTTTTTAGTCTGGGTTCTCCAGAGAAACAGAAAACAAGGACAAAAACTATGTATGTATATATAATTTTTAATTTACAAATATATATATTATAAGAAATTGGCTCATGCATTTATTATGGGGGTTGAGAAATCCAAGAACTGCAATCAGTCAGTCAGCAAGCTGGAAATTTAGGAGAACTAAGGGTATAGTTGGAATCTAGATCTGAAGGCCTCAGAATTAGTGGAGCCCATGGTGTTGGGTTAAGTCTGAAGGTAAGTCTAAGTTTAAATCTGGATCCAAAGGCAGGAGAAGACTGTCTTCAGCTTAAAGACAGTCAAACAGAGAGAAAGAATTGTTTTTTTATTCAGCCTTTCATTCTGTTCAGTTTTTTTCTTTTTTTTTTTTTTAGATTTCATTTATTTTTTTGAGATAGAGCAAGAGTGAGAGAGCACAAGCAGGGGGTGGGCATCAGGCAGAGGGAGAGGGAGAAGCAGGCTTCCCGCTGAGCAGGGAGCCCGATGCGGGGTTCGATCTGAGCTGTAGTTCCTGATGGGTGCAGGAACACTACCCCATGGCTGAAGACAGATGCTCAACTGACTGAGCCACCCAGGCGCCCCGTGTTCATTTTTTTCAGTGAATGAGCCTCACCCATATTGGGGAGGACATTCTACCTCACTGAATCCTCCTATTTCAATGTTAATCTCATCCAGAAACCTCCTCACAGATGCACCTAGAAGTAATGTTTAACCAATATTTAGCCAAATATCTTGGCACTCATGATCCAGTCAAGTCGATACATATATTTAACCATGACATGTGACTGTTTCCCTGGCTCATGGCTCTCCCATCACACCCATATTTATTCCCATTATTTTGAACTCTCAGGTTAACCACTTCTATCTGTTTCATTAAGATCAGCTTCTGGACATTTATCATACTCTTTTATTGGGGAATATATTCCTCTGTTTCTTCATTTTCTTTGACTCTGTGTTGGTTTCTGTGCGTTAGATAGAGCAGCTACCTCTCCTGTTCTTGACAGAATAGTCTCCTGTGGGAGATGAGCCTTGTTAATCAGCCCAGCCTGAGCTCCAGGGTGTCTCTGAAACCTTGGTTACTGTTCAAGATTACTTCTTTGTTCCTCGCGGCTCACAACAGTCGCAGGTATGCCAAGACCTGTCAGGGTACCAATGGGGAGTATCACATTTGGCACCTACATGCAGGCTGTTTGGAAATGATCCTGGGGCAGCAGCTGGGAAAGCATGTAGTTAAGTCTCTTCCAGGTAGAAAATGGGAGATGGATGTTTTTGCCTGCTGTCACTGTGCTGGGCCTGGGTGTCTAGCCATGGGGTAGTGTTCCTGCACCCATCAGGAACTACTGCTTTGTTTGCTCCAGTCCTAGAGGACTTGTGAATGGAAGTTCCCGTTGGCTATCAGAACCAGGCAGTCTGGGTCATGTCCCTCAGACACCTGCCACAACTATGAGGTCCTTCTTCCAGGGAGACACTGGCAACTTGGGAGAAGACAAGAGAGAGTTGGACAGGTGTCTGCCAGCTTCCCTGTTGAAGATGTTTGCATAGGAGCATAGCTAGCCACTAGATACGTGATAAATTAGAACCGTGACCTTCGAGCAGCTATTTTTATTTATTTTTAAAAGATTTTATTTATTTATTTCACAGAGAGAGAGATAGCAAGAGCAGGAACACAAGCAGGGGGAGTGGGAGAGGGAGAAGCAGGCTTCCCACAGAGCAGGGAGCCGGATGTGGGGCTCGATCCCAGGACCCCAGGATCATGACCTGAGCCGAAGGCAGACGCTTAATGACTGAGCCACCCAGGCACCCCTCGAGCAGCTGTTTTTAAAGTATGCAGATAGACCTCTTTCAGGGAAAGACTGGGAGACGAGTGGTTTGCCTGCTTCCTAGGCACTGAGTCCTGTGGGGAACGCTGATTAAAAACTGTTTCTTTGTATGCTACAGACCTATGGGACTTGTAAATGGAAGCCCTGTTAGCTATCAGAACCAGCTATTCTGGGGATCTGTCCCTCAGGCAGTTGCACAAAAGCTGGGATGCAGTCATGTGTACAAGCTCCTTCCAGGGAGATTTTGGTAACTTGGAGCAGGCTATAGGGAGGTGGCAGGGGAATTGTCTGCTCCTTTTCTCAGACTCTGGGGAGGACCCTAGCCAACACCTAGATAAATGCTCAATTAGAAACCTTACCCACAGGTAACAGATTTAAAGTATGTAATAGACACTTTTTGGAGAAAAACTGGGAGATGGACAATTTTGCCTGCTCTCTCTGGCTGAGTCCTGGGGGTATAGCCTCCCTGAGTCCTCATGTGCCTATTAACAACGTCTCCTTTGTTTGCTATGGTCTTGTGGATCTCCTGAATGCAAGGTTCCTTGGTCTTCAGAGCTCGGTGCTTTGGGGTTCCATCCCTGGGTTGGCAATCTTAAATGGGGGCACTAGATAAAAGGTCCAACCTCTCCGCTCCTTAAGGAGCAACTGGCTGTTGGGAGTTCCCTCCTGATTGTATGATGCCGGGGGCAGGGGTGACGGTGAGGCATATGATCAGAGTGTATTTCAGTCTTTCCCACCAGTTCCAATGTAGGTATATATATTTTTTAATTTTATTTTATTATGTTAATCACCATACATTCCATCATTAGTTTTTGATGTAGTGTTCCGTGATTCATTGTGTGCGTATAACACCCAGTGCTCCATGCAGAACGTGCCCTCTTTAATACCCATCACCAGGCTAGCCCATCCCCCCACCCCCCTCCCCTCTAGAACCCTCGGTTTGTTTCTCAGAGTCCATAGTCTCATGATTCGTCTCCCCCTCCGATTTGCCCCCCCTTCATTTTTCCCTTCCTGCTATCCATTGCAAATGGCAAGATTTCATTCCTTCTGATAGCTGCATAATATCCCATTGTATATATATACCACACTTCTTTATCCATTCATCTGTCAATGGACATCTTGGCCCTTTCCGTAGTTTGACTATTGTGGACATTACTGCTATAAACATCAGGGTGCATGTACCCCTTCGGATCCCTACATTTTTATCTTTTGGATAAATACCCAGTAGTGCAATTGCTGGGTCATAGGGTAGCTCTGTTTTCAACTCTTTGAGGAACCTCAATACTGTTTGCCAGAGTGGCTGCACTAGCAATGTAGGTATTTTCTCATTTACCCCAGGTACAGGATTCACTCAGCTAGTTTCTGGCTTTCCTTCAGAGATAATTACCCCATGTTTAGCTGTACATTCAAAGTGTCTGTGAAAGGAAGCAAGTTCAGAGGCTTCCTATGTCACCATCTCGATGAACCTCCACTCTGGGAAGTTTCTTAAAAGTGTAATTTGTGAAGGCTAACCACTAGGTTCTTACATCTAAGATCATGTCGATTTTAAACAGAAATAATTTTACTTCTTCCTTTCCGCTTTGGCAGCCTTTCTTATTTTCCTAATGGCTCTAGCTGGCACTTCCAGTAGGATGTTGAATAAAGGTGATGAGAGTGGGCACTCTTGTCTTACTCTTGATCTTAGAGTAAAAGCTTTCAGTGTCTCCCTACTGAGTATGATAATAGCTATGGGCTTTTCCTATACGGCTTTTATTTTGTTGCGGCTGTTCCTTTTTATTCCAAGTGTGTTGAGTGTTTTTGTTTTTGTTTTCTGTTTCCATGAAAGGGTGTTGAATTACTTTCAGATGTTTTTCTGCAACAATTGAGATGATCAAGTAGTTTTTCTCCTTTTTTCAGTTTATGTGGTACATTACATTGATTGATTTTTGCATGTAGGGCCATCCTTGCTTTCCAGGAATAAATCCCACTTGGACATGGTGTATAATTATTTTAATGTGCTGTAGAACTTGATAGTATTTTGTTGAAGATTTTTGCATCAATATCCATGAGGGATATTGATCCCTAGTTTTCTTTTGTCCAGCTTTGGTTTGGGGGCTATATTGGTTGCATAAAGTAAGTTTAGAAGTACCTCCCTTCTCTTCAGGTTTTGGAAGTATTTGAGGATGAATGGTGTTAATTCTTTTTTTTTTATTATGTTAATCACCATACATTACATCATTAGTTTTTGATGTAGTGTTCCATGATTCGTTGTTTGCGTATAACACCCAGTGCTCCATTCAGTACATGCCCTCTTTAATACCCATCACCAGGCTAACCCATCCCCCAACCCTCCTCCCCTTTAGAACCCTCAGTTTGTTTCTCAGAGTCCATAGTCTCTCATGGTTCGTCTCCCCTTCCGATTTCCCCCCCCTTCATTTTCCCCTTCCTGCTATCTTTTTCTTTTTTTTTAACATATAATGTATTATTTGTTTCAGAGATACTGGTCTGTGATTCAACAGTCTTACACAGTTCACGGCGCTCACCATAGCACATACCCTCCCCAATGTCTATCACCCAGCCACCCCATCCCTCCCACCCCCACCACTCCAGCACCCCTCAGTTTGTTTCCTGAGATTAAGAATTCCTCATATCAGTGAGGTCATATGATATATGTCTTTCTCTGATTGACTTATTTCGCTCAGCATAATACCCTCCAGTTCCATCCACGTCGTTGCAAATGGCAAGATTTCATTCCTTTTGATAGCTGCATAATATTCTTTTGTGTGTGTGTGTGTGTGTGTGTATATATATACACACACACACACACAAAGGAATATATATATATATATATATATATATATATATATATATATATATATATATATATATATATACACACCACCGTTTCTTTATCCATTCATCTGTCCATGGACATCTTGGCTCTTTCCACAGTTTGGCTATTGTGGACATTGCTGCTATAAACATCGGGGTGCACATGCCCTTTCGGATCCCTACATTTGTATCTTTGGGGTAAATACCCTGTAGTGCAATTGCTGGGTCGTAGGGTAGCTCTATTTTCAACTCTTTGAGGAACCTCAGTACTGTTTTCCAGAGTGGTTGCACCAGCTTGCATTCTCAGAATGGTGTTAATTCTTTAAACTTGTGTTGGAATTACCCACTGAAGCCAGTTGGTTCTGGATCTTTTTTTTTTTTTAAGATATTTGTTTATGGGGTGCCTGGGTGGCTCAGATGGTTAAGCGTCTGCCTTCAGCTCAGGTCATGATCCCAGGGTCCTGGGATCGAGTCCCACATCGGGCTCCCTGCTCCTTGGGAGCCTACTTCTCCCTCCGCTTCTCTCTCTCTCTCTCTCTCTCTCCCTCTCTCTCTCTCCCTCTGTCTCTCATGAATAAATAAAATCTTAAAAAAAAAAAAGATGTTTATTTGAGAGAGTGTGTGAGCACAAGCCCGTGTGCATGCACATGAGAGAGAGAGGGAGAGAGAGATAGAGGGAACGCAAGAGCTGGGGTAAGGGCGGAGGGAAAAGCAGACTCCCTGCTCAGCAGGGTGTCCAATGCGGGCCTCAATCCCAGGCTCCCAGGATCATGACCTGAGCCAAAGGCAGATGTTTAACCAACTGAGCCACCAGGAGCCCAGTCCTGGGCTTTTGGTCATTGTTGTTGTTAGGTTTTGGATTACTGTTTCAATCTCATTACAGGTCGTATGTTTGTTTACATATTTTTTTTAATTTCTCTTCTTATCCCTTTGATCTCTTCTGTTTCTTTATCGATCCTCTATCTGGATGTTCTCTCAATTACTGAAAGTGGATGTTCAAGTGTCCAATTATTATGGTGTTTCTGTCTATTTCTCCCTTTGATTATGTCAGTGTATACTTCATTTATTTCCAAACCCTGATTTTGGTGTACAAATATATTTATAATTAACACCTTAATGACTCGACCCCTTCGTAATTACATAATTTCCTTCTTTGTATTTTATAATACTTTTTGACTTAATACTTTGATATAAATATGGTCACCCTGCTCACTTTTGGTTAGCATAAATATATGGAATACCTCTTTCCATTCTTTTACTTATAGCCTATATGTATCACTAGATATAAAGTAAGTCTGGTATGTACATACATACATAAAAGAAGTCATATATAGCATAGATAGATGTTTTATTTGTGCTTTCAGCCAATCTTTGTCTTTTGATTGGGGAATTTAGTGTATGTACATTAAAGTAATTACTTAAATGGAAGGACTTATTGCCATTTTGTTCTTTTTTTTTTTTTCTTCTGGATGTCTTAGAACTATTTTGCTATTCTTTTCCTCTCTTGCTGCCTTCCTTTGTGTTTTCTTGATTTCTTTGTACTTAACATTGTTTGAGCCCGTTCTTATTACTTGTGTGTGTATGTGTATCTTCTAAAGGTATTTTCTTTGTCGTTAGCATGAGGATTATATAAAATATCTTAGTTGTAAACAATTTATCTTAAACTAATAACTTTAGTCATATACTCAACTCCTTTACATTTACTTACTCTTCACACTTTGTTTTTGATGTCACAAATTACATCTTTTTTACATTTTGTATCATTTATATAGATTTATTTTTTATGCTTTTTAAAAATTCTTACCAAAATGAAAAGCAACTTATGCACCACCATTATAACCCTACAGAATTCTATATTTGTATTCTCTTTTACTAGAGAGCTTTTTATTTTCTTACTGTGTTGTGTTGCAGTTTAGCAAACTTTTGTTTCAACTTGAAGGACTCCCTTTATCATTTCTTGCAGCACTGGTCTATTGGTAATGGACTCCCTGAGCTTCTGTTTATCTGAGAAAGTCTCAATTTCTTCCTCATTTTTGAAGGACAGCTTTGCAGATAAAATGTTCTTGGTTGGAAGGTTTTATTTTTATTCTTTTAGCCCTTTGAATATATCATCCCATTCCCTTATAGCCTCCAAGATTTCTACTAAGAAACCCATGGGTATTATTATCCTCTTACTTCCTTCCGTTTAATGAATGACTTTTTTCTGCTGCTTTCAAGATTTTCTCTGTGACTTTTGGCTGCTGGGTTATAATGTATCCCAGTGTGAGCTTCTTTGGGGTTTTCCTAGTTGGAGTTCATTGAGGTTCTTAAAGTTGTATATCTATTTCCTTCCTCAAAGGAACATTTGTACATTGGTACATTTTTGGCGATTATTTTTTTTCAAATAGGCTCTCTGCAACTCTCTCTGTCTTCCTGAGACTTCTGCCATGCATATTATCATTGCAATGCTTATTGTTACCTCCCTTTTGGCTCTCTTCACTTATCTGTGTTCTTAATTCTTTTTTTGAGAAATTCTCTTTTAAATGAGCTTTTTGCTCATTTGCCTCAATTGCAAATGCCCTCTCTTCAAGTTTCCTAATTAGGAAATTCCAAATTAGTCTGCTGGACCAAGTCTGATTTGAACTCTTCCAGTGAATTTTTCAATTCAGTTATTATATTCTTCACCAAAATTTCTTTGTTTTTTTGTTTCTATATTCTTACGATATTCTAATTTTGTTCATGCATAGCTTTCCTAATTTTAGTTTGTTATCGATCTATAGTCTCTTTTAGCTCATTGAGCACCTTTAAGATTAATTTTGAGTTCTTTGTCAAGGAATTCATAGAGCTCTGAATCTTTAGAGTCAGTTTCTGGAGATTTATTTTGGTTTGGTTTTGGTTTTTTGTTTTTGTTTTTTTGATTGGGCTGTATGTCCCTGTTTCTTTGTATGCCTTATCATTTATTGGAACTTGGGTAGTTGAGGGCACCTGGGCAGTTCATTCAATTAAATGTCTGCCTTCGGCTCAGGTTGTGATCTCAGTGGGGAGCCTGCTTCTCTGCCTGTCCCCTCTTGTTCTCTCTCTTTCTCAAATAAATTAAATGAAGGAAGGAAGGAAAGAAAAGAAAAGAAAAGAAAAGAAGGAAAGAAACAAACTTGGGTATTTGAAAGATAGCCACATCTCCCAGTCTTTACTAACTGGCTTTGTATCAGGGAAGACCTTCACCAGTCAGCCCATCTAGAGATTCTAGGGACCTTTCAAACCTTTTTTAGGCATACCTCTTCCCTCAGCTTGTGTGTGTAATTTCCCAGCCAAACTCTTAAGCCAGTTGTTTTTCAGGATTTCATAATCTTTTACTCCTCTTTCTGTAGTAATGCAGTCTTTCCAGAGCTTCAATAATGCACTGTGCTCACTTTTGTTTTCAGCAGCCCCTAGGCATCCACGCTGTGTCAGTTTCCATTAGTGCTCCACATCAGGGGAGACAGAAACCACACCCTTGGGAAGTCCTTCAGAATGCCAAAGTGTTATGTGCACATTCCACTTTTCTTTCAGTCCTAAGGGAGTAGCGAGGACTTGGGAGTTTTCTTGTGATCATGTCATGATGAATGCTAGCGGGGGAAGACTATGGCAAGTAAATATAGTGATTTGTTTTACCCACTTCAGTGCAGTTATTCTTGGCTTTGCACTGACCTTGAGTACTGCAACTTAACTCTTCTCTGGGGTTCTCACAGAGGTCCATCTTTTTTAATTTGGCTTCTTCATGGGGTAACAGGGTCTGGGACTTCCTTTTGTATCATCTTAGTGACATGACCCCTGACCACCAGATTCTGATTCACTATATTGGGTTGCCATCAGTACCTAAGATGATATTTTTTTCTTTTTTTATTATTATGTTAATCACCATACATCATTAGTTTTCGATGTAGTGTTCCATGATTCATTATTTGCGTATAACACCCAGTGCTCCATGCAGAACGTGACCTCCTTAATACCCATCACCAGGCTAACCCATCCCCCCACCCCCCTCCCCTCTAGAACCCTCAGTTTATTTCTCAGAGTCCATCGTCTCTCATGGTTCATCTCCCCCTCCGATTCCCCCCCCTTCATTCTTCCCCTCCTGCTATCTTCTTTTTTTTTTCTTAACATATATTGCATTATTTGTTTCAGAAGTACAGATCCGTGATTCATCAGTCTTGTACAATTCACAGTGCTCACCATAGCACATACCCTCCCCAATGCCTATCACCCAGCCACCCAATCCCTCCCACCCCCACCACTCCAGCAACCCTCAGTTTGTTTCCTGAGATTAAGAATTCCTCATACCAGTGAGATCATATGATACATGTCTTTCTCTGACTGACTTATTTCGCTCAGCATAACACCTTCCAGTTCCATCCACATCGTTGCAAATGGCAAGATTTCATTCCTTTTGATGGCTGCATAATATTCCAGTGCCTAAGATGATATTGATGCTATGTAGAACACATATTTGGAACTACTGTTCTATACCAATGGTTCTCAGAACAGAAGGCATATTAGAAACCCTGGAGATGCACTGAGGCATAGAGTCCACCCCCAAACGTCCCGATCTAAATGGTCTGTGATGGAATTCAATGTCAGTAGTGTGAAATGCTCCCAGGTGATTGTAATGTGCAGCAGTGTTGAGAACCAGTATTCTCATTCTCCTTATAGATTAATTGATTAACTCTGGGAGTCTGTCAGGGCAGCTCATCTCTCCAAGGAGTTAAGTGTTAACTTACAGTTTGAACATCAGTGAAAACTCCATGTAGTGTCAGAGCCTTCTTCAGCCCAGATCTTTATCCCTGTTATTAGCTAGGGTCAAAACATGTGCATTTGAAAAGGGCTACATATCTAATACCACTAGTACAACAAGCCGTGACTCAAACTGATTAAAAGGTAAGGCAATTCAGCCTAAAATGTTGAATAGAAACAACTGACACTTCTTTCTGGATGAATCTGGGAAAATGACAGGCAATCTCAACTCTTGGCACACACATTTGGTATATGAGATAACACAGTTAAGACAGAGTAAAGTGCTCTTTCTTTGGTGCCTTTTCAGAAGAGTTCCAGGTGATGTTTGAATGTAACTCCAGACCTTACACTCTTTCCAAATCCAGAGTGACCATGAGGTTTTTATAACTCCTTCTATCTGAGACTTTTGCCAAAAGATTTCAAAACACATAATTTGCAGTTCTTGAAAAACTGGTATTACATTGATAAAGAAATATAAGTATTAATTTAGATGTATCTTTTAACTTAGAAAAATTCAACAATATTGAAAGAAAAATAAGATAGAAGCTTATTCATGGAAGAGTGAGTTCTTTAATCAAATGGATAAATAATCTCTAGTTTTTCCTCTCTTACCATTCTGATGAATAAATTATCCTAAATTGTCTGCCTCCCAAATTAACAATGGGAGAGCAGAAGGGAGGGCAAGAAATCTTCCAAGGTTTCCAAGTATAAGCTCATTGAGGTATTCATGTCACTAGAAGTATCAAGTGTGTTGGAATAATCAGTCATATAGAAGAGATTCAGTAAACATTTCCCCAAATTATGAACTGTATGTGGATACAGATATATCTGTAAAGATGTTTGCAAAAATTAACCAGGGCACCTTCCTTTATTGCCCAACTGTTCTTTTTTTTTTTTTTTTTTTAAAGATTTTATTCGTTTAAGAGAGAGAGCACACGAGGCAGGGGAGGGTCAGAGGGAGAAGCAGACTCCCCGCCAAGCAGGGAGCCTGATGCAGGACTCAATCCCTGGACTCCAGGATCATGACCTGAGCCGGAGGCAGGTGCTTAACCAACTGAGCCACCCAGGCGCCCTTATTGCCCAACTGTTCTTAATCTGTGTGTGGCTTCCAGGCCACTCTGGTCTTTAAAATTCCAACTCTTCTCTTATTTATAACCCACCAAGCAATACCCAACTATGTAACTTCAGACTCCATCCCCATACCATTAACCCCACTTTTCCAGGAAGTGTTTTTGGAAAAATAGCATAAAAATTGCCCAACAGTAGATAGTGTTGTTTTGAATTTAATAAGAATGAGTTAAAGGCATTTGTCAGTAAAATTGGATTAAAGGACAACTTTACCAAAAAAAAAAAAAAAAAGAATGAGTAGCCTTTTTTTTCCTATTTGAAGAGTAAATGAAAGCTTATAAAAAGTTTTGTTGATGCTAATATCTTAGAAATATTCAAACATATATTTCTGTGTTTTTTTTTTCCCATGGAGTTCATCCAAGATCATATAATAGCCTTAGCCAATTTCTTAGTAAATTCTAAAAGAGCTAATCTTGTTCTGTGCTTCATTGTGTAACACTGTTACCCCTAGGTTGTAGTTTTCCTGTCACAAAAGTCCAGGACTCAACTTGGCTGAGAAGTCTGGAATTATTCCCATATAAGTAAATCTTGACCCCTGTAAAACAAACAAGCAAACAAATCCAGAGCCAAACCCAACCAAATATAGACTTCCTCTATTACTTTAACATTCTATCACTTTTCCAGTTATGCCATTGAGTTGCCATAATATAATTTTTATGCTTACCAACAGTTATTTTTAAGATTTAAAAGCAATAGAAATTGCAACAGATTTTTACAGCTCCATGACGATTATTGAAACTTCAATTCAAATCAGACAGTTGAAAGAAAGCAATCTTTTGCATGAGCCTACAAAAGCTCACCTTTCTGAATAATTGATGAGGACTTTTTGTTTTTGTTACGACTTTATAAGGTGTGCACATCACACTCTAGCCAGATTATTCAAACAGACTCTGCAAAGCCTAATTTGCAACCATTCCTGTCATCTTCTCTGTGAGTGGTGACATTTGTTAGGCAACTTCACTACAGCCCAGACAGATATGAGATAGTATTAGGACATATTCTATTTGTTTCACTTACTTTCAAATCAAGCCCATTGCTTGAACAATGCTCACTATGCTGTACCACTAATGATGAAAGTTAATGTATACGGTTCAATTTTCCTATTCCCATGGGTTAGAAGAATAATAATCAAAGGCAAATGATTAAAAGTCAATTTCTATAATCCTTCATATTTGGAGATAGTGTGCATTCATACAGTCTTTTAGTGATAAAATAGTTCAGTTCTGAAGAATAAATATAATTGTTAGTACACTCTATTATCTGTATTCATCGTACTGTATGTAACAAAGCAGGAAGTAGCAAAAGAAGTCATTTATGGCCACCCAGCTAAGCTGACAACTCTGCCTGCAAATTCTAGTCATATGCTAGTAACTGATTGTGTTAATGGCACTTCTGATAAATTGCAAAAATGAAACACAGGATAATGACACATAATTATATCACCCTGCCTTATCATAGCCCAAGGAGATTTTTTAGCATTTAACAAATAAAAATGTAGCAGTAGATTATGATAATCTATGTCTATGCCATTTCTTCTATAACCATACAGATGTTAAAAATGCCTTCACAAAATAGGGATCATAATATATTCATAGTTTTATATTCTTAAAATTATTTTGTGAAATATTTCAAATATACAAGTATTCAGTTTCTTACTACACTGAATCTTAACATTACACTATGTTGACTGTAGTTTTCTTATTTTAGAAAAAAATAAGATATTTGAGACCCAGTTGAAGCCCCCTTGGAAAAACTCTGTGATTACCCTCTACCAAGGTAATCACAAACATGAATTTATGTTTATCATTCCCTTACACATTTCAATATTTAATACATACTTATATATCCCTAATCATAAGATAGTCTTGTGTTAGAGAATTTAAAAGTTTAAGTAAATTTAATCATACTTTATATGGCACTCAGCAACTTGCTACTCCTGCCCAACATGAGGTGTGGAAATTTATCTTTGCTGATATATATATATCTCTAATGTGGTGGTTTTCCTGCTTTAGTGGGTATCAAAATCACTTGGGAAACTTGAAAAATATACAAAGGCCCAAGTCCTATCCTGCTGCAATAAGCCTGGCTCTATGTGTTCTTTGTTATAGGTGCTCTATAGGTGATTCCGAGATTTGCACCAAAGTTCTTTCTCCTTTTGCTGAACATACTCCTTTCTTACTCCTTCCTTTCCTTTCTCTGTACTTTTTTCCTTCCCTCCCTCTCCCATAGTAGAATGGTTAGCATTCTAATATTAAGCATTGCAGTATTGCCTTCTGAAGTTGTTATACCAATTTAAAACCCACTGCGGTGACCCACTAGTTCTGATTTGTCTGGAACTTCCCCAGGTTTAGCACAGAGGATCTCATGACCCACCTAAGCAAACCGGTGTAATTGATCATCCCAATGAGAGTAGATATCTTCACATACCCAAACACATTAGTATCATCACACTTTTAAAAAGTATTTTTGGAGTGCCTGGGTGGCTCAGTCGGTTAAGTGTCTGACTCTTGATTTCAGCTCAGGTCATGATCTCAGGGTCCTGAGATCAAGCCCCGCGTCAGGCTCCCCACTCAGCGGGGAATCTGCTTGAGGATTCTCACACTCCCTCTGCCCCTCCCCGCTCTCTAAAATAAATAAATAAATCTTAAAAAAATTATTTTTTCTGGCCACACAGAGGGGTGTATAAAGAATGATAACTAATATTTGTTTTAATTTGTATGTAATTGATTAAGAAGGACCAATTACTCTTCTATATCTACTAGCCTTTCAGGTTGCCCCCTCTATGAATTATCCTTGCCCATTTTTGTAACAGGATGTTTATTCTTCCATATAGATTTTTTATGATTTTTATACAATTTAAGTATTAAATAATTTTCGTTTACATTTGTTACAAGTATGTTATTCTTGTCTGTGCTTGTCTTTTACCCATCTTTTATTTTGTACAAATTTCACTTTTGACATAATGAAAATCTTCTATTTTTAATGCTCTTTGCTTTTTTCTGTCTAGTCTAAGAATCCATTCTGTACACTAAGACAGTTCTATTTTACAGGTACTTTTCTAGCAGTTTAAAATTTTACTTGTGATATTAGGCTCTAGTAAACCTAGAATTATGTGAGAGGTAAGAGCTAACTTTATTTTTCCTATATAAATAATAAATTATTTCAACACTATATATTAAAGTCTGTATTTTAATCATTGATTTATAATATTATTTATGTCCCAGATCTAGTTTTTGATGTCGTTTGCTTTAGTTTATGTTTTTGTATTTAGTTTTAGTTCGCTTAGTCTATGTTTTGACCTCTATTCCCTTCCTCCTCAACTAATTTACCTTAATTACTCTAGTTTTAAATTAGGCATAGTATCTGGTAGAACAAGTGACTTCACATGGTTCTTTTTCAGTATTCTTCTTGCAAATTGATTCTGTGTTCTTCCATTTATATTTTATGGCATACTCATTCAGGTGCATTAAACTGTGATTTTGATTGAGTTCACATTGAACTTATAATTGAGAAAGAATTGCTATCTTAACAACTGAATCTTCTCATCTCTGAGCACGGTATGTTTCTCCAGTCACTCATTCCTTTTTTTGAACTCCTTCAATGTCATTTATTTCTCCTCATGGCTTTACTTATATTTTTATATGTTGTTGCAGTATAAGTTCTCTTTTTTCCTTTCATATTTTCTAATTTGTTAATACTAATGTCCACAGCAATATTTTTCATGCATGTTATATTTTTAGTATAAAGCAGAATGTCTGAACATAGGGAAACAATCATACATTCTAAAAATTGAAAGGGTTTTTAATCTCCTTTCCAATTCATATAGCTATGATTTATTTTACTTACCTTATTATATTGCCCAGTATATTCAGTAAATGTGAAATAGAAATAATGATGGAAGCCAAACTTGCTGTGTTTTTTACTTAGAATGCTTTTATTTTATTTTTTTAAAGATTTTATTTATTTATTTGGCAGAGAGATAGCAAGAGCAGGAACACAAGCAGGGGGAGTGCGAGAGGGAGAAGCAGGCTTCCCGCGGAGCAGGGAGCCCGATGTGGGGCTCGATGCAGGGCTCGATCCCAGGACCCTGGGATCATGACCTGAGCCAAAGGCAGACGCTTGATGACTGAGCCACCCAGGCACTCCATACTTAGGATGATTTTAAAGTTTTCCGCATTAAGCAGATGGATATATATATATATGGATATATGGATTATATATATATATTTATATATACATACATATATATTTTTATATATATAAATATATATATATGGATTTTAAACTTTCCCCATTAAGCAGAAGATGGATACACACACACACACACGCACGCACGCACGCACGCACGCACACACACCTTTAATGGTATAAAAAGCTTCCTTCTACTTCAGATTTTCATATTGGAAAAATGTTCTTCATATATCGTAAGTGAATATAGCATTTTGAAGAGTTTTGAACACATGTGCTGCAATGATTATATTTGCTTTGGCTGCTATGGTGGGCAGTTGCAAAAAACAACCCTTAATGATTCCTGCCTCATAATATCCATGCCCTTGTAGAGGCTTTTCCCTTGACTGTGGCCTAGACCCAGTGACTCTCTTCAACCAAACAGAATATGACAAAAGTAGTTGCATGTCACTTCTGAGTTTATGTTGCTCACAGTCTCTCTGGCTCTTCTTACTTCTTTATTCTGATGAAACTATTGTCCTATGGAAACATCCACTTTGTAAGGAAATGAGTTATATAAAGACAAACTAGTCAAGCACTAAATCCTGTCTTTCTACAGGTGTTTATAGCACTGTCTGCAATTTTCAGTGTACAAGTCTTAAACTTACTGTGTTAAAATATATTCTCAACTGCTTATTCTGATTTTTGTTGTCATTGTTAATGTTATTTGTAATTACCAGTTTGTTACTGGTGATAAAAGACAGTGCATTTACTATTTTTTTATTGACCTATTATCCTGAGACCTTGTGAAAAATCATTATCCATTCCAGTAACATTTTTTGTAGATCCCTTGTAAATGTGTACAGACATAATATTGCTTGCAAATACAGTTTTATTTCTTCTTTTCCAATCTAAATGCCTTTTATTTCTTGCCTTGTTGATTGCTCTGGCTAATTCCTCCAATATAGTGATGAATAAAATTTGAGAGAGTTCTATTCTTGCTCTTTTCTCAATTTTAATAAGACATTTACGTTTTCACTATTGATTATACTAATAGGTATGTTTATTGATGCCCTTTATAAATAATATGGAAATTTCATTATATTCCAAGTTTGCTGAGAGGCTTAATACATTTTATCTATTTTTTATATTTATAATATTTATATATGATACATGTTTATAAAAATGAGAGGTCCCTGAGTTTTGCCACTGTATTTTCTTCATATATTGAGATGGTATGGTTTTCCCATATATTCTAATAACATTGTAAATTACCTTAGTTGATTTTTTTTCCACATTAAACTAACGTGCATTCCTGCAACAAATCTCACTTCATCATGATATGTTAAATTTCTTATATCGTGACAGGCTCATTTTATATTTTTAAAGGGATTTTGGACCTGTACTCATGAGGTACCCTCATGCAATTTACTTTCCTTGTAAGGACTTATCCTGGTTTTGTAGTGTAACATGGATTTTATAAAATGACCTGGGAATTCTTCCTACTTCTATATTCTGAAGAAGTTTCATTGTTTGGTAACATTTCTTCCTCAGATGTTTGAAATAATTCTCCATTGAAGACATGGGGGTGTTCTTTTGTTTTTATCATAAGCAGTTATATAGTTATTATAATTAAGAATTGGTTACATTTCTTTGCTCGCTATTTCCAGCTCCGTCATGCTTTCCCTTTGAGTTTACTTCCATTTATGTTGAACTATATCCTTCATGGTTTTTCTTCCTTTTTGAATTTCTGTGGTTAGGAAAACTTCTTGTGCATGTCTTCATTTTGCACTTTCCCACAGTTCCTGAGACTGAAGATGTGTTGATAAATTTCATGAACATACTGGTTCCTTTATTTTTGCTTTCTCTCTGGAGTTGGGAAATTTCTATCTCAGACCATGGCTTAAAGCAAATGGAGCAACTTTCTTTTCCTTTCATCCTGTAGGGCCTAAATTATCCAGGACTGCATGGTTATAGACATAGGGAACAGAAAGATTCTTGTTTTTTTTTTTTTCTTATTTGTTTTCATTAAGTGCCTGATACAGAAATATACTTTACTTGAATTTGAGTGCAGTTATATCATTTTGTCTACTCATTTCAGATGTCATTCATCATTGCTAAGTGTTTAGACCAGAGGGTCTGTGTATGGACTCTGTTTACCACTTAGAACCCGTAGTGGATCATAGAATTTAACACTGCACTGTAAAACCTGTTTATCTGTGTGTCACTTCTATTAGTTGTATCTAGGTATATAGGTATTACTGCTAACTAGGTTATGTTTTTTTATTATAAATATACCCATAATTGCTACTGGCATTTACTGAGTACAAGACACTTACTGAGGGGCGCCTGGGTGGCTCAGTCGTTAAGTGTCTGCCTTCAGCTCAGGTCATGATCCCGGGGTCCTGGGATCGAGCCCCCGCATCAGACTCCCTGCTCAGCGGGGAGCCTGCTTCTCCCTCTCCCATTCCCCCTGCTTGCGTTCCTGCTCTCGCTATCTCTCTCTCTCTCTGTCAAATAAATAAGTAAAATCTTAAAAAAAAAAAGACACTTACTGAATGCTTCCCATATACTAAGCACTCTTCTGAGTTTTTTTTACAAGTATTAACTCATTTAATTCTAACAAAGACCATATGAAATAGCTCCTAATATTATTTTTGTTAAAAAGTGAAACACCAAGGAGATTAGGTAATCTTTCCAAGACCAAGGAAGAGTAAGTTGCCTAGCTAGTGTTCAAACATACGTTGTCCAACTTAGATGTTTGATAAGCAAGAACAACAGATGAACATTGCCAATGACATCTGTCCATCCTGGTCTCTCTGTCAGTCATGTGTCACCCTGCCCTGTGCATGAGTGTTCCATGTTCTTGAATGCAAGGACATTGTTTGTCTCATTATCCCAGCACCTAGCACTGAACATAGAACTCTCTAGGTACTGAAAATGGTTGTCATGGTTAAATCAGATCTGAGTGGGATTCTTTTCTGAGAATTCAGTCTTTATATTAGTTAAGTGGAGACAATGCCTTCACTATTTTCTCAAGAGGTGTATTCATAGTTATGAAAATTCTGTTAAAAAATATATTTTAAAAAGACTGTCCTCTGGGGAAACTGTAAGGAGACAATTGGTTTTTGTTTTTGTTTTTGTTTTTGTTTTTTTCTTGTCAGCATTTTATGAAGCGTCAGGGGAAAAGCTTTGGAAGGACAATAATTGAAAAATGTTCATTGATTTCAGAGTTTCTTTTTTAAACAAATGTGCAAGAAAATGAAACATGTTGCTGTTTCTCCCCAGATTGTTTGGTCATTTCTCAGCATGCACTCCATATAATTTTTACATAAGACCCTTTGGAGAAAGGGGGAGGGGCAATTTGATAAAACCTTTATCTTAAAATATAGTTCCATTCTAGTTATTTAAAATTAAAACAGAAATATAAACACTCTTTCCACATTCATCAAGGAATGAGGGGAAATTTTCAAAATGAGCTTTTTCCAACTGGAAATAAAGTTTCTGGGAAATTCCCAAGGGACAGCAAGGAAAACCTATTGCAAGGGGACTTAGGATGCACTTCTGTGGGAAGGTCTGTCAACATCTTTTTTTTTTTTTTTGTAAGGAAGGAAAGGATGCTTATAGAACAGAGCAATTAGAAGCGGCTTCTCCAGTTTCCCTGCTGAGAAGGTAGCTTTGTCAACTGCCTTATTCCTGCGGAAATACTCAGTGTTGATGGTCAGCACTTGTCTCCTGGGCCACTTTTGTCCACAGATTGATTTGTTGTTCTGCCGTAAATGATACAGCCCTGAGAACGCCTTGGGTTCTGAACTCTGATGCTGGCTTATCAGCGTGGGAACGGAGAAGAATTGCAGCTTGGAGAGGACCGTCTGCTTCACAAGTGAAGCTGCACTTGGGAGGCAAATTGTGTAAAAAGAATTGAATACTTGGATGGCAAGCGCAAAGTCACCATGCTGTCAGGGAGGCTGTGGGTACGAATTACAATCATGTTACTATGTTTCTTATTTCAAGGGATTCCAGCCTAGCCCAGGGGATTGAATAGTTTCACCCTCTCAAGTGTGTTCTGAAAGAAACTGAGGTGCAAATTAGCTGGGTGTTTTTCTCTAAGTAAGTAGATACGTTGGTGAGGAGAGCTGTACAGAATCAAATATATTTTTCTGATCTGTAGTTTGGGCAGATAATGGAGATTTATGCAGAATGCTGTAAACTGAGCCCAGTGGGAAATCTTGCCTCCTTCATTTCTAGAAATTTTTATGCTACATGATCAGTTGGTCTTCAGTCAGATCAAGGTGTAACCTAGAAAGAGGTTTATCACTGAAATACTTAATAAATGGAATTCCAAAGCCCCTAATGTAACTTATGACATAATTGATAAAAACTGCTAAGATATCAAATGTAGAAAAAGACTATAATTTACAAACCTTGGCCTGTGAGACACATTAGGTTAATAACTTTCACATAACCTTTGGAGATGTTATATATCGAAATACCTTCCTATCTTGAAAATAAAAAACAATAAAACTCATTAATGCAAAAATTTCAACTATGATATTTGGATAACCTAGGTAATATGAACTTAACAACAATGAATATATAGAAACCTTTTCTCAAAACATACCTTTTCCTGTAGATGTGCTTTTCTACCCTATCTCCTTCATTTTTCTGTTGTAAAGCTGGTGCTAAAGTATACTGTGGCATTCTGATGCATAATGCATAATGGTTAGCAGATTTAAATGGCCAAATCCCCAATCCGGAGGACTTGGAGCCAAATTATCATTCCCACAACACTTCAGATATTGATATATGTACTTAAAAAAAAAACAGGTTTAACATGAGATAGATGCAGTTAGGCTCTACTACATTTCCGTATTATTGGCCTGCACTAGATTAGGTTGGGGAAGAAAGAAGGAAAAAAAAAAGAGAGGGGGGCAATAAAAGAAAGCTTATCTTCCTTAGCTAAGCACATAGGAGGAATTGGAAGGATGTACAGCAAATAATGTAATGAATCATTCGTCAAAAGGTGCTTTGAGGAATTACTATTCACTAGATCCTCTTAGTGGCAATGTGAGTTAGCTCTAGACAGGTGCCATTGTTTACATGTTATTTGTAAGGATACCGATGTTCACTGGAAGAGAACTAGGTCCTAAACCAAACAATAAGTGGTATTCCCAGAATGATAACCCAGGACATCTGAATCCAAGTTCAAGGATAGTTGTGTGATGCCTCACAAAACATGTGGCATGTGAGGATCAGATTTATATTTTATAGGAAACATTATTGTAGGAAACAAGCACAAAAATATTAGATTATCAGAGCAGTTCAGTCATGTCACTCTGTCTCTTATAATTGGGATACCCCAAGAAGAGAGGGAGTTGTGTCTACTTTGCTTACTATAGGTGATGACTAGCATCTAGAAGCCTCACAGAAAATATATTTTGAATGAACATTTGAAGGAAAATGTTAATCCTTTCTCTTCAGCAGAAATGTTGAAACATCAAGTAGTATTTAGTAAATAACATGACGTAATGGTAAGACTTTAGAACAGAGTTAGATAATAAGATGTTGCTCACAATTCATCTTGACCTTGAGTAAATCACTTATATTTTCTAGGCCCCAGTTTCTACTATGTAAAGTGGGAACAATAAGCACAAAATACTTGATCTGATTCCTTAAATGTTTTCAAGATTAAATGAAATTTTATTCATAAAATTGTTTTTATAATTTTCACTATTTGAAGGTCTTTTAACTAAGGCTATGCTATTTTATTTGTATAGATAATTATAAATATTACATGTCCCAGCCAGGAGTGATGATGTATTCAGATATTTGCTCTAAACCAAACCTTTCTGAATCATATTGTGGCATATCTTCATGGCAGTACAAAATTGGAAATGTATTCCCAAATGAACAAGACAGTGATTCCTTCAGAGTTACGCACTGTGTCTTACTCATTCTTACATCACCATTGCCTCAAGTCCTTAGATGATGTTCACTAAACTGTATTAATAATTCTCATTATCAGTGATGTTGTGTTATCAGTGGTGATGATGAGTTAATACACACACACATATACTCACACACTCACTCTTACACTTCTAGAAAAGTTATTGCTCCATGTTGTCTAATATTGGGCATTTCAGATTCTGCTTTTATGATAGCACCAAAATATTAACAGAATTCCTGAATGCAGAACACATGTGCTTTCCATATTTTAATTATTCATAACCTAATACAAGCTCAAGTATTTGATACATTCTGTTTTGTTTCATGTTGTGAAGTTCTCCCTATTTAGCATAGAACTAGTTTCAGGCACAAGTTTTATTTTAAAGCTTTTTATTTTACCATTTGAAAGTAATATCTTATTTTCCTTTTATTTGGGAAGAAAGTGTACATTTTCGCGATTAGTAAAATATGTCTGAAGCTTCTCAAATAATTTACTTATGGTCGAGAATAAGCAGGAGTGATTAGAGCTTCAAATCAGAAACTTCAGAGAGCCAGAAGCTATCAAAATGTGCAGCTTTAATGAATGATTTCTCACTCATTGCTCTATAGCAATCACCACTGATACACTCTAGTCTTTTTTCCAAAGCATATATAATTGGGCAAATCATCTAAACCCCCACAAGCAGGCAATTATTCAACTACATTGATGCAGAATCACTGGGTCCAATGCTTCATTAGAATATACCATAATCCCTTGTTCTTGTTTTAACCTTCTCTGTGAAAAATCTAATTCATCCAAAGCTGACACAGTGTCCTGTTGGTTATGCAAATAGTGGCCGTGCAGGAGACGGAGTTTCAAGCCACTTTTCTGTCTTCAGTCCCATGTGTAGGACTCTTATCCAAATCTTTAAATAGAGCCTAGGAGTTCTAATAATTATTCAACTAACATATATAAGCTCCCTTTGTGCTCCTTTTTGAAAATGTGCTTATCTTTTTCTCTTATAGAAAAGAGAGAGACATTGACAGAGAGACTGAATGGCACTGCCACCACCAGAGGGATAGCTGGGGAAGGGAGCAGGAGGGCACCGTGGTGCAGGGAAGATGATAAGAAAACTATAAAGCTGCCGGAAGGAGGATGGTAACCACCATCCCTCTCTCTCTGTTTTGTAGCCCAACTGTCCTTTCTCCCGACCCTGTTCTTTGTGTTACATCGGGAAGAGGACAACTTTGGGTCCTTCCCTCCTGGCACTGTCTGCCAGTGACTGCAGTCCACCCTTGACCATGTCATTCACCGTCTCTGAGCCCCTGGAGGAGGAGGCTCGTGTGCCCCGGAAGTCTGGCCCAGCTGGTGCGCCGGCAGCTGTATACATGCAGACACATAGAACATCTAATCTGATGGAAACACCTTCTGTCACGAAAAGGGTACGATTCGAGAGGCGTGCCAGGAAGAACATTTGACAGAAATTTGACTGTTGCATGGGCCTAGGATACCATACTTCTGGGAAAGCACACTGCTTGCATCCTGAAGCATTACTTCAAATTGCTTTTTCCCAACATCCCAGCTTGTGATTCCAAGTCAGTGAAAGCTTCATCACATTATTTTAACATTGCTGCTTTACACCTTTACTCCGTTTTCGTGTGACCTCAGAAGCAAGATTAGGCAACCGAGCGGTAAACTGTCCCTCTCCTTTCATCATCATAACGGTAAGAATAATGGCAATTACACATTTTAATGTATACATAGTTCATGTATACACATAGAGATGACTATATGACTTACGTTAAGTAGTATATATTATTTCTTTCAATCTTCACAACACACTTGTGACCTCATTGCTATTTTTATCCTCTCTTTTAAAAATGGGCGACTGAAACTTACACTCATTAAATAACTTGGCCAAAGGTGCATGCTTTTTTAAAAAATTTTTTTGTTATGTTTATCACCATACATTACATCATTAGTTTGTGATGTAGTGTTCCATGATTCACTGTTTATGCATAACACCCAGTGCTCCGCGCAGAACGTGCCCTCTTTAATACCCATCACCAGGCTAACCCATCCCCCACCCCGTCCCCTCTAGAACCCTCAGTTTGTTTCTCAGAGTCCATCATCTCTCATGGTTCGTCTCCCCCTCTGACTTACTCCCCTTCATTCTTCCCCTCCTGCTATCTTCTTCTTTTTCTTTTATCTTAACATATGTTGCATTATTTGTTTCAGAAGTACAGATCTGTGATTCAACAGTCTTGCACAATTCACAGCGCTCACCATAGCACATACCCTACCCAATGTCTATCACCCAGCCACCCCATCCCTCCCACCCCCCACCACTCCAGCAACACTGTTTCCTGAGATTAAGAATTTCTCATATCGGTGAGGTCATATGATACATGTCTTTCTCTGATTGACTTATTTCACTCAGCATAACACCCTCCAGTTCCATCCACGTCGTTGCAAATGGCAAGATCTCATTCCTTTTGATGGCTGCATAATATTCCATTGTGTATATATACCACTTCTTCTTTATTCATTCATCTGTCGATGGACATCTTGGCTCTTTCCACAGTTTGGCTATTGTGGACATTGCTGCTATAAACATTGGGGTGCACGTACCCCTTCGGGTCCCTACATTTGTATCTTTGGGGTAAATACCCAGTAGTGCAATTGCTGGATCGTATGGTACCTCTATTTTCAACTGTTTGAGGAACCTCCATACTGTTTTCCAGAGTGGTTGCACCAGCTTGCATTCCCACCAACAGTGGAGGAGGGTTCCCCTTTCTCCGCATCCCCGGCAACATCTGTCGTTTCCTGACTTGTTAATTTTAGCCATTCTGACTGGTGTGAGGTGGTATCTCATTGAGGTTTTGATTTGGATTTCCCTGATGCCGAGCGACGTTGAGCACTTTTTCATGTGTCTGTTGGCCATTTGGATGTCTTCTTTGGAAAAATGTCTGTTCATGTCTTCTGCCCATTTCTTGATTGGATTATTTGTTCTTTGGGTGTTGAGTTTGAGAAGTTCTTTATAGATTTTGGATACTAGCCCTTTATCTGATATGTCATTTGCAAATATTTTCTCCCATTCTGTCGGTTGTCTTTTGGTTTTGTGGACTGTGTCTTTTGCTGTACAAAGGCTTTTTATCTTGATAAAATCCCAAAAGTTCATTTTTGCCCTTGCTTCCCTTGCCTTTGGCGATGTTTCTAGGAAGAAGTTGCTGCGGCTGAGGTCGAAGAGGTTGCTGCCTGTGTTCTCCTTTAGGATTTTGATGAACTCCTGTCTCAGGTTTAGGTCTTTCAACCATTTGGAGTCTATTTTTGTGTGTGGTGTAAGGAAATGGTCCAGTTTCATTCTTCTGCATGTGGCCACCCAATTTTCCCAACACCATTTGTTGAAGAGACTGTCTTTTTTCCACTGGACATTCTTTCCTGCTTTGTCAAAGATTAGTTGACCCTAGAGTTGAGGGTCCATTTCTGGGCTCTCGATTCTGTTCCATTGATCGATGTGTCTGTTTTTGTGCCAGTACCATACTGTCTTGATGATGACAGCTTTGTAATAGAGCTGGAAGTCCGGAATTGTGATGCCGCCAGCTCTGCTTTTCTTTTTCAACATTCCTCTGGCTATTCGGGGTCTCTTCTGGTTCCATACAAATTTTAGGATTATTTGTTCCATTTCTTTGAAAAAAGTGGATGGTATTTTGATGGGGATTGCATTGAATGTGTAGATTGCTCTAGGTAGCACTGACATCTTCACAATGTTTGTTCTTCCAATCCATGAGCATGGAACGTTTTTCCATTTCTTTGTGTCTTCTTCAGTTTCTTTCATGAGTATTTTATAGTTTTCTGAGTACAGGTCCTTTGCCTCTTTGGTTAAATTTATTCCTAGGTATCTTATGGTTTTGGGTGCGATTGTAAATGGGATCGACTCCTTGATTTGTCTCTCTTCTGTCTTGTTGTTGGTGTATAGGAATGCCACTGATTTCTGTGCATTGATTTTATATCCTGCTACTTGACTGAATTCCTGTATGAGTTCTAGCAGTTTTGGGGTGGAATCTTTTCGGTTTTCCACATACAGTATCATATCATCCGCAAAGAGTGAGAGTTTCACTTCCTCTTTGCCGATTTGGATGCCTTTGATTTCTTTTTGTTGTCTGACTGCTGTGGCTAGGACTTCTAATACTGTGTTGAATAGCAGTGGTGATAGTGGACATCCCTGCCGCGTTCCTGACCTTAGGGGAAAAGCTCTCAGCTTTTCCCCATTGAGAATGATATTCACTGTAGGTTTTTCATAGATGGCTTTTATGATATTGAGGTATGTACCCTCTATCCCTATCCTCTGAAGAGTTTTGATCAAGAAAGGATGCTGTACTTTGTCAAATGCTTTTTCTGCATCTTTTGAGAGGATCATATGATTCTTGTTCTTTCTTTTGTTAATGTATTGTATCACGACTGATTTGCGGATGTTGAACCAACCTTGCAGCCCGGGGATAAATCCCACTTGGTCATGGTGAATAATCCTTTTAATGTACTGTTGGATCCTATTGGCTAGTATTTTGGTGAGAATTTTTGCATCCATGTTCATCAAGGATATTGGTCTATAATTCTTTTTGATGGGGTCTTTGTCTGGTTTTGGGATCAAGGGAATGGTGGCCTCATAAAATGAGTTTGGAAGTTTTCCTTCCATTTCTATTTTTTGGTACAGTTTCAGGAGAATAGATATTAATTCTTCTTGAAATGTCTGATAGAATTCCCCTGGGAAGCCATCTGGCCCTGGGCTAATGTTTGTTGGGAGATTTTTGATGACGGCTTCAATTTCCTTAGTGGTTCTAGGTCTGTTCAGGTTTTCTATTTCTTCCTTTCTTTCTTTCCTTTGATGTCCATTAGCATGGTAAATGGTTTTCCACCCCCTCACTTTCAATCTGGGGGTGTCTTTGGGTCTAAAATGAGTCTCTTGCAGACAGCATATTGATAGGTCTTGTTTTTTAATCCAATCTGATAGCCTGTTTCTTTTGATTGTGGCATTCAGCCCATTTACATTCGGGGTAACTATTGAAAGGTATGAATTTAGTGCCATTGTATTGCCTGTAAGGTGACTGTTACTGTATATTGTCTGTGTTCCTTTCTGATCTATGCTGCTTTTAGGCTCTCTCTTTGCTTAGAGGACCCCTTTCAATATTTCTTGGAGGGCTGGTTTCATGCTTGCAAATTCCTTTAGTTTTTGTTTGTCCTGGAAGCTTTTTATCTCTCCTTCAATTTTCAATGAGAGCCTTGCTGGATATAGTATTCTTGGCTGCATATTTTTCTTGTTTAGTGCCCTGAAGATCTCATGCCAGTCCTTTCTGGCCTGCCACATCTCTGTGGATAGGTCTGTTGCCAATCTAATATTTCTACCATTGTAGGTTACATATCTCTTCTCCTGAGCTGCTTTCAGGATTTTCTCTTTGTCTCTGAGACTCGTAAGTTTTACTCTTAGATGTTGGGGTGTTGACCTATTTTTATTGATTTTGAGAGGGGTTCTCTGTGCCTCCTGGATTTTGATGCCTGTTTCCTTCCTCACATTAGGGAAGTTCTCTGCTATTATTTGCTCCAGTATACCTTCTGCCCCTCTCTTTCTTCTTCTTCTGGGATCCCAGTTATTCTAATGTTGTTTCGTCTTATTGTATTGCTTATCTTTCGAATTCTGCCCTCGTGATCCTGTAGTTGTTTCTCTGTCTTTTTCTCAGCCTCTTTATCTTCCATCATTTGGTCTTCTATATTGCTGATTCTCTCTTCTGCCTCATTTATCCTAGCAGTTAGTGCCCCCATTTTTTATTGCACCTCATTAATAGCCTTTTTGATTTGGGCTTGGTTAGATTTTAGTTCTTTTATTTCTCCAGAAAGGTTTCTCTAATAACTTCCACCCTTTTTTTAAGCCCAGCTAGTATCTTTAAAGTCATGATTCTGAACTCTAGGTCCGACATCGTACTAATGTCCATATTGAGTAGGTCCCTGGCTGATGGTACTACCTCTTGTTCTTTTTGCTGAGGTGATTTTTTTCCATCTTGTCATTTTGTCCAGAGGAGAATAGATGAGTAAGAGAACAAAATGCTAACAGGTTAACAACATCCCCAGCAAATATACTCTATACAAATCAGAAAAGACCTGAAACCAGGGGAAAGGAAAGGGAAAGAAAGAAAAAAGAAAGAGGAAAAAAAAACACAAAAAGAAAAAGATAAAAACAAAAACAGAACAATACAAAAAAAACAGAATATGATCAAATATGATCAGGCTAGTGCATAGATCAGTGCCACACACTAGATTTTGGGCGTATTTTGGTCTGTTAGAAAAAAGTGCCTCCTAAAATTTTAAAGGAAGAAAGACATATGTGGACAAAATAAGGGTTGATATAATGGAGGGATGGAAGATGACTGCAAAGATAAAAATTATAAAAGATTTTACAAAAGGAATTGATAGGATAAGAAGTTGTTTGAAAAAAAAAAAAGAAGATTTAAAAAAAAAGAGGGAGAGAACGTGATCAGGCAGGAGACTTGAACCAAGCCGTACACTAGTGATTTAGGGTATATTTTGATCTGTTAGAAGAAACTGTATCTTAAAATTTTAAAGAGAGGACAACTTGTATATATGTGCCAAAAATAAGGGTAACTACTATGAAGGGATAAAATATGACTCTAAAAATGAAAAATAAAAAATGTTTTTTAGAAAAGGGATTGATAAGATGTTGTCTGAAAAAGGGAAAAAGAAAAATAAAAAAAAACTTAAAAAAATTAACTTCAAAAAACTAATGAATCATAGTGAAAAAAGCCATGAATTCTATGTGCAGTATTCCCCTAGCGCTGGAGTTCTCCCATTCTCCTTGATCGGTAAACTTGGTCTTGGCTTGTTGGCTGTTCGTGGTGATCTTCTGGGGGAGTGGCCTGTTGCCGTGGTTCCCAAATGTCTTTGCTGGAGGCGGAATTGCCCCGCCCTTGTCGGTCCGGGCTAAGCAAGCTTCTCGGGCTTGCTCTCAGGAGCTTTTGTTCCCTGCAAGTTCTCGGTACAGCTTTGGAGGACAGGGTGAAAATGGTGGCCTCTCAATCTCCACCCGGAGGAGCTGAGAACTCGGGGCCCCGCTCCTCAATGCGCCCCCAGAGAAAAGCAGTCACTCCCGTCTCCCTGGTCTCCGGCCGCACTCCGTGCTCACCCGGCCTGTGACCGAGCGTTTCTCTCTCTGGCACCCGACCCCGTGTGGAGTCTCCAAACCCAGCAGATCCCTGCGGTGCGCTCCCGCGTCGCTCCTCCCGGGGGAGGAAGGGGAGTCTCCCCGGATCTGCCGCTTGTTGGGTCCCTGCTGGAGGAGCAGTGGCCCGACTGGGCCGCGGATCACAGTTCATGGCAACCCCGAGCTGAGAGCCCGCGCCTCGGCTCCGTCTCTGCAGCCGGCTTCCCCGCTCCGATACCTGGGAGCTCTGCCGCACTCAGGCACCCCCGGTCTTTCTGTGACCCCGAGGGTCCTGAGACCACACTGTCCTGTGAGGGTTCCACCCCCCGCTTAGCCACTGGAGCGACGTCCCTCAGCGGAGCCGACTTCTAAAAGTTCCGATTTTGTGCTCCGCGGCTCTATCACTTGCCAGAAGCGGCCGACGGAGGCCCCTTCCCCCGCCGTCTATCCTCCCGAATATTGCCTTGGATTCCCTTCTCCGCACGTCCTACCTTCCAGAAAGTGTTCGCTTCTCTGTTCAGAGTTGTTGCTACTCTCTACTCTCTTCTCTCAACTCCTGTTGAGTTCGTAGGTGTTCAGAATCGTTTGATCCCTATTCAGCTGAATTCCTGAGACCAGACGAAATCCAGGTCTCCTACTCCTCCGCCATCTTGCTCCGCCGACCCCCAGGTACATGCTTTTTAAATGGCTGAGCAAAGAGTCTAACTCCGGCACTCTGGACCTGTCTTAACCAACTTTCTGTCCCAGATAGTTTTCCAGCTTCTTCCTTCTCTCAGATGGTCAGCTGTTTGCCCGACCTTATTCCACTGAGCAGAACTCCTGCTGTAAAAATGTATCACTGTCTTTCAGGAAGTAGTGAGAGAACTGTCACCTTCCTTCTAGATGGATCTAACATTCTCCCTGGCTCTGTGTAGAATGGTGATTCTCAATCTTGGCTACAGAGTAGAGTCACCTAGGGAACTTCAAAGCTGGTGTTTGTGTCCTACCTCAGGCTTTGATGTACTTGTTCTAGCCTGGGCTTGAGAAGTTTTAAAATCTCATCAGGTGAACTCTGATACGAAGCAGTGTTTGGGAAGGACTGCTCTACAGAGACGGGCCTCCCATACTCTCCTTTCTGACTCTGCAGCCAAGTGCAGTACAGTAAACCTGGCCCTGGATTGGAGGTGCTTGACATGTGGATTGAGTAAGAAATCTGAATTTTAAAAAGAGAAGGTGATGATGATGATAACCAGTTAGCATTTATTGAATGTTGCTCAGTGCTAGGCATTTGCGTATATTCACATCTAGTATTAATTCAGTTACATTACCCCTCTCTTTATTCAGAATCAGAGGCACGGGGATTGAAATTATTTGACCCAAATCCAAGCCAGGTGTGCCACTTATTGTGGGTGACTTCAAACCTCTGCCTTTAATTGCATGGTGAAGGCCATGTAGGAGAAAAGGATGTATAGTTTTGGAGCCTGATGATAATCATTGCATAAGAGAGGAGCAATTTTATGCATGGGCTTGCTATACCTGTAGCCTGATGAGTTGTGCGTGGTAGAGCAAAGTGGAATGGGAGGAATTTATTTTAGTTCCAGTCAATTCTCCTTTGGAGCAAATCCAGTTACCAACAAAGAAATCTGCTCTTGGGTACTCTAAGCCAAATGTGCCCAGAGCAGGCAGGAGAGAAATTCCCAGGAGAAGAGCCAAGCTCTTTGCCAGGACAGAGATCAGAATTGGGAGGGACAAGTAATTGGGGAACAGTAGTCATGCCAGAGAGTCAAATTTTACAAAATAGGATCTGTAGGTATCTGAAGGCCAAAGAGAAGAATTTATTTTATAATTAGAGAATTTTATTTATAAAATAAGATTCATTGGTAAGGCAATCAGGGAGCTGTAAAGGAGTAAGCTCAGACAGTGTTTTGGACATCCTCTGATGTTAATGAAATAGATCTCTGTACCTGGGTTTGTTCCTATATTAAAATAATAAAAAAACAGAACACTTGAAAGATAAGGCAAGACAGAAAGTAGAAGCTTTGAAATTGAAGGAAGTGAAGGAATCTGTTCAGGAATTACAGGATATGACAGTGATAATTGAGAGAAAACATGGATTCTAGTGCCCACTCTTTGCAGTCCAGAGTCATAAGAGTAGGCAGTCACACCTACAGAAGTAACAGTGTGATTGCAGCTAAAAGGAAGTGTGCGAGTGGTTTTCCAGAGATGCCTGTTTAATCATTGGTCACCAAGTGATCACCTCTAGGTGATTTTTTTTTTTAAAGGAGAGGTACTAAAGGTAGGAAATTAAAAAAAAAATAGTCATTATGACAGAGGTATTTTTTAAATTCACATATTGCCCTTTTCATAGTATTTTTGTATGTATTATCTAATTATAATCTTTCAACATACTCCAAGGTAGATTGAACAGATTTTTATAGATGGGAAAAAAAAAGTCGATAAAGACGATGCCAGCAAATACTAAGGATTGCCATTGGCAATGTTTGACCTTCCAGCATAGAATTGTCCTACATGATCCTTAGGAATGTGAGGTGGCAGGGGGGCAGCAGGTGAATTCATTGCGGGCTTGGTAATACTGGTGTGTATTCAAAGGGCTTTTAGGTCTCTGCACTTTTTTCATTGTATTTTAGTGTGAAGCCTTACAGGGTCAGAATGTAAAATATGAAGCCACAAGCTAAAGCTTGGATTTTTTTGTTTGTTTGTTTTGATAGATAAGAGTGAGTATAGGATGCCAACATTTAAGATTTTCAAGGTTTGATATTTATAAGCAAATCTTACAGAAAAAAAAATGTTAGACAAAAAGGATGCAGTAACAAATAAATAATCGGAGCAAAATGCAAGTATAATTTTCATACAGATAGATGATCCTTAATTCAGTTCTCATTATTTCTATTATCCCTTTGTGATTTTAGTGTCTGACCTAGAACCTTCCTGGATGTCACTTATTGTATTATGCCCTGTATGTCGGCAGGGTGCCTATTATGCATCCACAAATACTGTACCTCTGAGTGAAGAAGAACCTGACATTAAGACTGATGTGAGAACTGCAAAGCCTAACTAGGACATCTCTACTTTCTTTTTTCACTCCCTTCCTTGGACTCAGCAGAAGAAATGGTCATCGTTACCAAACTCTATGAGTTCAGCCCAAATGGGCTTATATTCTATTCACATTTCCCCATTGTCTTCATTAAATTCTTGATCTGTGCTATCAAGGAATGAGGCTACAAAATGTCAGTAAAAGTCTCTTTCAGATTTTGCATTATATATCTTTATAAACACAGAATTGACTCCTATACCTATTGATATGCTAAGTAGCAAAAACACTGATGTAGTTAGTAATATAAAATGTGAACTAATGATTTTAAGACTCATATTCTGCAGGAGTGAAGGGGGCTTCATCTTTCTTTGAATTTGCAATAAATTGTGAATTTCTTTTTAATGATCAGAAGGTTTTCCGTTGAAGCACCTGACCAAAGGACACCTTTAAAAATAGAATGGATGCTATTTTTTACCTGGTAGAAGGTCATGAAATGCCATAGAATTTTATGTGTTGATTGTGCCCTGGAGGAAACAATGACTCAGATTCTTTTCTGGGTTTACAAATGAGGGACTGGAGTAATTTAATGACCTGTCCAAGGTAGCAAGTCTAGGAAGTGACAAGTGCAGAGCTAGAACCGGTGTCTCCTGATTCACATTCTTGTACAAAGGCACTCAGTGGGTTATATTTTTGGATAATTATCATAACTTAAGGAGCCAAGTACTATTATTATCTCTGCTTTATAGTTATAAATGTAGGTCTCAAAAAGTTAAGTAAATTGCTCAATGCATTAGGGGTGGGATATGAAGCAGGGACATTTTTCACTCCAAAATGCACTCACTTACAAAAGACAAAATTACTGTATCTCCTGTGTTCTCTGAAAAATAGGTAATGGCAAATCAAACAGTCCTATGAAGATGTCCAGTAATGCCCTAACTGAATAAATTCAAAAAGACACAGACACGCATGTATAAGTATTACTGTATTTTTTTTTCTTTTTGACAGGTTAATTCTTTTAATAGAAATTAATTTAAGTCTATTCACCTGGAAATTTCTTCAGTTTCTACATTTTGCTGCGCTAGCATTGAAATATTTATGAGCAATGTCTGCTTCTGTCACTAACATACTTGCAAGCTTCTTCAGCTCTCGGAGCCTCTGCTTCCTCACCAGTAACAAAGGCTATTAGGTTGGGTGGGTGGCTCTTTAACTGTGATATATGGAGACTTAGCATTCCTGGAAGCTGCTTCAGGAGTCAGTGTGAGGTAATCCCAGTAATTTGGGATCTGGGTCTACCTCTGTAGTTCTGGAGCACATTATCAGCTTTCTGTAGTGAAGTTCAGTGTGATGTGTTATTTACAACATTCACTGTTTAAAAAAAACAGTTTGAAAGCCACATGAATTTATTCATATGATCATCACAGTCATAACTGACTTTTCAGTATTATTCTTTAAGCCACCCGTTATATCTGCCATACCGAATACTTGTAATAGTTTGAATAAGAGACTCATTTCTTCAGCAGTCACCCTGCTCTTAGGGATACACCATTTTTTAAAATTTCTCTGTAGGAAATCACCTGCTTTGTTAGGACAACAGTAACTCCCTTTTTTCAGGTTTATTAAGGTATAATTGATACATAGAAATGTGATATATTAAGATATATAACTTAATGGTTTGATAAAGTTACGTATGATGAAATGATCACCACAGTCAAGCTAATTAACACATCCATTACCTCACATAGCTATAACTTTCTTCCTTTTCCCCCCCTGTGGTGAGAATGTGTAAGATCTCCTATTTTAGCACATTTCAAGTATACAATACAGTTTTGTTAACTATCCTCACCATGCTGTATATTAGATCTCCAGAACTTACTCCTCTGACATAACTGAAACTTTGTATCCTTTGACTAACAATATCTCCTGACTTCTACTCCACCTTCTTTCAGATAAACCGCCATTCTGCTCTCTGCTTCAATGAGTCTATTTTAGATTCCATATAATGCTGTTTCAGCATACCCACAATCATCCTTGGATTGTAGAATATTAGTGTAAAGATAAATTATTTGTAATCAGCTTAGACCTGATGCTGAAAACAATGCTACCCTGTACTAATTGTGAATGTCTGTACAAGTCACTTAAACTTTTAGAGCTATAGCTTCCTCATTTGTAAGATCAAAAAAGTACAAATAATTGCATATGTCATAGGAATTAAATCATGTATTTTAAAAATTCAGTGAATGGCTGACCTATAGTGGACCATAGGATCTTTTAAGACTGTTTTTCTCCAGACCACGCCATATTCCAATTATCAAAGTAAAGATCCAATAAAATGTCAAAGATTAGTTGTTGGTAGTTACCAGATGTTGAGGAGTACTTGACACTCATGCTGATTGCCATGGCATGAGTAATAAATTTCTATGTCTCTGATCAAGGGGACCCATGTCTTCTGCCATCACCCATAGATCTATGATATCCTCACTTGTTAGCTGTTAAGTAAAGTAAAAATCTCAGACCCTTCAGGATTCTTGGTACACCCTGATATGATTACATTAATAAAAGTGAGTTAGAGAGGGGCACCTGGGTGACTCAGTAGGTTGAGCATCCGTTGATGTTGGCTCAGGTCATGATCTCAGGGTCCTGGAATTGGCCACGTGTGGGGCTCCATGCTCAGTGGGGAGTCTGCTTGACGACTCCTCCCTCTGTCCCTCCCCCTGCTTTCTCTCTCTCTCCCCCTCTCAAATAAATAAAATAAATCTTTAAAAAAAATAAGTGAGTTAGAGAAAACAGCCTAAATATCCATCAGCTGATGAATGGATAAACAAAAGTTTGTATATCCATACAGTGAAATATTATTCAGCCATAGAAAGAAATGAAGCAACGCTCCAACATGGATGAACCTTGAAAATGTTAAGGAAGGGAAACAGACATGTATTTTATGAGTCCACTCATAAGAAATGTTCAGAGTAGGCAAATCCATAGGTATAGAAAGTAGATTACTTGTTGTAGATGAGATGAGAGGGGGAATTGGGATTGATGGGTAGTAGGTACTGAGTTTCATTTTGGGGTGGCGGAAATATCCTGGAATTAGTGATGATAGTTACACAATATAGTGAATATGTTAAAACCACTGGATCGTACACTTTAAAATAGTGAATTTTACATTACATAATCTTTATCTCAACAGAAGTGATTAAAAAGGGAGAGGAGGGGGCGCCTGGGTGGCTCAGCCGTTAAGCGTCTGCCTTCCGCTCAGGTCATGATCCCAGGGTCCTGGGATCGAGCCCCACATCGGGCTCCCTGCTCCTCAGGAAGCCTGCTTCTCCCTCTCCCACTCCCCCTGCTTGTGTTCCCTGTCTCTCTGTGTCTCTCTCTGTCAAATAAATAAATAAAATATTAAAAAAATAAAAAGAGAGGAGAGAAGGAAAGAGTGAGAAACAGGGGAAGAGGTTTTTCTGTTCCTAAAAGGGCGTGGACCGGGGCTCGCAGACATGGGTCTGAATCCCAGCTTTCTTTTTTTTTTTTTTTTTTAAAGATTTTATTTATTTATTTGAGAGAGAGAGAATGAGAGAGAGAGCATGAGAGGGGGGAGGGTCAGAGGGAGAAGCAGACTCCCCGCTGAGCAGGGAGCCCGATGTGGGACTCGATCCTGAGACTCCAGGGTCATGACCCGAGCCGAAGGCAGTGGCTTAACCAACTGAGCCACCCAGGCGCCCCGGTCCCGGCTTTCTTCTACCATTAGCTCCAGCTCCCCCACCTCTCTGCCCTGTCTTACATTGTGTTCAATACAAACAGGCCCATTGTGGAGATTAAATGACATGTGCACATGTCATAATGGCTGACCCAGAGATGATGTTTATTAGTTGGTACTATAAATAGGAGAGTGACAACAATTTTTTTCAGGAAAGAAATGAATGAACAAAAAAAGAAACAAGCTGCCCTTCTAAAATGTGCTACTGTGTGGTTACAAATACTTTGCCAGTGCTACAGTAAGTCTCCTGTAGTTATTGTAGAAATATTTCTCTGACCAACACTTAAATAAATACATTGTTAAAATATTATTGTTTATGTTTCTACAAGTACTTGGAAGTGTCCTTCCTCAAGCACAATTCTATAGTAAGAATAATACACTGTCAAAACAGAATTTACATGCAAATAACTTCTTACTATGCTTTTGTGGGGAGATGTTGGATAATTAAATCATATGAAAATACATTTCTAATAGCTTCTCTGGCTCTGGACCATGCTCATTTTAAGAAGTGGTATATCATTTTGCAATCAAGATGGCAATATTGGAAAGCCTTGTTTTATTAAAAAACAAACAAAAAAAGTTTTCATTGTGTTTCCCTAAAATGATGAAATTTTTTCAGGCAGGACTGCAGTATTTGATGGAACGTATTTCATGAAAATTAAGTATTACTGGAAGGAAATGATAGCAAAAAGTAGTGTAGGGAGTGTTAGAAGGGGGGGGCATTTTATAACAGATACCAGAAGGCATTAAGCTGCCCCATACTGCATACAGGCTCCTATGAAGTGAAGCCACCCTCACCCACCTTCATTCCAAACAAAGCACATTTTTACATAGTTGTGGAAATCCTAAATGGGCTTTAGGCAATCAGTGCTTTTAAAATATTTAGATATTATTCAAGAGTATCATAAATGGTATTGGAATGGAGCCATTAGAATCCACTTCTCTTTTCCTTCCTAACATCAGAGTGAAGAGCCAGGCAAGGGCAGGGGAGAGAAAGGAGAAAGAATGTGGCATGCCTGGTTAGCAAAAGCTGAGAGAAAGGGCATTGGTGGGGTTTCAAAGGTGCAGAGGCCAAGAAAAATAAGCATATGAAAGAGAAGTTGTAGGAGAAAAAAAAAATTAAAGGTAGAGAAAATGCTTCTATTCTTCCCCCCCCCCCCCGGCTGTTGTCATTCAAATCCCATTTTTCTCAAGGTGCCTTTTTCTATTCATCTTCTGTCCTTTGGCTCTTCTGTTTTCTCTCCTCTCAATGCCTCCTGTGTGTTCCCACCTGCTGTCCTTGTTTCTCTACATATCGTTTTTCACCATCCTGTCTCTTCTTTCTCTTCCATAGTTACTGCCTCAAGCCAATTTCGCAAATTGGATCCAGGGGCCCAGTTTCTCAACATCTCACTTGGGAGGGTCCAGGCAGGGGCCCAGGTTGGAGACAGTCACAAGTGAGGGGCGTGGGCAGGGACTCCATACCTACTTCAGCTCAATGCTTCCTGGGTGCAAGCAGCCCTAGGGGCCCTAGGAAAGGTCCTTGGAGAGAGTTGTACCCATTTTTACTGTGCCAGTTAGAAATGCTGTCTAGGCCTTGGCATTTCACTCCCTCATCCAGTGAATGCAGACCCTGACACAGTTCCAAATACACTGGGTTGATTGAATGCAGTGTCAAAGGAAGAAGCAGCTGCTTGAGAGAAGGCATTGTGGCCTCGATGCAGGTCTTCAACTGTGTGTAAATGCTTATTTTCATAGATGGTATTCCGAAGCCCTGTTACACAATGTGCACTGTAGAAGTCTGAGAGGCAAGACATTTTTTTAAGTCCTTCTGGGTACTATTTACAATTTTAGTAGATTTGTATTTATTTTTTCGTAACTATTTTCTATATTGCAAGTAGAAGTGATTTCACAATTATGGTAGTGTATTTGTTTTCTAGAGCTGCTGTAACAGAGTACCACAGACTCAGTGGCTTAAACAACAAAAATTTACTTTCTTACGGTTCCAGGGGCTCAAGGTCCAGGATTAGGTGTCAGCAGGCAGGTTACTACTGACAGCCACAGGGAAGGATCTATTCCAGACCTCTCTCTTCAGCTTGGAGATAACTGTCTTTTCCCTATGTCTTCACATTGTTTTCCTCTGTATATGTCTGTGTCTAGATTTTATTTTCTTATAAGGACTAGAGTTACTGAATTAGGGCCTCCCTAATGATCACATTATGTCACATTCTGAGGTAGTAGGATTTCAACATATGAAATTGGGGGAGAGGATGCAGTTCGGCCTGTAGCAGGTAGTGATAACAAATTTCTTTGAATACATTTAAATAAATTTTATTTAAAAATTAAGTAGCAGCTAAGAATATATATAAAGCACCCTTATTTAATTTAATTTATTTATTTATTTGACAGAGACACAGCTAGAGAGGGAACACAAGCAGGGGGAGTGGGAGAGGGAGAAGCAGGCTTACCTGCAGAGCGGGGAGCCCGATGCGGGGCTCGATCCCAGGACTCTGGGATCATGACCTGAGCCGAAGGCAGATGCTTAACGACTGAGCCACCCAGGTGCCCTAAAGCACCCTTATTCTTGCCCATCAGAAAAGTAGTAAGTAAGGATTAGCTTCTCCCTCTAATATTTCAAACATTCTATCAGTGATACAGCAGAAGACTAGCATATGAAAGTTTTGGGGGGGAGCACCTGGGTGGCTCAGTCGGTTTAGCGTCTGCCTTCGGCTCAGGTCGTGATCCCAGGGTCCTGGGATCGAGTCCCACGTTGGGCTCCCTGCTCAGTGGAGAGCCTGCTTCTCCCTCTCCCTCTGCCTGCTTCTCTGCCTACTTGTGCTCTCTCTCTATTTCTCAGTCAAATAAATAAAATCTTTAAAAAAATAAAAAGTTTTGGGGACATGATCTAGTGAACTCTATTTGAAGTCAACTCAGTGCCTAAAACAGTGCCTGGCACACAGTAGGCGATCAAAAGATATGTGTTGCATAAATAAAGAGATCTCTTGGTTTAGGGTGGGAAGAAAATCAGAAAGTTGTGAAATTAGGAAAAAGTGCTCTGAAGCAATCAGACAGAAAATAATCAACTCCAAAGCTTTTCAACTTTAGTGGTGGAAGAGACATCACATGTGTTTATAACATATGAATTCCTTTCACTGGACTAGATGTTAGCAATAAAGACACAGTTAAAAAAAATAAAATAAAGATCTTTAGTGTCCTTAAAAGCTTTCCAATCTAGTAGAAGAGAAATAGGCTCTGATAGAAGTTAATGCAGAACTGCTTAGGAGCATAAGCATCAAGTTCACTCTCTAAAATTAAGATGTTTATCCCATTAAATCCAAGACTCCCCCACCTCCTAGAAACAGCCATTTCATTGTGTTGTCGTTCATTTTAAGCATATGACTGATGATGAGTGACACCAAGGGAATTTATTCCCAGGATCCCAGCCTTGCTTTATCTGTTCTTGTGAATGCCCCCTTACCTCACCTTTGCTTTTTTATGCTTCTTTTTTTTTTTTAAAGATTTTATTTATTTATTTGAGAGAGAGAATGAGAGCCAGAGAGCACGAGAGGGAAGAGGGTCAGAGGGAGAAGCAGACTCCCTGCTGAGCAGGGAGCCCGATGTGGGACTCGATCCCGGGACTCCAGGATCATGACCTGAGCTGAAGGCAGTTGCTTAACCAACTGAGCCATCCAGGCGCCCTGCTTTTTTATGCTTCTCCCTGATATACCTAGAGATGCCACCTCACAGCGGCATTTTTACCCCTCCCTCCCTAAGCCTGAACTATGTAAGAACAAATTTCTGATTGTTATTGTGTAACTTATGTTAACTAATATTCTCTTGCGTATATATGTGGTATAATATGTACTATCATCTATAGGATACATAAATACACATATATGGTATATAAATTAAATGTGTGTGTGTATATATCATATACATGATTTACAGTTTAAGAAAAAGTATTCCTCATCATTTTACAAGTATCTATATGTTTGTACAAATTTGGAATCTCATTTTCTATTTTAAAATAACAACTAACCATTTATTGAAAGAGCTTAATAATGCAGTAGGCAATAAATACATTATAAAGACAATGAGAGCCATGGTTCATAGACCTCACTCTACTAGTTCATATGGGAAAAAATGGAATTTAATAGTTAAAGAGAAAAGTGAGTTGGATTTTCAGCATCAAATAGAAGCTAAAGAAAACTATACTTACAACAACAAAAAATTATGTAAATTATGTGTGTGGTATTTTTAGGGCTTCCTGACCCAGATTACATTACATCCTGTTAAACTATTTTTATTTTCCATGACAGTGAACAGGAACTCCTAAATTTTAATGGTACAGATGTAAATTAGGATTAGTTTTTGGGATAGCATCTCTGTTATATATTTTTTTAAGATTTTATTTATTTATTTGACAGAGAGAGACACAGAGAGAGAGAGGGAACGCAAGCAGGGGGAGTGGGAGAGGGAGAAGCAGGCTTCCCGCCGAGCAGGGAGCCGGATGCGAGGCTCAATCCCAGGACCCTGGGATCATGACCTGAATCGAAGGCAGACGCTTAATGACTGAACCACCCAGGCGCCCCTCTGTAATATTTTTTAAAAGTCATTTTAAAATTTGATGTGTTTTAATTAATTGATACCAATTCATATATATCTCACCTATAATGAACACATGTATTTGGGGAGCATGTGCATAAAGATGTATACTTCAGTTTTGTGTATAATACCAAAAATGATGATAACATAAAAAGCATAAAATGAATGAAGAGTAAATACATATATGTTTCTTTTGATTCAGAATTCCTCCCCCTACCCCACTTCCACCGGTCCTAAAATGAACTTTGAGATAATTCAGGTCTCTCTTATGCCATCTGGGTTTCCTAGATTTGGGAATTCCTGTATTACTCGACAACTTCTTTCCCCCTCTTTCCTTTTTTAAGTTTCTTATTTTATTTACAGTATAGTTAACATACAGTGTCGTTTTAGTTTCAGATGCACAATATAGCGATTCAGCAACTCTATACATCACTTAGTGCTCATCATATGAGATAAGCTTACTCTTAAATCTCCTTCACTTATTGGGGCACCTGGGTGGCTCAGTCAGTTAAATGTCTGCCTTCTGCTCAGATTATGATCCCAGTATCCTGGGATTGAGCCCTGAGTCAGGCTCCCTGCTCAGTGGAGAGCCTGCTTCTCCTTTCCCCTCTGCCATTCCCCCTACTTGTGCTCTCTGGTTCTCTCTATCAAACAAATAAATAAAATCTTTAACACAAAATCTCCTTCTCCTATTCCACCCATCCCCCTACCCACCTACCCTCTGGTAACCATCAGTTTGTTGTCTATAGTTAAGAGTCTGTTTCTTGGTTTATCTCTCTCTCTTTTTTCCTTTGCTCATTTATTTCATTTCTTAAATTTTACATATGAGTCAGATCATATGGTATTTGTCTTTCTCTGACTGACTTATTTAGTTTAGCATTATTTTCTCTAGCTCCATCTATTTTGTTACAAATGGGAAGATTACATTCTTTTTTATGGCTGGATAAGAGTCCATTTTATTTATATACTACATCTTCTTTATCCATTCATCCATCAGTGGACACTTGGGTTGCTTGCTTTGTTTGACTATTGTAATTAATGCTGCTATAAACCTAGGGGTGCATGTATCTCTTCTGAATTAGTGTTTTTGTATTTTGGGGGTAAATACCCAGTGGTATAATTACTAAATCATAGGGTAGCTCTATTTTTATCTTTTTGAGGAATCTCCATACTCTTTTCCATAGTGGTTGTACCAGTTTCCATTCCCATCAGTGCAAGAGGGTTCCTTTTTTTCCACATCCTTGCCAACACTTGTTTCTTGGGTTGTTGAATTTAGCCATTCTGACAAATGTGAGGTGATAGCTCATGGTACTTTTGATTTGTATTTCTCTGATGATGAGTATCTTTTCATGTGTCTTTTGGTCATCTGTATGTCTTCTTTGGAGAAATGTCTGTTGCAGTCTTCTGCCTACTTTTAGTTGGATTTTTTTGGGGGGGTGTTGAGTTCTTTATATATTTTGGTTACTAACCCTTTGTCAGATATGTCATTTGCAAATATCTTCTCCCATTCAGTAGGTTGCCTTTTAGTTTTCTAAAACTTTTTTTCCTTAGATGTGCAGAAGCTTTTCATTTTGATATAATCCCATTAGTTTATTTTTGCTTTTATTTCCCTTGCCTCCAGAGACATAGCTAGAAAAATGTTGCTATGCTTGATGTCAGGGAAATTACTGCCTGTGCTCTCTTCAAGGATTTTTATGGTTTCTGGTCCCAAATTTAGGTCTTTAATCCATTTTGAGTTTATTTTTGTGTATGGTGAAATAAAGTAGTCCACTTTCATTGTTTTGCATATGGTTGTCCAGTTTTCCCTACACCATTTGTTGAAAAGTCTCTTTTTTCCCATTGTATATTCATTCCTCCTTTGCGAAAGATTAATTGACCACATAATCATGGGTTATAAAACCCATTATTTCTAGGTTTTCTATTTTGTTCCACTGATTTTTGTGTCTATTTTATGCCAGTACCATACTGTTTCAATCACTACTACTTTGTAACATAACTTGAAGTCTAGAACTGTGATACCTCCAGTTTTGCTTTTCTTTTTCAAGATTGCTCCAGCTATTTGGGGTCTTTTGTGGTTCCATACAAATTTTAGGATTGTTTGTTCTAGTTATGTGAAAAGTGCTGATGGTATTTTGATAAGGATCTGTAGATAGCTTGATATTATTTTGATAGCAATCTGTAGATTGCTTTGGGTAGTATGAACATTTTAACATTTGTTCTTCCAACCCATAAGCATGGAATGTCTTTCCATTCCTTTGTGTTACCTTTAATTTCCTTCATCAGTATTTTATAATTTTCAGAGTATAGGTGTTTCACCTGCTTGGTTAGGTTTATTCCTAGGTATCTTACTATTTTTAGTGTAATTGTGAATGGGATTGTTTTCTTAGTTTCTCTTTCTGCACCTTCATTATTGGTATATAGAAATGCAACAGATTTCTGTACATTGATTTTGTATCCTGCAACTTTATGGAATTTCTAGTAGTTTTTTGGTAGAGTCTTTAGGGTTTTCTATATATGGTACCATGTCATCTGCAAATAGAGTTTTACTTCTTCCTTACCAATTTTGATGCCTTTGTACCTTTTATTTCCTTTTGTTGTCAAATTGTTATGGCTCTGTTGGATGAAAGTGGTGACGGTGTCTGGTCTTGCCTTGTTCCAGACCTTAGGGGGAAAGCTCTCAGTTTTTCACCATTGATTATGATGTTAGCTGTGAGTTTTTCATATAAGGCCTTTATTATGTTGACGTATGTTCCCTCTAGATCTACTTTGCTGAGGGTTTTTATCATGAATGGATGTTGTACTTTGTCAAAAGCTTTTTCTGCATCTGTTGAAATGATCATATGATTTTTATCCTTTTTCTCATTGATATGACATATCACGTTTATTGTTTTGCAAATATGGAATCACCCTTGCATCCTGAGAATGAATCCCACTTGATCATGGTGTATGACTTTTTAAACACATTGTTGGGTTCAGTTTACTAGGGTTTACTAGTATTTTGTTGAGGATTTTTGCATCTATACTAATCAGAGATATTGACCTACTCCTCTCTTTTTTTTGGGGGGGTGCCTTTATCTGGGTTTGGCATCAGGATGATACTGGCCTTGTAAAATGAATTTGGAAGTTTTCCTTCCTCTTCTTCTTTTTTGGGGGGGGGAATAGTTTAAGAAGAATAGGTGTTAACTCTTCTTTAAACTTTTGGTAGAATTTGCCAGTGAAGCCGTCTTTCCTGGACTTTTGTGTTTTGAGAGTTTTTGATTACTGATTCAATTTCATTGCTGATAATCAGTCAGTTCAAATTGAATAAAATTGAATCTCATTGAATAAGCCATATTGATAGCACACATGGCCATAAAAAAATTGTGTCCCTAGTTATAAAAATATATCTGGGTTAACATTTGAAAATCAGTCAAATTTTACCTGTGAATAGCCTAAATAAAACACAATTTGGCAAAATCTATTCCTGGTAAACAAAATTAAACTCTGAGTAAAATAGTGATAAAAAGAAACACTCTCAACCTGATAAAGAGCACATACAAAAAACCCACATCTAATGTCACATTTAATGATGAAAGACTGTATGCTCTTTCTTGAAGATGGAACAAGGCAAAGATGTCTGATTTCCTCACCCTTCATCATAATACAGGATGTATTGGCCAGTACAGTGATGCAAGGGGGGGAAAAAGGCACTGAACGTGAAAAGAAGAAATAAAGCAGACCATCTCTACTCACAGAGAAAATAATCATCTATGTAGAAAATCAAACGGAATCTATAGAAAAGCTACTAGAGCTATTAAATAGGTTTAACTAGGTGGCGGATACAAGAAAAATATGTAAAAAAATCAATGCATTTTTATATATTTGCAATGAACATTTAAAATTTACATTATAAAAATGGTGCCGTTAACAATAGCAGTAAATATGTGAAAATAGTCTAAGACTTAGTCATTAGGGAGATGCTAGTTAAAACAGTGATGATGTATTATAATCTTCTTAGAATGGCTTAAACAACTACAACAAAAGAAACCTGGAAATACCAAGTGCTGGTGAGGATACCAAATAACTTGAACTCTCCTATACTGCTGGTAGGAATTCAAAATCATTTAGTCACTTTGGAGAAAAAAATAGTAATTTCTTTTACAGTTAAACATACACTTACCATTTGACTGAGCAATCCCGGCCCTAATTGTTTAACAAAGTGAAATGAAAACATATGTTCACATAAAAACCTGCATGTGAGTATTTCTAGAGCTTTATTCATAATTACCATAACCTGGAAATAACCCAACTGTCTATCACTGGTGGAAGTATAAAAATAAAATCTGTAGAACATAAATCATTGGAATACTACTGAACAATCAGTCATCCAATTCATAAAGAATTACTGATGCGCACAATAGCATGGATGAGTTTCAAATGAATTATGTCAAAGTAAAGAAGTCGACTCTAAAGACAGACTCTAATGTATGACCCCATTTATACAACCTTCTTGTAAGGGTGAGACTATATGGAAAGCAAACAAATTTGTGTTTGTAGGGGTTAGAGATGGGAAGAAGTATTGATCACAAAGGGGCATGAAGGTTCATTTGTTGTTGGTTTTTCTTTTTTTTTTTTTTAATGTTGGGACTGTTCTATATCTTGACTATGGTAGAGTTTCCAGAACTGTATGAGTTTGTCAAAGTTCATAGAACTTTATAAATAGAGTGAATTTACTGTATAAATTATACCTAAAAAAAGACTTAAAACAATTAAAAAACAAAAAGTAATTGGAAAATTAGAAAATAAAATGAGCACTTCACATGTCAAAGGACATAAACAGACACTTAAAAGAATAAATTAAAATATCAAATAAAAGTTGTTCAGCTTCATTTGTAACTGGACAAACTCAAAAATTAAAATGATACTCCGATTTAGCTTACCACAATATCTGGTTCATGTTCTGGAAAATACATATTTTCATACTTCTATAATGAGCATGAAATTTGTTAAAATGCTTAAATGGGGTAATAGAGCAATATGCATCATAATTCTCAAACAACTATAAATAATTGTTTAGACCCTGCAGATCCACTGAAGGAAAAGGCAGCTATAAATATTCAAAAATTATTAATAAAGATATTTATTCTAATATGAAAACACATTGAAAGTCCAAAAATAGGGAATGAGCAATATTAGTTGAATGTGTTTATAAAATGGAATAAAATATCAGAAGTCAAAATGAGAGTAAAGATGTATATTTTGATATGGAAAGATTTTTTAGGACACATTGCAAGCAAAATCTTAAACTAAACAGTACGTACAATTTGATCATTTTTAAGGCATGTATGTATATATACACACCCCCCCAAATAGTAATTATATATATATACACCACTGTTTTATACCACCATCTATCTTCTCATACTCTTTCAGTATATACCACAAAAAGGTATTCAAATGGTACACATTGTGTTTTCTCAATTTTGACTTTCATGTATTTCTGAATAATTTCTTGTATTATCATATCCTACATGTAAGACACAAAATAATTACTTAAATTAGGTACATAAAATATGCCTACGAAGAAACTAGAAAGAAGTTCTCTGATTACTTATCTCTGGACGATGGAATAAAAGAATATATTGGTCACATATCCCATTGTTGACATGTACTATGTGAACACAAATACATGCACTAACAGTATCTATAGGGAGAGAAAAAAATAACATGGTGATTAGATCTTTGCCGGTTTTATTTGAATATATATGTTGAATTTGTTTACTGCAGGCTACTGAATCTCAGAACCAAGTCCTTATAGCACTGTTTAATAGCGTGTAATCTCAGACAAACTACAGTTCTCCTCATTATTTGCAAATTCCGTATTTGCAAGTTTGCCTGCTCATGACTCATACTTTCACGGTCATTCACAGTTATGCACAAAGCAGTAAAAAATTTGAGTTGTCTTACCCATATGTTTCCAGCTGAGGTTGAAACAACCTTCTTGTTTCAGCTTTTATATTGCAAACAATATATCTTTTTTTATGGTGTGTTTAATGCCATATTTTTTTGCATTTATTTACTTTTGTTGATGATTTTGCTGTTTAAAATGGTTCTCAGGTATAGTGCTGAATTACTGTTTAGTGTTCTAAGGGCAAGAAACCTAAGATGTACCTTATAGAGAAAATGCAGTTGGCCTTGACCAACACATGTTTAAATCACACAGTTTCACTTATATGGGTTTTTAAAATACATATAATACAGCACAAAACTATAAATATATTTTTCTTCCTTATATTCGTAACACTTCTTTTCTCTAGGTGTAAAGAATACAGCAAAAATACGTATAATGTACAAGTGTTGATCAACTGTTTATGTTATTGGTAAGGCTTCTGGTAAACAGTAGGCTCTTCATACTTAAGTTTTGGGGGAGTCAAAGTTGTACAAGGATTTTGAACTATCATAGAGCTATGGGTTTGAGAATTCAATAAAAAATGAAGTAAGGAATTGTTGTAATTTACTCAACACATGGGTTGAGTATTGGTGTAGGTATGGGTATCGAATGCTTAGAGTGTGTCCAGGGCTGTGCTAGATCATGGCACAAAGGCAAGATATCACCCCTGTCTTCATGGAAGGATGCAGTTTTGAAGGAAACAAAGCAAATAAAATACAGATATCTGTAATGCTATGAGTGAAACAAAGGAGTTAGTGATAGAAAACATAAAGGACCACATGCCAAACCAAGAGTAAAAAGCAGTACAAAAGCCTATGGAATGACAAGGTCAAGGTTTGATATTCTTCTAGGCCTAGAATGGAGGACAGCAAGCACAGAGCAGGGAGGAAGGGCACCCCAAAATGCCTAAGAGATAGGAGAAAACAGATCATGCATGTCCTTGTTCTAGGATATATTCTGGCTAAATATTTTTATGCAGCACAATAGAATAAAAGCACTTTATAAAATCAGAAAAGAAAAGCTTTGTATCAGCCAAGGCACCATAGGGAATCATTTGTTCCCTTTTTACATGGAGTCAGGGTAGGTGGGGAAGATACTCTTGAGAGACGTCAAATCCTAGTCTTCCATATGGGAAAAAACTTCATAAAAATAAATTGCTCTTTGTTGAAAGAGACCTCGTCCCCCTTTATCACTTCATATCTCTGAAGTACAATAGGTAACCTATCTTGCAGGGATTGCTATGGTAAATACACATTTTTCATAGGATACAAGAGAAAGCCTATACTTGTAGCCAGTGTTATGTTATTGGGATGGAAGAGTATGGTTTTATTTTATTATTTTTTTTTAATTTTATTTATTTGACAGAGATACAGCAAGAGAGAGAACACAAGCAGGGGAAAGCAGGGGGAGTGGGAGAAGGAGAAGCAGGCTTCCCGCTGAGCAGGGAGCCCGATGCGGGGCTCGATCCCAGGACCCTGGGATCATGACCCGAGCCGCAGGCAGACGCTTAACGACTGAGCCACCCAGGCGCCCCTATTTTATTTTTTTTAAACTTTATTCTTACAGAGCCTGTTATTCCTGCCCCTAGACTTCTGATATTTTTTTCCTCTTCTTACCTGTATGTATTAGCTTTTTGAACAGGTTCCTTTCCCTCTGTATTTGAAATGAGAAGTTCTTAAGGTGGTATCTTTGTAACTCAAATTAATAATGTTGAAGAGTAATCAGAATTTGATGGTTACACAATTGTTCACTGGAAACAAAATTACTATGGAGAGAAAAATTTTATTTTCAGTAATAAGCACATTCTAGCTACATATATAAGTTGGATATTATTGCACGAAACACTGTGTGCTCCTAGAGATACTTAAAGGGCCTTAGACCTGTCTCCAGGCCCTCTAGTCACAGTCCACAGCTAGTCTTGCAGGTCCAAGAATCTAGTGGGGGACACTTTTGTCTACACCTCAGAAAATCCATGCGGCCCTCTATTCAACTTTTACCCCTCCAGCTTCAGTCACAGAGCACTCTAGCCTGACCAGGGTCCTAGAAGGGTACATGCCCATCCATGCCTCCAGAGCCAGATCTGCAGAGCTGAATCTCGCCTATACTCCCTGAAACACCCCTGAGACTTGCCTCCAGCCCTAGTCAGACATTTCCCAGGGACCCATCCAGTGACCTGACATTAGCCCTCCAAGGTACCTAGAGAAAGCTACATTCATCTGTGTGTCTGGTCATGGACCCATTGTCTGAGGGCCCAACTGTGGACACTGAAGTTGACCCTTATCCCACTATGACCCTTTAAATGAACCCTTTAAATGACTTGGAAAGACAAGTCATTCAAAATCAGCCCATTATAGGAACAAAAAGATAAAATAATGAAAAAGAGTGAAGAAAGCCTGTGTGAAGTATGGGGCAATTTCAATTGAACTAACATTAACATCATGGGAATCCCAGAATGAGGGGAAAGGGACAGAAAACTTATTTAATGAAAGAATAACTAAAAAACTTCCCAAATCATGGAAAAGGTGTGGACATTCAGGTACAGGAAGCTCAAAGAACTCCAAGCAAGATCAACCCAAAGAAAAATACTCAGAGACGCATTATAATCAAAATGCTAAGTCAGAGACTAAAGAATGTTGAAAGTAGCAAGAGAAAAATGCTTTTCACATGCAGAAACCTTGAACTTCAGTAGGCAGTGAAATGATAAAAAGACAGCAAAACAATAATAGTAGGGGACTTAAGTACTCCACTTTCAGCATTGGAGAGATCAATAAGGAAACAGTGGACCTGAACAGGATAAAAATCATATGATCCTCTCAAAAGATTCTGAAAAACATTTGACAAAATTCAACACCTTTCATGACAACAAACTTGGCATAGAAGGAACATATCACAACTTAATAAAGGCCATATATGACAAACCCACAGTTAATGAACATATTTAATGGTGAAAGGTTGAAAGCATTTCTTCAAAGATTGGAATAAGACAAGAGTAACTGCTCTTGCTAATCCTATTCAACATAATACTGGAAGTCCTAGCCAGAGCAACTAGTCAAGAAAAAGGAATAAAAGCATCCAAATTTGAAAGGAAGAAGTGAGATTGTCTCTGTTTGCAGATAACATGATCTTATATGTAGAAAAACCCTAAAGACTCCACCAAAAAACTCTTATAACTAATAAATTCAGTAAAGTTGCAGGATACAAAGTCAACATGCAAAAATCTGTTGCATTTCTATATGCTAACAGCAAACTATCTGAGGAAGAAAACAATCCCATTTGCAATAGCATAAAAAAAGAATAAAATCCCTTAGAAATAAGGTTAACCGGGGAGATGGAAGATCTTTACATTGAAAACTGTAAGACCTTTGATAAAATAAATTGAAGAAGACAAACAAAGGGAAAGATTCTGTATTCATAGATTAGAAGAATTGAGATAGTTTAAAGGTCCATACCACTTGAAGGCATAGGTTCACTACAGAGCCTATCCAAATTCTAATGGCGTTTTCACAGAAGTAGAAAAAAAATCACAAAGTTTGTATGGAACCACAAATTGCTCTGAATAGCCAAAAAAATTTTAAAAGAAGAACCAAGCTATAGGCGTCACATTTTCTGACTTTATACTGTAAAGCTGTAGCATTCAAAACATATGCTTAATGACATAAAAATCGACATAGAGACCACTGGGACAGAATTGAGAACCCAGAAGTAAATGTATCCATATGTGGCCAGCTAACCTGGAAGTGACTTTAAAGCCTGCTGCAATGTGCAGAAGAGCGTCTCCATTCTCTCTGCTACGCGAGGCACTTTGGACTTTGGGTGAGACAAGCATGAATTGTTTTCTGTCTTTTGTAAAGTCGACCCCTCTTCCTCCCTCCCTCCTCTCATCTCCTCCCTTCTCTCATCCACTCCCTCCTTTCCTCTTCTCCGTCTTCCTTGTTCTCACCCTCTTCGTCCCTGCTCTAGCTCTCTCTCTCTCTCTCTCTCTCTTTCCCTCCCCCATTCCTCTCCCCAGAGTAGAGGACACATGTGACAGATAAAGTTGGAAGAATGAAAGCGGATTCAGAATAATTTTATTATTACACACGCACACATGCACGTAAAATAAAGGAGATCTAAACGATGAACACCGGTTAGGAGTTTTGCGGACGGGAGATCAGACTATCTCATTTGGAAGACTTCATGATCAGCAAAAGTTTTGTTAAATAGGCTAACTGAGAAGAACCTTTAGTAAAAATGAAGAAAAAGGTTTCCAGGTAGCAGGGAGCATAGGTGTGTTGTATAGTGGTCACTATCACAGGCTTTGGAGGTACAGGCCTCCTAGAAGCCCCAGTTCTGACACTATCTTAGAAAATTTATATGATATCTTTTTGTTTTTTCATCTGAAAATGAAAGTAATTTTTTAAAGTATAAGTATATAAGTTATAAGAATTGTATTACCTGATTAATACTTATTTACTTGAAAGCTCAGCATAAACATCATTTACTCAAACAAATCTTTTTTTGACCAAGCAGTGTTTGGTTAGGGTGTTCTCTATAAGTATCTCTGCCATAAAATTTTGCATGCTAGCAATTACATATTTTTTGTCTCTTTTCCTGATTTGACAATGAAACTCAACTCTATCAAGGAAGGTTCATGTCTGTCCTCATATAGGATGCCGGCCCCTAGCAAGTCCCTAGCCCATGAATCATTTGTTGCTGACTAGCTATTCTCAGAAACCATTTGGTAGGCATGGCACATTGTCAGAAGGGAAGAATAACTCCCTTTAGGCAGTGCTGGTCTAAAGTCCATAATAAATCAGTCTAGAATATAAATCTATCTGACTTTTCCAGTGAAAGAGCAATAAAGCATCATCTTATGGAAATTTTTTAGTGACACCAAATGGTAGCAAAAGAAAGTCAAGTGAAGGATTGTTCAGGAACTGTGACAGAAGATCCTCCACTGCTTTCTCAAATAGCCTCAGAGAGTTAAAAATAACAAAGTGCAACATTATGGGGGGGGGGACTTGTGTCCCCATAAAGTTAAATACATTACAATTCACACTGTCTATAAACCGGATTACAGTCTGTGAGGAACACGTCTAACACCTCAAACTAGTAAGAAAAAAAGGAAGAAATGTGACGTGTATCCTTTTTAGGTGTGCCTTATGATGTATAGCAGAGAGGCAGTCATCTCTTTTTCAACATATCAGAGACTGGAGCTTGGTGACATTTTTCTGTTGGAGGCAACTCATTACTACTTCCTTGCAATAGGAAAGTATTGCATGATTGGCATTAGAAGTGTCTTAAGGACTTGAGAGATTGATTTATAGTGAGATATCACAGCAATTAAATATGTGCTATAAAAAATGTGTATAACTGTCTAATATCTGAGGGTTACAAATTCTAAGACAAAAAAAAGGAGTTTTTGAGATGATAAAAAGGATGTGATGAAGAATAATAAGATGAAATTGAGAGATTAGAGTTGCTTTTGCCCGGGAACATATTCCAGCTGCTGTCTTCTTGAATGTACTAGTTTCCTAGGGGTACTGTAACAAAGTACAAAGAACTGGGTGGTTTAAAACAATAGAAATGTATTGTCTCACATGTCTGGAGTCTAGAATGTCAAAATCAAGTTGTCATCAGGGATGCAGTCTTTAGGGCAAGGCTCTAGAGTAGACTCCGTCCTACACCTTTCTCTCAGCTTTTGGTGTCACCAACAACCCTTGGAACTTTTTTACCTTGCAGCTGAATGATTCCAATCTTCACATCTGCCTTGACATGATGTTCTCTTTCTCTGTCTTTACACCATCATCTTATAAGGACACTGGCCGTATTGTATTAAGATCCCACCCTAATCCAGTGTGACCTCATCTTAACTAACCTGCAATGACTCTCTTTCCAAATAAGGTCACATTCTGAGGTATTGGGGATTAGAACTTCATCATATCTTTTGTGGGGGGTGTGATTTAATCTATAACATCCTGGTATACTGTGTTTCTTTTCTTTTTTTTGGTTCAAGAAACTTTTTAATTTCTCCTTTGATCCAGTGGTTGTTTAAGAGAGAGTACTGTTTAATTTCCATCCCTTCGTGAATCTTCCAGGTTTCCTCTTGTTATTGACTCCTACTCTCATGCAGCCGTGGTAAGAGAAGATACTTGGTATGATTTCAGTCTTCTTCAGTTTGCTAAGACTTGTTTTGTGGCCTAACATATGGTCTGTCTAAAATGTTCCATGTGCACTTGCGATGAATGTGTATTCTGTTATTGGATAACATGTTCTGTATATGTCTGTTAGGTCCATTTGGTCTGTAGTGTTGTTCAAATCTGCTGTTTCTTTATTGATTCTCTGTCTGGATGATCTATGAATTGTTGAGTGGGGTATTAAAGTCCCCAACTATTATTATATGACTGTTTGTTTCCCTTTTGAGCTCTGTTAGTTTCTGCTTCATATATTTAGGTGCTCCGATGTTGGGTGCATAAATATTTACAGTTGTTATATCTTCCTGATGTATTCACTTATTCATCATTATATAATGATCTTCTTTGTCTCTTTTTGCCATTTTAGTGTAAAGTCTATTTCACTTCACGTAAATATAGCTATCCTTGTGGGGTTTTTTTTGGTTACCATTTGCTTGACATGTCTTTTTTCCATCCATTCACTCTGTTTATATGTGTCTTAAAGGCTAAAGTGAGTCTTTTATGGGCAGCATATTGTTGAATCGTGTTTTTCTAACCCATTCAGCCATCCTCTTTTCTTAAATTGGAGAATTTAATCTCTTTACATTTAAAGTAATGATTGATAGTTAAGGAGTTAGCATTGCAATTTTGTTATATTTTCTGGTTGTTTTGTAGATCTGTTTTTCCTTGTTTCTTATCCTATTTTCTTTTTTGTGTTTTCATGTCTTTTGGTATCAGTGTGTTTTGATTTTTTTATCATGTTCTTTTGTGTAATTACTGTAAGGATTTCTCCTGTGCTTACCATGAGGCTTACATAAAATTTCTAACACCCTATTTTATTTTTTTTTATTATGTTAGGCTAATCACCATACATTCCAGCATTAGTTTTTGATGTAGTGTTCCATGATTCGTTGTTTGCATGTAACACCAGTGCTCCATGCAGTACGTGCCCTCTTTAATACCCGTCACCAGGCTAACCCATCCCCCCACCCCCTCCCCTCTAGAACCCTCAGTTTGTTTCTCAGAGTCCATCATCTCTCATGGTTCGTCTCCCCTTCCGATTCCCGCCCCCTTCATTTTTCCCTTCCTGCTATCTTCTTTTTTTTTTTTTTAAACATATAATGTATTATTTGTTTCAGAGGTACAGGTCTGTGATTCAACAGTCTTGCACAATTCACAGCGCTCACCATAGCACATACCCTCCCCAATGTCTATTACCCAGCCACCCCATCCCTCTGACCCCCACCACTCCAGCAACCGTCAGTTTGTTTCTATTTTAAACTGATAATTTATAACAATTTAACTTCAATAGAATTTATAAACTTTACACTTTTACTTCTCCTTCCCCTCATATTTTAGGTTACTGCTGTTATAATTTATATGTTTTTTTATATTGTGTAACTAATAACAGATTGTTGTGGTTGTGGCTATTTTTACTTTTTTTTTTTAACTTTTGAACTGGAGTTGTAAGTGAATTATGCACCACTATTACCATCTTGCAAAATCTGACTATGACTGTATATTTAACATTACCAGTGAGATTTACAGTACCTCTTTATGTTTTTATGATGTTAATTAGCATTATTGAACATTACTTTTTGTTTTGTCCCAAACTTAATGGGAAGCTGCATTTAAACAGCCAGGAAAGATCTTATCAACTATTCTCATATTTTTAAGAAAGCCTGCTCTTTTCCTCCAAGACATACTCTTTTTTAATTTAAATAAACTTAGCCTACCCTCCATAAGGTATTTACCATCAGCTGCCATGCTTCTCCTGTATGTGCACATGCAACATAAAATCAAATCCTTATTTGCACAAAAATGATCATTTTTTTCCAAGCCAGAAGAAATTTGGTGTTTCTAAATGTCTTGTAATCTCCCAGGATAAGCTGAGATAAGCTTTTACTTCCTCCTTGTATATTTCATCAAGAGCTCCCTATGGTCCTATCAGACAGTCCATAAACAGATTTCTAAGCACATCATCCACCAAGAGGCTCAGCAAGAGCCTCCCTCAAACTCATTATACCATTCTAAAGGGAGGAAAGCATGTAACAAGACAAAACAAAAAATAAACTGGCAAGAGTTAATTTGTTAAGAAGAAGAAGAAGAAGAGGGGATTAAACTGGTCCCAAATTTCTTTCTTATCTATGCCTGAGAGAAGATAAATATACATATATGTCTTTATATATTGCACATTAGGTTAAACATAATAGCTTTTCCTCATTGCTCATTTCAGTCAATATTAATCCCTCTATCACTTCTGCATATATTAGTAAAGTTCTGCAGAGAGTTGCCCACCCCACCTTCACCTCCAGGCTTGACTCCAGAAAATGTCTATGGCTATTGACTATCAGGTTTTCAGAGAAGAAAATTATTTTAAGCCCAGTTCAGGAATATCTGTCAATTCCCTGTATGAGGGGAAAAAAAATCTATTTCTGTATAGTTTTTTCTGTTTAAATGGTGAGAACATAGGAAAAGAGATTTCCCTTATGGACTTACAAAACATGCCTATTCATATGTAAACAAAGCAGGGCAGTGAGAAATGGTGAGTTCTTCACAGCCTCCAGAAACTCCTCATGGTTTCTCATATAGATAATACACCTAACCTTTTCCATTGTGTTTTGGAATTTATAATTGTTCCCAAAATTGAATTTTTGAGTCGTGGATTTGTGATACACAGTTTCTTGGATAGTCTCTGCCATCATGACCTATGAAGAGTTACTTTGTATTTCTTTTCTTCTTATTATTAACAAGTTAAATGTTCATTGTCAGTAATCTAGACTTTGTGATAATACAGATTCTTCAATAATACAGATGCTAACCAAAAAAAAAGTGTTTTATACTTAATTCCATGCATTCTTTTTTTTTTTAAAGATTTTATTTATTTGAGAGAAATAGTGAGAGAGAGAGAGAAAGCACATGAGATGGGGGAGGGTCAGAGGGAGAAGCAGACTCCCCGCCAAGCAGGGAGCCCGATGCTCGATCCCCGGGACTCCAGGATCATGACCTGAGCCGAAGGCAGTGGCTTAACCAACTGAGCCACCCAGGGGCCCTTAATTGCCTATCTTTACTAAGGAATTGAAGAAAGAGATAACCATAGACATACACTAGCAGGGAGAGGCGTTTATGAATATATAACAAAGGAATACACGTGGTTTAGGAATGTAAAACAAATAACAGAATTCTAACATTCCTAAAGAAAGGCTGCTACTTATCACAATCTGAACATACAGTGTTCATACTGAGTGCTCAGTCATTAGTATTTATCAGTGGTCACTATGGGCTGAAGGCAATTAATGTTTCTCTGCTTCACAATTCTAAAGAAGATGACCATCATAAACAAGTGCTATCTTCCTTCATAGGAGTGGCGCTCTCTACCAAGATTTCTCTTTCATCAACTATTGTTAGAAATCAGAGTTAAAGAGTTATACTTATATACTATGTTATTGTGTGAGTAAAATGATAGAAGATGGGGAAAGAGACAGACAGACAGTGATTAATTCATCATTTCATGTGCCATGTTATATTTGAAATCACTTGCCATGCAAATCTGGATTTTCATTTTTCATAACCTAGGATCCGTCTGGAAACGGAGCGATTATCCACTCATGGAAGGGAAGAAGGCTTTTTATAGGTGAGTGGTGGATGAAACATGTGGAAGAATGGCAGGACCCCTGCTAGCAACTACACAATGCCATTCATATTCAAATATATTACCATAATGTAGGTCAAATGCTGCTTAAACCTGTGCCTTTATAACAGTATCTCATTGTATCCAAATATCTGCACACCTTGTCTGATGGATGTCTGGTTCTCAGAAACTCATAATGTTTCAAAATTCCTTAACGTGACAATAGCATAATCAGCCCTTTCCAGTATATGCTACTGAATTGAACCTAAAAAAAAAAAGTTCTCAAATTAGTGTATGTTACAGCTTTTTGCTGTTGTTTTGCCAGTAACATTTTTAGATATACAGAATCTTTTCACTATTTGAAATTTAAATGGAGAGGAGAATCACTAGTATGACTTTGTGGCAAAGGTCAAGAAGCGAATGAGAGAAGAAAGGAAGAAGACATTTCATTGGCTATGTGATAGTTCATCACTCTCTCTATAGCAAATCAAAATTAACTGTAAAAGTAATTTGATTGTGATCCTGCATCTAAGATCCTCACTTTATTTTTTACCATGTATATTTCCCTAATCTTATGTCTTTGATTCCCAAAATATACTCCATAAAAATTTACATGTCCACAATATGCTTCTGCATATCTTGTGGAAGCCAATCCACAGTTTTCAACAGATTGGCAGAAATCTCTTGCAAAGAAGGCTAAGGTTCCTGGCAAGAGGACATATGTCAGAACCCTTTGTGGTAAAGGCTGTTTAGGGGAGTGAAATGTGTGACCTTCGGTGCCATATTTCATGGGTTTATATCCCACACGTGGCATTCCTAAAACATGGTTTCAGGCAACTTATTATTATTATTATTATTATTACCTCTCACTGTTTATCCAAGGTGAGGCAACCAATAGCATGTACCTTTTGATGTAGGAGAGACATTAGGGTTTGAAGCTGACAGACAAGAAAGAATTCTTGAGACGTCTTTGGTGCAAAAGGTGGTTTTATTAAAGCATGGGGACAGAACACGTGGGCAGAAGGAGCTCATGAGGTCAGGAGGAGTGGCCCATTATATACTTCCAAATTGCGAGGGGGTTAGGGATAGCGTAAGTCTTTAAGGAATTTGGAAGCAAGTTTTCCAGGACCTTGAGGGGGCTAGCTATTTTTGGGAAAACGTCATTTATTACCATCTAATAAAACCTTTGTCATGAGACCCTTCAAGGTATGTGTCGGTGGGCCATATGCTTGGGGCCTCATTGCCAACATGTATCTTGGGGGTTTATAGATAAAGGAAATTTCTAAAGGAATTTTTATATGTTAAAGTAGACTTACAGGATCCTGCGGGGGGCGCTGGGGGGCGGTCAGGCTAGGATTGCCTTTTCCCCTAAGCAAAGTGTCAACATTGAGGCAGTTGAGTTCCTAATAAAGGAATGTCACTCTGCCTGTTTCAAAGACTTGTCAGTGGGCTGTAGGTAGTAAGGAGACTTAATACTTTTTCTTCTGCCTTTGTTTCCCACATCACTTTTACGGTTATTTTGAAGAATAAGTATGTTAAAGTGAGAAAAGTCATTAGAGCCATGGCTGGCAGATAGAAAGTGTCATGTAGATGTTAGCTCTCACTATCTTAACAAAGATCTTAGTTTTATCAACTTTACCCTTCGAAGAACTCCAAGTATCTTTTTCATCTCATTTGTAACCTCTTCTAAGAGAGAGGAGAACTTTAGTTATCACTTGTAAGGATTTGGAGGATGCGCAACTAGGATCAAAATTTTAGAAGATCTGTTTAGGAGGCTAAGTGACGATTACAGAAATTAGGAACATTTTTATAGCCATAGACCTCATCCTGTCAAATGAGCTCTGATTTGAATGTTTAAATAATTTTTTTTTTATAGCTGTGTGGCCTAAACTAGTAATTTATCTGAATGAACTTCAATTTTCTCATCAATGAGCAATGCTCTTATCATAGTAGCTACATTAAGTCACTGACACCTAGTAGGGCGTCAATTAATATTTATTGATTAAAAAATAATGATTGAGCTTCTGTTATACAACAGACACTGATAGGTGCTATGAATACAACCTTGAACAAGCCCCTCATGGTTCTCTCACTGAAGGAGATTTTCTCCTAAATTCCTATCTTCATTAGTTTTCTATTGCTGCTGTAACAAGTTATTACAAATTTAGTGCTTAAGACCGCAGAAAATTTTAATCTTACAGCTCTGTACATCAGAAACCCAACATGGGGTCTCACCGAGCTGAAATTAAGATGTTAGCCTGGCTACATTCCTTCTGGAGCTTCCAGGAAAGAAGCTGTTTCCTTGCCTTTTCTACCCTCTAGAGATCGATATATTTCTTGTCTCTTGGCTCCTTTTCTCCATCTTCAAAATCAGCAACTTTGCATGTCTCTGACTGTTCCTCTTGATATCCTGTCTCCCCCTTGACCACAACCTTTAAGATTCTCAAAGTTACCGTTGGCTTATCCAGACATTCCAAGATCATCTCCTGATCCCAAGGTCCAAAACCTTAATGACATCTGCAATTCCTTTGGTCATGTAAGGTAATATAGTCACATGTTCCAGAGACTGGGGTGTGGACATCTTTGGAAGGGGTCATTATTCTCCCCCCACATATCATTGCTCAGGTTTAAAAATTTCTGTAAGTGGATTTTGTTCTGAATTCAGAAGGCCAGGAGAGTACTTACTCCTTAGTCACTGATATGTAAAGCCCTTTCATTAAGTCTGCTTAAGCTTTATAGAGATGTCAGCTTGGTCAGGGCAAGGTATATTTTTTTTTTTGTTCCAGTATTTCCTTAACCCCCACTGTGAAAAAATTATTGCTACTGTTGATGTGTTTAATTACCCAAGTTAAAGGGCATTAGGCAATGATACTCTGTAATGCTTGCCATAAGGAAGGCCATCCTTTATCATTAGCAAACTGCTTAGTGGTGAGCTTACAATTGTACATCTTACCTAGCAGATATTAGTAGCCCACTTATCAGTTTTCCTAATGAGATGAATCATGAGGTAGGGGTAACGATGGGAGGCTGGAACTGGGGTAATGATCCAAGGGGATTAATTAGAATTAGGTGAGAGCCGAAGAAAGCAACCAAGGTGATTTCAGTCAGAACCCACATGAAAAGCTCTAATTAACAGGAGTGATGGACTTGGCTTTAAGACCACTGGAGAATACGTGATGCTCAATTTAACTTTCCTGACCTGGTGGCCAGATAATGTCAAGTCTCAGTGTATTATTTTTTTAGGCGAAGGTAGAAAAATGCCCCTTTTTTGTGGTGCATTAACCATAAGGCTGTGTAAAAACCAAGAACCTTAAAGAGATAGACTCAGCAGAGTGGGAGGTCAATAACAAGAAAGTAGTTATATTCAAGGTATTAATTTCATTGGCATAGATGATACCCAATGAGGCTAACAAAGGACATGTGGTGTCCAGAGGACTCTGAGTGATAGAGGAAGCTGGGGACCTTGCTCATTCATTCTAACATCTATGTCTCTCAATATACAACCCACTTTAGGAATAATTTAGCTGACATGCCATCCTAAAACCACATAAGCTTTAAATTTATCACTTCAGCAAAGTTATTGTTCCTTCAAAAAAAGGTATACAAGGTATTTTAGCTGCAGGGAGCATAACTAGAGAAAATGTTTCCTGCAGCGATTCTCTGCCTTTCTACTAAATTAACTGCACAAGAACCGACCATGTTACTGTATGACATTTAGTTTTTCTAATCTGTTTAATGCCATGGTTTGCACATGATGTATTCTGATGTGCTTTTATGTTTCAGATACTAAAAAAGCACATTAGAAGTGCAGTCGGGATTCTTTTGCAGACAATATAACTTGTTACAAATTGCATTTTCAGAAAAATTATACCGAAAAATCCAATCTTATGATTTTTTCCCCCTCAGAATTACATTTTACCTCCTGAATGTCTTCTGTCTCTTGGGTCTAAGCATCTTCACTCTGAGATCCTCCTGATTCATTCTTCTTTCCTCTGTGCCCTGTGGTAAATGAATTCAAATCTATTTTTAAGGTAAAATCAACAGCACTTGGAGATGCAGTCAGCATTTATGTGATGCTAACACTTGCGTGAATGCTAGAGGAGAACTTTGGAACACATTTTTGACTCAAGCATAGATTTCAGCTCTGTAACCTCTTTGTTTCTGGTAAACGTAGACCTTTCTTTAGCTCTCTGCTCTCAGTGTGTGTTTATAAAATGTCAAATTAGTAATAAAGCAGTTCATGGCTATTTGTCTATATTTTCAGCATGCTTATTTGTGAAATTATGATAAAAGAAAATTAAACCTCCCAGAAAAGCTTCATCATCCAAGATAGATGCCCCAATATATATGTATCTGTGGGCACTATGCACAGTTGACCCAACATGGTTTGAACTGTGTGGGTCCATGTATTCATGGATTTTTTTCAATATAGTACAGTACTGTAACTGTATTTTCTATATGGTTTTCTTAATAACATTTTCTTTTCTCTAGCTTATGTTATTGTGAGAGTGTGGTATATAATACATATTACATACAAAGTTTGTATTAATTAACTTTTTGTTATTGATAAAGCTTCTGGTCAGCTGTAGGCTGTTCATAGGTAAGTTTCTTGGAGGGCCAAAAGTTCTACATAGATTTTTCGCTCTGCAGGGGCTTGGCACCTTATTACTGGAGCAACTATATACATGTTTTACATTTTACAATATATACTTATCCACAAAGAGAAATGTGGAGTACTTACACTTGGTTTTTGTGCACTGGTTCTATCATCTTCTGGAAATCATATCTAGATTGAGTCACATATTTTAAGAGAGGCATCAGTTTTTGGATTTTAATAATAGCTATTTCCCTTTTAATTCTGAGAAATAGTTCCTTTGTTTACTTTTATTTTTTCTTACTTTTTTTTCTTCTCTCATATTCTCATTCTCTTTTCCTACCTCTAAGAGACAGTGGTAGTATTCAGCTATCACTTTAAGTAATTTGGAGAACACACAAAGAAATAATTCAAATTAAAGATCTATTTAAGTTGTTACTTGATAGGACATTGCATGATAGAAACCTTTTTTTTTTTTTTAATGAAAGACTGTACATCGCTGAAGTGGAGATACCTTGAATATTTAGAAAACTTTCTGGGCCATTTTTTCTTATAAAAGCCCTGCTTTCAGCTGGAATGATTTTTGGCTACGATATTAGGTGATGTCTGATCACCCTGGCCTGCCTTCAGCAGGAAGCCTGTTGGGTTAGATGAGCAAGTATCCTTCCTTACCACTGAGGTTTCCTCCTAGAAATTTTACATCTGTTGACCCTCAGTCTTGCTCCTTGTCTGTACATTCCCACTTGCCCATGCCGTATTCAGAGTCGAGCCCAATCTCTCTCCCCACTGTAAGACTCCATTACAGTGGTCCCTACCACTACCTATTGCAATGGCCTCCTTCAATAAAGTCTTCTACAGTCTGCAACGAGTATCGCAGGTAACGTTTTCTTTACTGGTCTGTAGATGCCAAACCACCTTTAACATGCTTGTCATAGCACCTGGGGACAAGAAGTTAGACATGTCACATTCAGGTAAACAGCTATGATTTTTGACCTTAGAAAGTCCCCACGTCTTCTGGACCCAGTTTCTTTCTAAGAAATTGGACTGATTTGGAAATCAGCCAGAGAAAAAGATAATTAGAAACTATTTTAATAAGAAGGTTCTATCAGTAAATAGAGGTAGTACAAACTTATTATGGAAGTGTTTTGGGGGGAGAATCACCTCTTATGCTTAGTTTTAGAGTAAAAATGGTGACATGAGTATCAATTTATCAGATGTCTTCGAGAGGAAGGAATACTAGAACCAATTGTATGCGAGGTCCATGATGCCAGGAATGTTGTCTCCCTGGCTCCCGCTCCCAGCACCAAGAGCTACACCAGTGCTAGTTTCCAGACAGACCTCAGCAACAACTTAGTGATATCTGCCAGCATTATAAATAGTCCAAAAAGCAAAGAAAACCCTTAAATCTCACAATACAAACTGACCTTTTCGTTTTTGTATGCATACAAAGCTCAGCTTCTAGAAAGTGAAATTTCTTCACTTGGTGTTTAGAGGTAATAGGCATACTTATAATTATCACCACGAAAAGGGTTCTGTAGGTCACAAATTAATTACAAATGCAATATTCAATTAGCCATGTGGCAAGAATACTTCAGTTTCATCATTAATGCCCATTGCTTTTCTGTCAAACATTTTCATTAAGGTTAAGATTCAATAAATAACAGGGATACAGTTTTTAATTCAAGATCAGCATGTAAGTCCAGGGGATGTAAATGCCAGGGGCATTGAACCACCTGTGATTACTCACTCTGGCTAGATACTAAAGCTTTAGAATAATATTCTTTCTCTCCGCTGCAAGTACAAACCTTGCAATGCTAATTTCCTTTGTGGTATGTCTTTGAAATGCAAGGAAGTATTGCTTGGTGATCAAAGTTTTCTGGTTCCCAGGTGTTGGGGTCAGTGAGGAGAGTCCCCTGCTTAGATAAATGATTTCCCCAAGTTGAAAACATTTTAAAGGAAAATGCCTCATTTGCAACTTGTCATCTGGGGAAAAAGCACTAATCACATGAGAGGTTTCTTTGAAAGAGAATGCAAATGCGGTAGAAAGTTCTTTTGGGAAGACTTTGAAATTGTTAAGGTATTTGGAAACTGTGACAATTAAACTTCTTACTAGCCTAAACATCTTGCTTACCACTCCTTCATGAATGACTAGGATTAGGTTTTCATAGCATGAATTTCAGAAAGGAATAATTATTTCCTAACAACAACACACAAAAAAGTGATTCAGAATAATCAGTATTAGAAAAAAAAATTACCTTCTGGGTCATATCTTTCTCTGATTCCATATTAGCTATGTCACTTGGGAAAGTTAATCCCTCTGAAATGTTGCTTCCTTTACAGGTAATATTGAGCATACATAGTTTGTAAGATTATTGTGAATATTAAATGAAAGGACTCTGATTTCCCTTACTAGAGAGTCATTTTTTAATTTTTTTATTATGTTAGTCACCATACATTACATCATTAGTTTTTGATGTGTTGATCCACGATACATTGTTTTCATATAACACCCAGTGCTCCATGCAGTACGTGCCCTCCTTAATACCCATCACCGGGCTAACCCATCCCCCCACCCCCCTCCCCTCTAGAACCCTCAGTTTGTTTCTCAGAGTCCATCGTCTCTCATGGTTCGTCTCTCCCTCCGATGCCCCCCTTCATTTTTCCCTTCCTTCTCCTAATGTCCTCCCTGCTATTCCTTATGTTCCACAAGTAAGTGAAACCATATGATAATTGACTTTCTCTGCTTGACTTACTTCACTTAGCATAATCTCCTCCAGTCCCATCCATGTTGATGCAAATGTTGGGTATTCATCCTTTCTGATGGCAGAGTAATATTCCATTGTATATATGGACCATAACTTCTTTATCCATTTGTCTATTGAAGGGCATCTCAGCTATTTCCACAGTTTGGCTATTGCGGACATTGCTGCTATGAACATTGAGGTGCATATGGCCCTTCTTTTCACTACATCTGTATCTTTGGGGTAAATACCCAGTAGTGCAATTGCTGAGTCATAGGATAGCTCTCTTTTTAATTTTGGGGGAACCTCCACACTGTTTTCCAAAGTAGCTGTACCAACTTGCATTCCCACCAACAGCGTAAGAGGGTTCCCCTTTCTCCACGACCTCTCCAACATTTGTTTCTTGCCTTGTCAATTTTTGCCATTCTAACTGGTGTAAGGTGGTATCTCACTGTGGTTTTTAATTGAATTTCCCTGATGGCTAATGATGTTGAACATTTTTTCATGTGTCCGTTAGCCATTTGTATGTCTTCTTTGTAGAAGCGTCTGTTCATGTCTTCTTACTAGAGAGACACTGATGTGTAGTATGTAATCATATAAGCTCCAGTATGAGACCACCTAGGTTTGATTCTTGTATCTTTCCAAAGGCTAATGTATGTCTTGTGCAAATTAAAGATTCTCCACGTACTTTAGTCCTCCTTCCCATAAAGTGGTATGATATAGGCACTTTTTGCATAGGGATGTTATGAAAACAGCATTAGAAAAGATATAAATAAGCTGGATCTGATATCAATAAAGTTTAGTTCATTTTACCATCTCATTGCAATGTTTGTACTCAATGAATTTTCGTTATCATCTTTTTTGCTCTCATTTAATACCCCTAACTCGAAATAAGGAGTATGCACTCAGTGTGAGAAATATTGCTCTGCTGCTTTACTTCCAGACTTGCCAAAGGCATTCTAATTCATTATTGTAAGTGGTGTATTTGTCACATATTTTCTCATTTAAGGAAAGATGATTTTTGCCACTGGCTTCCCAGCAGGCATTTTCCTAGCCACTGGTGCTGATTTCTTTTGAAATGGCTAGTGTTAAAAACATTGATAACCAGAGAAGACAGCTGGTAGCTTTGTTTTGACAGTGAAAAGCTTTCTGTCTACCGTGTCTACAAAGACAGCTTTGCAAATGCACGATTAGCTGAATGGAAAGTCATTATTTGTGTCTGAGCAGGGTCAACAAAATAAGATGTCCACCAAATTGTGTTTAATTTTTTCTCCAACTACTTAAATTAGATCAGCTCTTGGAAACTGTAAAGCACTTGGAAGACAACCAGCATTTTATATTTCCATTTATCACAGTGGCTGGCAAATCATAGAGTATTTTCCTAAGATATATCATTTGATGGGTAGGAAATAACCAGCATGGCTTATTGCAAAAAAATGACTTGGTAAACTAAAGTCTTGGTAATTTCAAAGTTTGTGTGATACCCAAGACAACTCCTTTCATCATTACATTTTTCTGATTTTCTGATTGGAATAGGCAATTTAAGACAGTGACCTTATTTAACGGCCTGAATTTGCCACTTTGGGGTAATATGACCTCACTATAATCCAATTTCTTCTTCTGCAAGATGAGGGAAACAATGGTACTTACCTCAGATAATTTCTATGAGGATTGAGGTAATGCACAGAGGCAGGCAGATGGCAAGAATTCATCTTCTTACAGTAATAGAGGAAACTGAGACATGCTGAATTTCAGTATATTATCCAGGGTGTACTTGTGCACGTGCACACACACACACACACAAATGGAGCAGAATTTTTGAAACTTTAAATCTGAATTGCTTATATGTACCCTTGAATTGTTTATCATCTCATTTTCCTGCTATCATCTCTAGAGACACTGTCAAAATTACATTCTTAAAAAGCAAAAGAAAGGGATGGAGGGAAGGAAGGAAGGAAGGAAGAAGGAATTAAAAGTTTGCAAAAATATTTACATAACTGATAAATTTCAGATTCCACATGACTCAGGCTGTTCACAAATTCATACTTGAAATCAAATATGGGACTTCATAGGTCCCATTGATTGAATTGATTGGCAATATTAATTGTAGTTTTGCTTATTTTGTTTTCCTTAAAAAAGGCACCCAAGGTTTATGCCCATGGCTCTCAGCAAGATCTCTAGAAGTCTTCACGAGTCTTTGTTTCCCTTCTACAAAAATTCTATACATACACAGTAGCTAGTGTTAGCTGTCCTCACTCATTTTAACTTATTTTTGCCACAGTACAACACACTTCTTGTTTCCCTTGCCTTTCACACCCACCTTCCTAAGAAGCCCTGCCCTGAGTTTAGGTGGCAGGTGGGTGAAGTCCATGATGTTTGAACTTACTTGGAGGCAAGTATGTTGAATCTACTGCAAAGCAAACTCTTTTATTGGTTCGTTTTTCTCACAAGGATGTCATTACGAAACGAATGTTCCACTACATTGTTCTTACTTCCAGGAGGAACAGGAGTAGGGGTATAACCAAAACTTTGTAGGCATCAAGCATCCAGGCCAAAGTTAATGATGGGATGGTTCCAAAATACCTCCACCTCTTCTCACAAACCCTGATCAATTTTATACTCAGGCCAAATAGGATTGTTTTCTCTTCCTATATGCCCTGCATGCACGTTCATCTCTGTGCTCTGCTCTTCATTTTTCCCTAACTTAGATTCTTTCCCACTGCCAGCCCACAGCAACCCCAGTTTATCTTACAGAGCCTTTATTAAATCTAAAATATAAACTCTTCCTTTGATATCAGCAGCATGGAACAGTGTCTTGGAGGAGAAAGTGGGGAAGGGAGATAATGGACAGGGAGAGAGAAGGAGGGAGAGGGATGAAGAACTGAAGAAAGGAAGAAAATTAATTATTTATAAGTTATTCTGGAATTAGAGTCTTTGCTTTGAAATGCGGAACAGGTCAGTAGGGTCTGCATTTAAATCTCAGTTCTGCCACTTATGTACTATGTGACCTTGAGTATGTTTTACATCACCCTGGCCATCAGTTTCCACATCTGTAGAAATAAAATACATATACATATAGATATGTATATGTAATATACATATATATGTCTCTATATATATATATCAGAATTTGCTCTAATCTAGGGCAAACTTCTCGGTTCTCCTCCCTCTTCGGGAGCTTTGAGTGATCACTTAACCACTTTGCTATCGCTCAATAAATCTTACTTTGCTGCCCACCATTCTGTCTGGTCTACTTCTTCGTTCTTCAAAGCGGCGTGACCAAGAACCCCGGAGCACTGACGGAGAAAAAAATCCTGTAACACAAGTAGGTGAAGAGACTTGCCCAACTGGTAAACAGGAGGTTCCTCTAGAAGACCCCAGATGGGACTATGATAGTTCCTGGAGAATCTGGAGACAAAAAAACTCTCAGGCATGTGTTTCGGAAGGATTAAGAACTAGGGCTAAGTCTTTAAACTATTCCAACCTGGCCCATGTAGTTCAGGGGCCCTTCGAGCCCCCTTCTACCTTCTTAGACTGAGAGAGGCTTTAATACGACATACCTCTTTAGTCCCGGATACTCCAGAGGGAGAAATAATATTAAAAGATAAGTTTGTAACTCAGTCGGCTCCTGATATTCAGAGAAAATTGCAAAAGATGGCCATAGGTCCAGACAACTCCCTAGATACGCTCCTGAAGATGACTAATTCCATCTTCTTCAATAGAGATCCACAGGGGCCTGGGTGAAGGAAAGGAGAGACCCAAAGAAAGCAATTTTTCTAGTGGCAGCCCTAAAGGACAAGACCTCTATCTAGTCAACACGAGGAACTCCGAGTGCCTGTTATGAATACAGGCAAATCGGGCACTTCAAAACGAGAATGCCCCCCAAAGCTGCCACAGCCCTGTCCTATATGCAAAGGAGACCACTGGAAGAGTGATTGTCCTCATGGACGAAGGTTTGGGGTCCCGTCCTTTTCTCAAGGGATCCAACAAGATAGATGGGGGCCCGGGGCTCCAACTCTCTGCCCCGTCACACAGAAGATCATCACCACACAGGAGCCTCGGGTCACATTGGAGATTGAAGGAGATACAGGGGCCAATACTCTGCCCTCCTTTCCAATCCTGGTGGCCTCACCACTCATGAGGTTACAGTAAGGGGTGTCTTGGGAGAAGCCCTGACTAAATACTTTTTGGAAGCCCTCTGCTGTGTCTGGAAAGAGAAGAGATAATATTCACTCTTTCATTTCTAATCATGCCCAAAAGTCTGACACCCTCACTGGGAAGAGATATCTTGGCTCAGATGATGACCACTGTATCGTTGGTCCCTGGACAGCCTTTAAGTCTCCCTCTAAGAGAGGATGACGTTGACCCTCTAACAGAAGTATGGGCCTCTGAAGGAAAATAGGACATGCTAAGACCACCTCCCCTGTTGTCATCGCTTAAAGGATCCCTCCTGATCTATTGGATCTGTTGGATGATAATTATCTAAATAGGCCTCTTCCTAATAGAACCCAGGTTGCTGGAAGAAACAGGCCAACCCAGATGAAGGGGATGCTGACTCTCTCTCTCTCTGATCCTCCTAATAGATGGGGGGCTTCTCTCTCATTCATGCTCTGGTTAATGGCTATAATTGGAGCCAACTGTGGTTGGTCTCCCTTGGGACGAGGATTTTAAGGAATATTCCCAAGCAGCTGCTGAAACTCCCTTTATTTCGGGGAAATTCCCTGTCTTCTCCAGCCTGACATAGACTGCCTAATTCCACTTGTTGGTGGAAAAAACAGCATTTGCCCATCTGTCCAAGTGGATGAGCTTTAGAATCAGGAACCCTTTTTCTCTACCTTCTGGCTGCACTTGGTCTCTTCTGTCTCCCCCTCCCCCAGCCCCTCCCCCTGTTCCTGCACCACCTTGGGTGCGGCCTCATACACTGCCCACTTCAGATTTTCCCCACCAGTGCCCCAGGTAAAAATTAACAATGGGGAACAAATTGATTGACTTTTAAGTGGACCCAGGTGGAACATAATTCGGCATTTAAACTAATTGAAACTTTTATTCTACTAAGATCTACTGAAGGTCAAATAAACTCATGTTATCTCTGTTGCAATGTGATGGCTTTAAATGATGGTTAATCATGTCTGTCTCAAAGTTTTCACAGGTTATTATAGCTTTGAAAGTCTTTGGTAAGCTGAAACTTTAAAGTTTTGCTTGGATGATAAGTGGGATTGAATTCATTGGACATCTAGGTCTTTTCCAAATAGAATGGAGTGCTAAAGCATTGATTGCTGAATACAGGTTTGCACTTTAGACTTCTTATTGCAAAGAAACTAAGGATATTTAAGTCTGTTGGGAAAAGCCATGCTCTGTGCTTAATAGATTCATAAGTTAGCCATCCAAAGAATTCTGGTGTGACAGTTTGCAATTGGTAACTACTTCATCTTCACTAAGTAGTTCGACTAAGGTTTCTAAGAGTTAAAATTCTGCTAAATGGAATTAAGGTTGTTGGAAATAAAGGAAGCAACTCTGTATGCATAAGAAAGATTAAAAAAAAAGAATTTGCTCTAATCTAAATCTTTTACCACAATGGTGGTTATAGGTTTGGTGATCAATAAATTATAGTTATTTTTATCATGACTATTAATAATAAATAGGGATAAAAATACTTTTTGCAGTGCTTGGGATTCTCTTTGTATGCTAAGCTCTATCTTTTAGTATAGAAATACCCCTTAGCTCATGTGGAATTAAAGAAAAAAGGAAAAAAAAACAAGGGTAAATCATGTAGTAAGAGAATCAGGGTAACATTAGTGCTTACACACATACACCTTTAAAATATTCAGTAATTATTCTAACTTCTCTAGGTGCTTCCATTTTACTTCTGGGAATAAAATGTTGTGCACCTAAGTAACTAAACACTGAACATGCACATGGTGCAGATTTCAACCAATGAACATAAAATGAATAAGCCAATAATAATTCAATAGTGGTTGTTATTTTTTACAATTATATTAGTGCCACATAAATGTCAAAGCACTGCAGAAGAGAGTGATGATCATTCTTACCATGTGTCTCTGTAAAATTCCCTGCCTGCATTCAGGATTCAAGAGAATGAGAGGGTCTTTTTTTACATGAGTGTTTGTGTGTGTGTTTGCATGTGTGTGAATGCAAGCACGTCTTCCTTCACTAATATTGTTGTAGGGTAATAGGTAAATTTTTCAAAAGACAGAATAAAACATAATTTCTGCTTTAACGAACTTACAGTAAAGAAGAGAGAAAGGTTAAAATATGTAATTTTTTTAAAACATAAAATTTTTAAAATAAGTGTTTATGGAAACATAAATTATAAAGTAGCTCAAGTAGAGATCACTAGACATTTTTCAGACCATCATTCCCAATGAAGACATAGATAATTGTAATAACATTAATAACGACACATAGTATTCATTGGCTAGTTACTGTATCTATGCCAGATACTGTGATATTTTATGTTTTTATTAAACTATATTATATATGGGGAAAGGTACATATACCATAAGTATTCAGCTTGATAAAGTTTCATGAACTGGGTGTTTCCTTGTAACCAGCATGCAGACTAAGAATCAGGCCATTAGCACACCCCATAAGCTTTCCACTCTTCCTTAACATGAATTGTGTTATTATGGAATATTTTATATGTATATGTCTTATGGTGAATATAATATATAACCATATATATGTACAGGTACCTCAGTTCACAAAGATACTCACTGTCCTTTATTTGTATCTAGAAGCTTTACTGTTTTGTCTTTGATATTCAGAGATGCAATCCATCAATAATTGATTTTGAGTATAAGAGACGAGGGCAGGATATATTTTTCTTACATGGATAGCCAATTGAGTGAACACCATTTATTGAAAGTATCAAGTAAGTTTTGTTAGAAATTTTAAAATTTTAAAAGAAATTACAGAACACTGATACATGCATGCACACAAGATTCATTATAGATGATTAACCATGACAGAAGCCCAACTCAATGCAGCTCAAGCACTTCAGACCCTCCAGCATCACATAGCTGAAAGAGGTGGAAGCAGTTTGAAGACAGAGCTGGCAAGATTTTGAATTTACCAACTTGCATTCCCACCAACAATGTAAGAGGGTTCCCCTTTCTTCACAACCTCTTCAACATTTGTTGTTTCTTGCCTTGTCAATTTTTGCCATTCTAACTGGTGTAAGGAGGTATCTCACTGTGGTTTTGACTTGAATTTCCCTCCTAGCTAATGCTGTTGAACATTTTTTCATGTGTCTCTTAGCCATTGGTATGTCTTCTTTGGAGAAGTGTCTGTTCATGTCTTCTGCCATTTTTGATGGATTATTTGTTTTTTGGGTGTTGAGTTTGAGAAGTTCTTTATAGATCTTGGATACCAGCCCTTTATCTGTAGTGTCATTTGCAAATATCTTCTCCCATTCTGTGGGTTGCCTTTTTGTTCTATTGACTGTTTCCTTTGGTAAACAGTGTGGAGGTTCCTCAAAAAGTTAAAAATAGAGCTACCCTATGATCCAGGAACTGCACTACTGGGTATTTACCCAAAGATACAGATGTGGTGAAAAGAAGGGCCACATGCACCCCAAGGCTCATAGCAGCAATGTCCACAATAGCCAAACTGTGGAAAGAGCCGAGATGCCCTTCAACAGAGGAATGGATAAAGAAGATGTGGTCCATAGATACAATGGAATATTACTCAGCCATCAGAAAGGATGAATACCCAACATTTGCATCAACACGGATGGGACTGGAGGAGATTATGCTAAGTGAAGTAAGTCAAGCAGAGAAAGACAATTATATGGTTTCACTTATTTGTGGCACATAAGGAATAGCACGGAGGACATTAGGAGAAGGAAGGGAAAAATGAAGAGGGGGAACCAGAGGGGGAGACAAACCATAAAAGACTATGGACTCAGGGAAACAATCTGAGGATTTTAGAAGGGAGGGTGGTGTGGGGATGGATTAGCCCAGTGACGGGTATTAAGTAGGGCACGTACTGCATGGAGCACTGGGTGTTATACGCAAACAATGAATCATGGAACACTACATCAAAAACTAATGATGTAATGTATGGTGACTAACATAACATATTAAAAAAAAAGATTTGGAATTTAAATGGATTTGTCATTCTATTTCTCTTTTTCCCTTCATTCTCTTCCCCACTCTTTCTTCTTTCTGGGTGTTGGCCCTATTCTCTTTTATTTTGAAAATTTGTATTATGTCTATATACAACTTGTTAAAAGTCCTATTATATACTTTAATCACTCATTTTTTTATTTTTATATGCATCTTTCAGCCTGGAGTATTGTAAGTGGGACTTCTCTGCTGGAGAGGAAATTAGAGTAAACTCATTCATTTGGTAAAGTTTGGTGTCCAAAGCTCATGTTTGCTCATGGGAGCTTTTTCTTTAATCAGTTTTATTGCGGTGTTTTATATAGACTATAAGCACGTTTTATATATATATATATATATATATATATATATATGTATATATGTATATATATATATGTATGTATGTATGTAACTGAATTCATTTAAATTTTACAATCGGTTTGGGCAGAGGTAGTCAGCTGGCAGAACCACCACCTTAATCATGGCACAGAATACTTGCATCACCCCCAAAGTTTCTTTGTGTCATTTTGCAGTCTATCCATTCCTTTGAACCTTTTGTCATTACGTAAGACTTTACATTTGCCCAAGACATGCACTCGTTTGTCTACCACTTCTCTTCCCCCCACATCATGTTTTTAAAATGTACCCATCCTTTCAGTCCTTCCTTATTTCCACTTTTTTCCCCGAGAGAAGAGACTACCTCTTGTTTGTCCCAGTCAACTAGAACGACATTTACAGCATTTAGGGTTTTGGTTATTAAAAATAAAGCTGTTGCAGTCATCACGTACAAGACTTTGTGTGAACACAACTTCATTTATCTTAGGTAAATATGGGTCATATTGTGACTGCATGCTTAACTTTTTAAAGAAACTTCAGAAGAGTTTTAAAAAGCGGTATTACCATTTAATACTTTTACCAACATGTATGTGAGCTCTTGTCATTGTTCTTGCTAGCACTTGGTACCATCAGCTCAGTTAATTTTAGCCCTTCTCATGGGAATGTAGTGGCATACCATTGTGGTTTCAATTTGTATTTCCCCAATGCCTAATAATTTTGAATATATATATATTTGCCCTTATGTTTCAATCATTTTTCTTCACTTGTGGGGTGTCTGTATGGAAGAAAACTATGTTTTTCCTCTACTAAGTTCTTGGCTTGGGTCCCTGTGACACAGGATATAAAAAAATGCATGCAAATGTATTTAATATTGGTTTTGCATGACGCAAGAGCCATTGAAAGGTAAGAAGACCCAAGGAGGCAGTGAAACCTGAGTGACCTAATGCTAAACTTGATGAAAAGTGGAATGATGGAAAAATGGGGTAGGGTGAACAGGACATGATCTAAGTATAGTAAACCAGGGGACAAACTAGGTCCTGTGCAGATTGCTCCAGTGGTCTTGGAAATAAGAATGTTCCTTTTCTCCAGGTTTAGGGAGGGCATGTCTCACAAGAGGGTTTTATGAACTGCTTCAGAGGAAGGTCAGAAATTTCTTCCTTCACATGCTATTTCTCAGATTACTTGAGCTTATTCAGTATGGTATCATATTTGGGGGTGGGGTATCCTGAACCCCATTAAGTCTATTTAAATCATTTACCCATTTCCAAATGTGGGTTTTTGGTTTGCTCTGAATAAGCCTCCTTTATCAGAAATGTTTCACAAATATGTATCTGTTGAAGAGGTAACATTTTAAAAAAATTTTTATTAATTCCAAATTGTACTTTTTAAAGTGTATCCTGTCTAAAAAACTGCCTGTTCTGCATTCATCAAGATTTTCTTCAATGTTTTCTTCTTGAAATACAAGTAAATACAAAAGTATTTACAAAAGTAAATACAAGTTTAACTTTTATATGTAGGGCCATGATCAATTTTAGTTAATTTGTACATATGGTGCAAGGTAAAGGCCGAATTTATTATATTTTGTTCCGTATGGATATCTAATCCTTCCACCCAGAGTTTGCTGAAAAAACTTCTTCTCTAATGAATTACCCTGACAACTTTGTTGAAAACACATTGTGTGCACAGACACATACATACACATGTACAGTCACATTCTGTTGCACAGTTCCATGTAGACATCTTTGCCTTGTTTCCTATATTATTAGAAAACATTCCGTATTAACTCTGATGTTAGCTCTCAGATTTTTGTACAAGTCCCTTTATCCAAAAGACTGAGTTCATCCTGTCCCTAATTTTCTGAAAGTTTGTATTTTCAGTGGGTTTTGACAAGTGTCAAATACTTTTTCTGCATTTGTTGTCATGTTCCTGTGGTTATCTTTTGTTAATATGGTGAATTATTTTAATTGATTTCCAAACACTATTCTAACTTTGCTTTTCTGGGACAAACTCTGTCTGATCATGATATGCTATCATCCTAATATATTGTTGGATTTAATTTACAGTTATTAAAGATGTTTACACGTCTGTTCTTGGGGAACATTATTCTGTAATTTGCCTTTATAAACATGTTTTTGTCAAGTTTTTTATATTAATGTTATGTTGGCTTTATCACATTAATTCAGAATTTCTTTCTCTTCTATATACATTCTGAAAGTTTATGTGTAAGATTTGGGTTATTTGTTCCTTGAAAGTTTGATGGAATTCACCAGTGAAAGCATCTGGGGCTCACATTTTCTTGGTAGCATTTTTTAATAACAAGTTCAATTTCTTTAATACACATAAGGCTATTCAGATTTTCTCTTTTATCTTGCATCAATTTTGTTATGTTGATTTTCTAAAGGAATCTGTCCATGTCATCTCAGTTGTCAAATTTGTTGACATGAATTTGTTCAAAATATGTTCTTAAAAATATTTTAGTGTTTGAGGAATCTATGGGGGTAATTTCATCATTCTTGATACGCCTAAGATTATTTTAATTTGACCTTTTCAAATTATCAGAAAGTAGTTCACTGGACACATTTGATTTGGGCACAATTTACACACAGAATCTGGAGCCTTTTTTCTGTCTATCCCTCCCCTTTCTGGGATTCCTCCCTCAGTCCAAAACATAATACATTTTCTTTTTTAAGTTTTTATTTAATTTCTAGTTAGTTACATATAGTGTAATATTGGTTTCAGGAGTAGAATTTAGTGATCCATCACTTATAAATAACATCCAGTGCTCATCACAAGTGCCCTCCTTAATACCCATCACCCATTTAGTCCATCCCCACCAAACTCCCCTCCAGCAACCCTCACTTTCTTCTCTGTAGTTAAGAGTCTCTTATAGTTTGCCTCCCTCTCTTTTTTTTTTCCTTCCCCCATGTTCATATATTTTGTTTCTTAAATTCCAAAATCATATGGTATTTGTCTTTCTCTGCCTGTCCTATTTCACATAACCTAATACTCTCTAATTCCATCCCTGTCGGTGCAAATGGCAAGATTTATATTCCATCGTATATAAGTATGTGTGTGTGTGTGTGTACTATTCTGTCATGTATATATAATATTCTATCATATATATAATATTCCATCATATATATGTAACATTCCATCATATATACATATATATATATATAAAAACAATATTGGATATAGTACATCTCTACCCAGCATATATCATGATTCTTAGTCATTTGCCAAATGGCTCATTGATTCAATGAAACAACTGTAATTTGGAAAGCAAATAATTTAAAATTCCATTGAAAATTACTTATTTAGCATTTACTATGTGTCATGTACTATCATAATTTCTGGGACCATAAGGCAGAGAAAAGAGGTGTAGTCATTGTTTTTGTAGAGTTTACTGTTTAATTAGTGGATCAGACATTTAAAAAAATAAGCCATAAAAATATACAGTGCAGTCCCTGAAAGAATTATACAGAGCATCCTCAGATTATGGAAAGTTAATATTGTTTAGAAAGGGGAGTCAAAACACATCTTTTGCTTCTCCAACATGCTACCTTTACCAAGAAACCCAATGATGACTTCTTACCCTCTTTCTTTCTCTGCATTTCCTATTTGGAGTTCATATCTGTCAAACTTTATGATAAACACAAGGCTGAACACATACTGTTTACTGATACAGGGGATATTCTGATTCATAGAATTTTCTGTCATTCTCTTCAAGAAGAGGCAATGTTGACAGATGTGAGCCTTCTGGGGTCAGGTGGGAGCCTGAGAAACATAGAGAACCTCATGTGCTCAGTAGAAGCAGGTCCATGCAGTTTATCAAAAGACGGAATAGCTTTGATGTGAACCTTTAACAGAGAAGGGACATGGAATTACACAATTATTGGTATATGCTTTTTTTCTTTACGGGACTATCAGACTACAAATTCTATACACTCCTTTATAACAGGCCATAATGTGCATGTATATATTCACAGATTGACACCAGTGTCCATCTGTCTGAAAGCAAAACAATTTGCTTCTAGGGCATACAACGAATATTTTGAGGTAGATAATTGACTGTAATTTTTTATTACAGAATTTGTCCAGAGAAATGACGCAGTTTGTCAAAGAGTGTTGGATCCTGAGAGAAGATTGCTACTTTTGTGGCAGGTATGGACCCCAGTTCACAAACTCATGTTTTTCTTTGTGTTTCTTTATGAATTAAATCAAGATTATTTCCATTGCAAATCTTCATTATAACACTGTGGTGGCAGAAACTTGATCTCGGTCTATTTGAAGCTTTCTTTTTTTTTTTTATTTTTTTAAATTTTTGGCCGGAAGCTGGCTGCCTGAGTTTCATTTCTGAAGAGCTGGACATAACTTAAATTTAGGGTTGGGAAGGCAGATGGCTTCTATTCTCCAATTTGTGCACATAGATCCTCATTCAGATATGCCAGGATCTTTAATTCTTATCTTTCACTTTTGAATGCTTTCCTTACTACATAAATTTACCACTTGGAGGCACTAGAATACTATATTGATTCTGTGCCCTGCTGGGACACAAGCATTTCCACCTGGGTAACTTTGTTGCAATTTGCCTATTCTGACCATGCAAGCTTTCCCTCTCTGATGTCTTACTGTCATCTAAAGACTTTGCTCTGGGAACAGGAAAGAGGCCCTTTTTTTTTTTTTAGCATCTCCGTGTAGGACTTATTGAAGACTCCACTGTGATCTGTTTTTTTCATCCTGCCTTCACAGAAAAAAAATACTGTTTTCCACAATCCAGGCAAAAGGTGGTGTGGGGAGTAGGGAGAGGAGACTTGTTCATTTTCTGTGTCCATTTATTTCTTTTCTTCCATTTTTTCTACACCTGATGTTCATAGTTTTCCTGAGGACTGTAGTTCTGAAATACAAAAACCTAGATACTTATTTTTTTCTTCTCTTTCCTGCTTTATTTGCTTTTTATATTTTAACTTAAGATAGTGAGTTGAGATGACAAAGCACTTGAAAGAGAATAAAGAAAGAAAGGGGAAATTTTTCTACCAGGAGCAATGAAGAGGAACCTAGGTTACTTTTGAATTATAACTATCTTGCTATTTTTGAGAGCTATTTGAATCCTACATTGGGCCAAGCATAGCCCAGAGGGACATTCAGCCACAGTTCTTACAAGAGTAAATTGTAATTATTGGTCTCTGTCACTACATTTTAAGTGTGTATATTTTTGTTTATTCAATTGGAGAAAGTCATGGACGTAAAAGGTGTATATGTGCTAACACAGGGATGCAACACAATAAATCAAAAATATTGAATTGGAAGTAGATTAATTGTGTGAACATACGAGATAAAAAATGAACAGTCTAGGATTACCCATGTTATAGATCATCGTTGCTATTAACTGAGGTGTGTGACCATGGATAATTCATTCTGTCTTTCTTATCCTTATCTTTTTTACATATAAAAACGATGGCTTGGTAAAACTGTGCTTGGTAAATCTTCATCAACTATACCTTTTATGAAAACCCCCAAGGTCCTTGCCAGCACTTAAGAAGTCTTTCCATTCCATAAACCAAAATGAAGACCAGAGGCAGTTATCAAGACACATGGGGTGTACCTCACTTTTATTGGAAAAAAGGGCATGCAGAATGTCTATCAGATTGAATGGCAGGTGTAATTACTTGCTCAATTCTACAGTTTCATCTCTTATTGCCAGTGATTTTTTTTTTCAGTACCACTGTTTGATTTTGAGTTTCCAGAGGAGAGAGACATTGTGAACTTTGTACGTGGCATACCAAAACATGATGTTGCATGCAGGCATACTGGAAGACTATGATTTGAGGCAAATTTTAGGGGCTGATGCCTTTTATTTTGGTCTCAGAGAATTGGTCCCTCTTTTTATCCTTCCTGCATGATAGAACAACAAACCAGAGGAAATTGCTCACCTATAGGTTTTTGGTTGAGGATTAACAAGAGAAGATCATAGGAAGACATGACCAAAATATTCCTTCCTTTGCACAAGATAGACTTGCCTGTCGAAGTCCTTTATGAACCTCCTTTTCTACCCTTATCCTCTAAGAAACATATTGGTGATAAGACTGGTCAGAACATACTGGAATTTGGCTGCAGTTAATAATGAATGGAATTATTGTCTCAAAAGGTAAAACAAAACAAAACAAAACAAAACAAAAACCCGAGAACCAAAAACAAAACCAGACTCCTCCCTAATTCTTTCATGCACTTCCTCTTTTTTTCATCCATTTGGTAAACAGTCATTTTAAGTCCTGGACCGACAGAGCACAATGGCCAAACTGTCTTTCCCACTATCCGACTCCATTTACAGCTAAGCATATTGCTCTCAATTATTTAGACTGAGGGGAGAAAAAAGGTTGTAATTAGGCTTTGTTTTTGATCAGGGTTTCTACTCAGCCTCTTTAATTGGGATCTGAATTAGAATATTAGCCACGTAGACATCTATGGATAAAATGAAACTTTGATTCCTGTTTGGCTCCTATTTGTTGTGTGTCTTCCTTTTTATGTGAGAGAGAACTGAATTTCACGGCAGGATGTAGGTATTCTAATTCTCGCAATGATAACATCACGATAACAAAAACAACTCATAAGTCATGGCATTGTGAACAAAGCAGTCTTAGAGTCACACAGACCTGGGTTCAGTTCTTTCTTCTGACACTGTATGTGTACACACAACATACATTTTATTTTTGTAACCCACTACGAGTCAATTGCTGTTATAGTCACAGGTGATATGGAGGTAAATCAAGCAGTGAAAACCTGACTTTATTGTACTTATATTTTACTAAAAGATAAATATGTATTTGCAAATTAATTCCTTGATAGTAATAAATTCTAGGAGGAAAATAAGGCACTTATTACCTGCAGTAATTTAAACAAGTTATTTACCTTCTTAGAGCCTCAGTGTTCTCACTGAAAATAACCTTTGGGGTTGCCTTTTTATGTGGTAATGTTGGGATAAAACTAGCTAATAGAAAAAGTTATTTGAAAACTCTAATGTAATGTTCCGTTGGGGGGAGAGAAAAAGTATCTAATCTCCTCTCTTTCATTCACATAAACATTGTAATTGTCCAGGAATGTCAGATTGCTTGTTTTTAACCATCTGTTCCATTTCTCTCAATATGGGCTCCACTTTGTCTCCCCTTTGAATAGGTAGCTTGTAACAAATCCCAACAAATGTTCACACAGATTTTTAATAATTTTAGCAATTCATTTGGAAAACCTTTGTGTTACAAGCACAGACCTCAGGTACTCTGAGTTGGCAAAGTTTGGGAAAAAAACCAAAAAAACCAAAAAACCACGCACCCAAAGAAAGAGCTGAAAATAACCACAGGATGAACGTATTGGTCAAAATGAAGCCCCGGGCCCAGCCAGGCCATGGGACCAAGTTTGAACATGTGGGAGGTTTTGGCAGATGCTTAGGTACTTTCATATTCAACAGACTTTGTGCTTTTTGGTCCTATATCAAGAAAGATATCTGGAAATCTCAAAGTTGTTGTTTCTTAAGTAGTGCTTGTGTATCAAAGTAAAGTTCTTTTAAAAGTTACTGCATATTAAAATTTTAGAATTATTCTGAAACAAATTCCTCCATAGGTTTCCATAGACATGGCTATGAATATTAGCTAGTCCTGCTTCTCCAAAAAAAATCTGATCATCATCTAAATGAAGCTCCCCAATTTTCTAAGGATACTGTCAGTGTATCATAGGCTTAGATATACCTCTAGAGGAATTTCTTTCTCAGATTGTGAGAATACACAAAAATGTGGAATCATCCTGAATTCAACTGTTTTTATTGTTACATGGAGCCATCTGTTTTTATTGCCATTAGTAGTAATATCTACAAATATTAAGTGCCTAATATGTACCAGAAATTAAACTCATCATTGTATGCATATAATTTGTGAGCCCCAGTATACATCTTCAAGGTTACTTTTGTATATTAAAACTTTTAAAATATTGAGTTAAATAACACAATCATTTATTTTTCTCACACATAAGTTAAAACACAGAGGTAGATTGTCCAAGCCTGATGTTGTGGGTTCTTAGTGTCACTGGGACCAGTCTTAAACTCTATTATCCTTAAGATGTGACCCTGGTTCTAATGATGAGATATGGTTGCTGGAACACCAATCACCCAATTAATGTTTAAGGTGGGAAGAAGGAGAAAAAGGGAAGGGCAAAAGAAGACTGCCAATTGAATTCCCTTTAAAAAGAGTTTGTGGAAGTCCTACTTAATGACCATTGGCCATGCCAATCAGCTAGCATGTCTCAAAATGGAGATAGTTTTATCTGGGCATATTACCACCCATTGCAACATACGCATGCTTTTATTCAGTCGAAGAAAGGATATTCACAGTCTCTGCTCTGGCACAAATATCCCCATTTCTCCCACAAAGAAATTGATATATCATGGGTTAATTTAGTGGCATCTCTCACCATCCTCACAGCATGTATTCTCATAGGTCTGGAAATTTGATCAGGCTGTTTTTTCATACATTCCAAGAATGCCTATTCCCTCATGTTCTATGTTGTTTGATCTTACTCATATTTAAGATGTCCTCAAATATTCATTCTGTGAGTTATATATTAATTCTCCATGCCCAAATGAATTAATCATGGATCTATTGTTATGAAATTATTTGAAACTATATGCTTGTGCTCATCCTGTGTTTTATAATTACTGAGTAGATATCTTATCCGTCATCATCATCACCCTCCTTTTTAATATTGAATAATATCCATTTTCCTGTTGCCATTGAATATCATAACTGATTTATAAGCCATGTAAACAAATCTAATTTTCTAGAAGTAATGTATGATGAAAAAAAAATAACAGAATGCCCGATGAATTGAACTTCATAATTGTAATGATAACTTTTTTCATTGCTTTCCAAAATCTAATTCACTACTAAGGAGTAAATATGTGACAGCAATCAGTATAATTCTTAGACAGTAAGCATGAGCGATATTACTTATTGTCTTTATTTCTAAAACATTATATATTGCACATCCACATTATCTTAAGAGTTCTGCTAGATTCTAAGAAAAAAGAATTTCTAATTTCATTCTCTTTCTTTGGCTCTCCAATATCGGGATTGACAGTCTTGACGGCCAATGTAGCTGCTTTTCCCAAAATGATTTTATTAGTCTTGGAGGGAATGGTGTGCCCAGTTTTATCTAGTTAAAAAAAAAATGTAGTGCATTTCTTATTACTCATTGTGGAGACCAGCAAATGCTGGTTGCTGCTGGGCACATGTTCTTTGTTACTGTGTTGTCTTTATAATCAACATTGGACTTTAAAATCTGGCTTTTGATTTTTTCCCCCTTGCATGCTATTATCAATGCCTAGTTTTAACATAGTGGTTTGTCTAATGTCAGATGTACTTTCTATCCTTTACATGATATTAGATTTCAAAAGATGTTTAATTCTAGCTATCTTTTCAGATAAGAGATCACCACCACCTCCAAGGGCAGTGCAAAAGAAGATAAATAAATGATTTTGAATGAATACATGAATGAACTTATTTATCATAATTGTATGATGCAGTTTCTTAATATTATTTTCAAAAATTACTTTGCACAACAGCCTTATTGAAGTAAATTTGGATAATTTCAAAGATTTAACTGAAGGTAATGACACATTCCCAAATATTTGTTAAGCAGTTAGTTTCATTATCTTGTAGTCATTCCTACAGACCCAGCGATGGTTACATTTTGGAGGAGTTAACCTTCTGTTTTTCATGGCTGAGTTTGGCTCTGTGTATGTTCAGAGATATTTATGGCATAATGCCAATAAGCAAATACGTATGAATGTTCAGCCCTTACCAGATACATATGAGAATCAATAACTATGAAAGCAGCATGCTTCTAATAGCATCTTCATAATATGCCCAAGGCAGCTTTGCTAAAACTATTATGCTTCTTAAAAAAGTTGCTGTGCATACACTATGTTAGAATAGTCAGCAAGACTCTGGTCTCCTTATGGTATTTAAGCTCTAAAGAGTCCCAGTAGTTAATGTAAACAAGAAAACCCAAGCAAGGGAAACTGCATGTAATTTTTGATTATAATATGTCCCAGGAGAAGATATCTACTGAGACCTGTCAAACTAGGATCTATTTACCACAAGTGCTGTTAACTATTTTTTGCTTGATCTTCAGTTTATAAACTTGATTCTAAAATTTTATCTTTTCCTGAATATTTGAATAACTAATTTTTTCGACCAAAGTACTTCATTATCTCACTCATCTACAAAGAGTGAAATAACAATAATAATAATATCCCTCTGTAATGTTAATTCTGTTTGCAAACTCACCCATGTGTGCAATTGTATTTTTCTGTTTTTTGGGTGTTTTTTAAACTCAAAGCTTTTTTTTTAAATTTACTCCAGACCCTTTGTAATTGGGAACGTGATTCTTCTATCTACCTAATTTCTCACATGCTTCTTTTTGCTTTCTTTCATCCTGAGGTTTCTTTCATTTATAAAAGAGTTAATGATTCTGTATTCCTTATGGTATTTGTAAGGAACAGACATGGTATTGCCGGCCAAGTGCTTAAAGCTATGCTGATCACTTGTCAGCTCTCCATTAACATTAGTTTCTGTCATTATGTATGTAAGCATATTTGTGTCTCTGGATGTGTTTGTGGAAATGGATGGTGTATGTATGAGTAGGGGTTGACAAGGGAAAGGTTAACAGCAATAGAGATTTGGAGAAAACCCAGCTTCCCTTGGATAGTTCTGTAGTAAGTTGTATAATTTCATTTCCTATTTTAATAATTAATCTCATTATCTGTATGAGGGTAAAACAGATTTTTGTTATATTAGCTAATAAATAATACAGTATGACATAAATTAACTGCAATCAGGAAGAGATAGAAGGAATGCCTTCCTTTAGTTATTACTTTCTTGGAAAAAGCTGAAGCCAGTTTGAAAGGCTGATGTAAACACCATCACATAAGACATCAGTATGTGTCGCCAAACTCTAGATATTTCACCAAGTTTTTTTTTTTCCTCAAGTACTTTTCATTTAAAAGTTTTAATAGAAAAATATGTTATTGCCATTTGCTCTTATCAAATAATCACTTTCATACTTTGGGGGGTTGATTCACATTTGATATTTTAGTGGTATTATAGTTGAGTTATTTTTTTTAAATTATATTAAATGAAAATCAGAAAAAAATGAAATCTAGTTCAAGTTCTGTCATTAATTCTGCAGCTGAGCAATGACTTTAATGGTCTTGTTGCATTATATTCTTTAGTGTGGCCAATGCAAAAGGCTTCCTATAGTAGAGATTTTTTGTTTGTTTGTTTGTTTTTATGCCTAGTGATACTCTGCAACTCCATTTAAAATCCCATGGCCTTTGCCACCTGCAGGCTGATCTTTACGTACCTCTGCTGTTTGCCTGCATCATTCCCTGTGCCTGAAATGCTCCATTCTCTTTCTCCTGTTTCTTTTCTATGTCTTCTTCCGATCTCAGCCCAAGCCTCACTTTCTGGGCAGCTATCTCTGGTCTTGCTGACTTACTTGACCATATAAATCTCTTCCAGAGTACATATCCGTCCGAATTTTTACATTTCCTATGCAACTTTTTTAAGATTTTATTTATTTATTTGAGAGAGAGAGAGCACAAGCTGGGTGGAGGGGCAGAAGGAGAGAGAGAAGCAAATTCCCCGCTGAGTGGGGAGCCCAATGTGGGACTTGATCCCAGGACCCTGAGATCATGACCTAAGCAGAAGGCAGACACTTAACTGACTGAGCCACCCAGGTGCCCCTCGTCTGCAACTTTTTATTTGTTTTTTTATCTGTTAAAATATGAGCTGATTAAAGTCAAGGACCTAGTCTGGTTTTGCTTCCTCAGAGTCACATAAGGGGGGAGTAGTAAATAAAATGGAATAGGTAGGTAGCTTAATGAATCTTACCGTTTCATGATTTTTTTAAGGTATCCAACTTGTTGTTTGTGCTATTATTATAAAGTTAGTGAAGAGAAGAAAATCTGTTTATCAGGGAGCAAAGATGAATCTGCAGAAAAAAAAAAAATCACATAGATGCTCCCATGGAATTGAGGGTGATTCTGAAAAGGAATCTAAAAGACCAGCAAGGATAAAAATTTTAAGACCTGATAATGATGTATAGTATCCAGCTCAACTGGCTCATTAAAGATGATTGTGAAGTTTTTAAGTATTTTATGAAGTGATTGTTAAACTAATGGTAACTTGCAATTGGTCATGTTGGGAGTATTTATACCACAGAAATTGGCAAGTGTTATAAAGCAAGTCCCTCCACCACGTCCCCCAGGAGCTCCCAGTTGTCCAGCATTCACTAGTGCACCATTTTCTGAAATAGGAAGTAGTCACCTGCACAATGACTAGGGACTCACGGGGCTGGGAGGGATCCAGAGAGATACCTGAGATTAAAAGAAAGTAAAATAAAATAAAAAATAAAATGAAACGTTTATTTGCCAGAAGATGCTACTAGACATAGCAAAATGATGTAAGTTGATTATTATTTCCTCTTTCCTATTAGTGGTGCATTCTACTTTCTGAAAAAAAGATTCATAATGGCCTCTGATGTCCTTCCTCTCATCATCATTGCTCATTATCGTAGTAAACATATATTTCAGGATGATTATGACCTTCATTTTAGAGATCATTAATCTGAAACACAGAGAGATTAAAGCACTTAACCAGTGTCAGGAAACTAGGAGATGGCACAGTTTGAAACTGTACCTGAGTATTCCATGGGTTCATGGGTGGCTCAGTGCTTTAAGCCTCTGACTTTTGATTTAGGCTCAAGTCATGATCTCGAGGTCCTGGGATCAAGCCCTGCACCTGGCTCCGCGATCAGCAGGGTGTCCACTTGAGATTCTTTCACTTCCTCTGCCCCTCCTCCCATTCACAGGCACTCACGCTCTCCCTCTCTTTCTAAGATAAATAAATAAATCTTTAAAAAGGAAAAGAAAAAAAACTGTCCCTTAGTATTCTGCCTTCAAACATAATCACATGGTCAAGGTACAGAGGCTTCTATTGGCCCAATCATTCCATACTCAACCTCTGAGGCGTCAATTCTCTAGCCAGAATTAGAGTTTATTTTTCCTTTGTATTTCTTATACATTTTCCAAAGGCGTTTGATTGTATTTTCTTTCCTTTATCCCCAGGCCATCCATACCTGAACTCCACCACACTTTACTTTAGGCCATTTGGATTTTCCAATCCCTCAATATGAAGCAAGCCCTTTCTTGATTTGAATTAGCTACATTGTATCTTCTGGAAGTTTTAGTATTGGGGAAAAAGTAAAGTAGGAGTACTACTAGATATCAACCCCAATAAAGACTATTTAATACCACAGTTGTTTAAAAATAGCTTTTCCCTAGGTTTTTGGGTTTTTTTTAAGAATGTCTAAATAAAACCTTTAAGCAAATACAAGAGATAATGATAGCATCCATCAAGAAGTACACTGGAAACAAGCTTTCATTATTTTTCCTGTCACTCCTCATGCCAGAGGTTTCTTAAAATTTGGATTGCAGTCCTAAGGAAACATGACAAATGCCATCATCACGAATCAAATAAATGGAAAGATCAATTCATTTACTGCAGAAAATTGTATAAACAAGTAATCTTAATAGCATTTTTCCTGCAACCCACTATCAACATATTATGAGCTGAAATGAAAATGGATTACAGAATCTCCAAAATTAAAAATGGATCTGTCTACATATTTCCCAAGACAGTCTCCTGTCATGGAGTATCTAATCATTCCTCACTCATCTTTTATTGCTATTGATGCAAGAGAACATTATTTCAAAAGAACTGATCAATATTATCATAATCTCCTAAAATTTTATCCCTGACTCTTGGCATTTGAAAACACATCTTTGGTCACCAGGTTTCATAACTGCTTTTTCTTTTTCAGTTTATTCAACGCTTGGAAGATTCATAATGCATTTCAGGAAGAGGCTCCATAAATATAATAGTTCCCTAAAAACCAACACCATTTCACTTTAATATACAAAATTGCCAATAGAATTGAAATATTCTAGTATTTCTTTTAAGTATCTCTAAGTTAAATTAAGGGAATCAATGCCATCAGTAATATTTGTTATAGTATATGCCTTACGTTTCTATAGATCTATTTGCCAGCACACCATTGTGGGTCTAGAAGTTTGCAAAGCAGATTTTTTAGACCTATTCCATTTATCTTACAAATGCAAATTTCTATCTCCTGTGACAAGGGAAGTATCCTTTAAAGATTTATTTATTTATTTTAGAGAGAAACAGCATGAGCAGGGGGAGGGGCAGAGGGAGAGGAAGAGAGAATCCTCAAGCCAACTCCCCGGTGAGTGTACAGCCTGACGAGGGGCTCTATCCCAGGACCCTGAGATCATGACCTGAGCTGAAATCAAGAATCGGCTGCTTTAACTGACTGAGCCACCCAGGCACCCTGGGAAGTATCTTTTGAGAATACTTTAGAGATGGACAAAGGATCACTACTGTTATAAATGCAGTATCTTATTCAAAGAGGGCATAAGTCTATGCCAGTATTATTTCAGTAATACTATTCCAAAGCCATAAATTACAATTTCTTTAATCACCAGCCTCTATATCATGAATTGTTCTTATTAAAAGAACAGAAATACAAATTTGTTATGCCATATATAGTAAATAGTACATTACATATATACATATATGTTCATATATATACCTTGTACAAATACATGTACATATACATAGACAAAATATATGTGTGTGTATATATATATATATGCCCTCCATACACACACACACACACACACACATATTTTATGTATGTGGGTATCTCTCTCTATATATATATTTACATATCTATATATCTTATATGCCAAGCACAGTGCTAATCGTTTTCCAGGTGCTAACTCCTTTATTCTACTCCAGAACCCTTGAAGTAGGTGTTTTTCTAAATTGTGAGATAGGGTTGCTTCAGTTTCCCAGAGGTCCATTTCATAGATTGTCATTCTGAAGACAAAATTAGATAACATACATAAAGAACCAGGCAAAATTCCTATAAGCTTCCAGATGAACCACATATTAGACTGTACCTCTCCTACAGTATTTTCATTTATAAAATGAATTTCTTGCAAATTGTTCTGACAGTTAAATGAGATTTTGAATTGTATCTCATGTAAATAATTTTCTGCCTTCTGTTTGTTTATGACTGAAACCAGGTTAACCTATTATAAAATATGTTTCATTCACTTTTGCTTTGCATAAATATATTTCTATTTCCCCCGTCGATGTTTATTATAAAACCAGAGCTGCATTCTCCTGCTTGCCATGGGTAGGTGTGTATGTTGGGGAGTGGAGAGGGGATGGTGGTGTTAATACACTCCCTTTAAGATCAAAACTTCTAGAAAAAAAGATTATTTATTAATGATCAGAATAATATTTGCTCTTTTGAGAAGTGTCATTACCCAAGATGTGAAACATTATTTTGGCCAAGGGCCGATCTGAAGCATATTAAAAAAAATTTTTAGGCCAACTTGCACATTACACTTCCACATAGATAATATATCATTTTAATAACATTATTTGTTCTCGTGATTTTTTTATTTGCTGAAATTCCATAAATAATATATTCATCATGTACTCTATTATTTGCTTGTCATTTTATATCATTGACCAGGAACCTTTGAGCTAGAAACATTTGGGAAAAATTAGATTATCTTTTCTTGACTGGTTTTGTAAGCTACCTAATTTTTGAATTTTTCCCCCTCAAAATTTGTACTAATTTTTATTAATATACCATTGATTACTGTTATTTTAAATGCAACAGAAAACATTTTCAACAAAATGAAAGATTGCTCAGTGTGTTTACTTTTTATTATACACTTTTTAAAATCAGATATTTCTCTCTTACTAGCATCTGTCATCATTTGGACATATTTTGTTTCATTTTATTTTGTTGAAAATTTTTTGGCTGACACCAGGCATCCCCCGGTCAGTCTCCCAGATAAAGCTTAATCTGTGATGACAGCTAACCTGTTGGGCACTTGATATATCTTTTCTTTCCTGACCCAACCAGTGGACACACAATCAGAACAAGGTTTTAGGGCTGCTAGTAGTATAAGAAGAGATTAAGTGTCTCAGGTTGTGTGATGAGTCGGCTGCTGAAATAGCCAACCCAGCTAGCCAGCAACTATCCTTTAGAACACTATGTGTTCATAACTGCTCTGCTGTGACTAGAATTGAAAACATTTTTTTTCCTCTTAGCATTTTTCATTATATTTGGTGAAATGGAAATGGATAGACAGACCAGGGGGGAAGTAATTGATTCAATTCCATAGTCCAAGTGCTTAATAGAGTTGAAGATTTGTAGTTCTTAACAGAGCACCATAAGTCATTATCTAGGAACTTCTTAGAAATATGTTGTCAGGCCCCACTCCAGACCCTACCGAACCAAAATTTCTGGAGGTAGGACCTTAGAATCTTTGTTTTAACAAAATCTCCCGGCAAATTCTTGTGTATGCTTAAGTTTGAAAACCATTCTTGTGAAGCAGGGATTCTCAAACCATTGTTCTCTGGTTAATAGCATTTGTCCCACCCAAGAATTTGTTAGACATGCCATTTCCCACTTTCCACTTCATATATGACAAATAAGAAACTGGGTGGGTTTAGCAATCTGTGTTTTAACAAGTCCTACGGTAATTCTGGAACATGGTAAGCGTGGTAGAGCATTTCACATTCTTTAGTAAATAGCAGAATCACCAGGGAAGCTAGTTAAAATTGTAACTATGTGGGCCATTTCCCAGAGATTATGAGTCATTACTTTTAAGGGCATGACCAGGGAATCTGCATTTTAATTAGCTTTTCAAGTCACTGTCATATAGATTTCCCTTGAACCCCAGTTTGAGATATGTTGATGTGTGTCTGTACATCAGGTTGAGCCTGCATGGTCAATCTTAAAGAGCAGACTAAAATTCTCTGAGAGAAAAGAACAGGTTTACTTACATAGGTAGTATTTCCTTTTTAAAAGGTTTCAGGTGTCTGAAGTAGATTAATCACCCACATTCTTCTCATTTTCCCAAATTCAATCCTTCCAGCCCAGAAGAGATAACCCCCTGCTAGTACATTAGTATTCTGGATGCTGGGAATAATGCCATAGATACAGTTTTTAACCTCGTTCATAACACCAGAAATACAATCATAGCATTATGAATACACTAGTTCCAGTGCCTCTGGGAGGAAATATAATTTCTGCCTCATCAAGTTTTATTGATAAAACACAGATGTAGTTATATTATTCATACGACTTTCTGAATTTGTTTTTTGTCTTTTCCAACTTTTTTAACATAATCTTTATGTTCTTATGGGAAAAGCAATCATTTGAGATACATTTAAATGAGCCAAGTCTCAATTTTTAAAATTTATTTTCAGCGTATGATGGAAAAATTGAAAACAACAACAACAAAATACTCTGTAGTATCTCTGGCGGTTACTTGAAGAATCATGTACCCTTCTCCACAATGACAGACAGAATGCCATCCCCAGTGTATCATTGACCCATCCCATGTTACCCATATAGGTAAGGCTTTTAAAATACAATCCCTGCAAGATGACTTCACTAACAACCTTAGGAATTCTGTTCATTCCAACAGAACAGGATTGTCTGCCAATAATTAAAGAATTCTGACCCACTAAAAATCAAATAAAAACAGTATAGACCCAAGTTGATTGTTATAGATATCAGAAATGTGAGTCCAATGCAGATATATTTTTTTCTTTTCTTCACCAAGCAATTTCAATAGAAACTTGCCAAATTTTTGTGAAAAGGATCCACTTTGTAAACCTAGCCTGAAAGATATATTTAACTGATATACATCATTTAAATTAACTGCATATTCACCAACTGTATGACATTACCAAGTTCGTGGATTCATTTCTGTGCCTTGGTTTTCAAAGTCCTCTTTGATTATAGTTACTGAGAAGAAAAACTGTGTGTCAGAAATAATGGAGCTGAGCCTCTTATATTAAGTGGTTAGATTGAATTAAATAATTTACTTGTCAGTAATGACTGAATGTCTTTCTGTCTCAGGCATCTTGCTTGGTCATGGCAATACAAGGTCAAAGAATTTTCTCCATGAGTTCATGATTGAGCTTGCTTGCTTTGTGTTTTCTTTTTCTTTTTGTTTTTGTTTTTTTTAGAATCAATGTATTTCTCTGGCAGCAACATATATATACTCTTAATGCCGGTATAACATTCATGAAGCCAAATTGGATTATTGTCAATCTCAACTATATTGAGATATTGCAGAGGAAAAGTAGGTGTTCTAGTGGTCCCAAATAGTCCAGCTGGGTACTCATTGTACATTAGTGGTTAACTCAGTGCCATCCCACTGATGGTTCAGGATGTCATCTGGAACCAGTACGTTTGATTTGGGTTTCACCACAAGGATAAATGGACTTGGAGATTTCAAACAATTTTGCCAGCTTAATTTATTTATATTTCTTAGCAATCATTTATTTAGTCTCTCATTTCATAAATATGAGTATATACTATGTGTCAGGCCCTGTTCTATCCTTTAAGAATAAAACAGTGAATATAGTACAAAAAATTCACACTCTTGTTGAGATGGTAGTAGGGCAAGTTCAGAAGCAGAGAGTCAGTTAGGTGGTTAAAACAATAATCTGTTCAGATAGAATATCATTTTTTCAAAAGAGAATTGTTTTTAATTTCTATGTCCTGAATGAATGAGCTTAGATAATTTTTCAGATATTTCTATGTAGTGAATAACTCTTGGCTTTCCTAGGATAGTCCCACTTTACACCAGTTTCTTTGTGTGGTCTAACATTTGCCCCAGATTTTTAAAAGAGGTAATATTTATAATTGAATTAAGATAACTTTGGATGGATTTAGAGACCTATATTTTGTACTGCCATTTTCTGCCATGTTCTTGTTTAATAGTGCATAAGATACATGTTTTGAAAACAACGTTTTCTGTTTAGTTAAATTGAAAATCAACCAGTGACAGTCCATTTTTCTTTACCTGTACCTTTCCAGTTACAACTTAAATCAACATCTTCATTTCAAAAACATCATGTATAAAATGTATTTGAGAAATGAAGACTACATATCATTTCTATAAAGCTTATATATAACTATGAACATACTTTCTATGGTGATTTGGTGACATCACCTGTTGCAAATCATACGAAGTTCCTTTTCTGGGGGAGGGGGTCAAAGTGGTTGATTATTAGCACTTTTGTAAATTTAAAATCACATACAAATATTTATATGAATAATGAATCACACTTTTAGAATTTTTTAAGTGAACTGTCTTGGAATTAATGACCTAGTAAATAAAATATTTTTCTAGTGAAAAATCAGTTACTGAATTTCCATTTCACATGAGACATGATGAAAATTTAAGAGGCCCAAGAAGTTTGTCAGAATCTACTTTTTGATATTGAAACTACAATTATATCACTGACTCTATGAAAACTAGAAAACCAGAATCTACTGAAAATCTTCAGCATCTACTTTAAAAGTTAACCCTTGTTTTCGAAGTTTGAGCACAAAATGAACAATTTAATGCATAAACCAACAGGTGTGTTTACATAGTTCTCTGAATCATGCCTTTTTATCTAGATCAAATGACTTTTTCTAAGTCAGTTTTGCTCACATCCCATTTCAAATTTTGCTTTGGATGTACATAATTAACACCTCCCTATAAAGCACATCATATATAGCATATATTTGGGAAACAGGTGAGAAGTCCTGACAAAAGTCTATCTCTAACACTGAAGCAATAACTGTGAACCTTTCCATTAATTGACTCCACTGGAGAACTTTGGCAAACCTTTAAATGATACTGGCCAGGCAGGACTTCCAGAATGGTGGAGTTAGGACCTTGATGAGTCTGCTACCCAAAGAAAGCCAGGGAACACGAGCAAAGCTATAAGAATCTACTCTTTGAGAACTCTGGAAATGAGTCTAAGACATTGACTGTATTTATTCAAGAAAAACTAGTGTATCTTACTAAGAACAGCGGGGTCTGTGCTATTTTAACTTGCGAGTAATGCCATCTCCCTGGTCTCTAGCTTGACGTAGTGGTAGTAATGAAAAGCCGGTGACCTCATAGCCAACAGAGGGCCTGACTTCTTTTGGAGCCCTGTTAAAAAGCCCCATCCCCAGAGTACAGTTTATGATGAGAGTATCGCTGCTCTCTGGAAAAGCTCCATTTACAGAGAGTTGCCAAGAAATGAGAAATTGACTCAATTATTAACACTGTAGCTACCTAAGGCTGTGATTTCAGTTGGAGTCAATAAGAGCTTGGTCAAAAATCAGAAGGGAAGACCTGGTAAACTAGATGACCACAGGAGACTCTGAACAACTTGGACATATTTCTGGGGATCTAGAAGTCTGTGTCCATATGCAGGACTGTTCACATGGCCAAGAAAGACCTAAGAAAAGAGAAGACCCAATAGTTCACCTCTGGTTGACCTTGAAGTGAAGTAAAAGCACAAAGAGGAAGCAAAAGCTAGGACTGAATTGTAAAGTTCCTGAAATGTGATGGCATACCTTCACACACAGTTCCCCTTGGTGAAAGGTAGGGGGCTTACTGGCTCAAAGTATTTATAGAAAAATTCTTACTCATCGTTGGTTGAACACTAAGCTATGGTGGCTCAGATAACCTTTCAGAAGCTAGGTTCAAAAATACAAACAGGAGGAGTACCCTGGTGGTGTAGTCGGTTGAGCACGACTCTTGGTTTTAGCTCAGGTGGTGATCTCAGGGTCCTGAGATGCAGCCCCACCTCGGGGTCTGTGCTCAGCGTGGAGTCTGCTTGAGATTCTCTCTCCCTTTCCCTCTGCCCCTCCTGCCTGTGCTCTTTTTCTCTCTCTCTAAAAATAAATAAATAATTCTTTATTTTAAAAAAAATACAAACAGGAACTTTAAAAAAAAAGTAAACAAATTCAGTGACTTTATAATGCTGAGAACACAGAATCCACAGACATCCAGGAAAGTAACTAAAGAGTAAATAGATAATAAAAATTAATAATAATAGCAACAAGAAAACAAAAACCCAGCAAAATAAATTCAATGAGGATGGGACCTAATTTCAAAATTACTAGGATAGGGCACCTGTGTGGCTCAGTCGTTAAGCATCTGCCTTTGGCTCAGGTCATGATCCCAGGGTCCTGGGATCGAGTCCCACATCAGGCTCCCTGCTCCATGGGAAGCCTGCTTCTCCCTCTCCCATTCCCCCTGCTTGTGTTCCTGCCCTCACTCTCTCTCTGTCTGTGTTAAATAAATAAATCTTTAAAAAAACACAAAAAAACAAAAAAACAAAAATTATTAGGATATATTATCCAAAATGTTCATTTTCAACAAAAATTTGAGGCACGCAGAGAAACTAAGTATGGTTCATACACAGAAAATGAAGAGTTAAAGTAAACTATGTTCAAAGAGTTAAATGTATAATGACTAAGTCTCAAAAAATAGCATCAATAGATATTAATAGCGATAATAATAACAACAGCAACACTTATAATGAAAGAACCAAATTGAAATTCTAATGTTGAAAAAGGCAATGACAGAAAGGAATCAAATTTAGTTAGAGGGTGTCAACAACAGATTTGTTCTGGCAGAAAACTATTAGTGAATTTGAAAATAAGTAAATAAATGATACTGGTGCTATATTAATGACACCCCATGCTTCACTTAGAAAATCAATTAAGTTAATTTCAATATAATTTTCACTTTATTATCTAATTGATGAAATTAAAATATTTGGAAGTTCATTCTAAAATAGTAAATATACTTGACATTATTTTGAAGGTATTATAAATTTTCTATAATTATTCAGTATTAAAATAACTTTTGTTCTGGGAGAGTAATAATAAAATTATAATGTTTATGTCCTTGTCACAGCAAAATGAATCTTACTAAATAAGGGAACCCTCAGAGAAGATATGTAGTTGAAATTGTTTTCATTTTGTTTTCAGTATTTTATTTACTTTTGTTTGATACACACATTAAACCATAATTAAATTCAAAGAAGCTGAACATTCTTTCCATTGAAATATCAACTGAAGTTATCCAAATCTTATAAATCCACAAGAGTGTGTCCATCATTGTTAAATGCCTACCTATTCAAGGCTTTTGCCCATTTTTTTCCCTTATTTTAACATTGGATTGCCTGTCCTATTTGTTGATTTATAGGAGGTATTTATATATTCTGGGCATTAGTCTACTGATGTTTTTATATGTTACAAATATTTTTTTCTCACTTTGTGGCTTTTCAATATTTTCATTGGGATTTTAAATAAATAGAAATTTCTGATTCTAATGCAGTACAACTTCTCAGTCTTCTCCTATATGAAGAGCTATTTAAGAAATCTTTGCCAACTCCAGTTTGTACGTGCATGTGTTTGCTTTTAGAAGCTCTCTTGTTTTAATGTTTAAATCTATAATCTACCTGGAATTATTGTCTTCATAAGGTGTAAGCCCTAGTTATAGTTAATAATTTTTCTTCCAAATTGATATCTGATTGATTTAGCATCATTTACTGAAAATTCTGCTCTGCCATATTACCTTTGTCATAATCCAAGTGTCCATATGTCAGGCTCTGACTTTGTATTATCTCCTTGTCTCTCTCTGTATCCAAACATTATTAACCTAATTAAAATACCATGTATTAAAGAGGACACATATTGAATGGAGCACTGGGTGTTATACGCAAACAATGAATCATGGAACACTACATCAAAACTGGAGGGGGAGACGAACCATGAGAGCCTATGGGCTCTGAAAAACAAACTGAGGGTTCTAGAGGGGAGGGGGTGGGGGGATGGGTTAGCCTCGTGATGGGTATTAAAGAGGGCACGTTCTGCATGGAGCACTGGGTGTTATATGCAAACAATGAATCATGGAACACTACATCAAAAACTAATGATGTAATGTATGGTGATTAATGTAACATAATAAAAAAACTAATGATGTAATGTATGGTGATTAACAGAATATAATAAAATAAAAAAAAATACCATGAATACTGTAAATACCACCATTCTTTAAACACCATTCTTAATATTTTGTAGTATTGTTAGTCCTCCAAGTTTGTTCAATTTTTAGCCTTTGAATTTCTGTATAATCATAGAATCACTGATCAAAAAAATCTCTTTAGATTTGGTTGAGGTTTGATGGAGATTATAATGTTGAGACTATTGGGTTTTTATAAGACTGAGACTCACAAAGAAGGATATTTAATTTTTTAAAAAAAATTCTGATAAAATATACCTAACATAAAATTTACCATTTTAACCATTTTTCAGTATACAGTTTAGTGATAGTAAATGCATCTACTTTGTTGCGTAATCATTACCACCATCCACTCATTTATTTAGTTAAAAATTTTTTTCTCAATAATAGTTTCTTTCTACATAGAAGTCTCACTTGCTTTTGTTAGATATATAATGAAGTAGTTGATGTTTTGAATGTTATAGTAAATTCTATTTTTAAATTGTATTTACAGTGTTTTTTTTAATTGAAGTATAGTTGACACACAATGTTACATTAGTTTTAGCTGTACAACATAGTGATTCTACAACTCTATATGTTGAGGTACAGTCCTTTGTTATTCATTAATCTTTTATCAATCAATCTTGTTAAATTCATTCTAGTAATTTTGCCATGGGTGCTTTGGAATATGTTATGCATATAATCATGTCCTCATCTGAAAAGAATGAATTTCATTATGTTATTTCAATGAAATTCCTTTAATTCTACCACCACTGCAACAGATAAAAATAAAAAATAAGTAAAAGGACAATACCAAATGTTGACAAGAACATGGAGCAACTGCACATAGATCAATGGAACAAAATAGAGAGCCCAGAAATGGACCCTCAACTCTATGGTCAATTCATCTTCGACAAAGCAGGAAAGAATGTCCAATGGAAAAAAGACAGTCTCTTCAACAAATGGTGTTGGGAAAATTGGACAGCCACATGCAGAAGAATGAAACTGGACCATTTCCTTACACCACACACAAAAATAGACTCCAAATGGTTGAAAGACCTAAACGTGAGACAGGAGTCCATCAAAATCCTAAAGGAGAACACAGGCAGCAACCTCTTCGACCTCAGCCGCAGCAGCTTCTTCCTAGAAACATCGCCAAAGGCAATGGAAGCAAGGGCAAAAATGAACTATTGGGATGTCATCAAGATAAAAAGCTTTTGCACAGCAAAAGAAACAGTCCACAAAACCAAAAGACAACCGACAGAATGGGAGAAGATATTTGCAAATGACATATCAGATAAAGGGCTAGTATCCAAAATCTGTAAAGAACTTCTCAAACTCAACACCCGAAGAACAAATAATCCAATCAAGAAATGGGCAGAAGACATGAACAGACATTTTTCCAAAGAAGACATCCAAATGGCCAACAGACACATGAAAAAGTGCTCAACATCGCTCGGCATCAGGGAAATCCAAATCAAAACCTCAATGAGATACCACCTCACCCCAGTCAGAATGGCTAAAATTAACAAGTCAGGAAATGACAAATGTTGGCAGGGATGCGGAGAAAGGGGAACCCTCCTACACTGTTGGTGGGAATGCAAGCTGGTGCAACCACTCTGGAAAACAGTATGGAGGTTCCTCAAACAGTTGAAAATAGAGCTACCATACGATCCAGCAATTGCACTACTGGGTATTTACCCCAAAGATACAAATGTAGGGATCCGAAGGGGTACGTGCACCCCAATGTTTATAGCAGCTATGTCCACAATAGCCAAACTGTGGAAAGAGCCAAGATGTCCATCAACAGATGAATGGATAAAGAAGCGGTGGTGTGTGTATATATACACATATATATATATGTGTGTGTTTACACACACACACACACACACACACACACAGACACACACACAATGGAATGTTATGCAGCCATCGAAAGGAATGACATCTTGCCTTTTGCAACGACGTGGCTGGAACTGGAGGGTGCTATGCTGAGTGAAATAAGTCAATCAGAGAAAGACATGTGTCATATGACCTCACTGATATGAGGAATTCTTAATCTCAGGAAACAAACTGAGGGTTGCTGGAGTGGTGGCGGGTGGGAGGGATGGGGTGGCTGGGTGATAGACATTGGGGAGGTTGTGTGCTATGGTGAGCACTGTGAATTGTGCAAGACTATTGAATCACAGATCTGTACCTCTGAAACAAATAATGCAATATATGTTAAGAAAAAAAAAAAGAAGATAGCAGGAGGGGAAGAATGAAGGGGGGTAAATTGGAGGGGGAGACGAACCATGAGAGATGATGGACTCTGAAAAACAAACTGAGGGTTCTAGAGGGGAGGGGGGTGGGGGGATGGGTTAGCTTGGTTATGGGTATTAAAGAGGACACGTTCTGCATGGAGCACTGGGTGTTTTGCACAAAGAATCATGGAACACCACATCAAAAAAAAAAAAAAATGACAAGCCACAGAAACCAACCAGGAGAAAATATTTGCAAATGACACATCTGATGAAGTACTATTATCTCAAATACACAAAGAACTCTTAAAACTTAATAAGAAAAACAACCCAATTTAAAGATAGGCCAATATTCTTAATGGACACCTCACTAAAGAAGATATACAAATAGCAAACAAGCCTATGAAAAGGTGCTCCACATCATGTCATCACAGAAATGCAAATTAAAACCAGACACTCTACTCTTAGAATGGCCAAAATCTGGAACGCTGACAACACCAAATGCTGGCCAAAGTATGAAGCATCAGGAATTCTCTCTCATTGTTGGTGGGAATGCAGAATGGTACAGCTACTTTGGAAGACAGTTTCCCAGATTCCTACAAAACTAAACATACTCTTACCATAGATGCAGCAATCTTACTCCTTAGTTTATACCCAAATGGATTGAAAACTTAAGTCCACACAAAACCTGCACACTAGTGTTTATAGCAGCTTTATTCACAATTGCCAAAACTTGGAAGCAACCATGATGTCTTTCGAGAGTTGAATGGATAAACTATGGTACATCCAGATAATGGATAATTCAATACTAAAAACAAATGAACTATCAAGCCATGAAAAGATGTGGAGGAAACTGAAATGCAAATAATTAAGTGAAAGGAACCAATCTGAAAAGGCTACATACTGCATAATTCCAACTATATGACATTCTGGAAAAGGTAAAACTACAGAGACAATAGAAGGATCAGTGATTGTTAGAGGTTAAGAGAGAGAGAGGAACGCACAGACAGAACACAGAAGAATTTTAGGGCAGTGAAACCACTGTGTATGCTACAACAATAGTAGATACATGTTATTATATATTTGTCCATCCCCACAGAATGTACAACACCAAGAGCGAACCCTCATGTAAACTATGGAATTTGGATGATTATGATTTGTTGTGTAGATTCACCAACTCCAGCAAATATACCACTCTGTTGGGGAATGCTGATGATGGGCAAAGCTGTGTGTCATGACAGCAGGTATATGGGAAATCTCTGTACCTTCTACTCAGTTTTGCTGTGAACTTACAACTGCTCTAAAAATTAAAATCTATTAAAGGAAAAAAAAAGAACATGGAGCAACTGAAAAACCCATGTGGTGATAGAGTGTGAATGGATATACACATATTGGAAAACTGGTAGTTTTTAATAAAGTGGGATGTAAGTGGACCCTGTAACCATGCAGTTATACTCCTAGCTATATTCCCAACATGAAAGCATATATATGATCCCTAAAAGGAATATGTAAGAGTTTTGTACAGGAAAAGAAGACATATACAGTAGTCCCCCTCATCTGTGAGGAATACAGTCCAGGACCCCAGTGGATGCCTGAAACCACAGATAGTACCAAACCCTGAATATACTATTTTTTTCTATATATACATATTTGTGATAAAGTTTAGTTTATAAAATAAGCACAGTAGAGATTAACAACAATAACTAGTAATAAAATGGAACACTTATAGCAATCTACTCTAATTAAAGTTTTGTGGCTGTGGTCTCTCTCAACATATCTTACTGTAACTCACCCTTCTTTAGTGATGATGTGAGATGATAAAATGCCTGTGTGATGAGATGAAGGTGAATGAGTAGGCGATGGGACATAGTGTTAGGCTAGTAATGACCTTCTGACTATATATCAGGAGGAGGACCATCTACTTTCAGACTGTATAACCAAAACTGCAAAAAGCAAAACTGTGGATAAGAAGGGTCTGCTGTATAAGCAAGATTTGTTAAACCCCCAAACTGCCAATAACCTAACTAGTCATTAGCAGTAGGAGAGAGAAATCAATTAAGATGTATTCATGTAATTTAATAAGAATAAATGAACTTTACCATTACATGACAAGAAGGGTGACTCTCAATTATAATATTAAGTGCGAAGTAACACACACACATATACATTAGGTAGTTTCATTTATATTATGTTAAGTAAAAAACATGCAGCAGACCATCTATGGATTTTAGTTGCAATACTAGTTACCCTTTGGAGGCTAGTGACTGTGAGGATGGACATTTAGATGGGGGAGCTCCGCAGTTCTGGCAAACAGTTTCCATGATGGTATATATTTTATGAAAATATTTTGAGCAGTACACTTTTTATTTGTTCCTCTTTCTGTACGTTTTATGTATTTCAATAATAGAAACAAAAGAGAATGGCTACCAATTAATTTTCTGTTTTAGTTATCCGACCGATAAGTAGACCCAACCTCATGCGCTAATCTTCGTAGCAATAGTAAAGACCAGAAGCACAACCTAAAATTGCAGGAAACGAGATTGTTTAGCCTTTAGGGTCAGTTACATGACTGTGGATGTTAACAGGTTTGGAAGATGCCCTTTAGCCCAGTCACATGGGGTTTGCTGCCAGACACAAGAGCAGTGAGTAGAACAGATAGATGGAAGGTTCCTGCAACTTTTTTTTTTTTAAGATTTTATTTATTTATTTGGCAGAGAGACAGGCAGAGGGAGAGGGAGAAGCAGGCTCCCTACTGAGCAGGAAGCCCAATGTGGGGCTTGATCCCAGGACCCAGGGATCGTGACCTGAGCCGAAGGCAGACGCTTAACCAACTGAGCCACTCAGGTGTCCCAAGGAACTTTTAAAAAGAACTTGACAAGAGTTACCAAAAGAAGCAAAAAAACTTGCAAATGCCTGTAAGCTCAGGCAAACCCTTATGTATTTAATGCAAATAATCTTTCTCAGGAACTCAACCCCTGGAAGCTGAAGCACTTCCCAAGGTCTTTGTGAAATCTCTGAGAATCACTAAGCCAGCATGCACAGGCCCTGCTCTGATGAGCTCTACTTTCTTTGCGTTTGTTTTTCTCATAATGGGGTCTTATATGCCGTGTGTCTGTGAGTTGCTTGAGCAGTTCCATTACCACCTGTATTAAAACCTAAGTACTGTTTTGATGTACCTTCCTCTGTGTTCTTGGCCACCTTCCCTTTTGTGGTAGCATAAATGTAAGTACGCTATAGCATCTGCCTGTTTTGTACCTCTCTCTTTCCCCTCAATCTCTAACTCAGAGGATTTCTCTTTGTTTCTTCACTAATTTAACTCCTGTCTTCCATTATTTAACCGCCATACCTTTTCTTCCCTCTACAGAAAGTGGATCTTCTGAATTACAACAGATTGGTTTTAATAAAGCCTACATAGCTGCTATTATAATTTTTAAAAAGAGAACAACAGCATAGCATTCTGAAGTGGGAGATTTTGGAGAGGTAAACAAACGTTTAAAACAAATATTTGATGATAAACGATGAGTTAGAGCAGGGTGATGATCTGAGGTTAAGCCCCTGACGGAGCAGGAGACATTAAACAACGGTTTCTTTGCGAAGCCTCTTTCAAGCCAGCACTGATTCACACCCCGCTGAAACATCATTATCTCTTGTCTGTCTTTTCTGTGTCCCTTTGGGGTATAATTTATAGGAACTCTCATGATGAGGAGTTGACGTCTTTGTTTGGGCATAAAGGAAGGAAGGTCATTAGCAATCATCTTTTTTTACACTCATTAAAAAGCAGTTGGGAAATGATGTCAAAATTAGTGAAGTGAATTCATCTGAGTTAGACAGCTCCAAGTAGCAATACCAAAGCCAGACTTTACTTTCCTGGAAGTTAGGAACATTCCCATAACCTTATGTTATTATCTCCCATCTCCTAAGAAGGAAAAATACATCTAGAGCAGTGCCTGGCCCCCAACGAGTATTAAAATAGTCTAAATTGTTTTTATTTTATGATTATCATTGTCCTGAGTTTCACTAAGAAAAGTCTACTTAGTGTTTTACTTGTATTGTCTCATGGACTATTTAGAAATCTAGGAGGTAGCCATTATTATCCCTATGCTATAGAGGAGAAAGCAGGTGTATAACTTAAGAAAAACTTAATAAGGTCCTGCAGGTACCAAGCAGCCAAGCTAGAATATGAACCTGAGCAGGATGGCAATGTCAAGTAAAATAAATTCAATTTTTTATGTATAACATGACTTCAAAAATATAAACCCGCCCAGAACAAGGAAACCGAATAAATAACTTAAGATATTAATAATAAATTAATGTATATGGTAGGGCTAAGAGTATATATGTTTTGCCTAGTTTTGTCAATATTGCCAATTATATTTAATAAGCCTGTGCTAATTTTATTATTAAAAAAACATTTATTTTTAAATGGTGCATACACCAAATGCAAATTTTAGCTACAATACAGCCAAGGAAATAGAGTCCAAGTTATCCTGGAGCTGTTTACTATAGCAAACATGTTAAAATATGGGTCTACCACGTGTACATTACTGAAGAAAAAGCTGGTCAGTTTTCAGGGGGAAAAAATTTGATGGTAAGAGGAAAAACATTGACAGAACCATTTGTATATTTGTCTTGATCATGAGGGGAAAAGATGTGGACAAAAAAATGGGTAACAATGTTTTATAAAGCATGGATTGAAGAACTTACTCCTTAAACCAAATGGTGTCCTTCATCTCCAGATAAATTATAGACCTCGAATACCCCCGGCTAGAAATATCCATGATAATTCAGCACTGAAACTTTCAAAGGAGAACAGCATCAAAAACTTAAATTGAGTAAAATCTGCTAAGGACATCTGGTTCCTAAAAGCCGTATTTTGTCATCAGAATATTCATGGGCAATGTCAGAGTCCAATGCAGGTGCCTCTGCCAAGGAGGGTGTCGCTGTATACAGGAAGTATACGGAGCTCTGCACACACACAGACACACTTTTAGAAGTTTCATTTGCATCACTGCTGTTTTAGTATTCAGAATTAGAGTTTGCTTTATCAAATTTGAGTCCTGTACTTTTTCTCAGCGTAAATGAGAAGACTCACTGGGATCAGTTTCCCTTGTTGTTTGCCTATTCTGCTTATTTCTCACATTGACCATTTACTCAATAAATACCGAGTCTTTGCTATGTGTAATGGGGAAAAGGACAAAACAATTGTTCATGGTGAGAAACAGTGGGAGACAAATAATGACAAGTGATTATAGGCATCGTGCTCTGTTGGAAGGAACCCAGAATGCTAGAGGATCACATAAGCTAGTCTTTGCACAGATCTGAGAATATTCCTGAGAGTGTATCCGGGCGACTGCCTCGAGGAGATGCCACCTGAATTGAGCTTGTTTGTTGGAGTGGCAAAAACGTGCCAGATGAAAGGAGGGAGGGGGTTCTATGGGGCAAGGTTTAGCAGACAAAGGGTATGGCATGTCTGTCTTTAAACAGTAGGGTTCTAAAGTGGAAAGGACAGCATTCCTGATGTTTGCTAAAGTGTTATAACCCATTGGAACACGCTATTTTCCTTCTCAGGGAAAAGAAAGCATCGGGGCAAGATTTACAATTGAAGCTGTCAGTTTATCAGGCTGGAGCAGGTGTGAGGAGCAGCAAGAAATCAAGTCCAGAAGGAATAAAATCAGAAATAGAGAGATGAGTAAAAGTGGTAAATAATGGCCATGGCAAAAGCCCGCCCGAAACAGCACAACAAAACTCTAGCATGAAAATGAAATCCAAACTTTGTATTAGAGGGAGGTTGTAAAAACCTCAAGAGCAATTAAAGATTCCTTCAGGTGAGGCACTGCTTCGCTATTGATATAAAAATAGCAATTGATTGCCAAAAACAGACAGCAATTTCTAGCACCGTTAAGTACAAAATCTACCCATTCTAGTAAACAATCTTTAATGTGGTAAAAACAACTGAGACAAAAATAGTATTTATCTTCTGCCTGATAATGGCAAGGCTAAGAGATAACAGATCTTTTTGGAAATCTAGTTCAGGAAAAATAATCATGAGAGTTTTGTCAAATTGTGTTCAATTAGAGGGAGGCTAAGCTACCACCACTTGGATTTTGATCTACCTGTAACAGAGACGCTTCTCTAGTTTTCATACTGTACATTCTCTAAAATGCCATCATAGAAAAAAGGAAATTTATTTCAATATGTTCATTAGGTTCTTAACCAGTCAGTGTCATTAAAATGTTTATTTTTCTTATGAAAATTAAGCTCCTGCTAGAAAATGCAAAAAAGTACATGAAAACAAATATCAACCATAATCATAGCAATTAAAAGTTACAATCACAGTTAATATTATAGTGTCTGTCCTTTTAGTATTTTTCCTGTACACTCATAGTGGCATATACAGTATAATTAAAACTACATAAAATTTATGTCTTGCTTTTTTTTTACTGTATCATAAAGGTTTTCCCAAATTGTTAAAGTAGTATTTACAAATAAATTTAAATTGCCACATAATGACTAACATTGTGAAGAAATAGATGGAACCATTATATGGAGGAAATGGATACAGCGAAGATGCATTCACAAAAAACATTTTTAAATACAAACTTTACATCCCTAGTATTTTTCTTAGGATCAGTTCTTAGACGTGGAATTACTGAGTTAAAGAATATAAATATTTTAAAGTGGAAAGTAAGCAGAATTGCCTAAATAAATCACATGATTTTATAATTACCCAAGCCAGAGAGAGAAAATTTTCCAAAAGTTTGAAAGATAAAAGGAATAGCCTTAATTAAATTAATTACTTGTGTTTGGAAGAAGATCTGAGAAAGCAATAAGTTCCAGTTGTCCTTCTTACTCTGAAGTTTTAGTGGAGACATGAAGCAAAGGTGTAATTTGAAATATCTTGCAGGTTTATTCATGTGTATAGGGAGTTGTTTCAAATTTCTAAATTTCTTAAAATGGACCTAGAATTCAATGAGTTTACCTTCCTGTATTTATTGATTTTAGACTTTGTGAACTCTGTTATAAGTGATAAACTTTAACATTTAAGTAGTTAGGATAAATGGTTAGAGTACCTTTATAAATTTAATAAATGTGGTGATTTGGCTTAAAAATTAAAACTAAGAAAATGTAGCAAATTGAGTTCCAGAAACCATCCTTCAAATTTTACATGTATTTTTAAAAATTAAGTTCTCACAACAATAATATGGGACTTTTTTTATTTTTACTTGTTTATACATGAATAAGTTGAGTCTTAATGTATTGTTAGTAGAATATTTGTGAATAGGATATTTATGTTCAGTCAAACAGACATTCATGGAATAGCCACAGTATAGCAGACATTATGTTAAATGCTTTGGGTAAATAATGGGCCTGTAGAAGGCTCAAAGCCTTGTTTTGGAGGCAGAAACAAAGAGTTATTTTTAAGTGCAGACGTAAATGGCTCCACGGGAAGCCAAGGAATGCTTTCTGTGGAATGTGATGGAAGAATTTAATCTTTGTACATTAGTAGAATGTATCCAGATGAAACTGACTTGAGTTGATAAAAGTTCTTGTATATGTGACTCACTATATGACTTCTGAGGGAGTTGTCCACTTTTTTTCTAAAAGGAGTGTGTTAAGCATTACTTCACATGTCATGGTAGATTTCATAACTCATAACAGCCCTTGATGGTAGAAACTATTTGTCCCATTTTACAGATAAGAGGAAATGGCACATCAAAGGGATTCAGTAATTTACCTAATTCACTTAGTTAGGGTCTGCCTTGAATTCAAACTCACATTAGTCTACTCTGGAAACCCATGTACTTAAATTAACACATAGGAAGCTGTCTGGACCACACAGAATACATGGCAATTGTATAGTCACTAACTGCTGGAGACTGAATATTTGTTTTCCCTCAAAATTCATGTGTTGGAACATGATCTCTAATTTGATGATAATCGGAGGTGAGGTCTTTGGGATGTGATGAAGTCATAAGGGTGGAATCCTTACAAATGGGATTAGTATCTTTATAAAAGAGACTCCAGAGAGCTCCCTTGCCCCTTATGTTGTGTGAGGTCATAGGGAGAATAAGGTCATCTACGAACCAAAAAGTGGACCCTCAACAGACACCAAATCTGCTGCCTCCCTGATCTTGGACTTCCCAGTCTCCAGAATAGTGAGAAATAAATTTCTGTTGTTTACAAGCCACCCAGTTTATGATATTTTGTGATGGAAGCCTGAGTTGACTAAGACACCAACTCACTGAAGAAAACTTGGCAGGTTGTTTGAGTAGTCTGTATGTGTCACCAGACTATCCCGTCTCTAGTCAGCACAATTCCTGACCTAATGTTTGTGACCATTGAGTAGTCAATGCAAGAATGAAAATCAGAAGAGGTCCTGAAAGGAAGTGTGTGTGTTAGGGGGGTGGACTTTGGGATGTCAGGGCTATGCCAAGGAAAGTTTTCTTAAGACCGTCACTGCATAAATAGAATGGGATGGGGTAGAACTACCAGTTAGAAACTGTAGGGGATACACTGTTACCATCTTCTAAACTTCCATTTTTTTCAAGACAGTGATATTCCTTGGTTAAAACACCTTCTCACTCCACTGTAGCTAGGAACCATTTTTTTTTTCCCTTCTCCCCACCTTTAAAATGAGCAGAATGCCTTTTTGGTTAACCAATAAGCATGGGGGTGGGGGGTGGGGAGGAGAAAACATGCTAAGGATGTAGAACAAAAGACAAATAAATTAGGTCTTGTTGACATCATTGAATCACCACATAATCTATAGATTTTGGACCTAGGATTTATTGCCGCATGCCATAAATAAATCCCTTACTTGTTTAAGCCATTAGAGTAGAGATTTTTTTTCTAACTTGTTGCCAAATGGAATCCCGGCTGAAGCCGACTCATATCAGTGGAAGCAGTGAGGTCAGAGTTGGGAAGATATTTAACATGTCTAGAGAAAATAAAATCAGAATTGATGGCAAGAGAAGTGAATGGGCTGAAAGAGGTATTAAGTAAAATAATGAATATGCCTCCAAAGGCTGTTTTACCAATGGTCTTGGTCAGGTAGTGGCATACAACAAAGGAACAAGGGTGAGTATGAGAAGCATAATGTGGAGGGACAACTATCAGCTTCAAGCTGAGACACAGACGAAGAGGGAAAACAAAGCTGAAGGAACAGGCCAATAAAATGGGCTAGTAACGAAGTCACTTTAGGATGCAGGCAGCATTAACATGTTCAAAGTTTAGGTAGGAGGGCATTCTGGTCCAAGCTTCTGTGGTCAATTAAATGAATAGGGCCTTCCAATTCCAACTCCCTTTGACTGTTGCTCAAGATTCAGAGTCCTAAAAGAAGTCATCTCATGTGCTGGGCATGGACTATTCCACCTTCGATGCATATATGTGGTATCGGGGGAGCATGATATCTAGAGATTTTGAAGTAGGACATTGAAAATTCCACACATCAAGATTAGATTCAAGATTGTGGTTCTCCTAAAGGGAGAATGGAGTAGTTCTAGGGAGAGTAAGTTGGATTCTGAAGGGCCAATAACACAGAAAATGTCCAGGCATTTCCCCTGGCCCTGCTTCTGCAGGATTGACCCCTTAATCATTCATAAACCCTATTGTTTTAGATAAAAATCTGAATTTTTGTCCTGGTTCCTCCAATGATACTCTGAGTGCCATAGGGCTGATAAAAGAAAGAATTAATATTCTAGACTTATGGCTGAGGAACTTGGCTCCTAGACTTAAATTCTTTTACAAATAATCCCCATGCATCCATGCATGCTGACAGATAGGGCACAACACTTTAATCGTCATTGGCTATGGGCCTAATAAAAGGGGGAGGGTAATAAAATCAAATTCTGCTGGGCTCCTTTTTACAGGCAATATCAAGCCCTGTGACCTTTAATGCCCACTGTCTATTTAGATAGTCATGGCTCAGAGCTGGTATTAAAAGTAGCTAGAAATACTTGTTCTGAAGTGTTGAAATATATTGCAAATTACACTGGAGTATGGGCTCGGTCCAAACTAATCCTATATTGCACTGACCTTTGCAAAATCAGTTCTGTTTTCCTTGGCAGCTTCATTTCCACTCCTTCTCTTTGTCTTATACCCCTGAAGTTCCATCTTTATTTCATTTTGGTGTCAGGAATCGGTATGAAGTGGCTGCTAGGTTTTAGGTGTGTTCGTGTGAATGTGTGTGATAGGTTTTGCTTCTGGGTGACCAAACAAACATTTTTCATTCCATTTCCTTTGCAGGCTCATTTTCATTTCAGGTCTCTGTATTCCTCAGACGCCATCAAATACTTTTTCCTTTGTAAAACACTGAATATATTATTCTGGGCTTTGCTTTTTCTAGGACTCAAAAGAGAGCTCAGGGTTTTCTTGTTTCCCTACACATTAAAAAGAAAACACTCTATTCTACACACCCAAACTTTTGTGTCAAGTAACATAAAAAACAACAAAATTAATCATAGGAGGGAGATAAAAACTACAGATGGCACATGCTCACGGGGCTCTTGTTTCCAAATTCTTAAGCGGGAAGGCTGATTTCTGAGCGAAATGATGATGTGGAATGAAAGCATCATGTGAAAGATGAAGGATTTCTGAAGAGAATTACATTCGCTTAAACAGGGAAGTGGTTTTTGACCTTTAGAATTTAGCCGAAAGCTTGAATTACCTCACTTCTGCATCTTTGTGTATAGAGAAGGCACTAAGCTCTACTTTAATAAAGTTTTGTCAAATATTTTGTGTGGAGTTTTACTGGAGCATCACTCAGACTGCAGACACCCAGCTGTGGCCCGTGGCATGGTCAAACACCAACTTGGCTTCAGATTTGTATGTGCAAGTTCAAAAGAGAATATATTCTGTCAACCATCCTAGAATTATTTGTTCCTCAGCTCAGATTTAGCCCTAATGAATGGATGACAAAGTCCTGTTTTGCAAGAGGAACTTGCTCTAATTTTGACTTCCAGATATTATTATCTGTCCATTGTAGTAGTTCTTATGTTTTTGTGTGGTTAATTACCATCCTAGGTACTTAAAAAATAAATATTTCCAGAAGATATTTCATATCTTCTAAAGCAGAGGATTTTCATGGTGTCCCTGAAATCTGTGTTTTTTACAGAGCAGTCTGAGTGATACGGGAAGTAGAATGTCCTTGAACTATGCTTGGAGAAACACCTTTTGGTTTATATTTTTAATGATAATTGGAAAAATTATACTCTTTCATGTCTTCTTCTTTGTACATATTCCAATGGTTTCACAATCTATACAGCCTTGCACTTATTTTTTCAATGATTTCTTTAACCATCCAATTGTTCCATATCTTCTTGAGTATGTGTTTTTATCTTTTGAAGACCTTATCCATTAAATAAAATAGTTTTTCTTGTATGCTAAGGGTTTTGATGGGGAGAGTCCTTTTACTAGGGGCTGTCACCCTAAATACAGCACAGACACTCAAGGGTTAATCCTGCTGATTGACAAGCGGGGTAGCCAGGATTTTGTGTTTCATGCAATCTAAGGGCCTCTGGAGTAATTGCTTGTCCTATCTTATCAGCATCAAAGGAGTAAGGAGGGAGACATAACACCTATGCTGTAAGGTTCTTTTTTCCCCTCCTTTCTTTGTCCTCTAATGATAAGGACACAGAAGTAGTTAGAGGAAGGGGGTGGAAATCGGGGGAGAAATTAAAAGAATATGACTAGAAAAGAATGTCTCCCTTTAGCTATTACCGTTCTGTATGGAGGAATCAGACAGATTAGATCTCAAATTCCAATCTCAGTTGCCTTGAACAAGTACCTTCATCCCCCGACACTAAATATTGCTATTATGAAAATGCACACAAGACATATCTCTTGGTCAAGGGTTTTAGAGGGAATAGATGTATGGGAAATGTACAAGTATGATTATGTTCACCAGAATGACTTTAGGATATATTCACATTCAGGAATTGATGTTAACATCGTACAGCACTTTGGGTAGCAGTTTACTTTTTATACGTGCTAATGACTTTAACCTTACTCATTTGATTTTCAAGTGATAACCTCATCTCATGTGTTGAGCACCTTTAGCAACATATATTTCCAATTACAGAACAAAGGTAGTTTGGTAATTAGACCTTTTCTTCGGTTTTCAATTTAATTGGGTGGCCCAAAATAGTGTGAAGAAACATTCAGGGTGAACTCTCTTGCCTCGGTGTGGCTGAGTTTGCATGCTTCTTCTGATTGTATCAATGAGATTAATGAACAGATCTATATTTAATAATATTCTAGATACATGAGATAAATTAGAAATACTTCCTCTGTTGCACTGTCCTTCACATAAGTTCATTTTTGGCCATGCACATAAATTTAGTTAAAGTGAACATTCTAAAGGATAACTTTTAAGCCCCTTTCACTCTGTGCCATGTTGTCAATTCCTAAGAAATACATAATGCTGAGTAAGAGAGAAAAAGCCAGTAGTTCACAGCTGAGCCTCAAATCCTATCTACTTCAGACTCAGCTCAAATGTCATTATCTTTGGAATGCTTCTCTGATATTCTTCCCTTTCCTCCTTCCAAGCCAAGCCACCAGTTACAATCAATAGGTTCTATTTTTGAGTGCTCATGGAAATCTTCCCAAACATCTGTCAGATCACTTATCATTGTAATTGGGCACCAAGTACTATACAACATGCCCTGGATCCAAAGATGATTAAAAAAAGAGACCAGGCCCTCTAGGAGTTCATTAGGGGAGACTGATGTAATAAGGAGTCTTTGAGAATGGAAAAATGAATAGGTAAGGTAACCTGGTGAAAACTCCAAAATCAAGTGATTCCCCCTGCATTTCTTAGCTATGGAAAGTTAAGCTTTCTAGTTATCAAATACAGTATTTAGCACTTTCAAGGACATTACTCACTTAGTCTTTTCAATAACTGTAAAGTGAAAAATGAAATCGTAGTTCTTCAATCTTTGGGGAAATATTGAGACTCAAGAGAGGTAATACAGCTTTTTCCTTGCCACACAGTGGGATTTAACAGATTTGCCTCATAATCGAGCCTAAGATCTTACAAAAGACCTGACCTCAAATGCAATATGACATAAGGTCTGTTTGGGTTTTCACAATGACAGTTTTTGTGGAGGTACAAAAGAAAATCATAGAATGTCTCTTGGCATCATTTGTTAGTATGGAAATGAGATATGTGATCTTAATTAAGGAGTTTATTCCTCATTAACTATATTTTTCTCCCTTTTAAAATAAATCACATGGTATGGGTTAAACAAAAAGGAGAAGAAATAACATGTCAATGTACATTTTTGCTCTCTATTCATTGTCCCTACAAAATGGTACATCAGTAAATGAACTTAAAAAGAGAAAAAAAATAGCTTCCCCCCAAAATGATTTCTTTGTACACTGTTAACACCTTATACACATAGGATGAACAGAAAACCATGTGATGTAACCAAGACTTTTTTTTAGGTAGAAGTTGTAAATTTATATACAATAGATGCCTCCTTTAATAACCTAATTTCTCATAGTTTTCTAGATCTGAACAAACCAGCATCCGTCCCTCGCTGCGTACCTTCTGGCACTGGAAATCATATAAGCTCAAGAAAGCAGTTTACCTTTTGTTCCTACTGAGGTTTTTTTTTTGGTCAGTAATCATCCTCTTGGGAGTGGCCTTTCTATTTTCCCTATAGTCAGCATTCCAAGGTGCCATCTTATTTTCAAATCCCACATGGTTCAGGGAAGAAACAGAAAGTTCTGATATTTTGAAGGGTTTGAGAACCATTTTTTTTTCCTACATGGAGGAAAAGAAAGAAGGAAGGATAGAATTAAATAAGGCAATAAGAAAGGAAAATTGGAGAACAAAATAAGGTTGAGTTTTTTAAAAAGATGTTATTTATTTATTTGAGAGAGAGAGAAAGTATGAGCAGGGGTAGGGCATAGGGAGAAGCAGGCTCCCCACTGAACAGGGAGCTGGACACGGGGCTCGATCCCAGGACTCTGGTCCAGGATCATGACCTAAGCCGAAGGCAAACGTTTAACTGACTGAGCCACCCAGGTGCCCTGATTTTTTTTTTTTAAACATATGATCAAAAGCCAAAATTTGGTAAGAATAGCCCTATCATGATGAGCACTGAGTAATACATGGAGCGGTTGAAACACTATATTCTGCACCTGAAATACAACACTCTGTGTTAACTCTACTGGAATTAAAAAAAAAAAAAAAGAAATAGGAAAAAAGTGCCGAATTTGGGTTTAGAGGTGTATAAGTTATCTATTACTGTGTAATAAATTACTCCTAAGCTCAGTAGCTTAAAGCAACAAATGTTTATCATCTCATTTCATTTCTGAAACTCTGGCATCCTCTGGAATTTGTTTAGCTGGGTGGGTCTCTCTGGGTGGATTTGTTTAGCTGGGTGGGTAAGCATCTCTCATGAGGCTGTAGAGAAATGTCAGGTAGGGCTGTAGTAGTAGCTTAGATTGACAGTCTCTGTTGTCAGTTTACCTGGGTTAAAATAACAGCTCAGTATTTCACTAATTGCATGGAAATGAAATATTTATTTTCTTAAGATCTCAGAAAATAATAAATGTTGTCACATAACAGGTTGGGAAAATAACTCATGGAAATATTATGAGTACTAAGTGAAATAATGCATAAAAAGCAGATAGTTCAATGCCTAGGAGATAGGAAGCATTCAGCAAATATTACGTTTTTACTATTTATAATGACATATTCTCAAAGGTAAAGAAGGAAGGACATCATGATGTACAAATAAACATAAAAGAATCTTACCTAGTCTGGAGGCTTTAAAAAAAAAAAATAGAGGGACGCCTGGGTGGCTCAGTCAGTTAAGCGGCTGCCTTCGGCTCAGGTCATGATCCCGGGGTCCTGGGATCGGGTCCCGCATCAGGCTCCTTGCTCGGCGGGGAGCCTGCTTCTCCCTCTGTCTGCCTCTCCCCCTGCTTGTGTTCTGTCTCTCTCTCTCTCTCTCTCTGACAAATAAATAAATAAATAAATCTTTAAAAAAAAAATACAAAAAAACACCTCCCGGGAGAAAAAACGTTTACATGGAATGTTCAAGGATGGTAAAGCACATCGTTATGGGTAGAGCCTGAGAGGCAGTGGTATCATGGTGGTCAAAGGCCCAGAAGGAGAAGATAGCATGCCTGAAAGAGTAGGGACTATGGGGTTAGAGCAGTCACCAGGTGGTGAAGGAGACTGCATGCACTCCAGGTGGAAATAGGTGACAGTATGTGTGTGTGCACATGCATGGCTATGTGTACCCTTTAGAAGACACTTCTCAATGTAATCATACCTTCTTTATGAAAATAAAGAATGTAGCATAAATATGGAGGGAATGTAGTAGGTGATTTTGCTAGATTTTGGTCAGAGGCCCAAATGCAAAGGAACAACATAGCCATGATATAAAATCAGCACCTAGAAAGCATCATAACTCCTTCCAAATGTCTATAAACACAACTTTGCAAATGACAGTTGCTGTTCTGTGGCCAGACAGAACCACAAGGATACACTGTGTCCCCACTTTGTACTGGGTTTTATCAAGAGGAAGCAAGGTGATCAATTTATAAATTTAGGGACATATGTCCCCATTGTGTCCCCAGATTTACAAATGAAAAAACAAGTTAACAAAATTTAAGAATATCACCCAGAGTCATATAACTGGTAAGTGGTACAGTCTGGTTTAAATCAAGGTCATTATGATCCTACGGCTTGTGATCTTTTGCTACTTTATGCTACCTCTATCATGCCAAAAAACTTCTTGTCCTGAAAAATCAACACTACGCTACTTATGCTTTCTCCCACCACCTTCCTAGGATTATATTTCTGGCCATAAAGGACTGAATAGAATAAAGGCTTTAAAAGAACAATTGCTAATATATTAATATGCATTCCCTCTGGGAAGTAGTTATGTTTTTATTTGGGGATGGAATTTGTTTGATCTAACTCCTTGTGACTAAACACTGGATACTTGCTATTGTGGAGCTTTTCTGACAATTCTGGACTGGTTAAACCAAATGATTAGATCAGGTCTTCAGTAGACATCTCTTTTCAAGATGGTATCTCTCAGTATATATTGTAGCAAATATTATAATTTTATTGTAAATGAAATTGTAAATATTATGATTTAGATAGCTTAATCTGAGCTTAATTTTAAAAAGCAAAGATTGAAGAGAAACATCTTTGAGGCACAATGAAGGTAAAATGGTTTGGGCATTCCAAATGCCCAGAATGTGTTCAATAATTTGTATTGTCTTACTGTATATTCTTTATATCCCAGAAAATATGACCCATTTTTTTCCTACTTATATAGATACGGAAACTGACACTTAGATGCTGGCTTTGGAGATGAGGTGTCTAGTTTTCATATTCATGTCATGATAACTCTTAAGTTCCATGCAATCTTCCCAATTTAAAACATATATACAATTCATATAATAACAATTATACAAGAATAAACAAACTTGCATTGTAGTGTCTTACATATATGACACATTATATTATTTTACTTAAGCATCATGGCAGTCTTACTAGATACATAGAATTCTCAGTTCAGTGCAATTTTGTAGATGCAGAACCCTAGAAGTAGTTTAGCTGCCTTGTCGGAATTCTCATAGAAATGGCAGCAGGACATAAACCCACTTGTGCCTGCCTGCAAAACCTAAGCCTGCCACTTTGCTGCTGCTGTAAAATATGAACTGAGCATCTGACAGTCTTTCAAAATTAAGATGTGAATTTGTAAGAGCATGCATTATCTTCTTGAGGTCAGAAGTGTCTTCTTCACTGGTAATTCAGGTCTATCTTCAGAACTGACTGAACTCCCCCATGTTTTTCATGGAAGTATATACTTAGATAAACTAGTGAGGGCTTTAACTTTTTTCCTGGGGATCAGCTGAACTTTCATACTAATGTAATTCTTCTCAAATATGTTCTTCTGCCATCTGATATTTAAGACCAACTCTAGAGCAAACTCATGGCTACCTGTTAGGCTCCCTTGGCTTTGGTTGGCTGCTTGGATAAGAATTTTAGCCTCCCTAGTTGCTCTAACTTACATGTGTGCTCTGTCAAGTTTATATTAAGGACTCTTGCCTCCTTTTCTTTTAGTTGAGGACCAGACAGAAAAGCAAATGTTAGAGTGGTCAGAGCCTATGCCTGCCAAGAACTATCCATTTTAGTAAAGTATTCTTTCTGGTAAGCCACTGGAGGTTTTCCAAAGAATTGAGGTTGTCTTTGGATTATGCTACATTTGCTAAATTTGTTGCCAGACCACCAGAAGGTAGAGGACAAGTTTAAGCTGATAATAGTCATGGCTGGTTTTCAAGTCCAAATTGAGAATTTTGCTGGGAAGGATAGAGCCACTCAGCAGTGTTTGATGGAAGTTTGTGGTCCACACCATGTGATTATCAGGCAGATGGTGGACAGGGAAATGTTTCCAATACAAGGATGATAACATATTTCTGTTTAAACACCCATATCTATGAAAATGTCTGACTCACAGTAGGTCCTCAGTTGAAGATGTCTTTGATTGAATACTATACTAAATATTCTTCAGAGGACACTGTGTAGTGAGTTCCAAGGAGCAGAGCTCTGGTTACCTTCACCCTTTTGTTACCTCTACTTATTGAACATGGTGAATCACAACAGATGCTTTGTAAATAGAGGTAAATGGATACTTCAAAAAAAAAGAATGGTCATAACTGGCCATGGGTATTCCCCTGGCTGCTATGACATTTGGGCTGCATTGCAATTTGACAAGTATGTAGGATTCTCGCTTTCATTTTTTTTTTTTTTAAGATTTTACTTATTTGACAGAGAGATAGTGAGAGAGGGAACACAAGCAGGGGGAGTGGGAGAGGGAGAAGCAGGCTTCCTGCCGAGCGGGGAGCCTGATGTGGGGTTCGATCCCAGGACCCTGAGATCATGACCTGAGCCGAAGGCAATCGCTTAACCAACTGAGCCATCCAGGCACCCCATCGCTTTCATTTCTCAGCAACCACAATGACTCTGGTTTTGTGATCCAGGATATATCCATCTATGTTAACTGGAAATACACACACACACACACACACACACACACACACACACACACACACAAGTACACATGTCTATGGATGTACTATAAAGGAACCAAACATTCAGATACCCACTTCTTGCCAGGCATGGTTCAGACCATCAAACCAATCTCCCTGATGATTACTTGAGGCCGTGGGACCCTCCTGGGATTTGTTTTGTTTACTTTCCAAAATGTTTAAAGTAATTGAACACAAGCACTGATTTTGAGGCAGCTGCCTATAGCCCAGTCTTTCCCATGATAGGGAGCATAAAAGCTACCAAATTAGGTATGTTCTTTTTAATTTTGATTGACCCAGTTGCTCAGTAATAAATTATTTTAACACATAATTTCAGGCATCTACTATATGCTGGATTCTTATCACTCTTTATTGATGAAAAGGCAGGATCCAACAAGAAAGGAACATCCAAGGTTGCAGAAAACTATCTGATGGAAAACTATAGGCAGTATAGAATGTGTTATTTGCTCCCATAATCCTTATTATAGGAAGAGGTAGTTTGGTTTCAGTGAAGCACACATGTGTGTGCATGAATCTCACAACCATATCATCTTCTCACATTATAGCTAAGTGTAGGACTCAGAACTAACCTCCTCTAAGTCTCACATCACAAATAATTCTTTTTTTCCTCTCCTTACATACGCAGGACTAGGTATCCATAAGACTACCCCTGCCTCCTTGAAATTGGTCCTGTAAAAATCATTTGCCTGGGTCGACCCACAAAATAGGCATCATTTTAAGTAAAAGCCCCTGGTGAAATATGTATGTTATGCTACATTATGACAGAGTAGGAGATCATTTACATCAATGTCTTTTTTTTGTTTTTTTGGTTTTTTATATATTTTTTATTATTATGTATGTTAATCACCATACATTACATCATTAGTTTTTGATGTAGTGTTCCATGATTCATTGTTTGCGTGTAACAATGTCTCTCTCATCATGCATGCACTTCAGTTGTTTTAAAAGGAAGTCTTTTTGATCTTCCATGACAATAAACCCTGGTTGTGTCATACTCTGGACTGTGAGAAGCTAATCAGTGGTGTTACATTGGCCTGTTCCACACATTAGAACAGGGTAGTACAGAGTATCCTAACATAGACTTGCCTTTTCAGAAACCAGTGCTTGTTATGAACATTTAATTGATTTCAAGAGGAAAAAAAGTTAACTTGCTTTAATGACATCCCAGCTCAACTTAAGTGAGAAATTTAGAAAAGGAATGACAGAAGAATAAATGAAATTAACATTTATTCAAAGAATAGGATCATGATTCTGTCCTTTAAGTTATCAGATATTATTTTCACAAATATTGACAGGTGGTTTTCCCACAAGCCTCTCAGATTTATAAATATTTTTCAATATATATTTTAAAATTCATTAAAATTGCTACATGATGCATTTTTTTTAAAGTAATTTAGATAAGTGTCGGTAAATGGTAAATTCTTGGTGTAACAATGAGTCCTAAGGTAAATGTGTGATGCTTAATATTTATGGCTTATATAATGGTAAATATATATTTTTTCTCATTTTTGGGCAAACCTATTTTTAAAATTTTATAAAGGTATAATATACATATAGAAAAGTACACATATTATAAATCTGTAATACTATACATTTCCACTGACTAAGCATACTCAATAATCAGTATTAAGATCAAAGAGCAAACATTACCTGCACCCCAGAATCTCCCCTTCTTGTACTTGCTTCTAGCCTCTAAAACTTCCAAAAAGGCTATCACCACCCTGACTTCTATCATATTTTATAAAAATAGAATCATGCAATATAGAATCTTATTTTTAGTACATCATTGTTTCTGTCTGGCTTCACTAAACATTATGTTTGTGACATTCATTTATATTTCTCTGTTGTATATTAGTGATTCTCATTGTCATACTTTTAATGATGACATTTGATATAGCTTTAGTAATTTTTTTAAAAAATCTTACTCAAAATATTTGGCAAATTTGTTTATTTCCTATAAATTATAACCCATACATTAGAGACTAACACACTTCTTGGGATTATTGTACTCTTAAAGAGTTAGCCTATCTAAATTTTAGAACTACCATTCACCTATAGTCAGGCCCCCTCTATGTCACGTAAATCATTTTCTGGTAAAATACAGTTTCCTATTTGAATGTTACTTTCCCTCCTCATCTTGCAGTCTTCTTAGGTAAAGCAAAACTTATTATGAATCATGAAATCAAAACATGTTTCGCTCTGTTTTCAGGTAAGTGAGTGAAGTGGATTGGGAATATAAATTGTTTGTGCAAGGGCATCATTCGGTGAAAATAAGGTAAAACCCAAGTCTCTTTTTCCAGTGACATTCAACCTCACATATTCTCATATTTCACATGGGAGCTGTGTGATAGAATAGATTACATTCAGTGAGTTTCAATTAAATTACTGAGGGAAAACACAGTTTTTCCCCTATATAACACTTTCATTCTAGCACAGCGCTGGGCACGCCATTGGCTACACTCATTGTAAATGACTAAACTGGAATCCAGGAACTTTAGTTGATGAGTATGATAGACTGAATAATGTATCTTAATCCCCAGAGGCTGTGAAGATGTTGTGTTACATGGCATGGGAAAATTAAGGTTGTAGATGGAATTATGGGTGCTGATCAGCTGACCTTGAACTGAGAAGATTATCCTGAATTGTTCACATTGCTCAAATTGTTCAAACATAATTACAATGGCCTTATAAATGGAAGAGGGAAGCCAAAGGTGAGGTCAGAATCAGAGCTAGATTTTTCTATACTTCTGACTTTGAAGATGGAGAAAAGGAATAAAATGGATATTCCCCCAGGGCTATGAGAAAGAACACATCCTTGCTGACACTTCGATTTTAGCCTAGTGTGACCCATTTTAGATTTTTGACTTCCATAACTATAAAATAATAAATTTGTGTGACTAATTTTATGGCAATTTGTTTCAGTAAGAATAGGAAACTAATAGGTGTAGATCTAGGAGAAAATGAGTGGAGGAGGTGGGCAATGGGTAGATGGATAAATCTTGTCTTTTCTTTCTCAGAATCTGATGACTGTTTTACCTTCTTCCACAAAGCAAGTAGCAGATGATTCTTGAGCAAATTCTTTGCTTCAATCCTGAGTAAGATGGCATTTTTGTAAATGAATGCAAATCTACTTCTGTCTCGGTGGGGAAAATGTATGCATTGCTTCAAAGTCAAATGTGGACACGGGCAAAATGAAGGTCCTTGTTTCTTTGTCCTTGCCCCAAATAATCATTTTCAGTTTTACTTAATAAGATATAAGATCAAGCTGATGGGGGGTGGGAGAGGTACCTCTCTGACTGTGGGCCTCCCAGGTGCCTGCTAAAGCGGGATTTGCCTTCAAGGCCACTTCTCCAGAATATATCCCAGAGAGTATGTTAAATATAGTTTCTCTACTTAAGTTTAATTATAACTGTTTTCTCATGTTCCCATAAGAAACATTTCAGAATGTGAAAATCTGGTGCATATGGAAATAGGAAATTCATAGGGGCTTCTGGGTACCTTGCTTCACAGTAATACAAGGAGCCCATTTCATTTTGAATGCCAAAATTGTTCCAACAAATCTGGAGTTTTGTCACCGAGTGAGAAATTAGAGTTAAATACTCAGAGCTGGGAATGACATTGAAACGCATAGATGGAAGGAACCAAAGAGAAAAGGTGGCTCTCTTCATTATTCTTACATTATAATAAACCAAAAAGCCTTAGGCTTTTAAAACCCAGCTACAAAAATGGCTTGGAAATTTTGGACTACTCCTTTCAAGGGCTAGCTGAGTTTTGCAAAATGGCTTAATACCATTTTCTAATTCCAGCAATCAAAGAGAAAGACGCCTTGTGGCAGAGCATGGATGCTAACACCAGGGAGAGAGGCAGGCAAAGGGCTCATTTGTGTTCCTGTGCACGCTGGTCATCACATTCTCCTTAACTTGCCATTAACACACTTGCACACATTCTGTTCCTCTCCCATCTACTTTGACCTTTGCAAATAAGGCTCTAACCAGTGCCATGCCAGATCCCAGGTGAATATCCCAGAAAGAGAAGTTTATGGGGAAGTATATTAAACGCCGTATAGAAATAACAAGTTCCCAATTTTGAAAATCACATGAGATTCCGTTTCCTTTTTTCCCCTACAAGGGAAGACCTATTCTCTTCAAAAATTTAAGAAATTAATAAATGAATATTCACTGAGCACCTACTATGTGTCAGTATTGATGCTTGGTAAATTTATACTTAATCTTTTTACAAAATAGTATGAGTTAGCATTATTACCCATTTTCCCAATGAGAATATAGGCGCAGAAGAGTTTACCTAACCCCTCAGTGACTGCATAGAGAACTGTAGAGCTTGACAAGGAACCAAAGAATACCAAAACCCAAAGCATGAATGACTGCCCAGGTTTATCATACTGATTTGAGTATGTCTTGTGATCTTATTACCACAACATGTAACTTCTGTCCACTCTTGTTATTTCTACTTTCTGATGATGTCCTGAATATTCTTCCTTTATTTACATATTTATATTATGTAATTATTTAAATATACATTGAATCTCATGTAGCATCAAAAAGTGTCTACCACAAAGAAGGTATCTGGTAGCATCAGCTGACCAGAACAAAAATAATCTAATTTATAAATGTCAACTCTTCAAAGCCTTAGGTGGTGGCTACATTACTGTACTCACAGGGTTTGTTATCTCTCTTTGGTCTATGACCAGACATTGTGGGTAAGAACCCTGGGCCTGGGATTCTGAAAGTTGGGTGACATTCTCTTTGTGACACCACTAGGATGACCATAGACAATACCCATCACCCCTCTATGCCTCAGTTCCCTCAAACATAAAGTAGGGGTAGTAATAATAACTCTCTAGGGGAGCCTGGGTGGCTTAGCCATTTAAGCATCTGCCTTTTGCTCAGGTCATGATCCCAGGGTCCTGGGATCAAGCTCCACATCAGGCTCTCTGCTCAGCGGGGAGCCTGCTTCTCCCTCTGCCTGCTGCTCCCCCTGCTCATGCTTGCTCTCTCTCTCACAAATAAAATCTTACAAACAGCAATAATAATACCTGTCTAATATGGTGGTTGTGGAGATTGAGTTAGTAAGCATATGCAAAGTGCTTAGTGGGTTGCCTGGCACATGAGAAACACCCAGTTAAAATAGAGGATGCATAAACACTGTCAAAGGAACACACCTTTTCTTTTGACATAATTTAAAACTGGCAGAACAATTGCCAGAATAGTACTTTTTTTTTTTTTTGGAACAACCTAATTGCATGGAGAAGTCCCCTACCCTCCATAGTGCAATGTCCATCTCTCACAAACAAGGTTTCCCTGATGCATAACCATATCACAAACAGCAAGTCAGCAAATTAATACCATCCAGTCTCCATATAAACTGTTTATAATTCCATTTTCACCAGTGACCTGACCATGTTCTTCATAACGAAAGGACCCAGTGCAGGATCACACATTGCACCTAGCTTTCATGCTCTCCCTATCTCCTGGAAGCTGGAATAGTTTTGGAAGATGTTATAGATTTAGTGCCACATAGCTAGTGAACCTCGCTTGATATTCTATGCTCTGCTTTCTCCTTTTTCTTTTTTTTTTTTTTTTAACTTAGAAGAATGGCAAACCCTAGAGGGGTTTTCATTATTCCCCAGTGTGTGACAGAGCACATTATGGTGCCTAGAAGGTAGGCCTGAGCCTGAGTGTTACTTCAAAGAGTCCCCACCTCTCTTGCAGGCAAGATGAAGAGATAGGTATTTTCTGGTGAGATCAAGAGTGGCCCAAATATTACACTGAGCATTGGAGATTTGATCACATTAATCAAGGTATCTGTTTATCTGTTTATAATTCTCAAAATGGCACTTGAAAAATATGCACTTCTTTGACTAATACTGAGTGGAATCTTTTGATCCCTATGGAAGTTTGCCTGAGATTCCCCAAACTGTAGTTATGTTTCCTATTGCGTGTGCTTCTTTGTTTATTGCTTTTCTCATCTATCAGTGAATTAGAAACTTCATTACCTATCTATTACTGCCTAATGTTATTACTACAAACTTAGCTTAAAGTAAACGAACTTTTTTTTGTGGGCCAGGAGAAAAGGCACAGCTGAGCTGGGTTCTCTACTGAGCATTTCACAGGGATACAATCAAGGTTTGGGCTATGGCTGCTGTCTTATCTGAGGTTGACCTGGAGGAGTATCCACATCCAAGCTCATGTGGTTGGTAGTAGCATTCAGTATCTTGTGGATTGTGGATTGACGGTCTCCGTTTCTTGCATGTACCCTCATTGAATGGAATGCGCCCTTATTCCTTGCTACGTGGACCTTCCCAACACTGCTTCTTGTTTCCTCAACACCGACATGAGAAAATCTGTTAGCAACACAGGGCGAAATCTTAGATAATGTTACCATAGAAGTACTATCCCTACCTTCATTGTATTTTTTTTTTACTTTTTTTTTATTATTATGTTATGTTAATCACCATACATTCCATCATTAGTTTTTGATGTAGTGTTCCATGATTCATTGTTTGCATATAACACCCAGTGCTCCACGCAGAACGTGCCCTCTTTAATACCCATCACCAGGCTAACCCATCCCCACCCCCCTCCCCTCTAGAACCCTCAGTTTGTTTTTCAGAGTCCATCGTCTCTCATGGTTCATCTCCCCCTCCGATTCCCCCCCTTCATTCTTCCCCTTCTCCTATCTTCTTTTTTTTTGAACATATAACATATTATTTTTTTCAGAGGTACAGGTCTGTGATTCAAGTCTTACACAATTCACAGCACTCACCGTAGCACATACCCTCCCCAATGTCTATCACCCAGCCACCCCATCCCTCCCACCCCCCACCACTCCAGCAAACCTCATTTTGTTTCCTGAGATTAAGAATTCCTCATATCAGTAAATTTTAACTGCAGGCCCTGCCCACATTCTCAGGATTGGGATTATACAAGCCTGAAGCTCAAAGAGGCAAAGGTCATAGGAGCTACTCTAGAGTCTATTTGCCCTAAAAGGCAAGAAAAAAAGCATTTAAAAAAATATTCAAATGTTAGACAGTGATAGTGGTGGAGGAAGATCTCTTTTGAATCAGACTCTGGCATGTTATATATTGTTCTGTGGCTCTCTTTTTTAGCCAATGAGCACACTATTTGTTAGGCTAGATACCAAATTCAAGACTCATCAGATCCTCTAGCACATGTCCATTTAATGTCTGCCTAAATGAAAGAAAAAAAAATAAGATACTCTTTCTTCTTCCTGGATACAAAACAGAAGATGGTGTAATCCAGACAATAGAATGAGACAAATCTGGGGTTTAGTCTCTTGTCTGTTAATTCTTTGGTAGCCTTATTACATTTATACACATTATATGGATGCGAAAGTAAAGGCTCAGATAAGGTTAAAAAAAGATAAAACTATGTGCCAAGCATTATTGTTGGGAAATTGGATTATGAGATTATGAGATCCCTCCAGGGCTAAACAGTAAGTACTAATTATTTGATGCCACTAGAAATGAAGACCAGGAGCAGCAATGTGGCTATCGATTAAAGCTTTCTCAGGAATCTCCTAACTGTAGCTGCTAAGACATTCTTAGTAATTTGGGACTATGTTTTGGAAGAATTTTTGGAGAGTACAACCACCATATAAAAATGCTCATTTTCCGGCACCTGGGTGGCTCAGTTGGTTAAGCGACTGCCTTCGGCTCAGGTCATGATCCTGGAGTCCCGGGATCGAGTCCCACATTGGGCTCCCTGCTCAGCAGGGAGTCTGCTTCTCCCTCTGACCCTCTTCCCTCTCATGCTCTCTATCTCTCATTCTCTCTCTCTCAAATAAATAAATAAAATCTTTTAAAAAAATGCTCATTTTCTTTTATTTTTTAATTCATTCTTTTATTTTAAAGAGAGAGAGAGAGTGAGTGGAGGGAGGAGCAGAGGGAGAGGGAGAGAGAGACTCTGAAGCAAACTCCCTACTGAGCGTGGAGCCCTATCAAGAGTCAGACTTCAACCAGCTGTGCCTCCCAAAATACTCATTTTCTTCAGTTGTACATAGCACAGTGGTGCTATGGGGCTTATTTTACTTGTCTTAGAATATAAAATTGAAGTGGGAGACTCCATTGAAAATGGGAAAAGTTCTGGACATCAGAATTAGTCTGTTTTACACAAGATGCATATCCATGTACTGTACTTAATTGTCACATCAAAGTCTAAGCTTGAAAATTCGATGTGATTAATCATGATACTGAGACTTGGCATGAAGAGCAGATGTAGGAATTCTACTCTGGATGTGGAGGCAAGGCCTCTCTTTTTTGCCATACCAGGCAGAAAACAATGAGATGAAACAGAATTTTAAAAAGAAAGGAAATAGGATTATTCAGCCATACCCAGGTTTCAGTCTATAATCAGTACAAACCCCCGCCCCCCGCAAACATATATTTTCTGCAGGACAGACTTCATTTTTGTGGTTCTCCATGGCAGTGAGCTGAGGATGAATGGTGGGACAGAAGAGAAATTGAGAAATTCTAGATCCTGGTTCCAGCTTTTGTGCCTGCCAAACTGAGTCGCCCAGAATGGCTTATTTGACTTTGCTAGGTGTCAATTTTAACATTTGGCAAATAGGATCAACTGAAGTACATCAAGAGTAGCAAAAAAGGACAAATGCAGTACAATGTTTCTAGCAGCTGACGGCGCCTGTCTAGGAAGCCATGTTGTGACAGAGTTGGTGCCGATGCAGATTCCATGAGGGCGATGACAGGGCTCAGTTAGTGAGGTGTGCCACGGGCATTGGTAGAGCAGTGGCATCTTGCCTGATATTTGCCATCCCAGCACGTCACTGTCTTCCAGACTTAGCATTCTAGATGACTATGACTCACTTTCCCTTACTCTTGAATAAAACAACTTGTTTTATATTTAGAGAGTTTGGCCAAAGAAGGAGCAATGCATCACCTTTTTATACATTAGACCACACATTCCGTGGCAGCAAGAAATGCATGTCTCTTTTGGTTCTACATTGTATCTACAGAGATTTGCCAATTATGGGCACACACTAGGTATTTAATATCTTGTGGAACCACTGAATTACTCAGCACTGCTTTTGAAGGAACTGTGTCTTCCATCTCACACCGACTTCCAGTAACAGAGGCAGCTGTTAGACTAGTTTATAAGACTGAAGTGTATTTAAGACAAGCCAACAAAAAAGGACATAAAACATGCTTTATAGAGTTGACGCATCTGTAGTATATCACATATAAATCAATAAGGGATGAAGGGAACAGAGTCCAGGGATGTATTTATATTTTAATGTTTTTACTGTTTTTAAAGCCTACTATGGAGTTTTCTAAAGAACTGTCTTGACAAATCCATTCATTGAACACCCTAACTTCATAACAGAGAGTGTCTTCCATCATCAGCTCATTTGTGTCCTTTGCCCCTAGCTCAGGGTCACAGAGTTGGTGCATCTGGCAGACAAGCTTATAGAGGTAGAAAAAAGACATACTGTAATCATGTCAGCCTGTCAAATGTCTGGCTCAAAAGAACAAAAGACAGACTGGCCAGCTTTAATTGACCCAGAAATAGTTTGTTTTTCTCATCTGAAATTATCCTCAGGAAAAAAAACTTTAAAAATACTGGTTGTTGGCTGCTATTATTAAAATACTCAAAAAAAAATGAGTATTTCCAGTTTATTGAGGACTCATGATGTGCAGAGGCCCTTCCATTTTTACTCTTCACATCAGTTCTTTCTGAAATATTTTCAGACTCAGTTTGTAAGTTCATAAGTGTCTGCGTCTATATTTAAAGGGATCTTCCAGTTCCTTATATAATGTTTGGACTTCTATTTTAGGGCATCATTTTTTTTTTTTTTTTACATTAACGACTATTAGGATCCTGCAGATGGCCACATCATAGCAAGCTTCAGCCACTCATGCCATTACCTGCAGGAGACTAATGTGACCACTGGTAGAGAGTTTAACATCAAATAATCTTTCGCATATCTTTCAAGTGGCTCTGGCGTCTGAGGTATTTACAGATACCTTCTTGATGGTCCCCATGTTTTCCAACTTGAAAAATCTAGTTCTAAAGATCATTGTCTTTGGAGTCAAATAGGTCACAATTTTTATCTGCATGATCTTGAACAAGTTATTTGCACTATTTATCTCTGTTTTTTCATCTCTCAAATGGGGTCATTAATAATTACCTTAAAATATTGTAGTGAAATATTAAATATAATACTTTCTGCTAGCAGTGTGCAAGAGTTCCTCTTTCTCCATATCCTCACCAACACTTGTGTTTTGGTTCTTAGAGCACAGCCGTCCTCATAAGTGTGTGGTGATATCTTACTGTGGTTTGATTTGCATTTCCCTGATGATGAGTGATGAACATTTGTTCCTATATTTGTTTGTCATTTGTATGTCCTCTTTGAAAAAATAACTAAGTCCTTAGCTCATTTTTAGTCAGGTCATTAGTTTTTATTTGTTTTTGATATTGAGTTATAGGAGTTCCTTATGTATTTTGAATATTAACCCCTTATGAGGTATATGGTTTGCAAAAATTTGTCCCATTCCATTGGTTGCCTTTGCACTCTGTCGATTATTTCCTTTGCAGAAGCAATGGTACAATTGCTATAGAAAACAGTATGGTGATTCCTCAAAAAATTAAAAATGGAACTACTATATGATCTAGCAATCACACTTCTGAGTATTTAGTCAAAAGATTTGAAATCAGGATCTGAAGGATTAGCACTCCCATGTCCATTGCAGCACTATTCACGATGGCCAAAATATGGAAAGAACCTAACTGTCCCTCAACAGATGAAGAGAAAAAGAAAATGTAGTATGTATATACAATGATTACTTCCTAGACTTCATAAAGAAAGTCAGCAGTATGCAAAACATGGATGAACCTTGAAGACATTATGCTAAGTAAAAGAAGCCAGTTACAAAAAGACAAATATTGCATGATGCCACTTAATATGAGGTATCTAAAATAGTCAAATTTAAAGACTTGAAGAGTGGAATAGTGGTTGCCAGGAGCTAGAGGGAAGGGTAAATGGGAAGTTATTAATCAACAAGCATAAAGTTACAATTGAGAGAGATGAATAAACACTAGAGAGCTATTGTACAACATTGTATCTATAGTCAATAATTTTGTATTGTACACTTAAAATTTTTTAAAACAGTAGATTTCAGGTGAAGTGTTTTTACCACAATAAAATAAATTTTATTTTTTTTAAGATTTTATTTATTTATTTGACAGAGAGAGACATAGTGAGAGAGGGAACACAAGCAGGGGGAGTGGGAGAGGGAGAAGCTGGCTTCCCGCTGAGCAGGGAGCCCTATGTGGGGCTTGATCCCAGGACCCTGGGATCATGACCTGAGCGGAAGGCAGACGCTTGATGACTGAGCCAACCAGGCACCCCGATAAAATAAATTTTAAAAAAGTATAGTAAGACACAGCATAGACTTAGAATGCTGCCCAATATAATCATTAAATAATAAGCCATAAGAAAATGCATTAATACTACAATTCAGTATAATGCATCCTTTTATACCGCACGAAAAGAAGCAGTTTATGCATAAAAAATCCCAAGTGACAATCACTTTCATGTATGAAATTACTAGCATATAAAAGGGCCCATTGAGTTTTCATTTGCTAAAATTAAGGTAGAGATAAAGAAATAAGTGGGAAAAGATTGCATGAATGACCTCTGACTTCCAGTCATTTATATTCAGTAACCCTAATGAAGATGATTGCAGATTCCATGTATTTATGCTGATTCTACTTTGATAGCCCGTGCAATATCAATAGTTAATAATAAAAAAAACCTTTCATCTTTTCATTGAGAGTGCTATACTAATTATTATGCAAGTTAATTACATGCTTAAATAGCATCGGTGGTGATAGCTCATAAAATATTTATTAAGAAATATAGAAGTATCCAACATATTAAAATATTGGCTTCAAACAGTAAAATGTATTTATAGGACCTGGACGGCCAGGATTTTAGCAAAAAGTTTTCAAAGTTTCATACTGGGAGAATCCCCAGGCAGTAATTTTATTGTTAGAAGTCACTTAAACTAGTATTTGATATTTTACAATCTTTTCATGATCCTATTATGATTTGTAGGCTTTGAAAATTTTACACTATAAACTCTATCCTCATTAACAGACTCTGGTAACTGCTGCAGTTCTAAAATATACTTTTATTCATTTGGAAAAATATTGTGCAGTAACACTCACTAAAAGGATTTACCGCAAATATTCCTTATTATGTTAAGACAAAGTATTGGCTCATAAGAATAAATTTAACCAAATGGAGAGATTTTTGAAAATAAATTCATATATACCAGGAGTGGTATATGGGAATGTGTTGGGAGGGTCACCACAATGAACCATAGAATGTTGGGATAATTTTTGATCGATATTTTTAATTATTCACATTTTCTAGAAACATTGAGGAAAGGAAGAAAACAATCAAATAACAAAGAATTGTGTACAGCTATTAATTTAAAGGCTCACGATGCCATTTAAAAAAAACTCATTGTGTGAATAACTCATGATGGTGCCATTTACATCAAACTGGCTTAAAGAAGAAGGGGGCTTTATTGAGTAATGTAACCAAAATCCCAGCAGAAGTTATGCTTTCCATCATAGATAGGAACAGGGCTCTGGAAGTTTTATCAAAGTTGTATTTGTGACTTAGTTTGATATGCATTAAAATTTTAGACACATTGGTGAGTGGAGAGAGTGGTGAGTAGATACGTATATGGAAAACCAACTATGGGATAACGTTATCTTTAGAATCTAGGTAGTGGGCGATGAGATGATTATTGTAAATAACTCCATCTTTTCTGTATATATAAAACATTTCATGACAAAATGTTGTGGAAAATGTTATCAGGTCCTAGTTTCTCTCCCTTGGCTCGCCTTACATTAAGGAGAGCCAAGGGAGAGAAACTGCAGTACTGGCCTAAGTGCTTTCTAGTCATTTTTGGCAGAAATACTAGAATCATTCCTATGAGAGTCAAGGAAAAGGTTTTAGTGAATTTCATTGGCTATCTTTGAGCCACATGCCCATATCTGCACCAATCATTGTGGTTAGGAGGTTGCAGTGCTCTGATTGGCTAGGAGTGAATTACCGGTTCTATTCCTGGCGGTAGGCTGGGTCCCATCCCAGGATGCAGGATTGGGAGTTGGCCAGGATGAAGGTGGGAGTGGGTGCAAATCTATCTTCCTAGCAAAACCGGGGGCCTTTGGTGGCTTAAAATTGAATTTCTGGAAAATTACTCAGATTTGATGTGTAGACCATCATACTTAGGATAAAACAAAATTCCTGATGTGAAATGAAAACAACTGCCCAGTCACCAAAAACTATCTGTCCTATCAACAGGTTATGTAATGTAATGCAAATTAATATAATCTTAGGCATTTTACTTGTTTTTGGAAGGCAGTGGTGCTCCTAGAAAAGCTGCAACAGATGAAATGAAAACAAGAGTATTCCAAGATTTTTGTGTGTAAACACTGGCGCTGAAAAGAAAAAAAAAAAAAAAAAAAAAACACGCTGTTGAGTTCACTACATTCTCCATAACAACTAAGAAAATTATTCCTAAACATCTTTATCTCTGGTCTGCTCTTCAGTGAACACTCATCTTGCAGTTTTGTTGTAGAATAAGGACGTGGTTCCCAGTATTACTCAGATGGGTAAAAAAGGTTTTTGACAAGACTCCTAAGATGAAAATCTATATTGAAATGTTATAAATGCATAATTCCTGTGGCACTGGCCAAGCAACTCCCAGTCATTGACATTAGTTACTACAACAAATAAACTATAAGCGGGATTCCTGTAAAGAAGCGTGGCTGGAGGGGCACCTGAGTGGCTCAGTTGGTTGAGCACCTGGCTCTTGCTTTCGGCTGAGGTCATGATCTCCTGGGTAGTGGGATAGAGACCCAGGCAGGGCTTCATGCTCATCGGGGAGTCTGCTTGAAGATTCTTTCCCTCTGCCCTTCCCCCAACTCATGTGCTCTCTCCTCTCTCTCAAACAAATAAATGAATCTTTAGAAAAAGAAGTGTCTTTGTGTTGGAAGATAGGGGTTCAAATCCCAGATTGACCCTAGGCAAATAACTAAAAGTAAGCATCCTGGGGCACCTGGGTGGCTCTGTCAGTTAAGCTTCGGATTCTTGATTTTGGCTCAGGTCATGATCTCAGGGTGGTGAGACTGAGTGTCAGACTCCATGCTAAGATTCTCTCTCCCCCTCTGCCCCTCCCCTTGCTCACATGTTCTCTCTCTCTCTCTCTCTCTAAATAAATGAATAAAATCTTTTTAAAAATTTTTTAAAAATAAAAAAATTAAAGTAAGCATTCCGATTTTAATGAAAGTTGCCCCTTAGATGATTATTAGAGGATTAAGCACATGTTTTTGTGTAGAGGTTATAGAGCCTGATATGAATTAGGTGTGCATTACATATAGATAGAGGTATAGAGGTAGATGGGCATCAGAGCTAAAAAGTAAGCCTCAGACTAAAAAGAATTATTTGGTTGCTTTATTTATATTGGGTTTTATGGTCCACAAATTATCTTTTTCATGCATTATCTCATATCTCTCTTGCAAAAGTCTTGTGAATGAGTCATGACAAATACTGTTAACCTCATTTTGCAAATGAGGAAACTGAAGCTTTCCGAGTTCAAGTGTTTTGCTGCATTCTACTATAGCTAGTGTGTAGTAGAGCAAGGTTTAAACTAAAATCTGAATAACTTGGAAGATCAGGAGTGTGTGGACCTAGGTTGTAGCTATTTTAAAGAAAATCCTTCTAATTTTTAATATACACACTGCTTTTTCTCTGATGCTGAAGGGAAATAAGTTTAGAAAGAGCCCAACAATGCATTTTGTACCTTCCTTTTCTACTTAGCACCTGAGCAAAGCAGACACTTTAACCCTATGCCATCAATAGCCTCAGAAATATATTGATCTATTGATAATAGATTTTTTTCCAGTTCCTGAGGGTCAATTTATCACCATGACTGAGAGTATTAAATGTGCTGTCCTACGGATAAAATGGGCCCTCCAGATGATCAGAGTGGAGCACGCAAGGAGGAAGGCCACACTCACAGTCACCTTTTTGGACACAGTGCAGGCATCAATATCTCAGAGTACTTGCTGCCATGCATGGCTTAGCTTCATCTGCACCAAAGCACTTATTTTCTTCCTTTATGCTCAGTTTAGTGCTTACTTCAACTAGCCTTCCTTTTTTTTTTTTTCCCCCTAGCAATAGGCTCCAGTGGGTTTGCTCAGAAGCATACTTAGAACACTTTCTCAGTGAAACCAGAAGAAAAAGAAATATTCAGAGCAGGTGACGGATTTCTCCAAATTGTGTGTGTCGTCTGGCTGCGACCTTACTCTTTGTAGTCAGGCTTGGTCACAGGTTTCGGACCCTACCTCGGGCAAATTTCAGAGAAGCAGCTCAGTATTTCTGCTCCCTGGTTTTGCCGTGCTCCGTAGCAACGCACCTCCTCAGCTGTTCCATCTCAAATGAGTTTTAACTAAAGTCCTTTTTCTATATGCAGACAATGGAAGAGCAGATGGCACTTTTTCCAGCATAACTTAGCCAAGATTCCACTCTGGAAACATAGGCAGTTCTTGCTCAATAGCAGCCCCCCCAAAAAATGGTACTGTTCATCTCACTTAATTTCATGTAAACAATGTTTTTCTGACTTGGAAAATCCTTATAGCAACAGTTTTGTTCTTCATTTCCGATAATACTGGACATTGGGTTCTGACTTTGCACCAGATTTTTTTACTCTCATTATGTCCAATGTTAGTATAGATCTGCTAAGTAGACATTTACTATCTCCAATTTTTTTTAAGATTTTTAGTTA